>NC_058194.1:4377729-5577729 GCF_907165205.1 Coccinella septempunctata | reverse complement strand
TCATCATTCTGGAGCATTCTGAACATCAATAATTCTCGAATCATCCATGGAATGAATTCAATTTTATCCAATATAACACGCAAAACGAAATGTTATTCGAACTCGGCATCTTGAGCAATTCGTTCCTAAAAAGCCCGAATCAGGTAGAAAATTTTGAACCCTTCATATCAGCGTTAACACGTGTTTTGCAGTAAACAGATGCCGATTTCGTTTTCAACGGGCCATGTAACTAGGGTCGGCGTTGGGTGAAAGGATGAACGGTTCTTACAACAAGAAGAATTTGAATTTTCATATGACGGTGAGGGCATTTGTTTTAAAATTTTCAGAGTACAAGAAGTATACAGGGTGTTTCACGAGTAAACAGACAAATGAAAACCGTGAATAGAGGGCATTGAGCTGAGTTCAGAATCATACCATATACAGGGTGTTCCAAAACTAGTGAATCAAACGTCACACCACGATAGAGTAAACCAAATATTATCGAATGACACCAACATTAGTTCGACGAAAATGTACCGTTTCCAAAATAATCAGAATTTTATTAAAATACATAAAGTTGCCGATTTTCGAACTATTTTTCCTTATAACAGGGCCAGTTTGTGGAAAAGGATATCGATTTTAAATTATATTGGAGTAATATTATTGTTTCATCTCCCCTAATTGAAATTATTTTAAGTAGTTAATCGATAACCATAACCTAAGTAAATGTAAATTAAAACAATTGTTTTTTCTACATGATTTTTAATACTCAGAATAAACAGGGGTGATAATATGGGAGAAAAACGCTATCCTTAATAACAAATTGGCCTTGTCCTTGTGACTGAAAAAATAGTTCGAAAATCGGCAACTAAAGGTTAGGTTTTTTTAGAAACGGTACATTTTCGCTCAACTAATGTTGGTGTCATTCGATAGTATTTGATCTACTCTATCGTGGTGTGACGTTTGATTCAATAGTTTTGGGGCACCCTATATATAGGTTTCTTCGGGGTTTTTTGAAATTTCTCGAATTTCCGTTTGTCTATAACTCCTGAAATTCTGATCAAGTCGACTGAAAATTTATATTTAGCCTTGAGTTGTTAATTTCATCGAAACAGAGCATTAAAATTCGACAAAAATCTGGACCGGGCTCAGTGAGGCTTTACTTAACTTCAAACTCATAAAAACACCATGTATGTAGTTTTTTAATCATAATTTCAACTTTTTTGTTATCTGCATTATTATTGTCTCAGAATGAATTGATTTTTGGGTTGCCCCACCTGTTGATCATGTTCTAGAAATAATTGTTTTGGTCAGACGCCTCTAAGGAATAGAGCACTTCATGAAAATGTATTTAGAAATCCTTAATTGATTTTTTTCAAAGAATATTCTGTTGAATGTGTTCAACAATTATACCATATTCGGTCTTCAAAATACTCTTTCACAAGGATAAAATGTTTCAAAATTGATAATATCCAAATATGGATGGAAAAACTACGCTATCTTGAAACTAAAATTTAAAACTTGATATTCAGAATGAATCTATTTTTCTATGGACAACTAGTTGTGTGAATAAAAACAAAGAAAGAAATCGCGGGGTGTCAGATCTGGAGATCTAGAAGTCCAATATTGGGGTCCTACCCTTCTAATAAAATGACCTGAAATACTGATAAATACTTTTGCTGGTGCATGAATATCATCAATGTTTCAATAACAAATTGTAATAAGACCAGAACAATCCATAGATTTCCATAGATCCAATAATGACTATAACGGAATCAGTGAGTGCCAATCATTACCTTCACTAAAAGACCAAATGAGGTGAAAATCAGTTCGGAAAATTACTTCAGTTCCACGTTGTCCATAAAAAGCGATTCATTCGGAAGATATCGAATTATAATTATTATTTTCATGATCATGATAGCGTAGTTTTTTATTTCTATTTTTGTTCATTATCAATAAAGCTTATTATCACTGTTAATGACTTATCTGAATAACCAGATATGCTATAAATATCAAAAACAAATGCAAGACATATATTGAGAACGAAAAAATTCAGTGGAACATTTCCAATTCCATTTTTAGATTTCCTCAGTTGATTGGCGATCATATTCATCCCATTAATTAATGTGAAGTGAAAGTCAATATGCAGCGCTGTTTTTTCCAGACATTTCACGATCAAACAATTATTCATTAGAAATAATCTGAAAAGGCATACCAAAGTTTCATTGATTTTGAGAAAATCAATGAAGATACCTGAAAAATTCAAAATTATGACGAGAAAAACTACAAACAGAGTGTTTTGCATGAGTTTAAATTTGAATATATCCTCAATGAGTCCGGTCCTGTGTTCGTCAACTTTTAATGTTCTGTTTTATTGAAACTTAGAAGTTTAAGCGGATAATGAATTTTTAGCCGAATCCAACTAAAATATTTGGAGTTATAGCCGAACAAAAATTGGGGAAATTTGAATAAACTCCTCTCTATATCGGAAACGGAATGCCTAAGACACACATATGAGGTGTTTTTGAACTAAGCTCAATGCCCTCTATTCACGGTTTTCGTTTGTCCATTTACTTGTGAAACACCCTGTGTACTGAAAAATTTCAAAAGACTCCTCGAGCAATTAAGAAATGCCATTAAACCAAGGAGTTTCTTTTGAACCGCTATGATGAAAAATGTCAATATCCAGTTATTATTATTATTTGGGGTGATTCATCGAAAATCCCCAATATCTCGAAAACCAAGGCACTTTTGCCAAACGTAAAATATATTTATTTGAACCGCCATAGAGTACTCTACCCGCAGGCTCCATATTATCCATTCATTACGCCACACCCTGTATAATTATTATTATTATATCAATAAATTGAAAATAAACAGACATGAATACTAGGCAGTTGTTTTGTTTGAAGGTGAAGCTCCTGTTGCTTCAACTTTCTTTTAATTATTTTGACTACCATTCACGCAAGATGATTTTTGTTGAGGAATTCAACATTCTCGTAATTATCCGTTCATTTCTTCAAGAGATACCCATTCCCTACCACCTATGAGTATTCAAATCAATGCTAACACTGCATCAAATGCATTTCATCTTTGTGTTGATTTTTTTGAATTCTACAACTGATGTAACATCTTCAGCCTTCAGCCAAAGAAAATAAACAACAGTAACTCTCCTCAAGCTACTGATTACTTCTATTTTCCATGTAAATAAATAGATTTGGTATGTCTTCAATCAGTTTGTATAAATGTCAATTATGTTCGTTACATATTTTCGACGCAATATTTTCCGAAGTGATTTGATATTGTGATGAAATACGTGATTACTGAGAGTCTCACGTAGAACGGACTACGTAGCACTGATTTAAAACTCAAAAATGTTTTGACAAGCGTCTTAACCCAACATTTTCTTACCATACAGAGTGAAAGGTATTCAATTTCCATGGCCAATCCTGTGCTAAAATGAAAGTGAATGAAGTATAGAAGCTGAAAGTAAAACGTATATCTTTGTTGATTCATTTGGGAAAAACATTTCAATGGAGTTCCTCATGTCGTGAATATAATGCCCAAAATTTAGATAACTATTTCATACCAGAACAAATTCGGTGAAATTTTCTTTGGAATTAATCTTATATGTAACGAAAAATTTCATTGTCATGTATCATTCATTTAAGGACCTATACGGTATTAAACTCCCCTATCGGACGAAGTATCGTAGACATGGCATACTTATTCAAAACTGTTGATATTCATGAAGAAAAGATAATAATTTCTGTCCAAATTCCGAATCCTTATCAATCAATTATTAGCGTATGAAGTTTATTAATATTAGTATCGTTCTCGAACTATTTACAGGTTTCAATATGTGTGAATGAATCGAAAAAGCAGCTGTATTCTATATATGAGTAGAATTCAACCTGCCTTACTATCTGTCCTCCTAAAATCTGGCAACGTTGCGGGAGGTGAGAGCGCACTACTAATATGAAATATATGCGGAGGTAGTAAGGTCTGATTGGTTTGAAGAATAATTTTTCGATAAAAATCTTTTCCCCTCTTTAGGTACCCCTGTTATTTACCTTCCCCTCTTCATATATAAGCAAAAATTATTCCAATTAAAAAACTCCTTCACTCGGAGGTCAGGTCGCCCAATGAACTTAACGGAGGTAACAACGAACTACAGGTTCATATATATATATATATATATATATATATATATATATATATATATATATATATATATATATATATATATATATATATATATATATATATATATATATATATATATATATATAGTTATAAAGTGTTAATACCACCTCCGAAATAGTAACTCGTTTAACGCTCTCACCTCATATATATCGCTGTCACCTCCGAAATCGGAGGTGACAACGTTTTGCCTTGTTTTTTAGCTTGTTAGATTCAGGAGGCTTCAGGGATCAACATATCAAAAAATCGTTTTGAGGTCACAACGCACCCCGTTTATGTACTGAACAATCTTTTAGTTCGAGTGTATATCACTGGCGCTAGTGTGCTGAGCTGTATATCGAAGAATTGCTGTGGGGGACTCTCTGCTCGTTAGCACCTCCGAAAATGGCAACGTTGTATTTTCAAAGCAGATGTAGACAGGCGGAATATAAGTATACGGATGAATTAACTGTAGAGAGGCGCAGCGCGCTATCTCCTCCATAATTGGAATCCAGGCGGCATATCTCAACGATTTTTTATCGCATTTATCTGTAGGGGAAAGAATCACGTGAAAGAAAACCAATCTTGGCTCTCTCGAATGGAATTATGACTGTTTATATTCCATCGTGTGTATCTATGCATCCGTTGAACTTCTTTCATCTCAAGCTAAATATTCAGATGTAAATGGTGATGAATATTCAAGGACAATGAGCCATTCCGAAAATTTTCATTTCAGAATCAAGAGAAAAATTGCTACTAATTTTACAATATCACAGAAATGAACAACGTCGGCTAAACCGAATGTTGGACATTGTTGTGTTATTTCAAATGGAACGCTCTATATATTTTTCTTAAATCGGATTGCTCAATGATTTTGAGGAATCCTTTGCTCAGAAACATCTGTTTTATTATCGATTATGTTTAATTATTGGATTTTCCCGAAAATTTGAATAGCTTGTACAATCTCTCTGGTTTAAAATACTGGAACTAACAATCTGCACTCAACTAGTAGAATACCTTCTAAAAGAAAAGATCCTTTTACCCACACAACATAGTTATGTAAGAGGTAGATCAACTCAGACAGCAGTGTTTGAGTTCATTTCAGGAATCCTTAATGCCTTGGAAGATTCTATTATAACAGTGAGTCTAATGCTGGATCTATCAAAGGCATTCGATACTCTGTCCCACGACCTTATTCTCCATAAACTTTCTGCATATGGCATAAACAAGCTTGACTGGTTTCAATCATATTTAGCAAACCGCAGGCAGAGAGTGGTGATCTCCCAGAACGGAAAAACAACAGTTTCGGAAGAAGAACTCACAGAGTTCCGCAGGGTAGCATATTGGGCCCTATCATTTTTATAATTTTTCTAAATGACCTAAGTACCATATTCGATGAAACCATGGTTAGGACAGTGAATTATGCAGATGACACAAACTTCACTGTATTGGCCAAGCACGATTTAGAGTTGAGTTTACCATTTTACACTCAACTCTAACTCTAAATCGTGCTAGCCAGTGGTTTGAAGCAAACGGTTTGTGCATGAATTCTGAAAAAACAAGTGCCATCCTATTCAGGACAGCTCATTCCGGTCCCCAAGTGCCTACTAGCATTTCACTGTCTAACTCCACATTAGAACTGACTAAATCTTGTCGCTTCCTAGGCCTCACTATTGAGGTAAACCTTGATTGGGGAGAGCACATTTCCAACCTTTGCAATCAACTGGGTACCATCTGCTACACTTTGGGAGTCCTCAATAAATATCTGGACATAACCTCACTAAGAACAATATACCAGACAGTGTTTAGGTATGGCATCATGTTCTATGGTAGTTCATACAACCTACATAGAGTGCTGAAAATGAAGAAGAGAGCCTTCAGAATGATCTGGAGGATGAGGAGGACGGAATCATGCAGGGGAGTCTTCAGAAGGAATGGTCTTTTGACTGCTCCTGCTGTACACATCCAAGAAAGCCTGATATTTACATTCAAGAACTAGCACTACTTCGAAGAGAACACTGTAAGTAATTACAATACGAGGACAACTGCACTAAAATATCCAAGACACAGATTAAGCCTCACTGAAAAGGGACCTGAATATAGATATATTCGTTATTACAATAAGATAGCTCACAAACTAAGAGGAGAATGGACTCTACAACAGTTCAAGAAATTCATCTTCAAACTCCTACTTGAAATCGAACCCTACAGTGTGGAAGACTTTATGGAACACAGACTATAAAGCAGAAAATGACCCTGTTTCACTTCAAGTGTTTAATGTCATGTGTACACTTTACCTGTTATAAAGCACATTATTTATTTATTTATTTATTTATTTATTTATTTATTTAAATTTTTTAGTGATGTATCATAAAGAAAATTACAAATTATATCGAAACAAGTAAGAATTCATGAAGAATTATCCAAAACAGATTTGTAAGGGAAAAAATAAACAAAATTGAAGTCTTTTGAAGGCCTCGAGTCAACATATTTTGAAATTGCAACCATATTTTTGTCAAGACATGATGAATCTACAAAATGAAGGTAAAAATATAGATACATACTCGGATACATATGATTGATTGGTAATTCCCAAAAGCTATGATGAACAGCGGACACTATGATGGACGCATGATGAAAGGAGAAAGAAAAAAATTTAATTTAAGTATTTTCGCATGAAGTTTTATTATTCCAAATAAATGATGATTCTTATAATTAACAAATCAGGTGCAATTAAAATTTTTGTTTTGGTCTTCGAAAATAACACATATTGATTAAACTTCTACTATCCAAAATGAATAGGTACATAGATAAAATGTATCTATATACAGGATATCTGTAAACAAATGCGAAGGACTAAGGGAGATGATTCCTTAATGAAAATAAGCGGGGCTAGTTCCTATAAATTTTTTTCCAAATAGACAGCTCTTCCAAGATGCAGCCTTGGAAGGCGATGACGAGTTTACAGTTTTTAATTTTTTTTTACAGGTTCTGAAAAACACTGAGTCATAAAACTATACATATTATGAAGCACTGAGTAGATTGGTACCAGTTTCAACTTCGGCAAGCTCGCAGTTTAGGCGGTAACTTGCTATCGATTTTTTTAATGTGTCTCTCCCTTAAATTCAAAAATTTCTGTGAAAATGTTGAAATTTGAGTTATTATGCTATTGTCATAGAAGTATACGAAACTATCAGGTCGGGGGATCCAAGATTTCGGGCCGATTCACATGAAGAAAAAACATAATAAAATGAATTTCGTGAATACCGAGGCTGAAAACTACTATTCTCCGCTATGAAAATTTAATATTATTCCAATAATATACCGAGTTAATTAATGCTACGTTGCAATTACTATAAGGCCCGGTTGTTCAGTTCAGGATAAGGCCGGGATTTAAGATGATCCTAGATTAACCTGACAGAACTGAACTGAAGTGTCAAAATCAATTTAGGATAAACTTTAATCCCGAACTGAACAACTGGGCCTATTCATGTAGAGTTTCGGATTTTGCGAGAATCTACTGCTTTTTCTTCAAAACAACAACTGCGCTGAAGGAAATGTGATTGACTGTTATCTTTATCATTTACATCATTATTTGCCGAACTTCAAAGTTCTGAATGAATTAAAATCTAAACTTGAAAATATACGAGATAATTTTCGCAAGAATTTCAATGAAATCTGAAAATTTTCATCATTCTGGAGCATTCTGGACATCAATAATTCTCGAATCATCCATGGAATAAATTCAATTTTATCCAATATAACACGCAAAACGAAATGTTATTCGAACTCGGCATCTTGAGCAATTCGTTCCTAAAAAGCCCGAATCAGGTAGAAAATTTTGAACCCTTCATATCAGCGTTAACACGTGTTTTGCAGTAAACAGATGCCGATTTCGTTTTCAACGGGCCATGTAACTAGGGTCGGCGTTGGGTGAAAGGATGAACGGTTCTTACAACAAGAAGAATTTGAATTTTCATATGACGGTGAGGGCATTTGTTTTAAAATTTTCAGAGTACAAGAAGTATACAGGGTGTTTCACGAGTAAACAGACAAATGAAAACCGTGAAAAGAGGGCATTGAGCTGAGTTCAGAATCATACCATATACAGGGTGTTCCAAAACTAGTGAATCAAACGTTACACCGCGATAGAGTAAACCAAATATTATCGAATGACACCAACATTAGTTCGACGAAAATGTACCGTTTCCAAAATAATCAGAATTTTATTAAAATACATAAAGTTGCCGATTTTCGAACTATTTTTCTTAATAACAGGGCCAGTTTGTGAAAAAGGATATCGATTTTAAATTATATTGAAGTAATATTATTGTTTCATCTCCCCTAATTGAAATTATTTTAAGTAGTTAATCGATAACCATAACCTAAGTAAATGTAAATTAAAACAATTGTTTTTTCTACATGATTTTTAATACTCAGAATAAACAGGGGTGATAATATGGGAGAAAAACGCTATCCTCAATAACAAATTGGCCTTGTGACTGAAAAAATAGTTCGAAAATCGGCAACTTTAGGTTAGGTTTTTTTAGAAACGGTACATTTTCGCTCAACTAATGTTGGTGTCATTCGATAGTATTTGATCTAGTCTATCGTGGTGTGACGTTTGATTCAATAGTTTTGGGGCACCCTATATATAGGTTTCTTCGAGGTTTTTTGAAATTTCTCGAATTTCCGTTTTACTATAACTCCTGAAATTCTGATCAAGTCGAATGAAAATTTATATTTAGCCTTGAGTTGTTAATTTCATTGAAACAGAGCATTAAAATTCGACAAAAATCTGGACCGGGCTCAGTGAGGCTTTACTTAACTTCAAACTCATAAAAACACCATGTATGTAGTTTTTTAATCATAATTTCAACTTTTTTATCTGCATTATTATTGTCTCAAAATGAATTGATTTTTGGGTTGCCCCACCTGTTGATCATGTTCTAGAAATAATTGTTTTGGTCAGACGCCTCTAAGGAATAGAGCACTTCATGAGAATGTATTTAGAAATCCATAATTGATTTTTTTTCAAAGAATATTCTGTTGAATGTGTTCAACAATTATACCATATTCGGTCTTCAAAATATTCTTTCACAAGGATAAAATGTTTCAAAATTGATAATATCCAAATATGGGTGGAAAAACTACGCTATCTTGAAACTAAAATTTAAAACTTGATATTCAGAATGAATCTATTTTTCTATGGACAACTAGTTGTGTGAATAAAAACAAAGAAAGAAATCGCGGGGTGTCAGATCTGGAGATCTAGCAGTCCAATATTGGGGTCCTACCCTTCTAATAAAAAGACCTGAAATACTGATAAATACTTTTGCTGGTGCATGAATATCATCGATGTTTCAATAACAAATTGTAATAAGACCAGAACAATCCATAGATTTCCATAGATCCAATAATGACTATAACGGAAGAAAGTGCATTTATCATACTTATCCGAAGTGCCAATCATTACCTTCACTAAATGACCAAATGAGGTGAAAACCAGTTAGGAAAATCACTTCAGTTCCACGTTGTCCATAAAAAGCGATTCATTCATAAGACATCGAATTATAATTATTATTTTCATGATCATGATAGCGTAGTTTTTTATTTCTATTTTTGTTCATTATCAATAACAAAGCTCATTATCACTGTTAATGACTTATCTGAATGACCAGATATGCTATAAATATCAAAAACAAATGCAAGACATATATTGAGAACGAAAAAATTCAGTTGAACATTTCAAATTCCATTTTTAGATCTCCTCAGTTGATTGGCGATCATATTCATCCCATTAATTAATGTGAAGTAAAAGTCAATATGCAGCGCTGTTTTTTCCAGACATTTCACGATCAAACAATTATTCATTAAAAATAATCTGAAAAGGCATACCAAAGTTTCATTGATTTTGAGAAAATCAATGGAGATGCCTGAAAAATTCAAAATTATGACGAGAAAAACTACAAACAGAGTGTTTTGCATGAGTTTAAATTTGAATATATCCTCAATGAGTTCGGTTCTGTGTTCGTCAACTTTTATTGTTCTGTTTTATTGAAATTTAGAAGTTTAAGCGGATAATGAATTTTTAGCCGAATCCAACTAAAATATTTGGAGTTATAGCCGAACAAAAATTAGGGAAATTTGAATAAACTCCTCTCTATATCGGAAACGGAATGCCTAAGACACACATATGAGGTGTTTTTGAACTCAGCTCAATGCCCTCTATTCACGGTTTTCGTTTGTCCGTTTACTTGTGAAACACCCTGTGTACTGAAAAATTTCACAAGACTCCTCGAGCAATTAAGAAATGCCATTAAATCAAGGAGTTTCTTTTGAACCGCTATGATGAAAAATGTAAATATCCAGTTATTATTATTATTTGGGGTGATTCATCGAAAATCCCCAATATCTCGAAAACCAAGGCACTTTTGCCAAACGTAAAATATATTTATTTGAACCGCCATAGAGTACTCTACCCGCAGGCTCCATATTATCCACTCATTACGCCACACCCTGTATAATTATTATTATTATATCAATGTATTGAAAATAAACAGACATGAATACTAGGCAGTTGTTTTGTTTGAAGGTGAAGCTCCTGTTGCTTCAAACTTCTTTTAATTATTTTGACGCAAGATGATTTTTGTTGAGGAATTCAACATTCTCGTAATTATCCGTTCATTTCTTCAAGAGATACCCATTCCCTACCACCTATGAGTATTCAATTCAATGCTAACACTGCATCAAATGCATTTCATCTTCGGGTTGCTTTTTTTGAATTCTACAACTGATGTAACGTCTTCAGCCAAAGAAAATAAACAACAGTAACTCTCCTCAAGCTACTGATTACTTCTATTTTCCATGTAAATAAATAGATTTGGTATGTCTTCAATCAGTTTGTATAAATGTCAATTATGTTCGTTACATATTTTCGACGCAATATTTTCCGAATAAATTTGACATTGTGATGAAGTACGTTATTACTGAGAGTCTCACGTAGAACGGACTACGTAGCACTGATTTAAAACTCAAAAATGTTTTGACCAGCGTCTTAACCTAACATTTTCGTACCATACAGAGTGAAAGGTATTCAATTTCCATGGCCAATCCTGTGCTAAAATGAAAGTGAATGAAGTATAGAAGCTGAAAGTAAAACGTATATCTTTGTTGATTCATTCGGGAAAAACATTTCAATGGAGTTCCTCATGTCGTGAATATAATGCCCAAAATTTAGATAACTATTTCATACCAGAACAAATTCGGTAAAATTGTCTTTGGAATTAATCTTATATGTAACGAAAAATTTCATTGTCATGTATCATTCATTTTAGGACCTATACGGTATTAAACTCCCCTATCGGACGAAGTATCGTAGACATAGCATACTTATTCAAAACTGTTGATATTCATGAAGAAAAGATAATAATTTCTGTCCAAATTCATTTACTCCGAATCCTTATCAATCAATTATTAGCGTATGAAGTTTATTAATATCAGTATCGTTCTCGAACTATTTACAGGTTTCAGTATGTGTGAATGAATCGGAAGAGCAGCTGTATTCTGTATATGAGTAGAATTCAAGCTGCCCTACTTTCTGTCCTCCTGAAATCTGGCAACGTTGCGGGAGGTGAGAGCGCAATACTAATAAGAAATATATGCGGAGGTAGTAAGGTCTGATTCGTTTAAAGAAAAATTTTTCAATGAGAATCTTTTCCCCTCTTTAGGTACCCCTGTTATTTACCTTCCCCTCTACATATATAAGCAAAAATTATTCCAATTAAAAAACTCCTTCACCCGGAGGTCAGGTCGCCCAATGAACTTAACGGAGGTAACAACGAACTACGGGTTCATATATATATATATATATATATATATATATATATATATATATATATATATATATATATATATATATATATATATATATATATATATATATATATATATATATATATATATATATATATATATATATAGTAAGGGATGAATTTGGGTACAAGGCAATATCTGGCAGGAGTTAACAATCAATCGTCATCAACATCTATATTTCGAACTTTTAGCTGTTCTTCATCAGGATGCTGCAATGTATACATTGTAAAAAACTAGAAAAATAAACACCTAATAACTTACATCTGACAAGACTATTATTTAAATTAGCAAAGAGAGCATCAGAAAAACATCTCAGTTAAATTCAATATAAAATCTCAAAAATCCTCTATTATTGCAGCGTGAATAATTTGACATACAATCAATAGGTTGAAACACAAAAGACAAGGTGAACCACAGAAAATAACAATTCAAGTGATGATATCCACAATACGTATGTCCTTCGAATTTTTGTCGAGGGATAACAGATAACTGTAAACTACACTTAGATTTTTTAGGTCAGTCTTCTTATTAATATTATTTTTATTTTCATTGATGAAACACATTTCGAGAAATGATCTCTTGTTATAATTCGAGCTGGTGCATAGTATCTCAACTTCATCGAATTTAAATGCGTGATCTAATGTGGATGAATGAGTCGCCAATGCGCATCTGTCAGGTCTCAGTCTGACGTCACTCTTATGAATGGAGATACGTTTTTTTAAGGATTGGGATGTCTGTCCTACATATACAGAATCACACCCACCACACGGAATACGATATACAACGTCGGATCTAGACGAATTGTGGACTGGGTCTTTAATTTTAGAGAAAATATTTCTTACTGTCAGTGGGTTGTATCTTGCTATTCTTATATTCTCCACTTCCTTTAGAATATCCTTAAAAAAAAATATATATATATATATATATATATATATTCTTTTGATATAGAGCATTACTAGTACAAACATAACATAAATGTGTTATCCATCCTGTTCATTGGAGTTTGATAGATAATGAAAAAGACGAAGTTTTCGTGTCTGCTCCAAATTCTTTATTAAAAATTGCTACATATGTTTCGGCCCTTACAAAATTAGGGCCATCTTCAGGCATCTGCAGACGAATACAAAGATGTATGAAAACAGTTATAAAATAAAAGACAGCAGCAGAAAAGTACACGGAAAGAGAAAACAACAGTACAAAGACAAAACAGTAAATCAATAAATATTGAGAGTCGAATTGTAAAAAGAAATTTAAGGAAAATAACTTACATGTTTAAAATTATAACCAAACTTATCTGTCAAGAAAAGATGAAAAAAAACATGTCAAATTATCAGGGGTCGACGAAGGCAAACAGAAAGAGCAGAAAGAAGCGCAGAAACCACAGAAAAACACAGAAATGACTGAGTTTCTGTTGAGTGGCGAATATCGGGTTATGTGAAATATCAAAATTGGGAGAAAAGGGGGAAGAATGAAATCGGAGTCATCGCGATGGGAGAAAGCCGAGCAAATGCGGACAAATAAGCAGTTCAGGGAACTCTTGCTGGGTGTTCAGAAGTTTAGTTGGGGTGTTGTGTTTTGCCTTTGTGATATGTATCTTCTCCAATGAGTCACATAAACTTTTGTTTCGAGGTAGAGACAGGATGCAGGGCTCCAACGAAGGAACGTGGCCGGAGTTAGAGAGGATGTGCTCCGCGAAAGTGGACTTGTTGGGGTTGTTGGTCCTAATGGCTCTGAAGTGTTCATCGATCCTTGTTTTGATGCTTCTGAAGGATCGGCCTATGTAGAAACTACCACAAGAACATTCTAGCCGATAGACTCCCATTCTCTCGACCGGGTCGACCTCATCCTTACCTCTGGAGAGGATTGCTTTAAGGGAGTTTTCAACTTTGAAGGATATCTGAATGTTAAACCGTTTCAGGTATTTTTGGATTCTCTCAGAAACCCCAGGAACATAAGGGATGCTCTTGAAAATTATGTTTTCGTCTGATATAGGGGTTAAGTGGGTATTATGTCTAATCATGATCTTATGGGAAATCTTGCGAAAAGTGTTCTGGACCAAGTTCATAGGGAAGCCATTGTTGTGTGCTATTTGTAGTATAATATTGTATTCCGTTTCGTAATCTTCAGCGGACAATGGAGTTGTCAACAGTCTATAGAAGAAGGAACGGAAGGCGGCAAGCTTGTATTGGAGTGGATGATTTGATGAGAAAGGGATCACATGATCAGTTGTTGTGGGCTTCCTGTAGATAGAGAATTCGATTTTATCATCTCTTGAGTGCAAAAGCAAGTCTAGAAACGGAAGGGTTCCATTTGTCTGTGCTTCAACGGTGAAGGTGATTCTAGGATGCAGTGTGTTAATGAACATGTCATCTGCCGAATAGGATCTTCTTGACCAGGGCCTTAAATACTCCGCACCGCTCAAGCCTTCTCCTGTACTTTAAGACTCGTTCACCTCACATATCGAGAACATTTTTAACCGGTGCAGATTAGAAAATTTGGCCACCATAACATTAGAGACAACTAACATCATCAAATCCTTCTTAAGACATCAAACTACAAAATTTGGGAGTTCTTCCTCTGTCATAAAATCATTGTTGAACAAAATCAACGTAAACAATCTCTTGGTCACCAAAGCTGACAAGGGCAACTGCACCGTGATCATGAGAAAGTCTGAGTACATTTGCAAAACTGAAGACTTCCTAAATTGAACAGATTTCGACACAACCCCCAGAGATCCCACACCCGGTTTTCTTAAGAAGGTAAATTCTACCATCAAACAAAATAAAGATATTTTGCAACTTTTCAATTTTAGAATAGATTGGCTTATCTCGTCTGTACCTGTCACTCCTCTGTTATATAGTTTGCCAAAGATCCACAAACCAGGCATACCCGTTCGACCAATCGTTTCCTTTGTTGGCACCCCTACCCACGGCTTGTCTTCCTTCCTCTGTGATGTTTTTCAACGCCATTTAGATTGCAGATCAGAATTCTCCATCAGAAATTCTTCAGAACTGGTGCATCAGATCAAGGACCTCAAATTTCCCGAGGGAGCAACCATGGTCTCCTTCGATATTGTCAACTTATACCCATCTACTCCACCGGTTGAATCCGCCGAGTTGATCAACCAACTTTTGACCTTTTCCGATTTCGGCGACCATGTTGTGTCTTCTCTCTCAGCTTTACTAAAAGTTTGCCTAGAGCAGAACTTTTTCAAATTTAAGTATGGGATCTCCCCTGGCGCCATTGCTTGCAGAGTGTTTTCTTAAATATCTTGAAAATGAACTCAAGGACACTAACTTGTTCAAAAAACACATTCTATTTTGGAGACGCTATGAAGACGACATTTTTTGCGTCTTTCTGGGAGATCAATCTGACCTAGATGTGTTCCTTGATTTCATTAACACACTGCATCCTAGAATCACCTTCACCGTTGAAGCACAGACAAATGGAACCCTTCCGTTTCTAGACTTGCTTTTGCACTCAAGAGATGATAAAATCGAATTCTCTATCTACAGGAAGCCCACAACAACTGATCATGTGATCCCTTTCTCATCAAATCATCCACTCCAATACAAGCTTGCCGCCTTCCGTTCCTTCTTCTATAGACTGTTGACAACTCCATTGTCCGCTGAAGATTACGAAACGGAATACAATATTATACTACAAATAGCACACAAAAATGGCTTCCCTATGAACTTGGTCCAGAACACTTTTCGCAAGATTTCCCATAAGATCATGATTAGACATAACACCCACTTAACCCCTATATCAGACGAAAACATAATTTTCAAGAGCATCCCTTATGTTCCTGGGGTTTCTGAGAGAATCCAAAAATACCTGAAACGGTTTAACATTCAGATATCCTTCAAAGTTGAAAACTCCCTTAAAGCAATCCTGTCTAGAGGTAAGGATGAGGTCGACCCGGTCGAGAGAATGGGAGTCTATCGGCTAGAATGTTCTTGTGGTAGTTTCTACATAGGCCGATCCTTCAGAAGCATCAAAACAAGGATCGATGAACACTTCAGAGCCATTAGGACCAACAACCCCAACAAGTCCACTTTCGCGGAGCACATCCTCTCTAACTCCGGCCACGTTCCTTCGTTGGAGCCCTGCAACCTGTCTCTACCTCGAAACAAAAGTTTATGTGACTCATTGGAGAAGATACATATCACAAAGGCAAAACACAACACCCCAACTAAACTTCTGAACACCCAGCAAGAGTTCCCTGAACTGCTTATTTGTCCGCATTTGCTCGGCTTTTTCCCATCGCGATGACTCCGATTTCATTCTTCCCCCTTTTCTCCCAATTTTGATATTTCACACAACCCGATATTCGCCACTCAACAGAAACTCAGTCATTTCTGTGTTTTTCTGTGGTTTCTGCGCTTCTTTCTGCTCTTTCTGTTTGCCTTCGTCGACCCCTGATAATTTGACATGTTTACTTTCATCTTTTCTTGACAGATAAGTTCGGTTATAATTTTAAACATGTAATTTATTTTCCTTAAATTTCTTTTAACAATTCGACTCTCAATATTTATTGATTAACTGTTTTGTCTTTGTACTGTTGTTTTCTCTTTCCGTGTACTTTTCTGCTGCTGTCTTTTATTTTATAACTGTTTTCATACATCTTTGTATTCGTCTGCAGATGCCTGAAGATGGCCCTAATTTTGTAAGGGCCGAAACATATGTAGCAATTTTTAATAAAGAATTTGGAGCAGACACGAAAACTTCGTCTTTTTCATAACATAAATGAATTTTCACTTAAAATGGAAAATTTCATTAGACCAAGACATAAATTAAAATGGTAAACAACATATTGGCTGGAGGAAAGAAGTAGATAAATTACAGCCATGCGTCACATAAGAGCCGCATAGAAAATATAAACATAGAGATAAGAAGTTATTTTTCAGGCTATCGTCTCTAAATTAACGTTTTGAAAATAATGTGCGTTCAAAAAAATTCGTCAAGTAGGCTATGGAATTTTGAACGTCGATATTTCGTGTCTAAACGTAATTCTCAGCTCGTGCTTTACTATTTTCCAGGTGAACTGTCATTTTAGCATTTTGGGTTGTTGTTAAATTAAAATTATCAGCAAATTATAAAAATGGTTTTTACGGACGTGTGAAAGACTTTTACTATTGCATTCTACTTCAAAATTGGAAAAAAATTGAAGGAAAATGGAAATATTCTGTTCCGGCAACTTCATTGAAGCCTATGTTGCTGTTGATTATTAAGAATGAATTTTTCCATTGTACTGTTTTGCGATGTGTTGACGAAACAGGTATGTTCAAACAAAAAAGGAAGTGGTATACCAAAAAAGAAAACTCTAGAGTTCAGTAATAATGAAAACATAGTGACAGAAGCTCGACAAACCTCTCTTCAGATTTTATCTCAAGTGGATGGAGTATCCGTTGGCATATGCCACCCTATATTGAAAAAAAGATATCCATTTGTTTCCATAAAGATTGACATGTTATCAGAAAACTGAAATAGTTGTGATTACCTAACTTTGTAGCATCCGGGAAAAATTGGAGTTCAGTATCATACTGAACTGATGCATACTGACAGTATGCATCAGTCAAAGGCAAAATGTGGACCTACTTTCTTTTATGGAACTTCAATAGCAGAACGTTATGAAGGAGAAAGCATCATGTCTTTTTATAGCTGAATTGAATTTTAATAAATTGTCCAATAGCTATTTTCATGTAATTCAGTTCTTTTAGTTTAGTCATGGATTTTCAGTAATGACTGAATCAATTCAATATTTATAGAGAATTAATAAACATATTATTGAGAATCTTACTGTGATCTATCCATATGACTGAAGTAACTAGAACCTTCTTACAAAAAAACATACTACCACGATCAATTCAAGATTCATGTCTCTTACGTATGAAAATAGTGGACGTTTAAAATTTTTACGAAGAACTTTTCTAACCGCCTCAGATTGTTTGGATTCTTGTCATCTTACTCAATGAAAGAAATGCTTTCCGAACGTTGGGTGAAATTTAGAGGTAACCTTTTCTGAAAAGTGCCTTTCCGTACATAATAACGATATATAGGTTAATGTCATCATTGTTTACATTTTGGGAAGATGAAATAATTCAAGGAAAGACATACGTTCAGCCACCGAACATCAGCCTTCAAAATTTCATAGCCTACTTGACGACGATTTTTTTTGAACGCACGTTATTATGTAACGGAAACTCTTTTACATCGTTTACAAGGTTGCTGTCATCCTTTCTTCTCAAAATTTCCAATTGTTTCAGAAGGGTTAAACGATAAAAATTCCTTTCGTAGTGAAGAATACTGAGATTATGGATTGAAGTTTTATGGTTACTGTGAATGAGTTGGTTTCCTATTGCCGATGGAGGTTTATTGTACACGTGTTCAGAAAATCTTATACCAGCAGCGCGCGTAGTCATACCTACATAATAAGCCTGACATTCTTCACAATCAATCTTGTAGACTCCACTCTTTTGTTCAGTTTTTATTTTTGGTTTGTTGTTAACTAGAATATTACCCAGAGTATTACCACCTCTATTAGTAACATAGAAGTTATATTTCTGTAGGATCGAGTTTATATTATAATTAAGGCTTCGACAAAAGGGAATGGAGATATACTTAAGACCTATGCTATGATGTGGAAAGATATTTTCATCAACTAATTCTTTTTTCTTTATTTGTTTTATTATGTTATCTATATAGGATTTTGGATACTTATTATTTAGGCCAATTGTGTATATAGTTTCTAGTTCTTTCTTATAGTTTTCAACTGATAAAGGAACGGTATTCAGTCTGTGCAACAGGAAGTTAAATATCGATTGAAATTTATTCTGGGAGGATTTTGTATCTCTTCATAAACTTTTTAGGGTTTTCACTCCCAATCTCTGAAACAAAATCAATTAAAAATGAAATCAACGATTTGCTCCTGCGTAAATTCTTGCACTAATTTGTCAGGAGCAAATTAACTAGAAAAAATTGTTGCCTGACAATGAACCCAAAATAAATAACGTTGAAATTATAATTCTTTGTAACGTTTCGGAGTCTATATCAGACTCCTTCATCAGACGAAAAATCTATCTTCGAAAATCTTCTGAATTGTGGCTTTTGTTTGACATTAATTGTCATCACACTGCTTTCTTCCCCAAACAACACACTTCCGTCTAAATGACATCTCATTTATGTCAAAAGGGATCTAAAATGATCTTGCTCTGAATTATGATCAAAATTAGATTATCTAAATAAGACGTTTTCTATGTATGATGTTTTTGAAATATCTTTTAGATGTCTAGTCTTATGCCTGGCAAAATTCTTATGTCAGTAAGATATCTGAAAATAGATTAGTTTCCAAATATACATCTGAAAAACGTTTTTCTTATATCTAATTGTATTAATCGCGAAAGAATCACTGGGCGGACAACTAATAGATATGATATACCATACCAATATTAGACATCAATATCTGACTTTATTAAGACATCTAGATTACATATTTAGAACATCTAACTAAAATGGTCGAAAACCAGTGACCAGATGAATATCTTTCAGATATATCATTTTGTATCGTCTATGAACATTAGAATTCAAATTGTACCAAATATGTCGATTAATATCTTCAAAGAAGACCATATATTGAAAAAACGTTTATTAGATATCTTAATTTTATAATCATGATGAAATTAGTTTTCAGACGGAAAATAGATATCATATACTATATCGATATGACACATCAATATCTGACTTTGTTTAGACGCCTAGATTACATATATAAAAAATGGTCGAAAAACAGTGAACAAATAAATTTCTTCTAGATTTGTCATTGCTAGATCGTCTTTAAACTTAACGATTCCAAGTGTCCCAAATAATAATAAGAAATCAATGTCATCTATTGAAGTGACTTCCGAAATTAATTATTCATAAACCATATTTCTACGATAGTCAAAAAATTTTGGACTAATCAACATCTTCCTAGTGTATTTTTCAAATTCATATTGTGTTTTATCATCTAAGTATCAATGCTAAAAAGCACATGTAAGTATTCGTATTCTTATGATGGGGATGTTTTTCTAGGAGACTTAGTATCAGGATATTGAAATTCGTGAAAATTTTCATATGATAAAACTGATTGGACAATTTTTTTAATATAAATCGAAAATCGAGTATGAATATTGGTACCTATTCTGAAAACAATAATGGTGAAGAATGATTGACTCCTAAATTCAATATGTTAAATATGAATTCGAACGAAACTATTGATTAACCCAAGATACTCATGAGAGTCTTGAGGAAAAAGGATATTTTTCCGAGTTTGCAGAAAATAGGTGTTTGGTCGAGAGATATGCGATGAGAAGGACTAGACACGAACTACGATCGGGTTGGATCGCTTGGTGGCGAACTCTTATCGCAATTCGCAAGAAGCCGCGAACCGGCCATGGGCCAATAGAGTTAAAGTTCATAGTGCATAGCCATTTGAACTTGAACATTCACCATTTCCGTTAGTATACAACCCTTCTTTGTAAGAAGGTCAAGTCGGCTAGTGATTGTGTTCGTTTTTTGATTAGTGATTTGTGCTGTAATAATTGAACAAGGTGAGTACAGCAGGTAGTTACAGCAGGTAATCCCTTCACACATTAATCAAATTGCTTGAACATAGTAAAATACTATTTACTTCGATATGGTATTAGTTTGGATTTGTGCTCTCTGTTAAAAATTATATCCAGTTATCGTTTTCAAATACGTACCTGAATTTTTGGCTACAATAAATTGAGATATAGGTATATTTAAAATA
The DNA here is from genome assembly GCF_907165205.1 of Coccinella septempunctata. Classification (NCBI taxonomy): domain Eukaryota; kingdom Metazoa; phylum Arthropoda; class Insecta; order Coleoptera; family Coccinellidae; genus Coccinella; species Coccinella septempunctata. The sequence goes on along the minus strand of NC_058194.1, from coordinate 5,556,902 downwards.
GAAATATCTTTCATAGATCAATCATCTAATAAAGTCTATTAAATGATATTTTTTAGATAACCATTGACAAGTCAATACTATTTTGTTAGATAGGTACTATTAATGGTATATATTATATTTAAAATGCGCTCCTCTAAGGAATATCAATCGGAAATTTGACGAATAATCGAATATACAGAGTTTGAAATCTTCGAGGAAATGTTTAGATGTTTTTCAGATCATTTAAGAATTCGAATATTTTTTTGTATTTCGATGTTCGAATTGAAAATTTTGAATTAATTAATCCATAGGAGTTCATTATACAGCAGCGTTTTCTATTTCTATGTAAAATTTACTTGGTGAAGACGGTTATCTGAAAAAGTCTATTGATACACATCTTCTAGACATCGATTCAGAAGTGAATTTTGAATCAATTCACTCAGGAAACTCTTGCTGAATAATGTAACCCTTATTATAAGTACTAACAAAACAGGATTCAATCTGAAATTTGACGAATAATTGAATATACGGAGTTTGAATTCTTCGAGGAAATGTTTAGATGTTTTTTAGATCATTTAAGAATTCGGATGTTTTTTCGTATTTCGATGTTAGAATTGAAAATTTTGTATCAATTAATCCATAGGAGTTCGTTACCGCAGCGTTTTCTATTTCTATGTAGAATTCACTTGGTGAAGAGGGTTATCTGAAAAAGTCTATTGATAGACATCTTCAGACATCGATTCAGAAGTGAATTTTGAATCACCTCACTCAACACTTGCTGAATAATGTAACCCTTATTATTATAAGTAGGTACTTACAAAACAGGATTCAATCTGAAATTTGACGAATAATTGAATATACGGAGTTTGAAATCTTCGAGGAAATGTTTAGATGTTTTTTAGATCATTTAAGAATTCGAATGTTTTTTCGTATTTCGATGTTCGAATTGAAAATTCTGTATCAATTAATCTATAGGAGTTCGTCAGAGCAGCGTTTTCTATTTCTAAAAAATACTACAGGGTATCTAAAGAGTACGGAAATTGAATCCTATTGATTTATAATTTCTATCTCCAGGTTTTGGTTCATCGCTTTCTTTTCTTCAAAAGAATATTTTTTCGGATATTTTCTCAATTTGTAATTGATATTCAATCAAGAAACATTTAGCTATTTGTAATTTATGTTGCTTCCAGAGGCTGCATATGTTCTCTTCGAGAATGAAACGCCAGCAGACTTAAATGATGCTGTCATAAAACGGGCCATTCAAGACTGGTTACGACTAGCCAATCAACGGTACGAATATGAGAGGAATAAAAACAAACAGACAATAATCTCATCTATTTATATTATGTTTTTTCCAATTTTATGAATTTGTGTTATGTTTTTGAATTATATTTATTTTTGATTTTTTTTTATTATAAATATATTTATTCATCAGAACCTGTTTTTTCTCTTCCAACTCCCATACAAACTGTCAACCATTCCGTATAAATATGAACTCGCCCATCACTAATCTGTAGATTTTCAAGTGGTCAGATTTTATAGATATGATTCGAAGATGTGGATCTTGAATCTACGGAACGTCCATTTTCTTTCACATGGACCCTTCTTCGAAACATATCTTGTGAAATAAATATGTCTAGTTAAGAGGTCATTAATATCACGTTCTTTAAATTATCCTACTATAATTCCAAAGTTGACAACAATTAGAGGACAAAAACTGTATATACAATACAAGGTCATTCTAGAAATATCTAACAGATGTTCATCTTTGATCATCTAAAATAGGTGAATACTAACACCATCTTTTTCAATAAATAATCTTTCCTCTAATAGACATCCGATTTCTTCAACGATAAAGACAATGCTCCAAAGTCTAAAGAAGATTTTTGGTGCTACATGATTTAGATGCCCCGATTGTCCATGTTTTTCAGATCATCTATATATTATCAGATTGTTGATCAAAAAAAATGTCAAAAATCTAATGATATATAAACGTTATCGAATGATTCCAATAAAGTACATCCTCAAGCGTCTATTATATAATTATGATTTTCGATCCGCAAACTCTGTTTTTAAAAAGAATTTTATTCTTTCAATTATAAATCACAATTTCGAAAAACTAAATGACTTTATAATTGGACAGAGCGGAAAGGAGTTACAAACAGAATGTATTCTAAAATGGAACTAAACTAGAATGTGTCTCTTTTCACATGGAAACCTTGGATTCTGGAAGAATCCGAGTCATCACTTTCTTCTCGCACTAACACTTTCCGCGAAGACGAAGCTGGCGTCAGCGTTCCAGTACGAGGAGCATCTCGTAATACTTTCCCCCTTAAGAGATAACGTCTCTGTTATCTGCTGGGTGGCCTTGGGTGATGTCTTCCATTTCTACGTGTATGATTTTCCTTGGACTGTAGATTAACTCGGAGATCCTTGTTTTGTTCTTTATAACGAAGATGATTCCAAGAATTGTGAAACAGCACAATATCACACTTGTAGACTGGTGAATGACCTGAGTTATTGGATGTAGGTACATGGGCTGGTCTGAAAGTTTTTCTGCTTCTTGAAGGATTGAAGTTGGTTCTTTCAGATGCCTCAGGTATTTCAATTTTGTGGGTGGAGTTCAATGAAATTTTCGAAATGTTTTTGGCAGTTATTTCGAAAATCGGAACTGTGTCATCGTAGATGGATTCTTCAATAATAATTCGGCAGGTGGAACTTAGAAGGTTGATTCCCTGGATTGATTTCCTGAATAGAATTCCATGGCAGTCTTCTAGTACTGTTTTGTTCTTTTTGAAGAGGGTCAGGAGCTGGTGATTCTTCAGCGGGTGGATGATGTTGAAGTCGTTGTTCACTAGTGTTGTTTGGCATCGACCTGGGGTTGACAGAATGCATGCTTCCTTGGTAGGCTGTTGAAGGCAAAGCACCATCGAACTTCCCAATGTTGATTTGCATATTTCATTGGTCCAATATTCCTCGTTGTTGATTTTGATGGAATACGTCCTTGGCGGGATCACAGCAATATCTTGGGTATTGGGTACAGGGTAGATTCGGGAATATGAAGCAATTACTCGTTTGAGAATTGGGATTTTGAGAAGGAATGTGATAGTTTCCTCCGTTCCAATGACAGACATTTTTGCATATTCGATTATTTTGAAAAGATGAACATGATCAATTGGTGATAGTTGCTGTGTCTTATAAATTTTTTCAAGATATGTCCCGATGGAATAAAGTTCTTCAACTTTAATGACTTCTAAATTTGGAATTTCTCTCATTGCAAAACTTATAGTCCTTTCTAGCATTAATAAAGTGTTCAAGAGTGCTTGGGACTGAAGCATTTGGTATTCTACAATGATTCGAAATCCTTCGGTAGATTCAATATTCTGGAATAATGCTTTAGTATGAATAATATTTTCGTTTAGCAGAGCCAAATCTTCTGAATATCTTTTTGACAAATGATTAGCAAAAGAAGTTAATTTATTTATCCTTTCGATTTCGGAAGATTTGCTGTTGTGAAGGCTTTCTAAATTTTCGTTAATAGTTTTCAGATCATCATCGTCTAGGTTACCTGTAATGAATTTAATACCTTTTCCGATGAAATTAGCCAAACCTCTTCTAACTTTTCTATTGACAAATTTTCGTAAGATTTGTTCGATTTGATCCAAATTCAAACTCAATTGGTGAAAAAGTCGACGGGGTAATTCATCGAATGTTTGGTCTTTCTGAAGGTCATTAAAATTATCGTTCAACTGATCGAAATTGTCTTGCAAATTGGTAATATTTATGAAGAAAAGAAAATTATGGTAATGATCAAGAATTTTGGCATGACTCAAAGGTTCATCAAAGTATCCATTACTTTTTATTTCGTGGACCTGAAGGGCCTGGTTTGTTTGGGTCTGAATCAGGAGGATCAGCAGTATCCTGAAAAGAACAAACGTTTTTTCTTAGTTTTTTGACTTTTTGTATGTGCGCTGTTGTTTCTCTTGATTTTGTAGTTAGACCACTTATTTTGTTTTGTTGTTGCTGTTCAACAATAATTTTTTCGTAGGGTGGATCCGTTTTTCTCGGTCTGTTTCGTTCGACGTAAACTTCTGCTTGCTCTAAATTTGGAGGGTCATTTCGCTTTTCGTTCAGCTTGTTTAATGTTTTCTGAGCTTTGTTTTTATTTCGTTCGTAAATATGGTCAAAAAATGGCAAAATTTCCTGTTTTCGTTTTTCGTTATACTGCTCATAAATAGTCATATTCAAATCAAATTCTGGTAATTTGTCGTATGGACCATAAAGTAAATGAAAAGGTGAATAACCAGTCGCTGAATGTATCGATTGATTATAAATTAATGTTGCTGTAATCATGAGATTAGCTGGATTTTCATTTGGGTTGTTCAATTTGAGAATTCTGAGTTTTTCCAAAATTGTTGAATGGAATCGTTCAATTGGAGAATTTGAGCTCGGATTGTTCACTGTTGTAAAATGTAGATTGATTTTGTTCAATTTACAATACTCTGTGAAAGTCTTGTTCTGAAATTCTCGTCCTTCGTCACAAACAATCTTTTGTGGAATATTGTGATGTGAAAAATAATGACGTAATTTATTGAGAATTGTTAAAGCAGTGCCGTCTTTTAAAAGGTATGATTGCGCGTATTTTGAAAATAAATCAATTATTGTTAAAAACTTCGAATTTTGAAAAGAGAATGTATCAATGTGGATTACTTCGAAAGGTCGCTTAGCTAGGAGGGGACCTGAAAATTTCAATTGATAAGGGTTTCTCTCGTATTTTGATTTAAGGCATAATTCGCATTTATTTATGATTTCTGTGATTTTATTCCTCATTTTTGGCCAATAGTATTTTTTCGATAATTGATTAAATGTTTCTGAAATACCATTATGGTTTTTATCATGATATTCTGAAATGATTTCGACTTGATTCTCTTCACAAGGTACATCTAATAAAAGGGTGTTGCTTATATAAAGTTTCACGGAGTAATTGAAGGATTCTTTGCAAAATCTGATGAAAGGGAGTCGTAATTTATTATCTCTGAAAAATATTCCGTAAGATTCATTCGGTCTAAAAATTTCTTTGAAAAAAGTTGAAAAATCATTTTCCATGAAATTTTGTCTTATTGTTATGTTGTAAGTATTTTTCTGAAAATTTTTTGTGAATTTTAAATTGTATTGTTCGCCAATATTTAGAATAATTCTATTCGGATATATATTCACAGAAGATTCCGTGATTGGAATAACTTTTCCATTGTCTTCTTGAGTTGAATGAATGGTGGCATTAGAATCATTATTATTTGCTTCATGTTGATGATTGGGATCATCGTTATCTTGACGATTGTCTGGGGGGTTCAAAATATTTTCAAGTTCTTCATCACTAAGTACCGGAAGATCATTAATATTAGGTAAAATTGAGGAAACTTCTATATTTAGGTCATTTTCTGATAATAAAGAGTCTTCATTTTCTCGGTTATTGATTTCAATTCGCGATAGGGCATCCGCAACTTTATTTTCTTTTCCTTTTTTATGAATTATGTTGAAATCAAATTCATCAAGTTTCAATTTCCATCTTATGAGCTTGGAATTAGGTTCTTTTATTTTATAAAGCCAAACAAGGGGATTATGATCAGTTTCTATTATGAAATTTTGTCCGTAGAGGTATGGTCGAAAATGTTTTGTTGAATCTAAAATTGAGAGGAGTTCTTTTTCTATGGTTGAATAATTTTTTTCGGCTGAATTTAGGGTTCTTGAATAATAGGCAACTGGGCGGTTGTCTTGTGATAATACACTTCCAATTGCAACATTTGAAGCATCTGTTGTTAATTTAAATGTTTTTTCAAAATCTGGATAAGCTAATATCGGAGCATTTGTCAATAATTCTTTACATAATTGAAAAGCATTTACATAGTCGGGATCATCAATTTTAATTTTCGCTCCTTTCTTAAGGCATTTGGTCATGGGAGAAACTATGTGAGCAAAATTTTGAATGAATCGTCTGTAATAACCTATTAATCCTAAAAATGATTTGATTTCCTTCACTGTGCTTGGAATAGGGTACTTTTCAACAGCTTTCAGTTTAGAGGGATTCGGAGATATTCCGTCAGGAGTTATTAAGTGTCCTAAGAATTCGACATTTTTACTCAAAAATTCACATTTGTCAAGTTCAATTTTGAGGTTGAATTCTCTAATTTTTTCAAAAATTGATTTCAAATGGTAAATATGTTCTTGTAACGATTTTGAAAATACGACAATGTCATCCATGTAAACGAAACAAAACTTATGAAGATATTCTTTAAGTACATTGACCATTACGCGTTGAAATGTACTGGGTCCATTTTTCGATCCGTAGGGCATACGAAGATATTCGTAGTGACCATTATTCACGGTGAATGCAGTTTTTTCTATTGATTCCTCGTCCATTTCGATTTGGTGAAAGGCTTTTGCCATATCGAGTGTCGAAAAATAGCAACTTTTTCCTAAATTATCCAAAATTTCTTCTATTCGCGGGAGCGGATATTTATCCTCAATGGTTTTTTCATTTAAACGGCGATAATCAATGACCATACGATATTTCTTTTGGCCGGAAGCATCTTTCTTTTTGTCTACAATCCAAACTGGAGCACTGTAGGGTGAAATAGATGGACGAATGATATTATCATCTAAAAGTTTTTGAATTTGTTCTTGAATAATCTTTTTCATGCTGTGAGGGTGTCTGAAAGATTTAACGTGAACGGGTTCTTCATCTTTCGTTCTTATTTTATGCTTGACAGTATTGCTAAAAGAGAGATCGCAGTTTTCGTTATAGAAAATATTTTTGAATTTACTACAAAGTTTCAAAATTTCTCGTTTTTCTTCAGAATTCATGTGTTGCGTACGAATATTTTTTGAAAGTTTTAATTTAGAATTTTCAATTTGAGGAGCACATATTTCTGTTTCAGATATTGATTTCACGGGTATTCTTTCCGAAAAGTTAATCTCTAAATTCCCGTCAATTGATTCTGAAATAGGAATTAGGCAAATACCATTTTTTGCTCGTGCTATACATTCTGGTGTTGAGAATTTTTTAAAATTAATTTCGGGTAGTAAAACGTCACCATTTTCTAGGGATACTGGAATTTTTACAAATGTTCTTGCTATAGTTTTATTTGGTTTAAGTTTATTCGTGGAGTACTCGAGGTTAAAAGGTATTTTCAAATTTTTCATTTCCAAAATGTGGTTTTGATAGTCAATCTTTGCACCTAATTTTTGCAAATCGGATGTTCCTAATAAAGCATCGAAATTTTTATGCCAGTCGACAACATGTACCTAAATGAATATTGTCGAGGATTCCTAATTCGTAAAACAGTGGAATATTGATGTTATCATCAGCGTTAATTGTATTTCCTAATCCGGACACACTGAATTTTTCTTTGAACAAAAATTGGAAAAATTTCTCAAATGCTGGTTTTCTATTAATGACTGAATTTGTGGCACCCGAGTCTATTAAAATTTTCAAATTTATTTTTGGAAGATAAATGTAAGGAAGTTTTGATTTTATTTTCAAGGAATTGAGATCTAAGTTCCTGGGGTTTCTGGAGGAGCTTCTTGAAAATTTTCATCCATTTCGTAATAATAATTCTCATCTTCTTCGGAAAAATTCATAACATTTTCTTCAGAATGTTCGGGTTCGTAAGATTCAGCTTCATGATCGATTACATCATCGGGTTTGAATTGTACGTTGAATAATTGTTTTTGTGGGAATTTCGAATTTCTGGTAGAAATCGACATAGGCGTCGGTTTTGTATTTCTGGTCGAAATTGACATTGGTGTCGGTTCTGGATTCGATTTATAGATACTTGACCCTGGTTTAGTACCAAAAACTTGTTGATTTGTGAAAAATTTCTGATTATTTCTCAAAGGTTGATTATTTGGAAAAACAATTGTTTGGTAAGTTTTGATTAGAGTTGCTATTGGAAAATCTTGTTGGTAAATTTTGATTGAAACTGTTATTAGAAAATCTAGGTAAATGATCATTATAATTTTGATTCTGTTTGAAATGAGGTTGTGCCAAAGGCTTCTTGGTTTCTTGGGATTTACGAAGAAATTCGGAATATTCCCATTCTTGTTTCCTGTTGTCATAAAATTTACATTTATTGATGCATTCTTCTAAGCTCTTCAACTCGAAATTGCTTATATAGGATCTATAAGGTTCGAGTAATCCTGCTTGGAATGTTTTTAGTGACAATTTCTCTGCTTCGCATTTTTTATAAGTTAATAGATTTTGGTCTTGTATATTCAAAGAGAGGTGTTGTAAGAGATCACTCAGAGTTTTTGAAATTCGGCAATAATAATCTAAATAATTTTCGTGTCTTTTTTGGACGCATTGTGAAACCGCAGCAATTAATAGTTCTTCGTTCCTTTGATCTCCGTATCTCTGAAGGAGAGCACGTCTGATCGAAGGCCAATCCGTCGCATTTTGGAAAGAGATGAAGTCTCGTGCTTCATTTAAGATTTTCGAACGGATCGAAAAATTCAAGCAAAATTCGAGATCGGTTGTTAGTCTGCCACGTAAATGTAAGACTAAATTATCTACCTCGTTTATGAAAATTGATAAATTTTTACCCGGTGAAAATTCTGGAATAGAATTAAGTAATAATTGGATGTCTTGTCTAGACATAGGGTCGGCTACTGTTGGGAGTGTTGGGGTGTTAGAAGAGTTTTGATTCATTTCGTTATTGAAATTTCTGATAGGATACGGCCGAAATCGATTATTCCTAAGTAAGCGTTCTTGAATATTATGAGAATTCAAAGATTCTAAAATTTCTGGCTCTTCAGCAATTATCTCTAATTGATGAGATGAGTCTGTCATCGAAATAAAGAATACTGGTGATAAAGGAAATGTGGTGGAAAATAGGACTTACACCAAGATTTGCATCCTAGGGTGGAACGTCCTTCCTTCTGGTCGAAGTGGGTTGGTGAAGTTTGGAATTTCGCACTAAGAGTTAAAACTCAACGGGGTTCCTCGAACAGTTTGTGTTCACTAGTGGAAACTATTTTCAGTTAGTTCGTTTCTTGAAAAAACCGAAAACCGTTGCGAAATCCTGTTCGCAGCGCCAATTATGATTTTCGATCCGCAAACTCTGTTTTTAAAAAGAATTTTATTCTTTCAATTATAAATCACAATTTCGAAAAACTAAATGACTTTATAATTGGACAGAGCGGAAAGGAGTTACAAACAGAATGAATTCTAAAATGGAACTAAACTAGAATGTGTCTCTTTTCACATGGAAACCTTGGATTCTGGAAGAATCCGAGTCATCACTTTCTTCTCGCACTAACACTTTCCGCGAAGACGAAGCTGGCGTCAGCGTTCCAGTACGAGGAGCATCTCGTAATAATATATCAAACAAAATACCAAATCAGGATAATCTCGAGAATATCAGAAATCGTACTTGTTATAGAGATAATTAGAATTACGTCGAATAGACGTCTAAAGAAGTGATACTTTTCAACGTAAATCTCGCGGACATTTTTCCGTCGAATCTAGGTTAAAGATTCGATACTTTCTGATGTTTTATAGATCATCTAAAAGTCTATGAGCTATGGTCTATAAAATGTTTTAAATATGTGTGTGTGTTGTTTGGGTCATATGTGGTGGATGATGTGTGTCATAGGGGATAATAACGTCAGTGCTTGTAGGTTTTCTGTAGATATCAAATTCGAAGTAGTATGTTTCGTCTAGTTTAAGTTGAATTCTTAAGTCCAGAAAATAAATGGTGTTGTCAGAAGCTTTTTCTAAAGTGAATTTTATATTAAACTGACTATTCAAAAGATCCAAGAAGGAATCCAAGTCTCTCTCACTGCCGGACCAAATACAAAAAATATCGTCCACGTACCTCCTCCAGAACACTATATTTTCACTCGGGGGAAGAATGATAATTTGTTTTTCTATGAAGTCCAAGTAGGCTTCTGCGATAGCGCCGCTAAGTGAAGGGCCCATTGGTAGTCCGTTGGCCATGATGTAGAGTTTGTCCCAAAATGCGAAAAAGTTTTGTTTAGATGCTAAATTTATTAGGGATAATATATTCTCGATATCTTCTTCTACCAGCTGGAAGTAGTTCTCTTGAGATAAAAGATGGTGAAAATGGTCTTTAAGTATAGATAAGGTTTGTTCCACTGGGACATTGGTATAGAGGTTCACTACATCAAAAGATAATAAGAGGTATGTGGTGTCCTTGTCCAGGTTGATGGATTTTAGCTCTTTTATGAGTTCCGCTGGATTTCTAATAGAGTATTTTGAGCTCAATTTCAATTTATCAACAAGAACACCATTTAGAACTGTGGAGATTTTATTGGCAGGTGAGTTAATAGCTGAAGTAATCGGACGAATACTTCTATCTGGTTTATGAAGTTTGATCATGGAGTACAGAGTAGGTATTCGTGGATTCTTTTTTTTAATAGCATGTATATTGATGGCATCTAGTTGTTTCTGCAGAGTAGGAAGGCACTTTTTTAAAGTAGGAGTGAGTTTTTTATTGTAGCTTAACATTGGGTTGTTTTTTTTTCTTTGATGTTATTTTCCTCGAAGAATTGTAGAGTTTTTTCTATATATACGCTCTTATTTAGGATCACTAGGCCGGCACTTTTATCTGCTTCGGTTATAATCAAATCATTGTTGTCTGGTTTCTCTTTAATCTTTTTAATATTCTTGCGGATGTTCTTGCTATCCACCATTTCTTTTGAACTGATTGGTTTGAGATTAGAATGTTTCTTAAAAAGAAGTGTCAACTCGCCTGCGATATTGTTATACTCAGGATGTTTTTTAGTCTGCAACTCTAGGTCTACAGCAAGGCAAGGCAGATCGACTTTGCTGTGGTTTGGCGAAAATTTGTGTCCAAGATTTAACGTATTGATCTCCTCCCCAGTGAATATAACCTCAGAAAGGTTAGTGAATCTAGGGTGGAATACTGTTCTGTGGTCACTGCTGGCGTTGGTAGGCTGGTTTGAATTATAACGTTATTGATTACACGAAATGAGTATTTCAAGATTCCGTCTCCTCCTTGCGTATGTTCTCATATTTTCTAAAATAACCGTTTCTTCCAGTTTGGTGATAAGAGCTTCGTATTCTATAGTTTGGAGGAATTTCAAAAGATGACGATGCAAAAATTTGAGTCTCAAATCTATCTCACCAGATCTATTAAATTGTCGTCTGATCTTCCTCTTCAATAGAGAAGTGTGGACGAATGATTTGTAGTCCTTATTGAAATATGAAGGAAGCTTGATATTTAGGAATCTTGGAATAATCTTGTTACGTCTGCAATTTTGTAGAACATCTATGTGTTGTCTAGTGCGATGTCGTTTGTTGAGAGTGCATTTCAGTTGTCGGAGAACTTTGGATAGCTCCAAACTTTCTATGAAATTGATGTATTTCTCCATCAGCTTGTAGATTACACAGGCCAACACACATTTTGATGCCTGCGATTAGTTAGAACAGTTAAGAAACTGTTCCTGGGTAATTTTTGGATGCAGAATGTAAAAAAAGTTCTCAGATTTTGTCTATCAGATCTAGTTTTTGAGATGTTTTAAAAAAATTGTGTATATATGTAAAGAAAAGCGTTATAATCGCGAAGCTTTTCTTAAATATTATATTCGTGTTACCTGGAATGGCCGAACTGACACTTTAAAATAAATTTTGAAGTTTTTTCGAAGCGTCATAATAAATAGTTTCAAAAGGTTGAATTAGAGGCTTTAAATGTTGTTTCCCTCTATTATTTCAGGTTTGTTATATTGTGAATTTTGATATTGTTAATAAAGATTCCCTCTTTTATTTCAGAGAAACGCAATTGAGTCTCTATTCATTATAAAACAACATTTTCTGCATCTATTCCACAAATCATGCATAAACTGAGATTTGATTTTACCGTAAAACCAACAGCGGATGGAAAATCAAACATTATATGTGTAACTTCAATAGCAACAACTGATGGAGAGGTTTTTGAATAACCAGATGAATACCAACCAGTTAATTCGCACCAACAACTTATTAACACTCCAAACTATGTGAAAGTAAAAAAATCATTAACAAAAAGATATCAAAAAAGAAGATTATGGATAAAACTAACGGAAGATATATCGAAAACTTATTTGGATGAAGAGAAAAATGTACAGTTTGATGATATTTACTTGGAAGAAATCAAGGTAGAAACAAATACTTATAAATCTATCCCAACTGGCTCAGAAAAAATCTTGGAAATTTTTGTAGAGAAGTTAATTAACTATAAGCCAGCACAATTCCAATCACAGAATTTAGGACAAGTTGCGAATGATTTCATGATAGAGAAATTCACTGGCAGAAATTTGAATGCAAACCAATGGATTGAAAATTTTAATAAAGAATGTGAACGTTTCCAAGTAAATGAAGACAAAAAGAAAATTGGAATTTTAAAACATTTCTTGCAATTTTCCGGAGCAGAGTGGTACAGCTGTATGATGATAAAATATTCGATAGAAGCAGAATGGAATATATGGGAGAGAAATTTTTGTGATACCTTCGCGAACAAAGGATGGTCACCAGCCAGACATGCATTAGCCTTCGAATATCAAGCAGGTTCATTGCTTGAGTATGCTTTGAAAAAAGAGAAATTATTATTAGAAGTGAGGAAGTCAATCGATACTGGGACACTTATAGACCTAATAGCGTTTGGTCTACCTAATTATGTTGCAGATAAAATTGATAGAGAAATTTTACGAGAAACTGAAGATCTTTATAATGAAATTGGAAAACTTGAACATTTGGTTGCAAAGAATAATGGTAATAAATACGACAAAAGAAAAACTATGAATCCTGAGGAAAAACCTAAACGAAATGATGAAAACAAACCATGCCAAATTTGTATTAGTAAAGAAAAAGGTAAACGTTATCATCCTGAGAAGAATTGCTGGTTCAAAAAGGAAAACCATGGGGGAGTTTTGAAGACCGTGAATAACATTGCATTGGAGATTGAATTGAATGAAAAGAATCCAAAAAACTAGATGTGCCACCATTAATAGAAGTTAAGTTACTATTGAATGATATTCTAGAAGTTTTTGGAGTATATGATTCAGGTTCGAATGTATCGTTGATTAATGCAAAATTATTGAAGATAAAGTCAACAAAAATTGCTAGTAACATCCAGATAGTGAACTTGAGGACTATTAATGGTGATGGAAAAACAAAAGGTACAGTAACCCTTAAAATCAAAATCTTCAATATAGAAAAAATTATGGACATTTATGTAGTAGACAATGAAAATTTCAGTTATGATTTTTTAATTGGTTTGGATTGCATTAAAAATTTCAAATTAGTACAAGATCAAGACTTGGAGATCTCACAATTTGATGATCTGGAACAAAAGAATATGATCTCAAGAAAATTTTTCAAAAATAATTCTTTGAATTCAAAAATTTTAGATATTCCTAATGTACAAGGTGAAAAGAATGAAGAGAATTATTTTTCAAATTCTGATGAACATGAAAATGTGAATAGATATGAGATAAATTTCAATGAGCATATAAATACAGATGAATTTGAGATAGTCGTGAATCATTTAGATATATACAAAAAATCTTAAATAAATAAATTGATAGAAAAATATAAATCAGTATTTACGAAAGATAAATATGATGTTGGAGCTGTAAGATATTATGAAGCTCATATCGACTTAATGGTAGATAAATACTGTTACAAACGTCCATATAGATGTTCAAATGAAGACAGAAAAGAAATAGAGAATCAAGTATCAAAATTATTAGAAAAAAATTTGATTGAAGAATCTTATAGTCCATTTGCTGCTCCTGTAACTCTGGCTTATAAGAAAGAAGACGGCAGAAAAACAAAAGGTTATGTATAGATTTTAGAGAATTGAACAAAATTGTCGTCCCTCAATCACAACCCTTTCCTTTGATTGAGGATTCAATGATTAAAACAGTGAATTGTAAATATTTCTCTACTTTTGACGTTAATTCCGCATTCTGGTCAATTCCTGTAAAAATTCAAGATAGATATAAAACTGCATTTGTAACACAAGGTCATTTTCAATGGACATGTCTGCCATTTGGATTGAAGACTGCTCCAGCTATTTTTCAAAGGATATTGAGTAACATTTTAAGAAAATACAAACTATGTGATTTTGCAGATAATTTTATAGACCACATATTGATTTTTTCGAAAAGTTTCGAAGAACATCTATCACATCTATCGAGATTGTTGGAAGCAATTCATAGAGAAGGTTTCAGACTGAAATTTTCGAAATGTAATTTTGCGAATAATCCTGCCAAATATTTAGGTCATATAATAGAAAACAATTCAATTAGACCCCTGAAAGATAATTCAACAGCTGTGAAAAATTTTCCAATACCTGTTACAAAAAAAAATATACGTCAATTCTTAGGAAAAATAAATTTTTACCATAAGTTTGTTCCAAAAAGTGCAGTCATTCTGGATCCATTACATAATTTATTGCCGAAAGATGTGAAATTTATATGGTCTAGAGAATGCCAAGAATCTTTCAATAAAATTAAATCATTGCTATTTTTTTTTTTTTTTTGGTGTAGCAGGGGGAAAATCTGCAAACAGACGAACACACCCTCTCCTGAGGGGGAACAGTGTGGGGATTCTCACTCTCTGAGCTCGAGACCCACTAAAAACCCTTAACTGCTTCTTCATAGGTTCCGGGCATTTTGCCTACTAACCAGTTGACTCTTATGGTTTCTGGACTCTCACACGATCATAGTCGTGTTGATATTTGCATGCTGCCTATAGCTTTTATAGGTTAAGCTCTTCTTTGGATACATTTAAATCCTTAACTGATCTCTGGGTCTTCGGTGGTAGGTTCTTGAACTTCTAGCTTCTTCCGTTGGATCGTAGTCGACTAATCTTCGTAGTTCCTCATTTGTATGTTGATTGGCTTTGTCGAATATCCTTTCCGCCTTTCTCTTCATAAATTCTGTAACTGGTTTCCATTCCAAGTCCTTGTAGATTTGTTTGTTCCTAACAAACTATGGTAAGTCCATCGCCATTCTAAGGAGTTTATTCTCAGTGGCCTGTATTTTCTTGATGTGGGTCTTGGCTGCGAAGCCCCATGCCGCCGATCCATATGTGAGTTGTGGTCGCGCAATTGTTTTAATCATCGTCAACTTGATGTTCTTATTCATATGACTTCTTCTGCCTATGAGTGGATAAAGTTTACTCATTGCGGCTTTTGTTTTATCAACTTCAAATTTGATGTGGTTTTTCCATGTAAGTCCTCTGTCAAGCGTCACTCCTAGGTATGTTGCTTCATTTTTCCATTCAACCTCTTCTCCATCAACTTCAAGGTTTTCTTCCATCCTCAATCTTCTCTTTTGCTGTAATATTGCTTGAGTCTTTCTTCCATTGATTTGTATTTTCCATATGATGCACCATTTGAGTAATTCATCTATGGCTTCCTGCAGTCTCCGGTGTATGATCTCTGGGTGTCGATGTCTGAACGCTATTCCTGTGTCATCTGCGTACAAGGTGAGCATATTTCTAGCATTCTTCGGGATATCATAGACGTATATTACGTAAAGCAGAGGTCCAAGTACCGATCCTTGAGGCACTCCCGCTTCCAATTGTCTGGTTTGAAAGGTTGCTCCATCTATTTTCACATAAAAGTTTCTATTCCTCAGATAGTTCCTTATAATCTTGCATAGCTTGGTCGAATATCCTGCTTTTTTCATCTTGTAGATTAGGCCTTCGTGCCATACTCTATCAAAAACTCTCTCGATATCCATCAGAACCAATCCTGTGGCCTGTTTGGTCTGCATTCCTTCGGTGACGTATTCTATGAGCCGTAGTAATTGGAGTTCAGTCGAATTTTCTCGTCGAAATCCAAATTGTTCGGGTGGAATTATCTTCAACATTTCTGTTTCCTCATTCAGCCTTTTAGCGATAACCCTCTCGACGATTTTTCCTAGTGCTGATAGTAGGCTGATTGGTCTATAATTTTGAGGAAATTTCCGTTCCTTTCCAGGCTTGTTGAAAACTATCATTTCTGCAGTTTTCCATCTCTTTGGGTAGTATTCGGTCCTCATCACTCCGTTTGTTATATTCGTCAAGGCTGCTATTCCTTTTCTAGGCAATTTCTTCAACATATAATTCGTTATCCTATCTTCTCCCGGCGCTTTCCTGTTCTTCAATTTCATTATGATCTCTTTGATTTCTGTTGGTGAAGCCGGTTTTGGAATGATTTCGGTTTCCTGTGGTTCCATCATCAGTTCTTTGTTTGCCTCCACTTCTTCTTCTAGATCTTCATTGTCATCATCATTTCTGTAATTTATTCTGGCTTCTCTCTCAATTGAGTCGGCCAGTGCTTCGGCTTTCTCAAGTCTCGTATATACCATTCCGTTTGCTCCATGCAGTGGAGGTATAACTGTCCCTTCTCGTCGTAAGCGTTTTTGCATTTTCCAAGCCGAGTGGTCTATTGTATTCAGTTCCCTTAATCTCTGTTGCCATCTGTTATTGCGCAGTTCTGTTAAAGCATTTTTCAATATCTGGCTATGCTTATTCAGTTTCTTCTAGTCTTCTTCTTTTTTTGTTGTTCTGTAGATTTTTCTGAGTCTTCTGTTCTTTTTTTATAAGTTCCTTTATATCCCTTGGCGTATCTCCGTGTGAATGTTTCGGAATTGGTTTCCTTATTCTCTTGGTGCTTTCTTCATAGGCTTCTTTTATTCGATTTTCCAATTTTCCAACTGCTTCATCTTATTCATCCCGGGTGTTTATTTGGGGAATTTCCGTGATTTTCTCCTGAAGTAAATTCTTATATTTCTCCCAGTCTGTGCGATCCTTGGTTTGTGTCTCTTCTTCGTTTCTTGGGCCATGTCCCACTATGAATTCTATGGTATTGTGGTCTGAAGTTCCGTATTCTATTGTATCAATGCTGATTTCTTCAGTGATGTCTTTCATCACGACAATGTCCAGTACATCGGGTAGTCCATTTACTCTTGGTATGTAGGTCGGTATATCAGGTCCTATTACAACTGCATTAAGTTTTTCAGCATAAATCTTCAGTCTTCTCCCGTTGGTATTTTCCACTCTACTATTCCATTCCTGCGATTTGCAGTTAAGATCACCAATTATGATTTTAGGGTGTTTTCCTTCTAGTAGCATTTTTAGATCCTCTTCCAGCATGTCCTTATCCGGTGATTTATAAGTTGAAATAATCTTCACTTGTCCTCGATTAGTATTCACAATAATCGATATTGCTTCTACTTCTTGTCCATTGAATATTTGGTCGAAAGGGTGATCCATATTCCTTCTAGCCAGTATAGCAACGCCACCTGTGCTGTTAGGTCTATCATTTCTGTAAATATAGTAATTGGGAAATGCTATCCGAACGTTGGGGTTAAGTCTCATTTCTTGGAGAGCTATGACATCCGGTCTCTTCTCTTCAATCAGTTCTTCGAATTCTGATCTGCGGGCTCTCAATCCTTCGACGATCCAAGAGATGATTATGAGATTGTTCTTTATCGTCGTGTCAGCCATTAAATATTCTTAATAATTTGCTGCATCTTCTTCTCAATCTCTTTTTCCAGATTCTGCATCATCGTGCTGAGGAGGTTTTTCGCGAACTTATCCAGTTCCTCAGTGATTCCAGAAATTCCTTTTCTGGTTTCGGCTTTTTTGACGGTTTTTGCCTTTTCCGTCTTTTTCTCTGGTTTCTTCGTCTCTTTGACTGCTTTGGTTGCAGTTTCCTGGGGTTTCTTCACTTCCGAAGAGTTTTGGGATGGCCTCGGTGTATTTTGTGTTGGCCTCGAGCTGGTCTGGTTCGATCTTGGCGATCTCTTGGTCTTTTTAGTGACCAATTTCCATTCGCTACATCCCTTGTAGCTGGCTGGATGTCCTTGCTCTCCACAGAGAACACAAGAGGCATTTCGCTCCTCGTTCTCCCTGGTAAGCGTACACTCCTTGGAGCTGTGATTACCAGAGCATTTCTCGCACCTCCATGGAAAAGTGCACTTACTTTGGGCATGTCCATATCGCTGACAGCGGTAACATTGTCCAGGCCCGGTCGTTCTTCTCTTAGGTTCAACAACACAGTTCATGTTGTAGAGCCTTCTCACCTCGAAGATACCCTTATTCTGGGTTTAAACCAGCAATAAGGGCATCGGCTTTTTTGTTTTATTCGAGGTCATCCTTATGACCTCAGCATCGACGATCCCTTGATCCTTGAGGTCGTCAAGGATCGTCGGGATATCTGCATCCAGCGGTAGGTATCTCACTACCGCGTAGATTTTCTTTTCTTCCTCCCGTTGAAGAGTGTAAAACTCCCTATTTATTTTATGAAGGAAGTCCGTCATCCTTCTATGATCATCGGCGGTTTGTGGGACGATTCTTATACCGTCCTTTACTGTCGTCGCTCTTTGGTATTTAATACCGTTTCGCATTAACGCGTTGGAAATTGACGTCCATTCGGACGTACCTCTCAGGGTGACAGGGGGGATTTTTTCTTTCCTCTCCTCCACTTTTCTGTTGAGCTGAGGCTGTACCCATCGTCGTGATGGGTGGAATTTTACCTTTTTCAGGTATCTCCGTTGCTTTTTTTGCGGTCTCTTCGTCTGAAGATGCACTTTCATTACGCGCGCGTTTTGAAGGTGGCGCGTTCTGGGTTTTTGCAACTTGAGTTGCAAAATTTTTATTCTTTTCCGGTTCTTAGCTACTTCCTGTTTGGAGGAATTTTTGGGGACTGCTACCGGCTTTGCAATTTCTGCAAATGTGGGAGATTTCTGTACCGAAATGTGTTTTGCAATTTTCGCAAAACTAGGGAATTGAGGCGCTTTATTCTTATTAACTTCCTTTCTCAAGAGGCGTATCTCTCCGACCAATTGAGCTGCGGTTTCAGTTAATTTATTTATTTGAGCCTTCAATTGCTCATTCTCTTCTTTGGGCCTTACAAGCTCCTCTGCTTCTCTATCGCTGAATTCTTCGGTGTCCGTAGCTTCCATGTAGGAGCTCTCATTGTCTGAGACCTCCGACATGGCTTTTTGTCCGTATTGAACTATATAAGGTATTTCTGTGTAATAATGAATATTGGAAATACTCACTAATATGTTACTTCTAAGCTATTTGGCTAAGTTATATATTTTCTATACTATGAGAAAAATAAATCGACTCACCAGTGATTTCCGTGGAACCAGCGATCTTGGGGGTGATCTGGACTCGACACTGAACACACTGAATTTGAACGAATTTCCGCTCTATAACACATACACTTATAGAACTTACAAAAAAATTCGGAAGTTTCGTAGACGGAATCAAAAATTCCGTAGCTTCGCTAGTGTACACTTTCACTTCGACTTTCTCTTTTACAACACGAGAGATGACGTATCGCACTGCTTCGCTAGTGTACACTTTCACTTCGACTTTCTCTTTTACAACACGAGAGATGACGTATCGCACTGGTATCATTCAACACATCTACCTGCTTCAACGTCTCGAGGTGAACTGAATCATTGCTATGTTCTGAACCATTCCTGAAAATCTTCGATCCTGAATTACCAATAAGCATTTATACAGATGCTTGTATCAAAGGATTATGGGCGGTGCTGAAACAAGAAGATGAAAACGGGGACAGCAGACCGGTAGCTTATTTTTCAAAAAAATTAAATGAAGCGCAAAAAAAGAAGAAGGCAATATATCTAGAATGTCAAGCAATAAAAGAAGCTGTGAAATATTGGCAACATTGGCTGATGGGAAAAGAATTCGTAGTCTACTCAGATCATAAACCATTAGAAAATATGAATATTAAGGCTAGAACTGACGAGGAACTAGGAGATTTAATATATTATTTATCCCAATACAATTTAAAAATAAAATATAACCCAGGAAAATCAAATCAAGAAGCTGACTGTCTGAGTAGAAATCCAGTTTTAGAATCTTATGAAAATAATGACGATTTTTTAAAAGTAGTTTATTCGATAAACCTTGAAGATATTAAAAATGACCAAAACAACAATTTAAACTTAGAAAATGAAAGACTTATATTAGAAAATAGAATCTATTACAAACGGAATAAGAGAGGAAAAAAAATTATGCTGTCGGAAAAATTCAGCAAAACTTTAATTAAAAACGTCCATGATCTCTACTGCCACATTGGACATACACAGATGAAAAATAAAATAACACCGTTTTAAACGGCAGAAAATATCGACAGAAACATTAAAATAATTTGTGATGAATGTGAAATTTGCATTAGGAATAAATCAAGGAGAAAACCAAAATTTGGGTTAATGTCACAGTTAGGTCCAGCAACACGACCCTTTGAAATTGTGTCTATTGATACCATTGGAGGATTTGGAGGATTGCGGTCTACAAAAAAATACTTACATCTTCTTGTGGATCATTTTACGAGATACGCCTACATATCAACATCGAGAAATCAAAGCTCTAGTGATTTCATAAAACTGTTGAAAAAAGTGACACCAGCTTACAATATTGATATGGTATTAACGGACCAATATCCTGGTATGAATTCGAAAGAATTCAAACAATTCGTCATGACAGAGAATATAAAATTGTTTTTCACTGCTGTGGATGCACCATTTTCAAATGGTCTTAATGAAAGACTAAATCAAACTTTGGTAAATAAGATAAGATGTAAAATTAATGAGAGTGATAAAAAAACTGCATGGTCTTCTATTGCACAGAAATGTGTAGAAAAATATAATGAAACGGAACACACAGTCACGAAGTTTGCTCCAAAATATCTTTTGGAAGGCGAAAGTATTAACATTCTACCAAGTGAATTAAAATCAAGATGTACCAGAGAAATTTTAGAAAGAGATAGGAAAATAGCATTTCAAAATTCAGTGAGATCACATGAATATAATGAAAAATTATTCGACTCACACAGGAAAGATTATAAATTCAAAGAGGGAGACCTAGTCTATATAGAAAATGGAAATCGGCTTAATAGGAAGAAAATGGAAGAATTGAGGATTGGACCATTCGAAATGCTGAAGAAGATTTCCGATTCAATCTATCAAGTTGATACTGGACACAGAAGAGCAGAATCAAATGTTTTTCACATAACGAAATTGTGTCCAGTGTTTGTTAGTGAATGAACGAGTACGTGCATTCTAGTTCGAGGGGGGGAGATGTAAAGAAAAGCGTTATAATCGCGAAGCTTCTCTTAAATATTATATTCGTGTTACCTGGAATGGCCGAACTGACACTTTAAAATAAATTTTGAAGTTTTTTCGAAGCGTCATAATAAATAGTTTCAGAAGGTTGAATTAGAGGCTTTAAATGTTGTTTCCCTCTATTATTTCAGGTTTGTTATATTGTGAGTTTTGATATTGTTAATAAAGATTCCCTCTATTATTTCAGAGAAACGCAATTGAGTCTCTATTCATTATATATAATTTACGTTATAACTGTTATAATATATAATATTACTATTGACAGTTAAAAAAAACAAAGACACATGGATTTAAGTATTTATTGCAAAAACTTAATTTACATAACTACATTAGCCACTAATCACATAAAAATTTTCTCTTATACGATTTTCTAGAATGGAGTTTACTAAGGCAGTCTCGCTGAAGGCTCCAGCAGTAGTCCGCCATCATGTGGCTATCCCATCGTCCTTGATAACGATCTTCCATAGTTTTAATATCCTGATGGAATCTTTCCCCCTGTTCTTTCCTACAATCACCTAAGTTTTCTGGAAAACGATCTAGGTGGCTGTGGAGGTAGTGAACTTTTATACTCATGTTACAGCCGAGAATATTAAAATTTGGAAGCATAGTTTCCACTAATTCTACGTAATTCTCTGCTTTATGATGGCCAAGAAAATTTTGTACTACTTGAACAAATGAACTCCAAGCGTTAGATTCAGTCTCGTTCATCGATGTGGTGAATTGTGGATCTTTAACAAGTTGCCTTATTTGAGGACCATCAAATATACCAGCTTTTAGTTTTTCCGTGCTAATGCCAGGAAATTTACGTGACAAATACCCAAAACAATTTCCATCTCGATTTAAAGCCTTCACAAATTGCTTCATTAGGCCTAGCTTGATATGCAAGGGCGGAAGTAAGATTTTTTCTCTTGAAACCAAAGGTTCGTTGATCACGTTTACGTATATTTTTACCATCATCAGGCTGTCCTGAAATGACACTCATGTGCAAAAGAAAATAAATAAAAAAAATAAATAATAAAAATAAAAAAATAAATAAAACCTTTCTGTCATGAAACACAGAAACAAGCTGCAACTTATAAGATGTAGTACAAACATAACATAAATGAATTTTCACTTAAAATGGAAAATTTCATTAGTCCAAGACATAAATTAAAATGGTAAACAACATATTAGCTGGAGGACAGATGTAGATACATTACTGCCATGCGTCACATAAGAGCCGCATAGAAAATATAAACATAGAGATAAGAAGTTATTTTCAGGCTATCGTCTCTAAATTAACGTTTTGAAAATATTATGTAACGGAAACTCTTTTACATCGTTTACAAGGTTGCTGTCATCCTTTCTTCTCTTAATTTCCAATTGTTCTAAAAGGGTTAAACGATGAAAATTCCTTTCGTAGTGAAGAATACTGAGATTATGTATTGAAGTTTTATGGTTACTGTCAATGAGGTGGTTTCCTAGTGCCGATGGAGGTTTATTCTCCACGTGTTCAGAAAATCTTATACCAGCAGCTTGCGTAGTCATACCTACATAATAAGCCTGACATTCTTCATAATCAGTCTCGTAGACTCCACTCTTTTGTTCAGTCATTATTTTTGGTTTGTTGTTAACTAGAATATTACCCAGAGTATTACCACCCTTATTAGTAACATAGAAGTTATATTTCTGTAGGATCGAGTTTATATTATAATTAAGGCTTCGACAAAAGGGAATGGAGATATATGTACTTAAGAGCTATGCTGTGATGTGGAAAGATCTTTTTATCGACTAATTTTTTTTCTTTTTTTGTTTTATTATGTTATCTATATAGAATAAACAGATAAAGGAACAGTATTCAGTCTGTGCAACGGGAAGTTAAATGCTGCTTTCTTCGTATGTGGTGTGTAAGGTATCTGTTTTATATACACCTGTATGTAAATAAATATTGTAATTATCATATAGAATGATAGGCGCAGGTCTGTTGATATTGTGAAGACCGCGCAGATATTGTATGATCAGATCAATAGAAATGGTTATCGAATAAAGATTATACGCTGTGAATAATAATTAATTTTTCTAATAAAACTGACACTATTGCATGGTGTCACGTGTGAATAGAATTATAATAAAACGTTATTCTTAATAAAATAATAAAATGGAAGATCTGAGATTACCACCAGTTATGGACTTCACCGGAAACATGTCAAAGAATTGGACGGCATGGAAGCAGAAGTTCGAGATGTTTCTGATGGCATAAGCTAAGCAAGATTTAACTGATAAACAGAAAGTGGCTACTCTTCTTAATTTAATTGGGGATGAAGGAATCGAGATTTTCAACACCTTCAATTTAAAACCAGACAAGTTCAAATTGAATGAAGTAATAGCAGCCTTCGACAAGTTTGGCAATCCGAAGAAAAATGTAGTGCAAATTCCTCACCTACCATCAAGAAGAAGGACAATCCCTGAATAAATACATCACAAAACTGAAGACATTGTTGAATTCATGTGAATATGAAGCCGCAAATGATATGCTACGTGACAAAATAATCATGGGCATCCGAGATTCCAACCTGAGAGAACGACTTCTTCAAGTAGAAAATTTGACTCCGAAGAAAGCGATCGATATTTGTCAGATATCGGAAGTGAGCAGAAAGCAGACCGATGAAATGGCAGGAGGTTCGAATAAATCGCTGGATGTGGAGGTGGACAATGTTCAATCGTCTTCTACAAAAAAGATGAGTAAAAATCCAACTTCGACAAATTTCATCATAAAAATAAAATTTTAATATATAAATGTTTTAAATGTAGTCAATTTCATACAGCAGGAAAATGTCCGGCATATGGTAAAACATGATTTTATTGTAAAAAAACTAATCACTTTGAATCTGGTTGCTTGATTAAAAAGTCGAATAAACAACAAATTGGTATTAAAAGAATTTCATCTAGAGAACGACGTAATGAAAATTTCAAATTGAATAATGTGAATGTTGATGAAATTTCTTCAGATGAAAGTTCTTCAAATGACCTGTATTTGGAATCTATTTCGATAAGAAATATTCAAGCTGAAACGTTAACTAACTAACGTCGTTACATTCAAATTGAAATCATAACAACTACCGCCGGACAACGCCCCTACCGTCGGAGATCAAGCGAATATAGTCGAAGACGGCACGAAAGAATCAATGGAGAACAGGGGAGCCTCCTCTGGTACATTATACAGGCGAATATGGTACAGTAAGTCAGCTGAATTCTTGTTCGGCTAGTATGTGAGTACAGAGAACCTATGCGTGAGTTACACTATCAACGGAGGCAGCAGGCCCAACAGCCTCCGTCCGACCGAATAGGCAGTACTAGGAAATATTCACATTTGACGCATGTCGCATAGACAATCTGATGATGATTTGACGCGGCGGACGCGTACGCAGCCGGTGGATTGTATGATTGTTATGGTGGATTTTTATGAGCGGAGGACCGAAAAATGAACTAATTTTTATCTGAATATCTAGTTCAGGTGTTCGGAAAATTTATATAGAAATTACTTTCTGAAAATGAGGACATGCCCGAAATGAATGTATTTTAGCTCTAAGCTTCTTTGCCTCCTCTGACGAGCCGCCCTTGTTCTTACCCTTATGGGTCTTTACGTATATAACAGCATTAAATTTCTCATACAGCACCCAGAACTTTTCGAAAAATTTAGAAATGTGAACACTAGGACCAGACAGATTGTGAAATATATACCCAATACATAGTCTAACACTGACACAAAATAATGCACAGTATAGTATGTGTATTAGGTTGCTTAATTCCCTGCCTGTAAAATTTCATACTATCGATGTTGAGAAAATGTTTTTGACAGGCCCGGATCTACGATTTTTTCTGACCGGGGCAAAAATTCATGATGGCGCCCCCCCTCTAAGGTTCGTAGGAAAAATCTTATTGCATATTCGTCATCGCTTTCAACCCGAGTTATTTTTTTCACTAGTTCGAGGTAGTATAGATTACGAATATGCAATTAGATTTTTCCTAAGATGAGTACTTTGGGAAAAAAATCACTCATATTTTCTTCCCATTGTTCCATCAAAAGATATTTTTTCTCATTGTTCCATTAAAAGTTATTCTTTTCCCAAAATACTCCCAAAAATTGGATAAATAAAAAAAAATAAAAAGTTTGTATTTACAAAAATGTCGTTTGCAACCCGCCCTCGTCTATCGTTTTTACCCGCGCTCCATGAACGAAATTATTCCGAGCAAAAATTCATTTTTTAATTACATATATCGACCCGGATCATTTTACATATTAATTCAAGGTAGATCACGAATATGCAATTAGATTTTTGGAGGATCAGTATTTTGAGGAATAAATCACTTTTAGTGCAAAATTTCGGAAATATTGGTCAACTTTGAGGAGCTGTAGCAGCTAGAAAAAAAACACTAGTCATATGCTGTTTTTTTGGTGATGAATTGGTTCTTTGCAAATATAAAAAACCACACTTCATTCATCTATCTCGAACGGTTCAGATTTTATGAATTTTTCCGCGAAGGTCCAAAATTTCCGATTTTCCATCGACCATAACTTGAAAAATAAATTTTTTTAAAAATATCTGTTTGCATATTCGTGTTCTACGCCCTCGAATTAGTGTACAGAATGAATTCGGTTTTGATCGGAGACCAAAAATATTCTTCAGAAAATCGCCCACTCTGTATATATTTCATTTTGTGAAAACATTTTAAAAAACTCAATTTCGTGAAACTTTTCTATAAAACATTTTTTTGTACCTCTCTTAGTAACAAAGTTAAAGGGGGGCTCAAATTATGGTGAAAAACTCGGTACATCTATGGAAAATTTGAAAAAATTTCGATCTTACCGATTTCCACCGAAATTGGTGTTTTTACTAAGGCATAGAATTTACGAATATGCAAACAGAATTATGCTGAAAGGATTAGTTTTTAAGTTATGGTCTATAGAAAATCGGAAATTTTGGCCCTTAGTTCCAGATGAGATGGGAATGAGTCGGTAATTCCCCAGGCAAAGAAATTATTGCTTGCGACGCAGTGGTCGCATTCAGCGGACGGAGCGCAAAACGCTTCTGCTACCCATCGGTAGCGGTAGCGGTCGGGAACATGTTGAACGTTCGCTGGCAAGCCGAGATAGGATAAGGCAGTCCAACGAGCTGTCACTATCAGCTGATTAGTTGAGAAGTCTGTAGGAAAGACGTAAACAAACGGATTTTTTAAGTTTCGTTAACCTTGTGCTGGTTAAGTCAGTTTTTTTTTGTGAAAAACATAACCTAGAATTCTGACGAATTACTTTGTTGCTCTAGTATATTTCCTATAACTTATTTAACATCCTTCTTTATTACCTTCCATCAATTTTCATTTCATTTTCCTCAACAAACTCAAGCTCGTGCATCTTCCACACTAAATAACAACTACCTACTCAGTTCAAGTCCAACTTTCGCTCCTTTCCGCTACCGCTACCTAGCACAAATCAAATCCGCTCCCAAAAGTGGCGTCCGCTCCAGAACGTGTTGAGAATGTAGCGCATATGTCACCGAACGTTTACGCTAGCGTTTGGTAACAGTTGCGCAACTGTTTCGTCCGCTTAATGCGACCAGTGTAAACATATCAGATCTTTCAACCTATTTCACCCAAGTGTGGCGGTCATTCGTAGATGACTGAATAATATGCAGTTAATTGATCCCTCATTGATTTTAAAGATTTTAGGCATAGTGATGGTTTATCATGTTTCCATTCTACAGTTTTCCATTTAGCACCGAGAAAATCAAAAGTAAAAAAATTTTAACCTCTGGTTGATTTTGGCGCCCCCTTATGCTGGCGCCCCCTTATGCTGGCGCCCGGGGCAAGCGCCCCGCTTGCCCCCCCCCTAGATCCGGGCCTGGTTTTTGAAAAAGTTGTTTAAGTTTGTAATTACTTGTGAATCATACAATGTTAATGAATTCTTGGAATATTGTAAGGTAAACAAACACATGGTTGTGTAGGGTTTATATTGTTTATTTGTAATTTTTTCTTGTATTCGAGAATACTAAGAGATGAATAAATACTATCTATCTATCTATCTACCTACCAATATTGATAACACGCGTTCTAGACTACGACAAAAAATGAAGCCAAATCGTTCGCATGCGCGAATTAGAAGTTCGAAAATGACAATCAAGATATTGGTTAGTTCGTCCTCATATTTGACTTTGAATGATTAAATGAATTCCATTGATGATTTATTTCAAATTGTTGTACAAATTTTGAGAAGAATTTTATGTGAGGCGAAAGTTAATGAATATTAAATTCATCGAGTATGTATCTGTTTTTTTCAACTTTCAGATGAATCACGAAAAGAGATCAAACCAAATAAGTGCATAAAAACTATTCAACCAATATTATTATGATATGTAAAATAATAATTAAGTGCCGAAAAGGAGTGGTATTTTCCATACTCAGTAAACTCAAGAGTGACATAATAACATGTTCGTTTTATATTACTGTTTCATACCAGTTTCAATTATTGCGTGTACGTGTAAACATCATACTTATCTCACCTCCTGAATTTCCCCTCTTGTAAATCTACTCAATTTTCAATAAAAAATATTTTTGGGTCAACATTTAATGTAATATGTAGTTATATATTATATATAAAATAACAGAGTGCTCATTCAAAGAGCCATGCTTCAATAGAAGCAATATAATAATCAATTTGGCAATAAGAATATTTAGAAGAGGAGAAACTGGTAGATATTAGTAACTACAGTTGAGCTTTATAGATATAGATGTCGATTTAGATGTTTCACTATTTCAGTGGCGAAAAATCAATCATAAAGTGAATTAGAATTATTACCTCAACTCCCAACTGAATTTCAAGACAATAACAGACTTATCTAGATACAATGCAGATAATATACGACAGTGAACAACCTAGAAAAATGTATTCACAGTCCTACAATTTTGTTGATTCAACATCACTTTTGTTAGTCTCCGCACTCCGCAGGTTTTCTGTAAAGTACATATAATATTTCACTTTTGTTATGGATCCGAGCGTCTAGTGTTGCAAAATGATGAGGTTTCAAGAATTTTGACTTCTAGTTTTTAGAAATCAACGAAGAAATACAAATAAATACGTAATGCAAACCTGAGTTTGAACCTGATTCAAACCAATATCAACATATTGATAGGTTAAGGTCGAAAATATTCGAATGGTTGTGAAGTAAAATCATTTCATTCCTGTCAATTCATAATAATAATAATAATAATACAACACAAACAATACGGAAACAAGTCGCTGCCTGGGAATCGTCAGGGCATGTTTGGAGCCGGCGCTGGACATGACAGCATGCGGGACGTCGGTGGCAGGATGTTGAGGAAGCGGGCTCCTGCTGCAAAAGAAGCTACAGCTCCAAAGCAACAACAGCAACCAACGAGTCCAATTCAATTGCTGACTCGAACCGCCGAAGGTGCTGCGCAGGATATTCAGCCAGTGCTCACCCAAAAGGGGTTAGTTAGAAAGCGCATGAAGTGGACAACGTCCATGAATGAAACTATTGTGCGCATATATAACTTCATCACGGGACTAGGGCAGAACACGAACAACTATAGGAAAAGGCTCCATGAGGAATTCTGCAACGCCTACCCAAATCTCAATGTCACTGAACAACGAGTGGCAGACCAGTACCGCGTGATTCTGAGAAATGAACTAATACCAACGGCCCGAATCGACGCAATTAAACGAGAACTTCAGCGTCCGCCTACAGACATGTTCAAGGGCATTTCCTGAGACAGAGGGCTTCATGCTCGCCATCCAGGATCAGGTGATTCCAACAAGAAATTACATGAGATACATCGCCAAGGATGCCTCAGTAGCGGACGATAGCTGTCGTTATGGCTGTGCGACACATGAAACTATCCAGCACATCACCGGGGGATGTCAGAAGTTCCGGGCACGGAGTACAAAAATAGACATGATGCTGTTGCCAAGATTTTTCACCAAGAATTGGCACTAAAACACCCACTTCTAACTTCGACAAAGGTTCCTTATTACAATTACCATCCAGATGCTGTGCTGGAAAACGAACAACACAAGCTCTACTGGGATCGCACTGTTCTCACAGACAGGAAAATAACCCACAATAGACCAGACCTCATATTTCTCAATAAGGATGAGGACACAGCACTATTCATCGATGTGGCGATTCCAAATAATAACAATCTTCTAGATAGACACACTGAAAAAATTTCAAAATACAGAGATCCCAAGGAACAATCCAGAAGACAGTGGAAGCTGAAAGATATAAAGACCATCCCTATTGTCATTTCATCTACAGGCCTGATACCGAAGAAACTACTAGAGAACTTGAGAAAAAATCAGTTGGACGAAAATAATTTATAAAGTCATGCAGAAGGCGGTACTGCTCGGAACGGCGAGAACTATACGCAAGTACATGGGGAATGCACAGGAACACCGTCTGCTCCGACAGGAAGCGCGGGTGGAGCAGGAATCCAACCTACAGCAGGGAGCCGAGGAGCGACCCGGACCCGACCACCACTACGAGCCCGAAAACCTGGAAAGGGCTCCAACAGAGCTTAATCCTTTTGATATCTGAGATATCTGGGATAAGTGAATTTTCCTCTGGAGAGGAGTGTGAAAGCCGCAAGGCTAAAGTCATAGTTTATTAATCCCCTAAGACACCACGGTGTATGAGACAAGTCATTATACATAACAATTCAGCCCTCATTAACAATTTGGGGACAATCTTGATAAAATTCATTTACAGAATAATAACATTTACTTAACAATATATTTTTAATTTTCTTTTTGAGATGTACATAATTAAGGGACTTTATAGTTTTTGGTGAACAGCTATACATTTTAATACACTGATAGGACGGAGAGTTCTCAAACCTCCGTGTCCTATGCTTCGGCACAAGCAGTATGTTCTGAGTTTTTGTATGATATCTATGGTTATCGGATAATTTGGACCATTTATCAATATTTTCCTTGGCATAAACCAAACATTTTAATATATAAATGCATGGCAATGACAACAAACCGTGAGCAATGAGTGTAGGTCGACATGATGTACGAGTACTGAGATTGAAAATTCGACGTATAATTCGTTTCTGGGCAACAAAAGCTCTGTTGAAATCTACACAGTTACCCCAGACTAGGATAGTATAGGAAAGTTGACTATAGGCAAGGCTATAATAGACTTGAATTAGTGAACTGAGGGGCAGGGAATCTCTTACTCCATTTATGGCAAAGAATGAAGAGTTCAGCTTTCTGCAGAGCATATCAACATGCGTGGACCAGCTCATTCTTTTATCCATGTATATACCCAAGAATTTACAATGGTCAGAAGAAGTAATCACGAAATTGGAAAAACGTAACTCTAACGTATCATCAGGAATGCCCCTTGAACCAAAACACATGCAAACTGTCTTGTTCACATTTACAACAACTCTGTTAGCCCGGCACCAACAAGTGAACTGCTCTATAATAGCTTCACACGCATAGCAAAGCTCCCCCCTACTCCGTGCTGAAATCACAACCAAAGTGTCGTCTGCAAAGAGAATCAACAAAAAAAGAGCAATGTGAAGAGGTAAGCCATTTATGAACAATAAAAACAAGAGTGGTCCCAGAACGGAGCCCTGAGGAACCCCACAATCGACATCAAACATTTCCGAATACGCTGAACCCACCTTCACGCGCATATGCCTTTGATTTAGATAACTACGCAGCCAATCAAGAAATATTCCCCTGAAACCCAGGTTGTAACATTTAGTTAGAATAAATTCAAAAGAAAGCGTGTCAAAGGCACAAGACAAATCAAAAAATAAACCAGCAACAAGTAGGTTTCTATCCATACATTCGTGCACACATTCCATGAAGTCAAGAGCAGCAGTCTGGGTTGACCGACCACTTCTGAAGCCGTGCTGGGCTGGACTCAGTATTTTGAACTTATCAAGATATTTCGTCATTCTAATGGAAACAATTTTCTCGAGAACTTTAGATAAGACGCTTAAAATGGAAATGGGACGGTAGTTGGTGATTTCCTCCAGGCTGCCGCCTTTATGAATCCGTATAACTGTGGATTCCTTAAGAGCATTTGGAAATTTACCAGAAGAAATTGAAAAATTTATGATATGAGCAAAATGTTCGCTCATTACCTCAGCAATAGATTTAACAACCCTGGTTGAGATTGCATTTGTCCCAATACAATGCTTGTTTTTTAAGCTCTTGATAGAGTCCAAGACATCAAATTTAGCTACCGGATAAAAGAAGAAAGTATTTTCAATTATCGGCGCAGTAGTGCAAGAAGCAGACAAGTGATTGCCATAACTATTTTTTAACTTCATGTTTGCCATCCTGGTGAAATGAATGGCAAACTGATTGGCCAGCTCAGAAGGAGTGTCGTATTTCTCTCCATTCACACAAATAACTACGGGGTCATATGATCGTTTTTTCCCACTTGTGAATGAATTTACTATATTCCAGAGTGCTTTGCTTTTATTATCTAATTTCTCAATAACTGAACCGAAATATCTCAATTTAGTTGATTTTATCAATGCGCTATGATGGAATTTTGCATTTTTATAATTTATTGATGTGGACGGTGAACGCACAACAGAATGAATCCAGTATAGGTTATTGAGATTCTTTTTACTTTGTTCTATCTCATACGTGAACCAATTTTTGCGAACAGCAGTGGAATTAACTCTTTTGAAAGGACAACATAAATCCAGGTAATACAAAATTTCATTGTTGAATGCTTGGAAACATAGGTCAACATCCTTCTCCAAGTAGAGGTCTTTAAAATTACTCTCTGATAAGCAGGCGTATAATTTGTTAAGATTGTTACTATTAACATTTCTAATGGAGACTGGAGCTTTTCTTACAGGTACAAGGTCCATACATATTTTAAGGAACATGGCCTTATGATCACTAATATGGGGTTCAAATACAATAGAATTATGGTTATCGAGATTTGAACTACAGATAATGTAGTCAACCTTAGAAGTTGAAGTGACCCCATTTACATTAGTGAAAATTCTTGTTGGAGTTCTGGACGTTCTAGTGAGGCCAAAGCAATCTAATAGTTCATCGAGAAGTTTTGTACTGTAGAAATTAGTTTTAAGTGAATCAATATTGAGATCACCACACAAAAATATGAAATCAACATTTAAGGTACAATATTCTAGAGCACAGAACATCTTTTCGAAAAATACATCAATTTCTCCTGAGCAAGGTCTATACACACTTAATATACCGAGCTTCTTACAACCAATCGTAACTACAATGCCGCAGATTTCTACATGCATTTCTACAGAATAGTCCTGAAGTTTCAACCTTTTTACCTGGAGCCCTTTTTTAGTATAAAGCATAGTACCACCATGTTCCCTCGACGCGCGGCAGAAATGAACAGCTAAAATGTAATCCGGCAGCACCATGGATTCAACATTATCGACTTTGCACCAATGCTCCGATACACTACTCACGTCAGGAAGTTTATCCCCAGTCAGTAACTCCAAGAGATTCAGTTTATTTGAGATGCACTGTACATTAAGCTGCATTATTCCGAAAATCGTAGATTGTGCAGCATCACCTATACCAGACTTCAAGATCGCTGGGGTTGCTGAACCTTGCGTCGGTGTGAAAAAATGGTGTACATTGGCCCTGTACGGCCAGTTAGAACTATCAAGTACCTTTTCATATTCTGAGCAGGGAATCAGAACTTTAAATGACGAATAATGATCAGGATATCGAGATTTCAACTTTTCACAGCGGACATTTGTGAATTTTAGTTTTAAAAAATCCAGTAAACCATCTTCAGTTGTATTCGGTTTCAGGTTGGAAACATGAAAGGTTTTGAACCTTTCTACCCCTTCAACAGAGGAGGAGCCGGCAAAGCTACCAACAACCAACGCTTTACTCTGTCTGCGCTTTGGTTTGCGCTGAGCAACTTTCCATCCATTATTATCATCTTCCCCAATGGTGGGGTGATTAACATTATTTTCATATAAAGTAGTTGAATTGGCTGGATCACATGTAGATATTATATTTTGTGATCTTATCGAATCCACAGTATTATTACCATCATTTATATGAACACTTCGTTCAACAGTTTTCACCTGAGAACTGGCTTGAGCGCGAGTTGAAGAACGCGTATTCACAGTTTTCGAATCAGATGATGAACGCTGACGACTCCCAGTTGCGGTACACTCTGATGACACTGACAGCGTGCGCAACTGTTGTTTCTCACGATCACTTGAACTCGCATTTATAAGATGTGTTGATGTTTTTTCCCTTCTGAATGTGTATAATTCATTATCTTTAATACGAATTGCATCTTCCAAGGCGGAAATTTTAAATTTCAGTAAACTATTGTTTTCCATTAGGATATTATTCTTCGATTCTAGTTCGAAGATTATCCTAAGATCTTTGTTACATGATTCACCAGATAAAGGCTTAGCCGTTGATTCCACTTGCGGGGATGAATCTCCACCGTTTCTGTCACAAACCATTATGTTAGATATTTCCACATCACAACACTTTTTAATTTTTGAACTGCAGCCAGGATGGAATGTCTTACAACATATACTGCATTTGTTACAACTTTTAGCAATAGGTCTCTTACAGGACCCGCATTGGGGAACTGTTAATTGTAGAGAGACACCAGGAACGACTTCTTTACTCGCCACCATGTATCAGAAAGAGACAGAACTAATCAGGTATTTTTATTCTTAATATTTCTGCACATGCGCAGAAGTCGATTCCGGCCACGGGCTGGCTTCAATTTTCGAAATCCCATTATCGATATAGAATATAATAGATATATGCATGGCTGTAATTAAGATGTCTAAAACACTGGTGTGTGCATTTGTCGCTTTTTGCAAGCATCAACATTTCTGAAAATCGGGGATATGGGATCAGTTTCGTGGCGGCGCCACCATGTCATTCGATTCGTTCTATTCTTGTTCTACCAAAGGAAGTCCAATGATACTCTCTCGTTTTATTTTGTTTTGCGTTCGTTTTGCGATCGTTTGTCGATCAACGACTTCAAAATATGAACTGGCACATTTTGTCAGCTGTTAAGGAATATGTGTGCTTTATAGTTCAATTTTCGTTGTAAAAACAAATCTGTCAATATTTCACCACTATGGAATAAGGATTCGAAGAAGGATTTACTGTTCTTCTTCAAGATAATTTCCGTTTTACTTGAATTCGTGAGGGGGGTAATTCAATATGATTTTAATAAAACATTGTTGATTGGTCAAATATCCAATATATTCAGTTGACGGAAAGGAAATATTCACTATATCTACTCAGGAAGAATATTTGAAGTAACAGACTCGAATAGATTCATGTATTTCTGATTCTCAATACATACTCACAATTCACATTACGTATTTCCAATACAGTTTTTTTGAAATATTGTTGAAGTTTCCATAAAACTTATCTATATCGGCCCCGAACGTTCGTTCATCTGATTTGATTCTGCTTCAAATTCCAACAACACCGAATTCTCAGCTTCATTGTCCATACAGAAAACTGAACTTACTGAACGACATGTTGAATAACTGAATGTTCTACACACTTTCTCGAAACTAATATATTTTCACACACCAATTATCGCTTATGAATACAACATATTCGTATGTCAAGGGAAAGTATTCAAATTATTTTCAAATATCAAATGACAATGCTCTGTCAAATTCTAAACAGCGCTACCTACAGTGGGAAAAACGAAATTGATCCCATATCCCCACGAAATTAAGAACAAAATCGAATCAGTGAATACACCAGAGTTTTAGACATCTTATAGACGGAGAGCCAGAGCCAAAAAAAGTCTCTGAATTTCTTAAGCCTGGTTTTTTCTCAGGTGATTACAATCATAATATACAATAAAATGCTGCGGTCAGTCAAGTGGATGTTAGAACATGTGCCTCTGGTGCGCGATCAAACATGTCGTGATCACCGACATAATAAAATCAATTTCTTAAGGCTTAAACTTTATAAACTTTTGTATTTTGGTATCTAAATCGAAATTATGATAGTCAGTCAACGTCCAATCGGGACACAGCTGGTCAGTCAGCTTTAATGTGCGTAGCGCGAGGCGTAGCATCATTTAAAAGGGTGCAATTCGTTTATTAAGCGTGAAAATTTTTTGTAACTACTACTGACTATTTTATTAATGAATAAAATGGTCAGTCAGCCATTCCGTAGAACAACGCCCGTCAGTCAGTGGATAAAAAATTAAATTTTTTTCGCTCTCTATAGATATTACGTCATAGTCATTAAAAATAACACATTTATTTTAATGAGGCACTTCCATGTC
Source organism: Coccinella septempunctata (assembly GCF_907165205.1). Lineage (NCBI taxonomy): Eukaryota > Metazoa > Arthropoda > Insecta > Coleoptera > Coccinellidae > Coccinella > Coccinella septempunctata. The sequence goes on along the minus strand of NC_058194.1, from coordinate 5,521,425 downwards.
GCAATTGTGCCTTAAAATCTCAGAAATAAAATTCGTTCGAAATCAACAGTGTACTCAACTAACGCAGGTATACGCACAGGTAAGAACCCCTTGATTTTCAATCATTTTCAACTAATATTCATTTAATTCATTAGGGATAACAAGCTATAAATAATCATCACATAATTCATCATCTGAATCTTTCATATCATTATTCTCACTATCGTGATCTGACACGTCAAGCTCAGGTGTTGCAGAATCTAAAAAATATATAAATTTGTGATTGTTTAATTCAGATAAAGATTTATCTTTAAGTATTTTAGTATTTTCTTGTAAAGGTTGAATAATATCATCCTGTACAAGTTCTGGTAATTGATCGCCTTTGAACCGATGACACTCATATTCCTCATCCACCAATTTCCAGCCGTAGTCAAATATTTGTAATGAATCTCGCTCTTAAGAACTGCTACATCAATTCTGATTGGCATGGTGGCATACTCGACCCATCTACATTGATTATTTTAATTTTAAAACGATCGTTTGTGGTACTAAGACATTGATACGTCTTCTGAAATAAAACGAATCTTGCTTCGTCAATTGATTTATTTTTTTTCAAGACATACAAATGGGAAACAAATCCTTGAACCCTATTTAACATATTATTCTGGTTGCTTTCATCTGCAAGTCCAAGGTCAGCGAATGTTTTTCGAAAATCTTCGCTCTGCTTCATTATCTGCAGTGGTTTTTTTTACCTTTCTCATAAAAAGCTGGATTAAAATCACTTTCAATTAGAGCATGCAGTCCAGGAAGAGCATTGCAAACAGAATTTCACAATTTTTGATGCATTCTACGGACATTAATCATCCTTTGATGATTCCTAGTCCCAACTTCTATCTACGCGCATTAATGCTGACTGACCAGCTGTGTCCCGATTGGACGTTGACTGACTATCATAATTTTGATTTAGATACCAAAATACAAAAGTTTATAAAATTTAAGCCTTAAGAAATTGATTTTATTATGTCGGTAATCACGACATGTTTGACCGCGCATCAGAGGCACATGTTCTAACATCCACTTGACTGACCGCAGTATTTTATTGTATATTATGATTGTAATCACCTGAGAAAAAACCAGGCTTAAGAAATTCAGAGACTTTTTTTGGCTCTGGCTCTTGGACTATTAGCTGTAATGTATCTACATCTGTCCTCCAGCCAATATGTTGTTTACCATTTTAATTTATGTCTTGGACTAATGAAATTTTCCATTTTAGGTGAAAATTCATTTATTTTATGTTTGTACTACATCTTATAAGTTGCATCTTGTTTCTGTGTTTCATGACAGAAAGGTTTTCTTGAAATATTTATTTTCTTTTGCACATGAGTGTCATTTCAGGACAACCTGATGATGGTATAAGTATTTTGCCGAAATAGATAGCTGATTAAATATATAATTAAAAACCAGTGTGTTCATCTTTTCTTACTAACACTGTATATATTTCGGCTATATAGCTGCTCTATAATGTGGTGATCTGGTTTCTTTAAAAACTAGGTACTCAACAAAGACTTCCTACTCCTGGTTAACGCAGTCCTTTCTGTTAGCCTCATCGAAGAAAAATGAATGAAGAGGGAAGATGCAAGGTTCTGAATGGAACACAATTAACACAGTTAACAAAAAGCTTCATAATTTTACTATTCTTAATCCTACATTTTTTGCCGAATATCATTTATACAAAATATTTACAAATTCACCTACTCATTACAAGTAGGTTATTCATAGATGCAACTAATTAACAGGTAAATGTTCATGTAACCAAACCCTTCCACCATTTTCGGCGAAGTCTGCAGCCGCATGGTCTTCTCCATTCAAAACCCATTTCGTTGTTAAAAGACCTTCGACTCCAACGGGCCCTCTAGCATGAATTCTGGCAGTACTTATACCAACTTCCGCTCCAAGACCAAACCTGAATCCATCAGCAAATCTGGAGCTGGCGTTATGGAAGACGCAGGCACTGTCTACTTTTTTCTGGAACTCTCTTGCTTTATCATCTGTAAAAAGAATTATTGAGTTAGAATGATGAATAATTATGGTAAAAATAATATTCACTTCATAATCTTAGACCCTTCATGGTGTATAAGACAGGTCAAAAATCAATTAAGAGTCAGTGCCGAACTGGATAATAATAATAATAATAATAATAATAATAATAATGTTTATTTTGCTTCCAAGAAAATTATCACAATAACAAAATTACTACAGCATTCTATATCAAAAAACAAACATTTTGTTTCCCACAAAAGTTCAAGACTTGTACGTGGGCAGTACATATCAAAAACCAGCAACCTGCACAAGAATTGCGTGCACACAACTAAGAAGAGGGAAAAAACTAACAAAAAATTACAATGCCAAATTAAATAAATTTTCACACATTCGGAACAGGTAGTGTTAGATGAAATTGTTTCTATTTGTGAACGTATACCAGAAAGATGTGAGCTTGCTTCGAATCCATTCTTTTATTTTCTTATTAAACGTTGATTTTGCCTTAGTTTCCTTGATGTTCTTCGGAAGTATATTATAAAGTAAAGGTGCCAGGTAGGTATGCGATTTCAAGCCAATAGTCTTCTTTGGCATAGGTAAAGGGATGTTCGGAGATCTCATATCTTTTCCAGTTTTTGCAGGTACATGTAATTGATGTTGGTACATGAGGAGGGCACGGGCGTATAGTTGACGCACAGTAAACATGTTTGACAACTCGTATAGCTTTTCTGTTGGGTAAGTAATGGGCTTACGGTACATAATTTTTAACACCCATTTTTGAACTACTTCTATGCCCTTATAATACGTATTTGCTATCCCTCCCCATGATAGTATACCATAATTCAAATGAGGTTCAACCAGTGCCCGGTATACCTTCGTCAGTTCGTCTTGCTCACATATCTCTCTTGAAGTTTTGAATTTTCCCAGTAGCGATCTTATTTTCTTGATTACAAGATACGCTTGTTCATTCCATCGTAGGTGACAATCCACCATTATCCCTAGATATTTAATATGTTCTGCACTTTGTATTTGAAACGAATATCCATTAGTTTTTATGCATAACGTATCATATGAAGGTTTTCCAGTTCTAAGACACGTAAATGACATAAATTTAGTTTTGTCCATGTTAACTGTCAACTTTTTTCTTTCAAAAAATTCGACTATCTCAGTAAATTTTTCTTCAGCTTTTAGTTTTAATTGGTCCCACGTCGGTGCTTTAAAGTAGACTACTGTGTCATCAGCAAAACTTACAATTTGATTATCTGAATTTAAGGCAAATAATTCATTTATATAGAGCAGAAAAAGGATGGGGCCCAAAATAGTCCCCTGAGGCATTCCACATGTAATTGTTTCTTCTTCGCTTAAAACTTTTCCTATTTTGACTTTCTGTTTTCGCCCTTTCAGATAGCTCTTGATTAAATCAAATGCTACTCCTCTCCACCCCATATTTTCTAATGTCTGCAACAGTATTTCGTGATCCACCGTATCGAATGCCTTTGCCAGGTCAACGAATATGCATACCGCTGGTACATTACTATCCATGGCTTCAGTGATTAATTCTACTAGGGCAGTGATGGCATCCTGTGTTGATCTTTTTTTTTGGAATCCATATTGATTCGTGGCCAATATCTTGTACTTTTCTACGAAAGAAATAGTACGTTTGTATAACATTTTTTCGAATATTTTCGCGATTGAAGATGTTAGGGATATAGGTCTATAATTTTTCAGTTCTGCCCGTTCTGAAGACTTATATAATGGTATTACCACGGCGGTTTTTAGGATATTCGGGAATATTCCTTTTCTAATACTATTGTTGATAAGATATGTTAATGGTTTTTCGATGTGAGTGGATATGATTTTTAAGGTTTCTGCTTTGATGATGTCCGGTCCGGGTGCTTTATTATTTTTTAATTCTTTAATTACTTCCTTCACCTCTGTTTCATCCGTGTCAAAATAAACAATGGAGTTGCAATGCTTATGGGTTGTTTGCAGTATGTGATCTTCAAATGGAGGGAATTTCTCTGCTAGTCTCGTCGCAATGTTTATAAAATATTTATTAAATTCCTGTGCTATCACTCTGTCTCCCTCCAATATCTCTCCACTTTCATTCTTTATTTTTGTAATCCTATTTTCTTGTTTTTTATTATTCACCATTTTCCAGAGACCTCTTGAATAGTTTTGATTTTTTTCAATTTCCCTTCGATAATAATTTTTTTTTGCGCATTTCAGCAGTTCCTCTAACTTATTTTTGTGTGTTTTAAATTTCTTTAAAAGTTGTGGATTGTTAGGGTTATGTACGGCATTTTTATATAGTTGGTCTTTAGTTTTAATAGCTTTGATAAGTCCGTTTGTTATCCACGGTTTTCTCTTTCTATCGCATCGCTTCATTTTTACTATTCTTGAGCAACTCTCAACAATTTCTTGTAATTTTTCTATAAATAGAAGCCACGACTGATCTACTTCACTCGTTTCATATACTTTTTCCCATTTTTGCTCTTCAAGTATTCTCATCATCTGATTATAGTTTATGTATTTTTTTTCGCGAAATGATTCATTTGAACTTGTATTTACAGATGTTTCTGAGGAGACCTCTATAAAGATTGAGTAATGGTCAGTCACAGTTGTATGTAGTATAGCAGGTAAGTATGTTTCTATATCATTATCAGAGCTGACAAAGATGTGATCAATGCATGATTTTGTGTTGGTTGTTACTCGAGTAAAATCATTTATCATTGACGTATATCCGTATTCCCCCATGGTATTAAGGTATTCTTCTGTATCTGCTTGATTTTTTAGAATGTCCATATTGATATCGCCAATAAAGAAGGATATATTATTTTTCTTTTTGCAGGACTCCAGTAGCATTGGGAGATTCCTATTGAACTCCTCCATAGATGAACTTGGAGATCTGTACATAGCGATGATCTGTATGTTCTTGTTAAGCTTTATTACGTTGAGGACTATAACTTTTATTTCTCCTACCTGTACTATGTCGAAAGTATATTGTAAATTATTTCTTATAAACACAACCACTCCATCATTCTGGTTTAATTCCCCATTATTATATATTATGTTATACCCTTCCATTTCATACCCAGCGAGCACAAACATCCCTGGGATGTTTTGGGATGTTTCGAAAATGTTGGCATGAGGATGTTTCTTTGAAACGTAATATGCACTTCCCAAAGAGGTCTCCAAAGGCTATTGGAAATCTTTATTTGTTCTGATCTGTGCCATCTGTGGCATTTCTTCGTCTACCTACTGAGAGGTACTGTCGTGTTGAAAATAATGTAAACGTGTGGATATCTTCTCTTGGCGTCGCATAGTTTGCCTTGGGAGGTTTATTCCAAATAAACAATATACAATTCACCTATTTCATTTTGCCGCCATTTCCACTTTCTTCGTAGTTTGGACTGTGGACTGTTCGGAGTTGAAAGTTGATTGGTGATTTGTATAATATTAACTACTTCTGTGTTGGTTTTGATTGTGAATTTAGGATCGATCTCTTCATAGTAACCAAATACAATTAATAAGTAAGTATTACATGAATTAAATGTATAGTATAATGTCCAGAAACATACATATAACCTCAAAAGAATCCACGCTGCGTGGTTAATATTATTTGTGTATTTGGGACTAGGTATAAGAGATCATTGTATTTTGGTTGGAATAATCGAATGGTATATGGAAGGTTATTATAATTATTCAAGAAATAACTTTCTAAAGTTTAAAGCCATATCATCGAGGATTTCAACATATTTCGATAATCGATCTCTGCCGTTGATAATTCCCAGAATATTTTGTAAGATTACTCTTCCGACGATGATAATAATCATTCATCACTTGTGAATCACAAAATAATTCAAATTGTCCCAGAAAAGTTCTTGTTTTTGAAAACTCCTTCAAATTGTTGTATTGTATCTTTAAATACCAGTACAAATAATTAAATAAATAAAATCGTTTCGCAAATCAACCTGGTCAGGAGCTATACAACTCAAATCTTCCAGATCCTTTCATGCAGCTATTTTCTCTGTTATTTTAATTGGAAAAAATCATCTTAACCTTCATATATTTTGTGAATTAATTGTTTGAATTGTTTTTATTTTGTAGATGTGATCCATAAAAAATTCCAAATCACTAGGAAAGTATTCGAACTCTATGCCAAAGATTGGTTAAGGCATATTAGGCAGAGGAGGAGGGACGATAAAATGACGGGAAAATAAATTTTTCATAATTTTTTTTTCATTTTCCCTTTCGGTACATCTAAAATTATAATCAGTTTGTTTTCTATTATTTCTGTTTTTTATGTTGAATGTGATATTTCTTTTTGGTTATTTATGTTTGTTTTATTGAATGTGATATATTTTTTTGTTTATTCTCCCTTTCTGTAGTATAATATTTATCAATTGTTTTTTGTTGTTCAATTCTTTATGTGAAATGTGATTTCTTTTCCTTTTGTACCTGCTGAAGTATCATTAAAATATTTTTATTCTTATATAGTATTCTGTATTTCATTTGAGAACTTTGTAGTTCATTTAAAATTGAATGTGGTATCCTCAAACATTCAAATGAAAGAAAAAACTCCTCACAAAAGAATTTCATATAAAGTCTTACAAACAGCGATTTCGTGTGCGCAAAGCGCTTTAGAAATGTTCTATTGTGTACATGAAAAGGCTATCAAAAAAACTTCTGAGTAGTTCTTTTTGTGACATCCCAGGGACATCCATATAATAGCCGCCTGCGGCGGACATTGGCTGTTCTATAAAAGATCTATTCATGTATAAACAGAACATCGCAGTGGATGTTCAATGTCTCGAAATCTCTTACTTTTAACATCTCTGAGATGTTTTTGTGCTCGCTGGGTACTGATTTAGATCACTTATTTTCCATGTTTCTGACAGAACTATGCAATCTATATCAAAATTTAACTGTGATAGAACAACATTGAATTCACTAAAATTTTTATCCACACTCCTTATATTATTATGTAAAATTCTGAAATTACTATGATTTTCTTTATTGGTAAATAAATTGAGTTCCTCCGTGATTTGAAAATTTCTGGTATATGGTTGCTCCAATTGATAATTCCTCACAAATTCATCCATGCGGTATTAATGTAATGAATATGTTTAACTTAATTTTGTTTTTTCATCTCTTCAACCTGTTCAATATTCTGAATATGAATTATCTTCGTGTACTCACCCTTCCTACAGAAAACCTTATTTCCCTTTGACCAAATGTATCTGTATCCTGAATTTCTCAGCTCTTTCGCCTTTTTTAGTAAGTCCTGTGTTTCTTTCGGTAAATCTTCATTTATATATATCCTTCTGTCATCTCCTTCCAATCCCATGCTCTTTGAACTTAAAACTCCCATCACCTTTCGCTGTTGTATTACCATGTTCTTGGTCTTTTCTTCTTCAAAAGAGATTAAAATTGGTTTCATCAGATTTTTCGATGGTAACTGTCTTACTTTCATTTCATTCTCCGGAACTTTGACTTCGAGCTTGTTGAAGACTGCAGCTATTTCCTCCTTCTTTCTTAATCCTATTAGTATAATATTTTTCCTTCTATTTTGGGCATCAGATGTAGCTGCGTTTTGTAACACCTGCTCCCTTAAACTACTTAATTTTTTTTCCATTTTTTCTATAGTGAATTCCATGTTTTGTTGTCTCTTTCTGAGGTCTTTGTTTTCTCGTCTCATTTCTTCCATAGCGTTCAATACTTCATCCATTGTACTGCTATTAAAGTTAACCGCTACTTCGAGAGTTTCAATTTTTTTCAGGATCTGCTTGAACATTTTTTCTACATTACCTCCTCCTTCATCCTTCTTCATCTTATCCAAACTTCTCCTCTTTCTCTCCAATTTTTCGGTTAGCTCCTCCAGGGATTCCTCCACCGTATCCTCTTCCTCTTCTAGTGATTCGCAGTTCTTACATATCCAGTCTATTTTCTTCTTTCGGGCAATATCCTCTTTCGAAATATCTGTACACCCAAGATGGGCCCACCCATTGCATATTCCACAACATTGGATCTTATAGCCACTTTTTCCTATAGTTCTATTGCATATTATGCACGTTAGACTTCCAGCCATCTTAATTCGCCTCACTTAGGTATGTTATTTATCCGAAAAGCCACAGTCGTTCGCCTCAATCGTTTATTTACTATCACAGATGTCTGCTAATATCCGTTTTTTTATCTTGCAATGGAATTCTCGGTGTCTTAGTTGTTAATGTTCCTTCAATTTACTCTTGGAATTTTCATCAATATTGCACAATAATTTTTATTTCAGATGCACGATTTTTAACAGTATAACTTTCATCCAATTAAATGAAGTTTTCCACCATTTACAGCAATATTTATCGAGCCGAATTTATTCGCGTATTCACGTACACATGCTGACGATTGAATGAATGGATTTGTGACATAGTAGAAATATCTCATTGGGCTCAATGGTAAACAATCATGGAAAAGATAAATTTCTGAAAAGGGGATTATCGAATAAAAAGGATTTTAGAATAGGTTATTTACGCTTGTGCAATAATTCGTCACTTCCTTTGGTGTGCTTCGGGAGATCTTCTGGCAACATGACAACACTGACGCGCAAATACGAATCCGTTAGTCAGGTCAAAAGCTAAATGTTTGATGTTCTTCACCTTGAGCACTGGAAATGGGATTGAGTACCGTCAAACGGGGTGAAGTGGATCAAAAATAGAGGTTTTTTTAGCAATAAGATTCAAAGTATCAGTGCGAGCGGGCTGGCATTTATAATATAGATTCTATGATCCTTTTGCTTTCGATTGGCCTATTTACCAAAATTTTTGGCTGCACAGTTTTTCAAATTTTCTTGGTTGAAGTGCGATCCACTTCACCTCGTACTTTGGGGTGAAGTGGGTCACATTTTAAAAATCAATGGATATTCACTTAAGCTGTACGAGGGTGGAAGTGGATCAGATGAAATGAAAAAAAAAATATATTTTGAGTCCTAAGACCAACAGGTACTGTGAAATTGGCGCAGCTAGGGAAGTGGGCAACTCCCCCTCCCCCAAAGATAGCAACAATTCAAATTTTTTTCTAGTACAAACATCGAACGATCGTTCGGTGTAAAGACCGCCCTCCCCCAAACAAAATCTTGGCTGCGCCACTGAATGAAGGTATATGAATGTACTCTATACTCTAGTCAGTCTTCATATAGGTAGAGATTCAATTCTCTCTTCTTTGGCTTCCAGAGTGAAGATGTGCCGGCCACGTGTAACTTGCTTCAGGTGGATTTTGCGAATTATTTGGTTCCTTTTCACAAGAGCTATATCCTCTGCATGCGGATATACTAAAATGGTATTTTTGCGATATGGGCCTATACGCAACATGGTCAAACATGACTAAATCATTGGTGATCGACTTCACCCCTCACTTTTGAGTGATGTAACAAATATTTTTTTCCTAAAGAACTTTGGTGGTACATTTGATTTCAAAATGGGAAATATCATTCCAAATAGTTTATATGTAGCTTGTAAAAGTTTAGGTGAGAATAACTATCGTAGTTATTGCAAAATATATAATTGAAGTTGAACAATTGAAAACTGTTTATATGAGAGAGTACGAAACTTTTTTTTGTGAGGAAACTAACCATCCATAATTGTATCCAAGGCACGAGTTAGCAATCTTAGGAGGTAACAGTGGACACAGAATTTTTTTCGCGGCAATTTAGTGTCTTGTCTATGAGTTACGCGATAAAATATGCGGGAAAACGCGGTTGATCCACTTCACCCCGCTATATCCACTTCACCCCGTTTGACGGTATCCGTTTTGTGGTTTAAAAAAAAACACTTTAGTGAAGGGATAAATAAACGATGTATGCCTAGAATCATCCCCATTTTCAAATTCATTTATGATATTACGAATAATACAAGGACACTTACAACAAGCAGTGGTGTACTTCCGGATCAAAGTCGCAGTCGGAACAAGAGGAAGGAAGTCACTGGGTTAGACAAGGCGACTGTAATGGAATGAAACAGGCAACACAAAACATCGCATCGTAAAGAAAAATTAAAGGACAATTTTAGGCCGACATATAAAAACAGAACCCTATTCCACGAATGACAGGATCAGCAAATTGTAGTATGTAAGCTTGTTCATTGATTTGATGTTTCTGAGGCAATAAGCCCACCAAAGTAGTGTAGCACTGACATGGCACATATATGACAAAGGCGATGCAGAATTTTCAAATATCGCACATCTGGGTGAAGTGTCAGTTGTGTGAAATATGTCATTCTCAGTTCATATCTGAAAATTATACATCGCCTTCGTCATGTATGTGCCATGTCAGTGCTACACACTTTGGTGGGCGCTCCCACAAGGCAGTATAAGTTATAAATAATAATAATAATAATAATAATAATAATATTTATTCATGCTAGTACATTTTAAAATGTTTGCATACGTCAACGACGGGAAAAAAAAAATCATGAAATATAAACAAAATCATCACAGAAAAATTCTTCTAAAGTAAAGAAACATTTACTCAATAAATATTTCTTCAAACATGTCTTGAACTGCTTTGCAGGCATCGCCCTCACAGTGGTCGGCAGCTTATTGAAAAACTTGGGCCCGTAGTATGTTACACCACACTTCATTTTATCGATTCTATGAAAATCCGTATAAATTTGATCTCTACGACGTGTATTATGTGCATGTATATCCTGGTGTGTCCTATATTCACCCAAATGGGATCTTACATGCAATAAACATTGAAATATAAACAAACAGGGAACCGTAAGTATTTTCTTATCTTGAAAAACATGTTTGCATTCATCTCTGTAATTTAGTCTACCTATTACTCTAATAGCCTTTCTCTGCAATCCAAACAGTCGTTTCACACTAGTATCATGACCCCAGCACAAAATACCATATGTTAATCTTGATTCTACAAAAGCACGATACACAGATATCAACACAAAATCCGACACAACCCCCACTAACGCTCGCAGCGCATAAACACTTGACGATATACAACTACAAACGTTATCGATATGAGCACTCCACGACAACTTACCCTCTATCAGTACACCCAAGAATTTGATTGGATCAGGTGGATTCATATCCCCCAGATCTCTCATTGAAAAAAACATGAACTCCGTCTTAGTTTCATTCAAGCTGAGCTGATTGCTACTGAACCATTCGGTGACAACAGAAAACAAGTCTCTCATGATGTCGAGTAAAAGTTCTTTAGACTGAGCTTTTTTTAGCACTGTTGCGTCATCAGCGAAAAGAACAAAATCTGCACTTGGATCACAGCCCACAAAATCATTTATGTAAATAAGAAAGAGAAGCGGTCCGAGGACCGATCCCTGAGGCACACCACAATCAACATCTGACATATCAGACAGATCCCCCTCGCGATCGACGCACTGTAATCTATCAGATAAATAGGAATCTATAAGCGCAATTGCACCCTGATCGAGCTTATATCGCTGTAATTTATAAAGAAGATGCTCTCTGGAGACACAATCAAAAGCTCTACTTAAGTCACAGAAGAGTCCAGCTATGTACGAACCCTGATTATAACCCTCATTTATTACTTTCATGAGCTCTGTGATGGCAGCTGCCGTGGAGAGGCCACCTCTGAACCCGAATTGAGAGCTATTAAAAAGGTCGTTGTTTTCAAAATAGGAGGTTAACTGCAGCTTGATAACACTCTCAAAGATTTTCGCGAATATAGGTATAATTGATATCGGCCTATAGTTACTGACCATTTGCACTGAACCCTTTTTATGAACAGGGACAACTCTTGCTACTTTAAGTATTTTCGGGAAGATGTAATCTTTTAAACACAAATTTATTAATTTCGTGAGTGGACCAATTATTTCATTCACCAAACTCTTGAGTATCTTGCTATTTAATCCATAGATGTCTCTACTACTCTTATTCTTAAGTTTCATAATGGTATCCCTCACCAAAGCCTCAGATACAAAAGAGAAACTGAATTGAATATTTTCTAATTTGGGTTCTATCGATCTACAGTAGTCACTCACAAAGTCCGCCGATGACCTTCTAAATGGTGGTATATTTGTGATGATCTCTTTAGGTGCATCGATGAAGAAAGTGTTAAATTCATTTGAGGTTATATTATTTTTACATGCACTTTTAGTTTTCAAAAGGTTGGTATTGTTTTTTACAACATTCCATACAGATTTTGGATTGTAATTGTTATTTCGGATATAATCATCATTAAATTTCCTTTTCGCATTTTTGATTTCGTACCGATATACTCTATGATAATCTCTAAGAATTTTCTTAACATGGGGTGTCCCATAGATTTTTACAAGATCTCTATAAAAATTCAATTTGTCGCGCATTTTCCTCAGATCGTCGGTGAACCAAGGAATAGGAGAGGTGTCAGCATAATGCTTATAGGTTTTTTGAGGAAAAGCTAAATCTCCACAATTTTTCACAAAAGTTACAAACATTTCAAATTTGCTATCCGTATCAATATTATCATCCTCTATAAAATCCCAACATATATTCCTCACCAGAAATTTCATAGTATCAATTCCAACCCTAGTGAGTGGCCTACATACAGTCAGCTTACAGGCTCTCTTAGACTCTGACTCGCAAGCAAATTTAGTCTCTACACCCATGTGATCTGAGAAGCCCAAATCAATCACACAACCCTTACATTCCCCAACGTTCGTAAATATGTTATCCAAACATGCAATACCTCTAGTAGGGGATGACACTAACTTACGTAGTCCATATGAAGAGAAAAGATCAATGATCGCAGATTTATTAGCGCTATCTATAAGAAAATTCACATTAAAGTCCCCCAAAACGAAAATACGATAGTCACAAATATCCATCAATTCCAAAATACCTGTAGTCACATCAAGAAAAATATCAAAATTACCATGTGGATTACGATAAAGAGCTATAATTATAGTTTTTAATTGAGTTGACTGTATCCACAAAATAGTAATGGAGAGAGAGTTGAGACTTGTAGGAAACCGTGGTGTGAAGTGAATTGCTCTGAAATTTCGTTTGTTGCACGAACCTGGATAGTTCTCTTCACTAAAAATTAGTTTACTATTTTTAGTAGACAGATTGGACAATGAAGGTGAAACAGTTTGAATAGGTATAAGTCCGACGTTCAGATACTATCAAAAGCATTTTGTATGCCCATGAAAAGGGCTGCCGACTTTTTTTCCTTCTTCTTGTTGCACTGCATGTTTGATATTAGGATTAGTAATGGTTGAGTGGTTGAATTTTTGGTTTTGAATCCAAACTGGTATGGTGGAATAGCTTCTCCTAATTCAGTACATATCCAATCTAAAAGAATTTTTTCAGACGTTTTTCCCACTATACAGATAGCAATGTCGATAATTTTCTAGCTTAGAGTGGTCAGTTTAAGAAAGTAAGAATTATTCTATTGAGCATTGTAGGGTCCAACTTCCTCAATATTCTCCGAGGCAAGTTATCGTTACCTGGGGCTGTGTTTTTTCCATGGTTTAGAGCTTTATAATATTCTTAATCTTCTATAGGTTCTATGTTTGCTTTTGTTTCTGTACAAGTAAAGCTGTATTGGTACCGGTACTCCACTGTAAGCAGTGTTGAGTGAGATCTTGACAAAAGCAGACCTACTCATAGCGCTGTAAAAGTGAAAAATGAAGAGAAAGACGAAGTGAAAGTGCCCACTAGCGAAGCTACGGAATATTTGATTCCGTAGGTGAAGTTTGTGAATGTGAATTTTAATTCGTTAAAATTTTCAAAGTCTGTGTTCATCTGCCAGAGTCCAGAATTGTTTAGATCGTTGGTTCTGCAGAAAGCATCAGGTGAGATTATTTTTCGTATCTTTTTCCTGATTTTTTTCATAGCGTAGAAAATTTTTGATGAGTCGTTTTGTTTTTATGCATGAGATATATTTTTCTATAAGGAAAGTCCTTACTCCAAAGCATTCAAACAGAACATTGTCTCCAAAAATGTCCAAGAAGTGACCTTACCGGTTCAAAAACAGAAGATGGAGGTGGTCAAAACCCCTCCAAACAAAATTTCCCCACCCGCCAAAAGAGTGAGAAAAGATAGCTCCTCGTCCAATGGAGAATCGAACAAAAAAAGAGTCTTGGAAACCCCAGCCCCACAGAAAACCACTCCAGTGAAGGAGAGAAAAGAAAAAATCCCCCCAGTCACCCTGAGAGGTACGTCAGAATGGACGTCAATTTCAAACGCGTTGATGCGAAACGGCATTAACTATAGCAGAGCAACAACTATGAAGGACGGAATTAAGATCGTCCCACAAACCCCAGAAGATCACCGAAGGATGACTGAATTCCTTCAAAAAATCAACAGAGAGTTTTACACTCTCTCTATTCCTTCGATCCTTGAGGACATCAAGGATCAAGGAATCGTTGATGCCGAGGTCATAAGGATGACCTCGAACATTACTAAGAAGCCAATGCCCTCACTACTGGTGAAAACCCAGAATAAGGGCATCTTCGAAATCAAGAGGCTGTACAACATGAACTGTGTTGTCGAACCAAAAAGAAGGACAGCAGGGCCTGGACAGTGCTGTCGTTGTCAACGGTATGGATATGCCTAGAGCAAATACACATTCCCATGGAGGTGCGTGAAATGCTCCGGTAATCACAGCTCCAAAGAATGTACGCTTACCAGAAAAAATCACGAACGTAATGCTTCTTGCGTCCTTTGTGGAAAACAAGGTCATCCAGCCAGCTACAAGGGATGTAGCGAAAGTAAATTGGTCACGAAAAAGAACAAGATATCGAGATCGAACCAAACCAGCTCGAATGAAAGACATCACTGAAGAAAACAGCATTGATACAATAGAAGACGGAACTTCAGACCACAATCCCATAGAATTCATAGTGGGACATGGCCCAAGAAACGAAGAAGCGACACAAACCAAGGATCGCACAGACTGGAAGAAATATAAGAATTTACTTCAGGAGAAAATCACGGAAATTCCCCAAATGAACACCCGGGATGAATTAGATGAAGCAGTTGAAAAATTGGAAAATCAAATAAAAGAAGCCTATGAAAAAAGCATCAAGAGAATAAGGAAGTCAATTCCGAAACATTCACATGAAGATACGCCAAGGTATATAAAGGAACTTATAAAAAAGAATAGAAGACTCAGAAAAATCTACAGAACAACAAAAAGAGAAGAAGACAAGAATAACAGATGGCACCAGAGATTAGGGGAACTGAATACAATAGATCACTCGGCTTGGAAAATGCAAAAACGCTTACGACGAGAACGGACAGTTATACCTCCACTGGCTGAGTTCGGCTTGAAGTTCTACAGATCGAACGGAGAGAGCACGGGGAAGGTGACGTCATTATTAGATCTCGTTCCCGGTCATTTTCAAATCCGAACGTACTGGGAGTTCTCTGTCGACATCACCTATGAGTTTCAAATGGTTGTCATGACGAGTTTACAACTTTTTGCCGCGTCCTATTTTGGCACTCCGAAAATAATTTTATAGAAATATTGGTGAAAACCAACGACGTAATATGCATAATATGCATTCGATAAGTGCAAGTTGTAAAAACAATTAGTGATCATTTCGAAATATGGTAGAACACGACATATGTAAGGATGAGAAGATTTGAAAATTGTTTTGGGTGCTTTCAAGATTCCCGCAGGTCCTCGGAGCTCAAGAAAACAACGATCAACGTTTAACAGAAAGGACCCCGCACACTTAGTTAGGAAAAGCGGGTCCAGTGAATTTTCCCCATTTTTACATATTATATTTATATCAACCTTAAGAACAATATATCAGATTTTCACGAAGGTCTTACATCCGGTTTGTTCTATAGGGCGTTCCAAAATTGCAGCTACGGAAAAATGAATCTTCAAATTTTGATGATATTTCTTCTAATTCTCAGAATTTCATCATGATGCCTTGGGTTCTGAATAACAAGATATCATAGATATCCAAACACAGCCCACCACGTTAAGTGTCGTTATACAGGCTATTCCATGAAGCTGTATAAGTAACTGAATGTAACTTTGTTTGTGACTTTGGGACCACCCTGAGTTTTTCAAAATATGATACCATGATGTATGTCCACCTCTGTAGGAAGTTTCATTAATGTACAAAGAACAGTTGCAAAATTATTCAGGTTTAAATTCGGACTTCATACAATTTTTCTTTAAAACTTATCTGTAGTTGAGATTACTGTCAATTATTCGATTTTTTATGAATTCTGTAGGCTACCTAAACGGTTGGTTAGCTTTCCTTCTGTTAAGTAGTTTTCAGTTAGAATATAAGTTTTCATTCAGTAAAATTATTATGATAGGTATTGTCGGTCGAAAGGTGTTTCTATTCAGGAATGTACAGGATGGACCTAATTCGGTTTCACTAATCTCCTCATTTAGCTATCTCAAAATCTGTTTATATAGAAAAACAGTATTATCATTTCAGGTTGTTGTATCTTTGAGCATTCTAAGGATGCATATTTTTTTTAAATATTATACCATGAAAGTATGTCGACCTTTGTGAACACTCGTGTATATATAATTAAAATATTGTTGCCAAATTATTCAGGTTTTAGTTCATTACTTGAAATAATAATTATCAACAATTTACATAAATCATCTGACAATCCTTTTTTTATTTTGCATAGAAAAGTGAGAAGATCTTTCTTAGAAATGTGCCCTGATTTAGTTTCATCTTCGGGAACTGGCAAACACTGTCTAAACAAATCAAGAAATTTGTCTTTTGTAATTGGGCAAAGGGCTTTGAATTCCTCATCAGTAAAATCCTTCTCGTCATGATACCTCCATTTAAAGGCTTCTCCATGGCATTCGCGCATTTTTTTGTAGAAATGTAGAGAATTGAATTCCGTTCATTCTAATGTTTTTCTTGGTGTATCGTATAAACCAACAAGGAGAGGACGAGGTATAAAAAGATCCACATTCATGTGGTGTCTGCAAATTCTAGCATTCTCACTAATATATATGTCATGTCCTATGAAAATTTTCACTCTGCACTTCAATGTTAACCTGCAAAGATCACCACCGTCTTCATTGCAAATGAAGCACGAATGACTTGGAGTTTGACGCAAAGTATTTAATTTAACTGGTACTGTAGAATCATCATTTATTTCGTTGATTATCTCTTTCAAATAATTAATGCAATTAATGCACAATCTCGTTAATTGGGTTACTTCAACTACCGGTAATTCTAATACTTCACGCTTCAAAACAGCCAGATTTCTTTTATCTACATCATCTTCTCTATCTATTCGTCTGAGGTTATTTAATGGAAACTCATGATCACATAGGAAACATGCATATCTATTTCGCGCGTTCGTTGCTGTCTTTTCACATTAACTTTCTATAACTTTATACCAATAATGGTCGCAACGATTAAAAAAAAACTAACTGAAAACTACTTAACAGAAGGAAAGCTAACCAACCCTTTAGGTATCCTACAGAATTCATAAAAAATCGAATAATTGACAGTAATCTCAACTACAGATGAGTTTCAAAGAAAAATTGTATGAAATCCGTATTTAAACCTGAATAATTTTGCAAGTGTTCTTTGTACATTAATGAAACTTTCGAGAGAGGTGGACATACATCATGGTATCATATTTTGAAAAACTCAGGGTGGTCCCAAAGTCACTTACAAAGTTACATTCAATTACTTATACAGCTTCATGGAACAGCCTGTATAACGAAACTCAACGTGGTGGGCGGTGTTTGGATATCTGTGATATCTTGATATTCAGAACCCAAGGCATCATGATGAAATTCTGAAAATTAGAAGAATTATCATCAAAATTTAAAGATTCATTTTTCCGTACCTGCAATTTTGGAACGCCCTATAGTACAAACCGGATGTAAGACCTTTGTGGAAATCTGATATATTCTTCCTAAGGTTGATATAAATATAATATGTAAAAATATGGAAAATTCACTGGACCCGCTTTTCCTGAGTAAGTGTGCGGGGTCCTTTGGCACTGGGTACTGGCCTCATTGTGCTGAGCTCAGTTTGCCATCACCATTGACTAGAGGTGCTGCTAGCTTGTGTGATTTAATTATGTTCCAAGAAATAAATAGTATTTATTTGGTATATTTTCAGCAAGCTCAACTTTGCTTCTTCGGTTTGGTGTCCTCATTATAATGTATATATCGAAAGGTTGGAAAAGGTGCAAGCTTAGTTTCTAAGGTTTCTAAGTTATAAGACGGGATTTCACCTGATACCTGGAAATCCGGATAAATACTTTGTTCGTTTGAGACATTTTCGAATTAATAGCTTGAAGGACAGAAGAATAATGAATGATTTAATTTTCATCTATAATATACTATCGAATAAAATTGATTGTCCTCAAATTCTAGATTCAATTGATTTTTATGTCCTGTTAGACATCTGAGGAGACCTCCTGTATTTTACCTGACCACCTATAGAACCAACAGTGCAAAGTATTCACTTATATCGAGAATGTTAGATCTATGCAATTCTTATGTACATAGCGTTGATTTATTTTCGGGGGGTAGTTTAAGTTCTTTCAAAAAAACTGTTAAGAGGATATTCGGGTAGTTCTTTACATTGTTCGTGAGCATTGTTTCATTTATTTCTGATTGTTAGCATTGTCTATTTTATATTATTAGTGGCCGCTTCTTTTGGGTGTTCACACCTGTTAGCGTTCTTCTTTGTAAAATAAAAAAATAAAAAAAAAATTGTACTATTTGATTTTTGTTTGTTTGAAAGTTTATCTGATATTTGAAACTGCGAAATGAATTTGAACCATGCTTTTATTAATAAGATTTGGTGTTGAACTCCTTTTGGATTATGAGGAAGAGGAAACTAAAGGCATCTGAAAGGGTACCAACTTTTGTCTTCAATATCAGATTGAATTCTACATTGCTTCAATGATTCGGCAGAAAAATGTTCTGAAATCTGAAAAACATCTTCAAATTTTCTCAAATAGGGCATCATTCCAATGTCAATAACTTCGAGATTTTTGCTTCATATTCAGTTGAACCATCCGAAAAAATCATTTTGTTTTCTATTACGGCGGCAGGGGCAGTTTTTCAAAGAGGTACTCGTTAGTTTTTGTCACTGACGGCAGACACAACTTCCAGTTAAACTTGTCCAACTTGACAGATCCCCATCGTTCTCTATCAGCAAACTCGGGGAAGTGCGAGCGTGATCGGAGAACATGCTCCGTCTCGACCCGAACAGAAAAGGGAATACTCAGAGATCGAAGTCGAACGCGATTGAAATACACTTGACGTGCTCAGAGTCGAAAAGTCGCCCTCAATTCAAAACATTCTAGTAAATCCAAAAGTAACATACGATTTTTACACTTTAAGATAATCAATGTTCAGGTCGCCACAAACAAAGATTATATCAGCTAGGCTGTAACAATAATTCAAAGCTAGTGATATTCTTTAGAGGAAATTTTCTAAATTACCCGGCCAGGTCTATATACACTCAAAATGGTTACGCGGGCCTTATGAGTGATCACTATAGTTCCACAAATTTCACACTCCAATTCCGAAAACCGAGACAAACACAGGCTTTTCACCTGCAAACCATCTCTGACATAGATCAGCGAACCTCCATGCTCTCTATTAGGACGGCCGTAGTAGTCAGCCAGGAAAAACCCAGGAACGGTCATAGTCTTGACATTTTCAGGACAGCACCAGTGCTCGACAACACTTATAACGTCAGCTTTTTTTTTCACCTATTAAGTAGCTCGAGAATATCCAGCTTATTCTTTATATATTGAGCATTCAGTTCATTCAGTTCAATAGCTTGAAATTTTGATTTTTTTTTTGAAAGGATCGTTTTTCAAGGAGCTTGTTGTTTCTCCGATCTCGGTCGGAAAAAACGATGAACAATAGCTTTGTTCAGCCAATTAGATGCATCCATAACTTTCTCATATTCAGAACTGACTATTACAACCTTGAATGATGAATAACTATCGGGAAACTTTGATGTAAGCTTTTGACATTTTAATGAAGGAAAATTCTTAGACAAAAAATGCTGTAAGTCTTCTGTAGTTGCATCGGACTTCAAGTTCGACACATGTAGCGCTCTAAATTTTTTAATTCCTTCCACTGGCGAACTTCCGGAATAATTACCAACCACCAAGGGTTGACTTCGCTTCTGGGTTCTCATCCTATGAGAAACAACCTGCCATTCTGAATTTCTGGCTTCCTTATTTGTTGGAATAGATGGTTCCATTTTGTCGGTTGTCACCAGACTTGAGTTTCCTCCATTCCAGGCGTCTTTGTTTCGTACTTCTTTTGGAACGGAAGTAGAAGAGATTTTTGACCCAGCGTTTTGCCGGAGAGACCCCGTATAATAGGACTCTGTTCAGGAGAATCCGAACACAAATCATCTAGATTGCGGGGCATATGTAAACATGTGGATGGGGGCAGCGAATCAGATGGAGATGATTCACTCGGATTCCCCGTTTTTTTAGATTTCCTGCCACAATTGTTATCAGTTGAATGCGTGATAAGGTTTTTAGAATTGTTCAATGAACGTATTTCTTCAGTGAGTTCTTTTATTTGTTTACTTTGGAATGTGATTATATTTCAATGTATCGAATTCGTTCATGAATTTACCGGTAATTTCGGCTACAATATCGTTCTTGATGTTCATTAGATCCAAAATTGGTTGATAAAACTCAGTTGTCTGTGAGCTTTGACACTTGAATTTCACAGTGTTTTCACCGATATGGCAATTTTCGCACTTCCAGTTATTCGCGGAATGCATACGAATTTCATTAAAACATTCAAGATAAGTTGAGACACTTGATGTGATAACTACTTCCACAAGAACAACAACTCAACGAATCATCATATCTATCAATTTGGATAGAACACTTGAAGCAACAATTTATTCATGTGGTTTGGAGACATTTGAAAGTAGATAATAATTATGTTGTGTGCGTATCCTTTGATTCGTTTCCTAGATGTTAGAATCTATAAAGGTGTACCTACTCATTGAGTGTTGGATTCTCGATGATTTCTAGAGAGATGTATGAAATTTTTCGTTCTTTTACTACTTGCTACAGAAATTTGTGTCTTTGTAGATTTGTCTATGAACCGACCCATGAGAAATATTTAGTACCTAGTAAAATCATTCAGCGAAAAATTATGATCGTTAAATATTTTTTACGGGTGAAATTCTTATCAAAATAGCTCCCCATGTATATCCCGGATTACTTAGGCATGAAAACACATATCATGCAACATTTTTTCATACTGAATAAACGATAAGGTCACCTGTTTATTTATTATGCGACTCTATAATGATCTCCCTAACAATGTAGATATTTTTCAAATAAGCCGCTTGCCTGAAAACGATTTCTGCGAATACTTTTATGGATTAAATCGTGTTATTTTATGATTGTTTCATTGTTTCTCTTATCTATCATTGTTATATTCGTAACGATCTGGATCTGTATAGGTATCGATACATCAGATATCTATAACTCAACTGAAACTTTATTCTTTCCAATCATGTACAGGGTGGGCAAATTTCGATGTTTTAGCACTACAGTTTTTGAACCAGAGGAGATACACAAAATCTGATACCCCATTCTCGTTCTCTTTTTCTGAGAAACTAACAAGAGTAGTAGTCATTTTTGGCCACTTTCTTTTGTTTTCAAGTTATAAGCGAAAATTTGAAAAATGGCGATATTGAAATTAATTTATATCTCCGCTAATACTGATGATAGAGATCTGAAATTGAAACATTATACAGGCACTTTTTTACGTTGAATCCAGTGGCGTTCTCGCCTCTTTAGCAGGATTTTTAATTACGAAGCTATAACCCAAAGTTATGTTTTTTTAAATGAGAACACTAGTTTTCTGTGCAATTTTTTGAAAGCTTTATTTTTTCTGATTTCTAAAATATATAACATCATATGGTTCGTGTCAATATAAATGATAGAAAATGGTCAAAAACCATTTTTCTCAATATTTCTATGGTTTCAACTTTTGATGACTACAGAAACATATAGCATCGTATGATTACCACTGTCTCCTTCTATAAGTCTTTTCATTATTATGAAAATTTATTAAATATATTATATCTTTATTCAAATTTTGTGAAAATTGGTAAAAAGCATGGAAAGAATGACATTGCCGGAAGGAGACTGCTTTTTTTATATGAAACTCTATTTTTCTGTGCTCGTCAAAAGTTGAAACCATAGAAATATTGAGAAAAAAGGTTTTTGACCATTTTCTATCATTTATATTGATACAATCCATATGATGTTATATATTTTTGAAATCAGAAAAAAATAAGCTTTCAAACAATTGCACAAAGAATTAGTGTTCCCATTTAAAAAAACATAACTTTGGGTAATAGCTTCGTAATTAAAAATCCTGCTGAAAAGGCGAGCACGCCACTGGATTCTACGTAAAAAAGTGCCTGCATAATGTTTCAATTTCAGAGCTCTATCATCAGTATCAGCGGAGATATAAATTTATTTCGATATCGCCATTTTTCCAATTTTTGCTTATAACTCGAAAACAAAAGAAAATGGCCAAAAATGACTACTACTATTGTAAGTTTCTCAGAAAAAGAGAACGAGAATGGGGTATCAGATTTTGTCTATCCCCTCTGGTTTGAAAGCTGTAGTGCTAAAACATCGAAATTTGCCCACCCTGTACAATCAACATCCTCACCTGAATGACGATGCGCATTCTTACATATTTACATATATGACATTCATAATTTGAGATCATAGTTTTAGTGTCTGAAATACATATAATGAAATGAAGGTTTTAGCGGCAGGAATTGAATTCAATTCCTGCCTGCATGCAGCTAAAACCTTCATTTCATAATTTGAGATTTTGAACTGTGAATGCTATTTTGGGCTCTAGCAAGTGTTTGTGTTCCAAATTTTAAATAAATGAATGGAAAATGCGTATGTTGGAACAGGTGACTGCTGAAGAGATGGGGTAGCTCGATGATAAACATACTGAAGCACGCTTGAATGAATGGCGTGAATAATGAAGCTTATTCAGCAAAATAATTAAATTAGGAACCATCAGTGTAGGAATTATAGGCGGGAGGCGATTAACCGAATTTTTTGAAGGTTGATATGTCAATGACAGCCTTCCAAGAAAAAATATCACAGAAATAATTACTACAAAACTAAAAAACCGCTCAATTGAGAGTCCATGCGTAATATTTTAGTCTAGGTTCTGAAACCTTTTGAATTATCGTATTACATTCTTGTTACTTCTTTCATTCCGGGTATCACCTTTGTTCTCCAATGGCGAGGTTTTCCAGATTCGCTGTATCGTCCATATGTAGGTAAATCCTCCCTAACTACTACTAAAAAATCCACTCCGTATTCTGCAACAGTAACGTCGCATCATGAACAATCGCTGACACAGCAGATAAAATAAGTCAGTATACATAGATCGTTTTATTAAAATATCTTTTTCTTGCATTAAAATTTATCAACTCATTCACAAATAGTCTAGTTTTCACATTCTCATAATGAAAACTCACGAACTCTGCGGAAGTTCGTTACTCAGAAGGATTAAGTTTTTGTTCCTAGGCCCTAAGCAATTTGGAAGATTGTGTCAGTAATTCTAGTGGTATAGAATGAAGATATAAACTAACTGAGGCAAATAAACCTGCATGCTCAATGTGTTATTCCTGACTGACTCCAGTCTTCAGGGAGAGATTTGTTTAATCTCCCCGCAATATTCAACTCGCTCCCCTTGAGTGTGAATTACTGTGCGGTTACCCAGACATGAAGATGTGTGAGTAATAGATAAGACTTAAAATTAGTTAGGACATTCGTATTATGTTTAATACCTACCTATACTAGAAAACAATTAATGAGGGTGAATTAACTACCTTCGATTGAATATCGAGCCATGAAAGGTGTTTTTTCTTTCGATTATTACCATGACTTTGAATTATTTATCATACCACACCTTAAAATAGTGTGTATTTCGACCTTTTTTTATAAACATAGTTAAATTATGATGTAATTTTGCTCACCGAGACGTGGCTTGACTCCTCAATTGCCGATTGCATAATTATAATGTTTTCAGAAAGGATAGATCTTGTCTGACGAGCTTGAAGGAAACTGGAGATGGTATTTTGATTGCGGTCAAAAAGAGTTCACATTCTTCCTTATTGCCTATAGTTAATACTAATGTTGAAGACTTGTTAGTTTCAGTCAAGGGCAAACCAAGTGTAGGTAGTGTTTGGAACAGTTTATATACCACCAAGCTCTTGTTCTTTGATAAGATTTCAGAGATTCATTGTGCTAATATAGAACATATTGTAAGTGAATTCGAACATCAGCAGGTTTTCATAGCTGGAGATTATAATTTGGGAAATGTTAGTTGGCATGATCCCTGTTTGAGTAGCGTTTCGTATCGTTGTGCTCGTCTTCTGGTTGATGCTCTTGCTTTTGGCGACTTACACCAGGTAAATTCAGTTAAGAATGTGCATGATGCTTGTTGGATCTCGTTCTATCTGGTGAAGCTGATCTCTTTATTGAGCCTGCTGTGCATGTTCTTTCTCGATTGGAACATTACCATCCCGCACTTTGTGCACACATTTCGTTGGATCCTGTCCGGTCTCCTGATGTCGGTAGTACTTATTTTAATTTCAAGAAGGCCAGTTATGCAGAACTCAACAGATATTTATTGTATGTGAACTGGCGTGAGATTTTGTCCGAGTCTGGTCATGTGGATGACATCGTGAATACTTTCTATGAAGTGGTCATGGCAGCCATTAAAAGGTTCGTGCTGAAGATCAGAACAAAGAGATCAACCTTTCCTCCGTAATTCTCTGTAGAGTTGAAGAGACTTATTTTCCACAAAAAAAAAAAGAATCCATCTAGTATACAAAAAATACAAACGTTGGGAGGATTATCTAGCTATCAGCAAGATAAGGTGCAGCTTTGGCGGCCACATATTATTCAAAATATATTTCTGATGTTGAAAATTCGTTGAGAGAGAATGTCGAATCATTTTGGAATTTCACGAACTCTAAGAGAGAAAACAACGACTTGCCGCTTAATATGCACCTAGATGAAGGGTTTTGCTAGTATAGATTCGCATATTGCTGAACTTTTTGCCGAACATTTCAAATCAGCATATTTACCAACTTTTGATTCTACATATGGGTGTACGGTGCCGCCGTCAAGCGGTCCACTTGGTTATTATATTTTATCTTTTTCAGTTGAGGAGGTTTTGGGCCGACTGCTTTCGCTAGATACCAACAAAGGTCCTGGACCTGACGAGATTCCACCCTTTTTTCTGAAGAACTGTTCCTCATCTCTTGCTCTTCCACTTTAGATAATATTCAATAAGTCTTTAACTACAGGTATTTTTCCTGAAAATTTGAAGTGCATTACAGTTAAACCTTTGTACAAAGCTGGTGACTGCATCATTAGTGCCATACCGAAAGTTTTTGAATCCTTAGTGTTGGAGCGATTGCGCAGAGACATATCTTCTAAGCTCTCAGAACAGCAGCATGGTTTTGTTTGTGGTAAGAGCGTTGAATCGAATCTCCTTGTGTTTGTTCAGTATGTAATGGATTTTTTGGAGGGGGGAAAGCAGGTTGACGTCATATATACGGATTTCTCCAAGGCATTCGATAAGGTGAATCATAGTATCTTGAGGAGAAAGCTATTTGGCATTTGGCATCTCGGGCAGATTGCTCAATTGGTTCATGTCATACTTAGATAGTCGTTCGCAAAGGGTTAAGGTCAGGGCTTCTTTCTCCTTGTCATATGTGATCCAGTCGGGTGTTCCACAGGGCAGTCACCTTGGAGCTTTCCTGTTTCTAATGTACATTGATGACGTTAAGACATGTTTCAGATTCGCAGGGTTCCTCCTTTACGCAGATAACTTGAAGATATTTTTGATAGGCAATACTTTATTAGATATGCTCAATCTCCAATCTGATCTGGAGAGCACCTCCGGTTTTTCCGGAAATGACGTCAACTTCCGTTTTTCAAATTAGAACACCATTTTTTTATTGCAGAAATAGATTCCTTAGAAAATTTCAAGTTATTCTGATGTAAAATTTTTCAGTTTTGGTTGGAAAATTCTCTCTGAGCGGGAAAATTCGAAAAAAAAATCGAAAATGGAGCTCCGCTGAAACAAGAATAACTTCGAGGTTTTTGGATGGAAAATTTTCATTTTTGGGATTTTTCAAGATGTAAGATTGATGTATCCACTTTAAAAATCGAAATCGCGATTCATGATACAGGGGGTGAAAAAATCGCTTTCAAAGTTAGAGATGACAAAATCATGAAAAAACAATTTTTTTAAATTAGAACCCCATTTTTTTATGGCAGATATTGAATCTACGTTAAAAAATAATGTGAGTGTATGCATCACACCCTTGCCCTAAAGTGGATATTTTCTGAGTTATTCACAAAAAACTGTTTTTCGTCTTGAATTTTCAGCTATTTCTTTTCCCTTCACGCCAAAAAGATGAAATTTTCAGGAACTGTTATTTGAACCATGCTGTAGATTTTCACCCCTTCTTGAAATCGACTTTAAGTTACTATTAGGAGAACCATGGCAAACTCTCGCAGTTGTAACTAGAGAAGATGCTCAAAGTTTTGACCGTTAATTTCTAGACATTTATTTATACGTCTCAGGAGATTTAAATAATCTTCAATTGTAAAATTAGGCATGATGATCGATTTTATAACTTAATACGAATTATCACCAAATTAATAGGAAACACAAAATGCTACTGAATAAAAAGGAATTTGGCAGATGTAATTAATGACATCTATCATTAAAAAAAAGAATGTAAAACATGGTAAGTTTTTGCATATGGTTCATAAGGAATTATTTATTTATCACTGGAGAGAAAACCGATGGCCGATTAGTTGAAATAAAGAGGTTTCCGATACAAATTCGAATCAAAATTCGCCATCTATTTAGGAACAACCTGTAACTTTTTTCTCTTGCATATTAGGGTAGTAAAATCTTAAACATGGTTTAAGTAACAGTTCCTGAAAATAAATAGCTGAAAATTCAAGACGAAAAACAGTTTTTTGTGAATAACTCAGAAAATATCCACTTTAGGGCAAGGGTGTGATGCATACACTCACATTATTTTTCAACGTAGATTCAATATCTGCCATAAAAAAATGAGTTTCTAATTTGAAAAAATTGATTTTTCACGATTTTGTCATCCCTAACTTTGAAAGCGATTTTTTCACCCCCTGTATCATGAATCGCGATTTCGATTTTTAAAGTGGATACATCAATCTTACATCTTGAAAAATCCCAAAAATGAAAATTTCCCATCCAGAAACCTCGAAGTTATTCTTGTTTCAGCGGAGCTCTTTTTTCGATTTTTTTTTCGAATTTTTTCGCTCAGAGAGAATTTTCCAACCAAAACTGAAAAATGTTACATCAAAATAACTTGAAATTTTCTAAGGAATCTATTTCTGCAATAAAAAAATGGTGTTCTAATTTGAAAAACGGAAGTTGACGTCATTTCCGGAAAAACCGGAGGTGCTCATGCCTTGAAAATATTTTAGATTTCATCAGCATCGTGAAATACTTATAAGTGCCGAGTTTCATGAAAATACGTTCAGTAGTTTCCCGTATAAATATGGGTGAGGTTCCTCGCGAAAGACCCTGTATAGAGGATATTGTTGCTAAGGGTTTGGGGTCGCTTGGTTTTGTTTTGAGACATTCCCATGAATTCAGTGATATCAACACTATAAAACATCTGTATATGTAACTTTGGTAAGACCTCATCTTGAGTTTACATCTTCTGTGTGGTGTCCGTATACTTCACAGGATAGTGACAGGATTGAGAGTGTTCAGAATTAATTTCATCTCAATATTTCTTATAGAATGAGCATTTCTAGATTAAATTTTTCGGCAACTCACGTGCGATCTGTACTTCACTTACCAACTTTGAAAACGCATAGGATTAGTAGCGACGTATTGCTCTTCACTAGGCTTTTAAGGCTATGTCGACGACTGAGCTTCTCTCTCTCTTTGCTTTTCACGTTCAACCCAGAAATACTAGGGGGTCTGCCTTCCACAGTGTTCCTAATTACAGGCTAAATTACAAACGGGCATCTCCTATTCCCAGGATTTCAGAACGGGTGATTGTTGCCGGACGACTTGGCATCGACTTTATAAACTCATCATACTCCGGCATAGTGAGTGTGTTGATTATTGTTTAATTTGAATAAGGAATGTACGATATTTTTGTTGACTTATATTCTTGTTCTTATTTTGTAACTGGGTTCATCCCAGGATAAATAAATAAATAGTATTTCAAGGTTCAGCACCGAGCTTATGGGAGTTAATTATGCACATCTCTGTTTTTTTCTCTCTTTGAAATGAGGACATATTACTATTAAATGACTTTAGCCTTGCGGCTTTCACAGTCCTCTCTAGAGGAACATTCAGTTATCCCTATTTAGATAGTGTAGATACCGTAGAAGAAGGAATTCAGCTGACAAAAGAAGTAATTCATATAAATAAAAAAGGAGGATTTGAAATACAAGGTTTGATTAGTAATTCTAAGGAAATTCTAAATCAAGTTCCTGACGAATTGAGAAACATAATTCCACCACCGAAAATATTCTATCAATGGAAAGAATATTGGGCCTTAAATGGGATCCAAATGAGGACTCTTTATGCTTTTCCTGCCATAAAGTGAATAAAAAAATTTCAACTCGAGAAAGAACACCTATCAAACGAGAAATACTAAAGATCATTATGTCGATATACGATCCCCTGGGATTGCTAGGTCATTATGTTGTGAGAGGAAAAATCATTTTGCAAGATGTCTGGAGATCTGGAATCTCCTGGGATGAAAGAATGAGTGGATCTTCAGAACAAAATGGTTTAAATGGTTGAAAGAATTTAAGAAGATAAAAGAATTGAAAATCGATAGATGTTACTTTCCTTACCAATACCTCAATTAAGAATTGCATATATTTTGTGATGCAAGTGAGCGTGCACTTGGTACAGTAGCTTATTTTAGATTTGAAACTCAAGAAAAAATGCATATGAGCTTAGTTATGTCGAGAACACAAGTGAGCCCTTTGAATTCTCTATCAATCCCGAGGCTTGAATTACAAGCTGCATTGATGGCTTCCAGACTTGGAGATTTTATAAGAAGAGGCCACACATTAAAAATTCAAAAGAAGGTATTTTCGAGTGACTCGAAAACAGTTTTGTGTAGGTTAAGATCAGAGACGAGAAATTTCAAGATGTTTGTTGCTCATCGAGTGGGAGAGAAACAGGAAAAGACCTCAGCAAATCAGTGGCGCTGGATACCAACAAAAATGAATGTTGCAGATGATCTAACAAGAGATGCAGACGACATCAAATTAACAACTCTGGATAGGTGGTGAAAGGGTCCAGACTTTTTATATCTCAAACCTGAATAATGGCCAAAAGAAGACAGTCAGCAAACGAACCTAGACACTGCAGAATCACTGGAATTGAAAAATGGGACAATATGTTTGATAACATCTTCAAAATCTATCGACGTATTACCAGAAGTTCAAAGATTCTCACGTTGGACATCATTAATGAAAAATACAGCCATAGTGTGGAAATTCATCAGAATATGTATGATAAAGGAGCAAAATAAAATAATAACATGTGAGGATATTGAAGAAGTTGAAAAAATATGGTTTAAGAGGATACAAAACGATTGTTTCAGGAAAGAAATCGCGATTGTCGCAGGAGGAGGAACTTTACACAAAAAAAGCAAATTATATCAGTTAACACCGTATATGAAAACCGAATATTTATGTGTAGGAGGTCGAACAAATTATCCCACAGACTTACCTGATACAGCAAAAATCCCATTTAATTTTGCAGCCGTCATTTTACAGTGAAATTATTGATCCTACATAATCATGTGATAATGGGACATCAAGGTGTAGAAGTGATCCTCAATGAATTTCGTCAAAGATTTTGAATACTTCAAGCAAGGAAGGCAATAAAAAGAGCGATGAGGTATTGTCCTATTTGCTGCTTGAGGAGAGCAATCCCAGAGTTACACAAATGGGACATTTTGAAGTAACTCTTGGTAGGCGAAGGGAAAAAATGTATGGTGTACTATTTACATGTATGTCAGTAAGAGCTATACACATTGAGATTGCTGAGACACTAAATACTGATTCAACTCTTCTGGCGATGAAAGGTTTCATGCCGAGGAGAGGAAAACCGCAGATGTTTTTAACAGACAATGGAACGAATTTTCACGCTGCAGAGAAAGAACTTAAAGAAGCTTATGAAGATGTGAATTTGGAGGTAATAAGACAAGGTTTATGCGCTGAAAGTATAGAGTGGAAGTTTATACTTGCAGGTAGTCCACATATGGGAGGAGCATGGGAGAGGATGGTTCTATCTGTGAAAATCACTTAAAGTATAATTCTTAAGGATAGATCACCACGACAAGAAGTTTTTCACACAGTTATGATAGAAGCTCAACACATAGTGAATAGCCACCCTCTCACCCACATATCTTCATTTCCAGAAGACGAAGAAAGCCTTACACCCAATCATTTTCTAATTGGGAGTTCTAGTATTTTGAAACCACTTGGACTTTTCGATGGAACAAAATGGAACGTGAGAAAACAGTGGCTCATAGCTGAAACTTTGAACGAACATTTTTGGAACAGGTGGGTCAAGGAATACATAAGGAATACCTACATACCTATCTTGACAAAACGCACGAAATGGTTCGAACAGAATCAAAATTTGAAAGAAGGTGATTTAATAGTTTTGATGGATAGTAAGTTGCCAAGAAACAATTGGCCTAAAGGAGTAGTATACAAGACGTACCCAGGAAAGGGTGGCAAAGTTAGAGTTGTAGACATTGAATTGAAAAGTGGTATTTATCGTAGACCAGTATCGCCGAAGAGCGAAGCCAATCACGAATGAAGATAATAAAAACAAATCGGCTCTGCTCGTGGATATTCTCTCTAAACAAACTGCCTTGGACAAAAAGATTAAACATCACAATCGATCACTTTTGGTGTCGGAAAATGTTTTAGATTTCGGTATGTCGGTATGTCCCAGATGGCAATTTCTAGTAGCAATTCGGAGATTTCTTCATCTGATTCGGAAGCTGATTGAGATATTGCCGACGCCAATGCTTCACATTCCTCTACTGTGCCTAATTCTCCAAAAGTAAAAAAATACCGGTTTCTCAGTGGAACTTTCCGGAGAAGAAGATTCCCTCTCTTTGAGCGCATTTTTGGAACGCGTCGAAGACATGAGAGTGGCAAGAAATGCTACTCATGATGATTTGTTCAATTCGGCCATAGATTTGTTTTCGGGAAAGGCACTTGTATGGTATCGAGCCACTAGAGGTCGCGTTAAAAATTGGTTTTCTCTGGTTGTATCATTACGTGAGGAGTTTCAGCCCTCCGATTACAATGATCGCCTTTTTGATGAAATAAAAAGACGAACACAGTCACCTGATGAAACTATCGGCATGTATATAGCTGTAATGACAAATTTATTCAACCGTCTCACTGTTCCCGTAACGGAGCCACTACGCCTTAAAATTTTGCTAAAGAATATAGCTCCGTTTTATCAAACTCAATTAGGCCTTATGGAAATTAAATCTATTGAGGAGCTTTTGAAGTATGGCAGGATGCTAGAATCTTGCGAATCCTCTGTCGAATCGTTCAAACCTCCTCCATCGAGAAGGGTAGCAAATTTATTAGAGCCAGACTTGTGTAGAGAGATTGATTCCTCAGATACTTGTTCGGCGAATCCCCCAAGAATTGAAGTAAATCCTGTAGGTTTAGAGATAAAGTGTTTCGATTGTGGTCAACGTGGTCACAAGGTCAACGCATGTAAAGAACCAAAACGTAAAAGATCTTATAGATGTAACAAACCGAATTACACAGTTTTAACTTGTCCATCGTGTTCGAAATATACCTCTCGGTAAACGGGAAACTCAAGTCGGGAACACTAGGTGGTCGACTGGATGTTCCTGTCTCGGATAAGACCTCTCAGATTGGAGAATTCTCCCCAGTTTTAAATTAAATTTTGGAAAGTTTAGGTCAAGACGAGCGGCCGTATTTGCAGGTTTCCATATTCGATTGGGAAATATTGAAAAAACTTTATTTATCACTTCGTCCAGCTTCAAAGTCACATTGTACGGTTGCTAATGGAGATCAGTGTTCAATACTCGGTTACATTTCAGTTCCTATCGAAGTTTTTGAACGAATAGTATTGATTGATATTTTAGCTGTGCCTTCTTTGTCTCATGATCTTGTTCTCGGAGCTGACTTTTGGCGAAAAATCGGTATAGTCCCCAATCTTAGATCGAAAGAGTAGAAATTTTCATCGGATGTGTCTTCAAAAGAGGGCACGACACAGACAGAATTGACCGAAAATCAGCGTGCTCAATTGAATGACATGTTGAAGACGGTATTCAATAAAAATCCTTCAGAAATAAGCCTTACGAGTCTCGTTGAGCATTGTATCGAACTAATTGACGATACCCCGATTAAACAAAGATACTATCCAGTTTCACCCCCCATTCAAAAACAAATTAATGACGAATTAGATCGTATGCTTAAAGACGATATTGTAAAACCATCGGATAGCCCGTGGTCATCACCAATTATTTTAGTCAAGAAGTCGGACGGTACTTATAGATTTTGTGTCGACTATCGACATTATAATCGTGTCAATGTGAATGATGCTTATCCTTTACCGAGAATAACTTCAATTTTAGATAAATTACGCGGATATCGATTGAAATTTATTTTGGGAGGATTTTGCATCTCTTCATAAACTTTTTAGGGTTTTCACTCCCAATCTCTGAAACAAAATCAATTAAAAATGAAATCAACGATTTGCTCCTGCGTAAATTCTTGCACTAATTTGTCAAGAGCAAATTAACTAGAAAAAATTGTTGCCTAACAATGAACTCAAAATAAATAACGTTGAAATTATAATTCTTTGTAACGTTTCGGAGTCTATATCAGACTCCTTCATCAGACGAAAAAATCTACTTTTGAAAATCTTCTGAATTGTCGCTTTTTGTCTGACATTAATTGTCAACACACAGAAACAGAGACTGCACAGAAACGTTGATTCATTTAATTTTGAAATTACCGGATGACAGTTCCTTCTTAAGCAAATTGATCCAAATACGATCCACTCCCACCGAACAATTTGCCAAATTATTATCCGGATCTAATAGAATACACGTAGACTCTTTAATTTTCCGTTTAAAATGGTCTGGTTCTGTCATTAAAATTTTAGTGTTGTCCCAATCCATCATGTGGTCTCCCGTATTAGAACAAATGTGATCTGCGATTTGTGATCGATTAATTTCTCTATTTTTAATATTATTTTTATGTTCGCGTTTTCTTATTTCTAGAGGTCTGGACGTTTCACCTGTATAAGTTTTACCACAAATACAGGGTATGTTTCAGAGATTGGGAGTGAAAACCCTAAAAAGTTTATGAAGAAATTACGCGGAGCAAACTATTTATCGACTATAGACGGTGCTTTTTGGAACATACCTATGGGTGAATCTTCAAAGAAATACAATGCTTTTACCGTTCCAGGCAGAGGTCTATTCCATTTTAAAAGACTTCCCTTCGGACTTTGCAATAGTCCTGCTACATGGCAACGTTTTATAGAAAGGATTAAAACAGGGGAACTCACGGAATTTGCATTTCCTTATCTTGACGATATTGTCGTGGTCTCTTGGTGAAACATCGTTCTAACATAAATAAAACAATAAAAAACACTCGACTATACGTTTCACAATTTATTAAAATTATTTTCGTTGACATGCATGTTTCGGGTTTCATCCCATTCTCAAAACTGAACATGAAATACATAGGAACACGAAATACACATTATTCACATTATTACTATCAGATAACAGATGTTAAAACCGGAGACAGGCGAAAATCAAGTTGGTCATTTACGATTGGGAGGTTTTGTTTTAGGGCTGAAGATATTTCTAAACATTCCAAAAGGTCCCTACGTTTAGGACCTTTAGTGCCCTTGTGTAAAATTTTTGTTTTATTAAAGTCTATAAAGTGGTTGGAACTAATACAATGGTTGGAGAAGCCAGTCATTGATTTATTTTGGAGAATTGATCTCTTGTGTTCATCAATTCTAATTCCCAGAGAACGACCGGTTTGACCTATATAACATGCGGGGCATTCGTCACAGAACAACTTATATTCACCACTTAACTGTGAAAATCTCAGACGATCCTTACCAGTACAAAACATTGATCTTAGATTTTTCTTATTAGTACACATCACATCAATTTCATTCTGTTTGATTCTTTTACAAAGTTTATTACTGAGGGATGGAATATAGTTGATGTACATATATTTCTTGATTTCACTATCACATTGAGGTGGATAGACTAAAGTTAATAATTTGTTGTGTTGTTTTTTATAGAGTATTTTGTCTATTATGTCAATAGAATAGCCATTGTCTTTTGCTAATAATTTCAGGACTTGAACCTCTTTTTCAAAGTTGGCTTTAGACAGTGGATTAGAAATTAACCTGTGTACCAATGTATGATATGCAGACATCTTGATCTTGTAAGGATGTGCACTACTGGTATGGATAAGAATATCAGAGAAGGTGGGCTTTCTATATATATCGAATTCAAGATGTTCATTTATTCTTTTAACCTGAATATCTAAAAAGTTCAAACATCCATTCTCGTCCACCATTTCCAAAGTGAACTGGACAGTACTATAAAAGGAGTTTAATAAATCTAAAAATGATTTTAGTTCTGAGATCGATCCAGTTCAAACACAGAAAATATCATCCACATATCGCCTCCAGTATAACACAAACATGTTAAATCTAATATTCACAGGGGAGAATATTTTCTTTTCTAGAGCTGTCATGAATATTTCACTGAATAAGGTTGATGAGGGGGAACCCATTGGTAGGCCGTCTAATTGCTGATAGACGTTATCATTGAATTGAAAATAGCTTTGCCCTAGACATAACTTAAGGAGTCTCATTGCTTCTGCCTTAATATCAACAGTGAGTGAAGGGTTTTCATCGAGTTGTTGATTAACTAAGTTCTCGACCTCTGTAGTTGGTATGGAGGGAAACAAATTCACTACATCAAATGAAACTAATTTTGCGTTTGTGAGAATTTTAAGTGTCTTTAATTCATTGGTCAGTTGGATGTTATTCTTGACGGAATATATGGGATTATGTTGAATCAAATCAGGTAATATTGAATTCATATATTTGCACAATTTTGAAGTGGGTGCATTGGTGTAGGAGACAATGGGTCTCATGGGGCAGTTTTCTTTGTGAATTTTTGGGAGCGCATATAATAAAGGTACTGTTGGGTTCATCACGGTCGAAGGGGTCTCTACTTGAGATAACAAATTGGGGCAACTAGCCTTTTTGACTGCAACTTGGAATTTTGGTGTGGGGTCAGAATTCAATTTTTGTTATTGTTAGGGCTCAATAAAGATTCAGTTTTTCTTAAATAATCATTTTTGTATAGGATGGTTACCGTATTACCTTTGTCAGCTTTTGTTATGATCAAGTCATTATCCGAGGCCTTTTTCCTTATTTGTTTTAAGGTTTTCATTTCAATGTTATCATTCGTAAATGTCGAATCAGAGATAATTTCTGCACATATTGATTTCTCTAAATTTTGTTTGTTCGAAGATTGAATTTTATTCAAAGCTAATTCAACATTCACAGCTAGTTGTTTGAGGTCATTTAAATTAAAATTATTCGGGCAATACTTCAAACCTTTTCCTAACAAGTCCAATTCACGCGTTTCAAATTGTACATTTGTGAAATTCTTCACTCTATCATAAAAGTTTATGTTTACTTCACTCTCAATTGATGTCGAAATAGTCTCACACACTCGAACATTTTTGAACTTTTGAAGATCATATAAGAATCTTACGCTTAATCTTGAACAAACTTTTGAACGCGGGGTTGTCGTTCAATCTATCAAAATGCGAGTTTTGTTAACCGGAAATAAATTACCTGGGCTATGTGGTTGACAAGAATGGTCTGAGAGCTGACCTCCAAAAAGATTTACCTATAGTAAATATATCACGACCCAGTTCTGTAAAGGAAATTCGTAGTTTTATGGGTATGGTTAGTTGGTACCGTCGGTTCCTACCAAATTTCGCTCATATTTCCGCCCTTCTGAATAAACTCTTGAGAAAAAACATCCTTTTGCATGGAGTCAAGATTGCGAAAATGCTTTCAATAATATAAAGCAGGCTCTTATCTCTGCACCTCTGCACCTATCTTATCTTGTCCAAATTTTGATATCCCTTTCGTTGTTCAATGTGACGCTTCGGGTTTCGGTTTGGGAGGTGTACTCACACAAAAATATCCTGACGGTGATAAAGTTGTAGCTTACGCTAGGTGCCTAACTAGTAACAAACGTGTTTATACTACAACAGAACTTGAATGTTTGGCAGTTCTCTTTAGTCTCGACAAATTTCGTCCGTATATCGAAGGTACTAGAGTTACTGTTATAACAGACCATAGCAGCCTTTTATCTTTACATAATTTGAAAGATCCTCGCGGTTGTTTAGCGAGATGGGCTGTGGCCTTAACACAATATGATTTTGACATTGTTCATCGCCCTGGGAGGGAAAATGTTGTAACGGACTTTTTGAGTAGGTCGGTGGATAAAGTTTGTGTAGTTGATGATAAAGCGGATAATTCGCGTTCGGTTGATAAATGGAACACAGGAATGGTATCTAGGGTTAAAAGCGCTCCTGAAAAGTATAGCAATTGGAAGATTGTCAATGATCTTCTTCATAAGTACTGTAAGTTAGAATATCCTGACTTAGTTTATGACGATCAAGAATATTGGAAAAAAGTTGTTCCAAAACCGGATCGGAAAAAAATTATTGCTTCCTATCATGATGACGTCAAATCTGGTCATCTTGGAATAAATAAAACAGTGGGAAAAATTTTGAAAAATTTTTACTGGCCTAAGATGAAGGCTGATGTTTCTTTTTACATTAGATCGTGTTCGGTTTGTAACAGGTATAAAACTGTTCAAAAGGCTCCCGCAGGTTTCATGTTGACAAGAAATTACGTGAACAAACCTTGGGAATTGGTTTCCGCCGATATAATTGGACCTCTACCTAGATCCTCTCGTGGTTACAGATTCATTTTCGTAGTTTGCGATTATTTCTCAAAATTCCCCTTATTTTTCCCCTTAAGATCTACTACTGCGGATAAGATTATTGAATGTTTGGAAGACCATGTATTCATGGTGTTTGGTGTTCCTAAATTTTTAGTGTTGGATAATGGTCCTCAATTCAGAAGTAATAGGTTTCGTCAATTCGCCTCTTCATATGGCGTTCAAATAAAGTTCACTGCGCATTATCACCCCCAGGCTAATCACACTGAAAGTGTCAATAAAGTTATAAAGAATATTATATCTTGCTATGTAAATGAAAATCATGGAAATTGGGATAAATATCTCCAAAAGGCTGCCTGTGCTATTCGCTCATCACCGCATGATACTATTAATCATTCTCCCTACTTTGTAAATTTTGGCTCAGAAATGCACCTAAGCGGTGAAAGTCATTGTGTCACCTCTGAGTCTGGTGAAACTCCCGATGTTAGAGTCCCCGGAAAATTACCATCTGGAGTCGAAGGATTCCGTAAATTGTATGGGGATATAAGAAGTTATATGGATAGGGCTTATTCACAACGCTCGAAGTATTATAATCTGAGAAGACGTGATGTAACTTTTTCTGTAGGTCAATACGTCTACCGGACGAATTATGTGCTGTCGGACGCTTTGCAGTATTACACATTACACAGCTCATTCATTCATTCATTGCTGTATCCCGTTGCCGGGAATGAATCTACAAAAAGACGAAAAAGGTCCGTTCAAGATCAAGAAAAAAGTTTTTCCGTGGACTTATGAATTGTGTGATTCAGATGATGGATATCAGAGTATTTGGAATGATAAAGATCTTAAACCGGCTGTTGAGGCTTCTGGGGATACGTAAATGGCTCTCTCAAATAATTTTTTTTGTAATTGTGTTCTGTTCTCTTTTCAAAATTTTGGGAATTTCCGCTGAAATTCTTTTTT
This sequence comes from Coccinella septempunctata, assembly GCF_907165205.1. Taxonomy (NCBI): domain Eukaryota; kingdom Metazoa; phylum Arthropoda; class Insecta; order Coleoptera; family Coccinellidae; genus Coccinella; species Coccinella septempunctata. The sequence goes on along the minus strand of NC_058194.1, from coordinate 5,483,320 downwards.
TTTTCAGTAAGTGGGGGGTTGTAACGTTTTAATTCTCGCGGTAAATTTAAAGATTTGAACGTCAGAGTTCGAGCGCATTTAATATTGCGCCGTATGCGTAAATTTTTTGTTGATTCTCCTTTCCATACTTGAATATGAAGAACCTACCCCTTGTGAGCTAGCTGGTCACCCTTTCGTTGACGGGCAATATTTTTTTCTCTTCTCATTCTTAATATACCCGTTATACACTCAAAAAATACTTGATTTTAACATTCAAAAAAATAAATAATGCAACGAAGATTAATCTTCAACATAGTGGTTTCGGTCGTCTTCGACCTCATCTGAACAACTCCCACTTCAATGATAACAGATTCAGAATTGCCTGACTATATTCAATGCTTTCATGCACTAGAAAGTTTTGAAATACGAAAAGCGAATTCCGGATTTCTTTTTCACGACCCAAGAACGAAGGTAGTGGCCTCTATCTCGAACGAGAGAAATGAAATGAAGCGGAACTATTCGAAAGAAGCGATACAAATTTGGACGTTTCCGTTTCTAACACTTTAGATTTCTACGTAAGAAACACAGAATTCGGAGCTTGCAGTCCACTGTCATAATATATTAAGATCATTTTTGAGGACTGCATTTAGAAGCTGAAGGTTATGGAACTCGATTTTTTTCAACACATTCGAAATATGTTAATAATTAAGAATCTGTATGTGCTTGAGTCAAATATTCAAGAGGAAAATCATTTTCGGAATTGACAGTGCTATGTTAAGTGGTATATTCTTGGCATTAGCGAAACCAGAAGACCTGGTGAGTCACTGACAACATTAAAAAATGGCCCCCTCCTTTTCCAGAAAAATGACGATCGCGGTTCAAACGGTGGAGTGGCGTTGATGGTACCTACATAAAAACCTAACTCACTTGGTGGAGAAGGCCCAATCAATTTCAAACAGAGTCATTTATATTATAATGAGACTAAACAAAGGTTACAAATTGCAAATAATCCAAGCTTATGCGCCCACATCAAGTGCAGATGACGAGGACATCGACTTGTTCTATGAGGACTTGAGCACAGCCAGGAATAGTGAGAAAACACACTTGTGTCTCATCATAGGAGATTTCAATGCAAAAATTGGACGCAAAACACTCTCATACCCAGAAAATATCGGATGCTTTGGACTAGGGGGAAGAAATGCAAGAGGATATCTATTGATGAATTTTCTAGAGAGAGAAAGCCTATACTGCTGCTCAACATTTTTTTAAAAACCAGCAAAAAAGAAATGGACCTGGAGAAATTCAGATGGAATCACAAAAAACAAAGTGGACTACATTTTGGCCACAACGAAAAACATTTGTCTAGATGTTGACGTCTTATGTAAACTTGATGCAGGAAGGGATCATAGGATGGTTAGAGCAAAAATTGATATCAACACGAAACTGAAGAGAAGGAAACTAATCACGAAAGGGTTAAGACCAAAGGCGTCAACACTGGAAAAGCATAAACAGGAATACGAAAAATGTCTGAAATCTAAACTGGGGTGTATACCGAATCTGAGCGAGAGGAATATAGATGAGGTTCATGATGCTATAGTGAGTACCGTCCTCACGACAACCAGGAAAGTTTGTGCTATGAAAAAAAGAGAAAATCAGCTTACTAAAGAAATTACTGATAAGCTGGGAGAGAGGAGAAGACTACCAAGAGACTCTCAGAGATACGAGGAACTTAACAAACAAATAAAAAAGGCATTCCGCAAAAGAGCTCGAGAACGAAACACAGAAATGATATTGTCAGCTATTCAAGAAAATGTGAATATGAGGTGTCTGAAGTCCAGCCAAAGTAGAGGAAAGGCTCAAATACAGTGCATGAAAGATGAGAGGGGTATTGTATGTCACGACAGAGACGACATCACTAAGATCGTACAAGGTTTTTATAAAGAGCTCTACGCTGAAAAAATCCCCAAACCCCGACACCATCCGCCCAGACCGACTATTACAATATTGGCTCCGAAGAAATACCCGAAGAAGTTGAATATGCAATAAAGATGTTGAAAAACAATAAGAGTCCAGGAGAGGATAGAATAACTGCGGAAATGATAAAAAAGGAGGAAAAAGTTGGAAGACGCTATTTGCCTGCTCTTCAACAAGTGTCCGAAACAGTGTGAAATACCCGAAAGCTGAAGAAATGCAGAGGTCATTTTATTGTTCAAAACGGGAGATCCGAAATATATAAAAAATTACCGCCCCATAAGTTGACCAAGTATCCTATATAAGCTGTTTAGTGGAATAATAACAAGAAGACTAACAAAGAAACTGGACTTCTATCAACCCATAGAACAGGCGGGCTTCCGGAAAGGCTACAATACCATCGAACAAATACAAACAGTGCGAAACCTAATTGAGAAAAGTTCTGAATACAAAATACCACTGTACCTAGCTTTTGTAGACTACGAAAAGGCCTTTGAAACCATAGAAATGTGGTCGATATTGGAAGCAATGAACCAAGCCCGGGTTGACTCGAGGTATACAAACTTGATGAAAAACATCTATACAAATGCCACTCTGCATATCGCTCTAACGGAAGACTGGAAAACCGAGAAGATTAACGTCAAGGGGGTTGTCCGACAAGGTGATCCGATGAGCCCTAAACTATTCACCTTGGCCCTCGAATATATTTTCAAAAATATCGACTGGGAGACAAAGGGACTACTGATAGATGGGACCTATCTGAATCACCTCATATTTGCTGACTATTTGATCGTGATCAGTAATAGTGTATACCAACTGGAAGAAATGCTTAATGAGCTAAATGAGGAGTAAAAAAAGAAGGTCTCAAAATGAATCTCCAGAAAACAAAAGTAATGTCTTCCGAGCGAGTAAACGTAAGCATAGAGGGTGTGACCTTGGAGTCGGTGGAGGACTACATTTACCTCGGTCACAAGATCAAACTGGGTAGCGGAAATCGATCGCAGGATTGGGCTTACGTGGGCGAGCTTCAAAAATCTTAGCCATACATTGAGGAATAAGAAAGTCAGTCCCTATGTGTCTCAATAGGAAGGTTTATGAGGCGTGCATTCGCCTATTATGACATATGGCATGGAGACGGTAACACTGACGGTGCGGAGCAGGCGAAGACTGGAATCCACTCAACGCGCGATGGAAAGGGCCATGCTGGGGGTTAGCTTACGAGATCGCATCCGCAGCTCAGCCATCAGAGCCAGAACAAAAGTCTGCTGTGTTATTGAGAGAATAGCAAGACTGAAATGGAGGTGGGCAGGACACATGGCCAGAAGCGAAAACGACAGGTGGATGAAAAGAACCCAACAGTGGAGACCTTGGACGTGTACTAGAGAAAGAGGCCGTCCCCCTCTAAGATGAAAAGACGATATCGTAAAGACAGTGGGGACAGGCTGGATGAGAGTTGCTAAGGACAGACAGGAGTGGAAACAGATGGAAGTTCAGCAGTGGACGTGCGAAGGCTGAAGAAGAAGAAGAATGTTTATACTCCATTGACTTTTATTTCAGCTCTCTGTATAGTACAATGCAGTACAAACATGTTAGGTTATGACGCTTGTCAAAATATTGCTATGTTTTCCGTTCTACGTAAAATCCTCAGTAATTACGTATATTATCAGAATGTCGAATCACTTCGGAAAATATGAAGTCGGAAATATGTGGTGAACATAATTGACATTTATATAAACTGATTCAAAGGATTCCAAAAATTTATATGCAGCATAATGACGTTGCATGTTTGTGATCTTCTTTGGCTAAAGGTTGAAGATATCAGTTGTAGAATTAAAAAAAAACAATCAACCCAAAGATGAAATGCATTCGAATCAGTGGTAGGGAATGGATATCTCTCAAAGACATTAACGGATTATTACAAGAACATTTTATTCTTCAACATAAATCATCATGCAATAATGGAAGTCATTCAAAATCATTAGGGGGACTTAAAAGGTAAGAGGAACTTCACCTTTATTAATTGACAAGACAACTGGCTCGTATTTATGGCTGTTCACTGCTCATTTTTAATGCTTTGATATATTAATAATGATATAATTATGAATCCCAAGATATTCACAATATCTAGGACAAGTCATATGAAAATTATAGAAATTAATGTTCTGGAACTTATTCTACGATGACTTTTATCGAAAATCCTGTAGTAACTTTTCGTTTATTTTAGGGTCTCCAATTAATTCAGATCATTATATAAATTCACTCACATTGAATATTTTCGATACCGTCTGATATAATGCAGATATAAGAATATCAGGGTTACTGACCCCTCAAACAGTGTAGACCCCTGTTAACCAGATATGTGAAAGTTTGTAACACTCAATTCCAAACGAATATATATGTTACGGCTAAAGATAGGTGTGGACATAAACTTAAGTTAAGCCGGCTAAATTTGAGTGTAACCACAGCACATCGGCTAAAAATGTGGAAGTCAATATAAAAGTAGAAAAGTATTGGCAAGACTTGAAGGGCGAACATTTTCGGCAATTGAAGAAATGTAAAATTATTGTCATTAAAAATAGTAACAAAATCAAACTATTAATGCAATGCATTTCTTTTATTTCAAACTAGCTGACCCGGCAAACCTTGTTTTGCCATTTAAATTATTTCTAGGGTAGATAACCTATAAGTACTCTATGATTGCTCGATTGGTCGTAAGTAAGATGTCTAAAACACTGGTGTGTGCACTTGACACTTTTTGCATTCATCAACATTCCAGAAAATCGGGGATATGGGAGCAGTTTCGTGGCGGCGCCACCATGTCATTTGCTTCGTTCTATCCTTGTTCTACCAAAGGAAGTTCAATGATACTCTGTCGTTTTATTTTGTTTTGCGTTGATATCGAATATCGATCAACGAGTTCAACATATGAACTAGCCCATTTTGGCAGCTGTTAAGAAATATTTGTGATTTACAGTTTAATTTTCGTTGTAAAAACAAATCTGTCAATATTTCAACGTTATGGAATAAGGGTTCGAAGGAGTATTTACAATTCTTCTTCAAGATAATTTCCGTTTGACAAACTGAATTCGTGAGGGTGTTAATTCAATAGGATTTCAATAAAACACAGTTGATTGGTCAAATATCCAATAGATTCAGATGACGGAAAGGGAATTTTCACTACATCAACTCAGGAAGAATATTTGAAGAACAGACTCAAATAGATTTATGTTTTTTCTGATTCTCAATACATGCTCACAATTCACATTACGTATTTCCAATACACTGCTGAAGTCGCCACAAAACTTAGCTATGTATATCCGTCCCGAATATTCGTTCATATGATTTGGTTATGCCTCAAATTCCAACAACACCGAATTCTTAGCTGTAATTCTTGATTGTCCATACGGAAACTGAACTTACTGAAGGACATGTTGAATAAATGAAAGTTTTACACCCTTTCTCGAAACTAATACAATTTCACACACTAATAATCTTTTATAAATACAACATATTCGTATCGTAGGAAAGTATTCAAATTATTTTCAAATATCAATTGACAATGTTCTGTCAAATTCTAAACAGCGCTACCTACAGTGGGAAAAACGAAACTGGTCCCATATCCCCACGAAATTAAAAACAAAATCGAATCAGTGAATACACCAGAGTTTTAGACATTTTAGTCGTAAGAAAAAAAGGAATGCCTTTTTTTCTGTTCTGTACAATTGTTTTTGGTAATATTTTGTTATATAAACCTTGCCCTAACAATAATAAACACAACAAAAAAGGAATTGTCCAATTTGGTGCGATCGTTTGAACAATAATGCATTTTGAAGATATAAGATATTTTTAATAGCAGAAAAGCATTCAATTAAGCATGAACACACATATTTGTTCCTACTCTGTCTCAACGCATTTTTATTAGCGAAGCTAAAAATATAAAAGCTTGATGACAAAATTCGAGACGAACATGTTATTTTGAGTATGAGGGAAAACTGTAGAAAGAATGGTTATCTTTCATCTTGTTATAATAATTATAATTTGCAAGGGAATTGAATGAGCAAAAGGAGAGAATGATGTCGCAAACTTGTTCATCAAAATAACAAAGGTCAAATTCTGGAGAAATATGAGTAGCGATACCCAATCTTGTTTCTAACTAACTGGACTATTTGGCTGATAAGCTTTACGATGACTGCACGTGAATCCTCTCTAATGATTCATCAAAGGTGGTGACAGGCCGTATGCTGAAATCCGCATGTTCAATGACTTGGGAGGAAATTTATAACAAAATCAGCTAGAAAGAGTGTTTTCAACGATTTTCATGTTCATAGTTCTTTTTGTTTTTTTTGCAAAAGTTGGAATAGGTTGGAAAAAAATTGCAACATTAGGAACAATCGTGTATATTTCGTAGAAAATTTTTCCAGAAACCCAATTCTTGAATGATTGGCAAAATACACTTTTGTTCACAGAAAAAGTACTTCATATCTAATGACTAATATTTCATTTCGTAGTGAGGTCATCTTCTCAGGACAATTGACTATTCACGTTCTCATTGTCCTCTAGAAAACTGTATATCTAACACTGTATGTGAATTGATTTTAAAAAACTTAGCCTAGATTTGAAGAACATTATTCTCCTAAACAGCCAAGTCCCAGAATCTTGAGACTTGGTTCACGGTCAAGAAGAAGGGGGTCCATAGAAGAGGAGTCTCGACGATGTTCAGGAGGAATACTGTCCAGCAAAAGAGGATGATTAAAAGCCCATTTGCGCAGCTCAAAACCGCCCGCCATGAGCAGATCCTGAATTTGCTGTCGTAATTCAAGAGCTTCAGATTCGGATGAACAGCCTGTCAAGATGTCATCGACATAAATCTCATCCAGCAATATACGCATTGCAACAGGAAATTTAGGCCCCTCATGCGAAGCCAGCTGCCGAATGGTCCTAAGTGCTAAATAAGGAGCGTCAGGAAGTCCATTGGTGACAGTGTTCAAACGATAATATTGGAGAGGTTCCTGTTTGGTGAAACGCCAGATTATGCGTAGATAGTCTCTCTGCTCAGAGCGTATCTGAATTTGTCGATACATCTGTCTGATATCGGCAATGAAGACAAATCGATGCAGACGAAAACGAAGAAGAAGAATAGAAATGTCCGCTTGCGGTTTGGGGCCGGTAAGCAGAAGATCGTTAAGGGACGATGCGCAAGATGCGTTGAAGAACACTCTTATCTTAGTAGGTGGCTCATCCGGACGATGTACGGGATGATGAGGAATATAGTACGGTTCATATCGAGGTTGGTCAGATGATTCAGGAACCAATTCCATATGGCCGCTTTCGAGATAATCTCTCATGAACTCATGATAGGCGCTGCGAAGGTCAGGGTTATTATCTAGACGATGCTCTTACCGAATAAACTGCCTAGTCGCAACATTGACAGAGGTGCCCAGCTGATGAGATGATAAGGGCAGACCAACAGACCAACAGTATAACGGCCGGTGGAGATATGGCTGACATCAGCGCGATACAGGACCTCACACTCTTTCTCAGCGGGTGTCAAGGGGAGCACGTCAGGTACCTTATCGAGTTCCCAAAACCGTCGTACGATGTTGACAAGTTTCTGATCCGAGTGCTGCGCAGAGCTCAGCGGAATAGTTTGAAGATCAGGAACGGCAGAAAGACCCATCCTATCAATGGATGAGATTTGAGGATATGCGTCAGGTGAGAGAGTCCTGTCACAAGAAGAGGGGCAGGCAGACACTGAGCGAGGAGCGTCATGCTGAGAGGATGATGAAAGAGACACAGCGGATGACGACCCTGCAGAAGACGATGGAGAAGTATCAGAAGAAGAATTGAAGGCACTCACTGAGCGAAGGGAATCAGGATGAGAAGACGACGGAGAAGACACAGCAGATGATCCCGCAGAAGATGATGGAGAAGTTATCGGACGTGAAGCCTGATGAGTTCTTCGAAGACGCCGAACCTGACTACTGACAGTGTCAGGTGAGAACAAGACATGCTTGGTCGTTTTGCGATGACGAGCATATGGCCCATAGAGTACCCAACCTGAGGTGGTAGATAATGCACCCGAAAGCTCAGACGATGGGGGAATCGTGCCAGGAACAATAAAGTGAGGAAACACATCCGAGCCAATCAACATCCCTATGGTACGAGGAATATAGAAGAGTGGATCAGCTAGGGTGAGATTCAGGCCACCGGCCATTGAATGCTTTCACAGGAAGGGGATCTATGTGGCTGTCAATAACGTATGCTTTGATGATACGATGAGGAGGATCTTCCTGGTGACAGAGGGTGACGTATGCGTATCCTTGGATGCGAAACTGATCTGCGTTACTCAAGGTGCGTAGTTGAATATTTTCAGGGTGAATGTGCAGACGAAGCGTGGAGGCCCAATCTCGGGTGATAAGGGTATGTTTGGCAGCCTGAATCCAGATGAGCGCGGCCGAACACGACATTCCGTAGGTTATCTAGATGAATCCAAGCGGTAGGCATGAGGTAGTCAGGATTATCGGTCTGGCGCAAGGAAGACCGCGGAGATGAAAACAGATGACCAGAAGAGAACAGACGAGAAGACGAAAACAGTTGATTATTCGGCGAGCTTAGACGATCGCAAGAAGACCACACTTGTAGTCACTCGGAACCACTTCCAGAGGTGGAGCAGGAATGACGGGACGGTGGAGCCCGAGACGATGCTGAGCCTGCTGATATAGAGGTCTCGCGATATCTGCCCCTTACTGAGGTGCCCCAAGAGGTAACAGCGCGGGTTGGAGACCTGGACACTACAGAAGGGGAACATCGGTCCGTCGAAGGGGACTTTTCTTCCGTGTGAGACACTGAAAGGGGCGTGGTAGTAAGTGCCTGGTGAAGAATCGTATGGTGTCGTCGCCCGCACGTGTGACAGCACTGATCCGAACTACACGAGGTAGTTGCATGAAAAGACGACATGCAGTTTCTGCATAATTGTCTTTCAACCACGAAAGCTCGCCGTTGATTAATATACATGGCCTTGAACTCACGACACTGGCGAATGGAGCGATTCGACGAGCAGAACACACACGCGGACGACGAACCAGATGAGGTAGAGGGGCGTGCACCAGCGTAAGCCGGACGGCGAGGGGACAGACCAGACGATGAAGGCACAGATGAGGCAGGAACAGACGCTGAGCCTACTGATGATTGAGGTCTTGACGACTTCTTCGGCACAGACGCACAGGAAGAGGGGACAGAAGTGGCTTTCCAACACTCTCAACTGTCGATTGGTGAATTCGAGCAATTGAGCTAGAGAGGGAAAGTCATCAGAGGATAACTGCCCCTCGAACAACTAGCAAGATGATACGTCGAGGTTGCGCAAAGCCAGGGAGAACAAGAGGTAGTCTGCCAGATCTGATATGGGCAATCAAAGTAGATCTTCAGTGTAGTCTTTGCTGTAATAAATTCTGAGTCTTCTTTCAAAGTCAAGTTACCATCCAATCTAACACCCAAGTATTTAATGGACTCTACTTCACTCAAATCACTTCCATTTATTGAAATCATTATGTTGCTCTTATTAACTTGTTTTATTCTACATTCATTCCCGAACAGCATATAATGCGATTTTTCGAAGTTTACCACCATCTGATTATCCCCCATCCATTCATTCAATGTTTCAGGATCTTCATTCATATCTGTTCGACCAACATATCAATATCATCTCCAATTATATATATCATTGGCATCGGCATCGGCAACATTCTCAGTGTACAATGTTTCCTGTATTTTACGATATCATTTATGTACACAATAAACAGTAAATTACCCAACGTTGTCCCCTGTGGAACACCGTCATCATTTTCAATACTGGATGATACCTCCCCACCAAAATTTACCCTCTGTGTTCTCCTCGTCAAATATGATGTAAACCAATCCAGGACAGCTCCATCAATTCCTATTTTTTCAGTTTCTTTATCAGTAAATCCCTATTTATTGTTTCAAATGCTCTTTTAAAGTCAACGAAAACCGCCAGAACTATCTTATTTTTGTCTATATTTCTTACCCATTCGTTATGTATGTACACTACAGAGGTTTCACACGAATGATCAGCACGAAAACCTGATTGGCCATCGAAAACTACATTAGTTTCAACCAGGAACTTCAATAATTGATCCCCCACAACCATTTCCAGTACTTTCTCATATATAGGTACTGTATGAACACCCCTGAACTCTCATAAGGAAGTATTATTCACTTTTTGGATCGGTATTATCACCGATTCCTTCCAGCTTTCAGGAAAAACACCACAATTAAATGATGTGTTCACAATGACAAGCATCCCTTTACCCATCACCTCGAATATATCTCGAAAAAATTTTGTATCAATGCCGTCTGGTCCGCATTTGTTTTTTGAATTTTTCAACAAAGTTTTTGAGTCCTTTCATATTGATCCTTGAAAACTTTGAGAACTCAGAGTATCTACTCATTCTCGATAAATAGAAAGCGTGGTCATGTGCCCTGATTGTCTTCGCAATAATGTCGTGTATACTGTCCGCAAAAAATGCATTGAAATTGTTCGCTATCTCATTATTATCAGTAACTAATTTTCCATTGAATTTTACATTTTTTACTTGTGATCCCTGTTTATTTCCTAATAAATTCTTCAACTTTTTCCATACATCACTACTGGAACAATTTTTCACCATGTCATAATAATAAAATTACTTTTTTTTTCTCTAACTTTTTTCAGGGAGTACATCTCATCGAATATCTGTTCAATAGGATTGATAAATTCTTAAAATAAACGCTCCATCCAACACTCCTAACGGTAACGGGTTTTTAGACCAACATTATACAGGGTGGCCATTTGAAAACGAAACAGACGAGATTACAGACGAAATAAATTTTTTCGATAGAAATGCTAGGACAGGTCGATTTTTGATTCGAGGGGGACAACTTAAGATGTAGGTTACGGAAGCATAGCGCTTCAACCCTTGCTACTACAACCCTCACCCCCAATTTTTGAATAGGGAAGATGGGGTGAGTGATACCTCATTTGAAAGGTATTTTTATACTGATTTCAGCACAGTAATTGTTTTTTCATTTTATGCATTAGTTCTCGAAATATTCATGCGTTTCTGTCCAAGAACAGCTACTTCAGCTGCTTCATTTCTTTCCATGTTTCGTTTTTTATTAGCCACGGACCCGGTTTCTTGAAACTTTGACACTAATTCCAAAACATACTTCCTATTAACATGTTTATCTAACTGTCGTTGATTAAAGAATTCTGCGGTTCTATTCGCACATTGATTGTTTGCAAAAAAAAGTGAAATTATTTCCACCCGCTCTGCAATTGAATAAACCATGTCGAACAATGAATTAGAACACATACAAGTCTCGATTCCAAACTAAGAATAATTCACATGTCAAAGAACCAGTAAGCCAACTTAATGATCTGTTCGTAATAAATAAAAAATTATCGAATCTCATTTTTTTGCAAAAGATATGAATTCCATAATCAGCAAAATGAAAACATTATTGAAGCCAACTGAGAAAACACTTCATAATTAAGTCGGAAATCGTTTCACGAATTGGGACTGGAATATTTCTGTGGCATCATTGATGATTTGATTTTCTTACCTGGTAATCTGATTAGAGATATGTACGTATTTGGACTTTTTGGAGATTTCTACTGCAAATTATATCGAAGATAATTTAGATTGAGTTTCAGCAAGATTGAGCTCCTTCGCAATACGCTTTGTTTGTTCGACATCTTGATTGAAGATTTCTATGTCAGTGGATTGGAGGAAGGAAGCCACAGTCATGGTTGTTTTGAAGCTCAAAATGTCGATTTTTCACAAAAAATACTACAAGTGCCATGAAAACACCACTTCATTTTCAAATACTTAGTTGAGAATATTTTGAGAACTAATGCATAAAATAAAAAAACAATTACTGTGCTGAAATCAGTATACAAATACCTTTCAAATGAGGTATCGTTCACCTTATTTTCCCTATTCAAAAATTGGGGGTGAGGGTTGTAGTAGCAAGGGTTGAAGCGCTATGCGTCCGTAACTCACATCTTAAGTTGTCCCCCTCGAAACAGAAATCGACCTGTTCGAGCATTTCTATCGAAAAAAATTATTTCGTCTGTAATCTCGTCTGTTTCGTTTTCAAATGGCCACCCTGTATTATATAATAACATTTATCAAGGATAAATATCAAGTCTCAAAATCGGTGAAATTATATTCAAACTCACCATTTTCTGTGACGATTACTTCAGTATGACCACTTCCGTAGGTATGAATATGGTCGATAGCTTCATCCATGTCTTTGACCACTTCAATGCAACACTCTAAAGCACCATACTCGTGCTTCATTGTCTTACACTGTGGTGGGCCAAAAGTAAGAAGTTCACTAAGTTTCGGTCCGGAATAAATTTTTACACCTTCCTTCTTCAGCATATTGCAAATATCGGTAAACATAGATCCTTCCATGAGAGATTCGTGAATCAGGAGAGTCTCCATAGCATTACAAGCTGCTGAATAATCACATTTAGCATCCCTAACAATTTTAAGAGCCTTTTCTGGACTTGCATCTTTGTCAAGGTACACATGGCAAATGCCTTCAGCATGTCCAAGGACAGGAATATGTTGAGCTTGCGATTGAATACTCCTGACTAGATCGCTAGAACCTCTTGGAATGATGAGATCTATATGTTGTTCCATAGACAGCAAATCACCAATTTCTTCTCTTGTTGATACCTGATATATAATTGTTGATTATCATATAATATGAAGGATAATGTGGAAAACCTAATAATAATTAATTTATATCATACCAAAGAAATTGCAGTTTCTGCTCCAACTGTTCTCAATGCCTCTTTTACGAGTTCCATCAAAGCCTTGTTGCTGTAGGCTGCCTCCTTTCCTCCTTTGAGCAACAGTCCATTTCCAGAAGCAATAGCCAAGGCAGCAACCTGAGGTAGCGAGTCTGGTCTAGATTCGAAAATTACCAGTAATACTCCAATAGGAACGGTAATTTGTTTCAATTCCAAGCCGTGTGCCAGTTTTGTTTTTCTCAAAACCCTTCCCACATTATTGTGGCTAGAGTCAGCTATTTGTTTCAACCCAATGGCCAGATTTTTCAGTTTAGCAGGGGTGAGGGAAAGTCTCGACAATAGAGGTTTAGCAAGGCCAGTTTTTGAAGCTTCTTCTAAGTCTTTGGCGTTTGCATCCAGAATTTCGGACTGCTTGTCAATCAGTAAATCTGCCAAAGTATGTACGCAAGAAGCTCGTTGTTCCGGAGTCAATGTTTGTAGAACCCTACTTCCAGCACGAGCTGCAATGAAATCATAATCATTAAAACCCATTAACTATTTTCCTGCGTGAGAATTGATCCCCCATCTCTTTGGGTGATTTGATAGTTTTAAATTTATCACTGTTTTCAAGCATATGATTGAAAGAGACGGATGATCAGTTATGATTCCCATATGAAAGTGATCACAAAAAGTTTTCATTTATCTTATGTGACTTGTAAACATGAGTGTACGTCTTTTAAAAAGGAATTCATGTGCTCGTTAGTAGTAATCATTTAGGCCGAGCCCCCATAGAGGCGCTAGCGACGCAGCTCAAGGTTTCGTGAAACACAAGAAGACAAGACAAGCAACTGCACCTAGGACGCTGGGCAGGCCAGTGCAGGACCAAAGATTTGATACTCTGGCAGAACTGCGCCTCACTCGACTATGCGACACTTGCGGAGGGCATACAGAAAACCTGAAGCACAGGCGTACGTTCCACCTATTTGGACATAGACAATATACATATTTAGAATGTAGTCTATGGAGAGTAGAGAGAAGTAGGACGAGCACTGCTTCCGGACCACAGATTTTCTGTTCCTAAATTATGTACCAGTAGACAATTCATATTTATCCGATAGATGTGCTTGTGTCACCCAAAGGAAATAAATTTTTCTGTAAATCCCCAGGAAATGTTGACATTTCACACAAAATATCTCACAGAAAAAGTCTCGATTTCCCAACTGTTAGGATATATTCATTTCCTCACTGTTAGGAAATGATAGTTCCTTACAGTTAGTGTTCTACATTAATGATTGGAAACGCGTTGTCTATAAGGAATTAATTCATATTTCGAAAATCTCGATGCATTGCAGAAACCTCTTCAGTTTTATTCGAAGCTATTTGAAAGTTAGTACAGTTATTGAAAATTGGAGGAATATTATTAGAAGTATGAGAAACATTTTGCACAACATGCGAGGTGGTATGGTTTTTTTATTCAATATTTTGCACTGTGAAAATTTTATTTGCCACCTAGAGCTTATTGTTGGGAGATTCTTCGATATAATGTCCTTCAGCAACGTTTGATGATTTCCATCGACCATGCCTCTTTAAACTAGTTATGTCGGCACCAGAGTAAAACAATATTGATGCAGAAGTCGAAAGCAGTGAGTATATTCTCTCGGATTTTCCAAGTTCAACTAACTAGCAACTATTTTAGGCATTCTTCTGAATTGATGTGTTCCTACTAATTGTCTACAACCGTTTCCGCTTTGATATGTGAAGAAAATCGGTCACTGTTCATATTTTCTGGTCTTTACGAAACATAGTTTCGACAAAGATTCAAGTGCATCTGATTTACTAAAAATGGTCTTGATTTTTTGCTCTTCAAGTCAGGTATGCTAATTAAAAAATTCACGTTCAAGTCTGGATGGTTGTGTGCTCATGCGGATATGTGTTCTGGTTTCCGTTCGGGTTTCCTCAACAGGTTCTGCAATCGCTGGAGCACCACATTATGTATAACTTTGTGCAATGGTGTCAAGTTCTGCGACTGATGGTTCATATTTAAGTATTGAAACATCCACTAATAATTTTTCGAGCGCATGTGGTTCACTGATATTTTAGAACCTCTGAGAGTGAGTACGTCTTAGCGACTTTTCGACTCTGAGCATGTCAGGTGTACTTCAATCGGGTTCGACTTCGATCTCTGAGTATCCCCTTTTCTGTTCGGGTCGACACGGAGCAGGTTCTCCGATCACGTTCGCACTTCCCCGAGTTTGCGGATAGAGAACGATGGGTTCTGTCAAGTGTGAAGTTGTAACTGCCAGCAGAGACAAAAACCAGAGAGTTCCTCTTTGGAAAAAAAAATGATTTTTTGAGACGGTGCAACTGAATATGGAGCAAAAATCTCGAAGTTATTGACATTGGAATGATGTCCTATTGAGATAATTTGAAGATGTTTTTCAGATTTCAAATTTTCTGCGGAATCATTAAAGCAATGTTGAATTCAATCTGATATTAAAAACAAAAGTTGGTCCACTTCCGATGCTTCGACTCTGCTTTTCCAAATATAGGAAATCCAATTAACTTTTGGACAAACAAAAATCAAATAGTACAAATATCATATAAGCACATGATTAGGTTATTAATATTTATTGCTTGGTACATAAATACATCACACAAGCTAGCAGCTCTTCTAGTCAATGGTTCACGGAAACTGAGCTCAGCACAATGAGGCCAGTTCCTGCTAAATTTCGGTGAAACGTTGGTCGTTGTTTTCTTGAGGTCCGAGGAACTGCAGGAATCTTGGAAGCACCAATACCCAAGATAATTCTGATATATATCGTGTTCTAAAAAAACACAATATTTCGGAATGAACACTAATTGTTTTCACAAATTGCACTTATCGAATGCATAGGTATTTAAATATGCTACGTCGTTGGTTTTTGTCAATATTTGTATAAAACTTTTTTTGGAGTGCCAAAATAGGACCACAGATAACAGAATCATAGAATAGGACGCGGGAAAAAGTTGTCATCTCGTCTTGACAACCATTTGAATCTCCTAGGTGATGTCGACAGAACTCCTAGTACGTTCGGGTTTGAAAATGACTGGAACCGAGATCTAATCATAGAAATCATATTATATATTATTACTCTAGAATGCTAATCTAGTAGTGAGAAATGCGGCGAAAAATTGACAGTGGTCGTTAATACGAATGCGCATCATTTTAACAGTTTATTTTCGAGTAGAACGTTGCCGAGTTCCTGAATATTCTGTCGATCGAATCATATAAAGAGGGAAAAATTCAAGTATCGAAGGTATAACGTCGGTTGTTGGACAACAACGCGTTTTTTTTTTCAGTCGATTTGTCACTGTTGCATGATCTGCTCAGAGGTAAGGAGTTTCAAGTGACATTTTCTGAAATGTTCTTGTGCACTTGTCTATCATGTTAAAAATAATAAATGCAAACAGAAAATTCAAAACTTGAATAAATTATCGAATTTCACTGATCGCGAAGTATTGCACTAGATCAGGATATTTTGAAATTTTTACACTGAGTTTATAATATGCACTCGTCAATACTCAGGTACCAGTTCATCTAATGAAATTTGCGATAATATTGAATTCCATTGGTTTGGATCTTTTGGAATTTTGGTTGTGAGTACCAAATATTTACTTAGTAAGCACCAGTTGTAACCATGAAATTCGGTATAAAACTCCAATATTCAGACAAGTCATTTTTCATTTGGTCAAAAAATCAATGAATAATCAATAACATCTCAACCGACAAATTTAGATTAACACACCTTAACTCCGAGATCCTGATATAGTTTCATTGAAACCTAGAACATCATTGTACTGATTTTCTAACAAAGCATATACAAACATCACAATTAGTCGTCCATGCATGTGTTCAATACTGATAAGAAGTGCCGTATGAATCGAAAAATAGGTTTTTTTAGCGAATGAAATATGTTTATTTCTCATTTAAAGCGGCTACACACTCCCCAACTCGGTCTGGCCGACAGCCCGGGGTTGGATGTGAAATCCGGCCGTGTGTAGCTGCGTCCGCCGACAGAGGATTTTTTTTTTTTTTTGGTGTAGCAGGGGGAAAATCTGCAAATCAGACGAACCACCCTCTCCTGAGGGGGAACAAGTGTGGGGTTTCTCACTCTCCTGAGCTCGAGACCCACTCAAAACCCTTAACTGCTTCTTGAATTTTGGTTTCGGGCATTTGCCTATAAACTGTTCATCTCTTAGTCGGTGCTTAGAGGATTTGTCGGGTCTTGTCGTATGGCCTAGCCATGGTCCAACCGC
Source organism: Coccinella septempunctata (assembly GCF_907165205.1). Lineage (NCBI taxonomy): Eukaryota > Metazoa > Arthropoda > Insecta > Coleoptera > Coccinellidae > Coccinella > Coccinella septempunctata. The sequence continues at coordinate 5,466,273 of NC_058194.1, read as the reverse complement.
ACGACCGACCGAATGGGATCGTGCGGAGTTCTGTCGGGTGGAAGCGGGCACATTCTGTATTCAGATGTCGACGGGAGAGGTACTCGTTGATGAAAGAATTGTTGTAGAAGTAGCAGTAGAAGTAGTTTTATTCAGTACAGAAGTTATTGTATATACAATAAAAGTGACATCGTCAAATTCAGTAATCTAGTTCAGTAAGTTGAGCAAAAGGTGAACCACTCAGACAACGAAAATTGAACAATTTCATTCCAAGATAAAGTGGAGATTTTTCGGTTATTGTCAAAGAATGATGAGGATGAAAGAAAGTTGACATTTCTATAAAGATCGCAAAATACACCATCTTCAAAGCATCAAAGTCCATTCTGGTTCTCAGGACACACACTGAATATATTACCGAGTTTAGTCTTTTCACGGGATTGTCTATGTGGAAGATCCATCTTAAGTTATTATCCAGATGAACTACCAGAAATTTCACAGATGTGGAGAATCTCACACCATCTTCAATTTCCTGAGGTACACTCACTGCAGATCTACCAGTACTGAAGACCATACACTCGGTCTTCTTGAGATTTAAGATGAGACGATTCCTCTTACACCATCTATTTAAGCTATCAAGTATCTTCCGTGCCATCTCCAAGGTGAAGCCAAAAGACGGGGATCTCAAGATAAGATTGGTATCATCCGCAAACAGCACACACTCCAAAAAACCACCAAAAACATGATCACGCAGGGCCGATGGAAGATCATTTATGTAAATTAGAAAAAGCAGTGGTCCAAGAACACTACCCTGTGGCACACCGGCTTTGCTCATTTCCTATGAGGATTGATATTCATTTCCATTTATTACCATTTTTACTGTCTGAGGCCTATTCCTTGAGTAGCTTCTATGCTTTCTGTGAGCATTTGTTGTTTATTTCTTATCCCATACTTTTCCAATTTTTCCAGTAATATTTCTGTATCAACACAATCAAATACCTTTGACAGATCCAAAAATAATCCAATTGGCAATTCCTTGTTTTCTAATGCTGTTACTATAGAAGTATATAGCTCAAATATTGCTGTCTCAATATCCCTTCCCTGAATATATCCATGTTGACATTGTGTAAAAACGTTGAATTTTTTGAAGAATTTTAGAAACGTATTGGCCAAAATTTTTTCAAATATTTTGGAAAATGTGGACAGGATGCTGATTGGTCGATAGCTTCCAGGGTCTTTAGGATCGCCTTTTTTGAAAATTGGTTTTACAACAGCAATTTTTAGGTCTTCTGGGAAAAAACCATCCTTGAATGATTTGTTCATAATATGTGCTAGAGGTGCTGCAATAAGATGTATACATGCTTTTATTACTTCCAAAGGAATACCATCCCAGCCTGATGATTTGGAGTTTTTCATTTTCCTAACTATAGCTATTATTTCATCTTCAGTGATGTCAAACGAGTAAAAGGATTTTTCCTGACGTGGTATAGGTTTATTATTTTTTTTTAAAGATTTAACAGAGCGATCTCTCGAATCACCTTCACTCTCCGCCATCTTCTCACATTTTGTCACGGAGAGCAAAATTTCCACCTAACTCAAAGAAATGTAAAGGGAATTTAGATGTGGTATGGGACATATTATGATGTACTATCTTCAAAAGATTATAGCAATAGAGATGCTTGAAATCAGGCCTTGACAATGTTGGTGGAAAAAATGGAGATCCTCAGACGAAAAAGCGTGTGTGGCCACAGTGAAAAAAATTGAAAATATGTTGTCTATCAACAAAAGGAAATATGAAAGTCGTAATCCATTCTGAAATAATTTTGGAAATCATCACTATCCAATTCCTTGAGCGATCTCATATGACTGAACTCGTTCAGCTAGCCATTTTTTAGTCTACTTTCGTCTTTTCTTCATTTCTCGAAGTTGTACAAGAGATAATGCTGTTAGAGCAATTCCTATTTCTTTTTCTCGACACTCCAATCATTGATCCGCGGGGTTGCAGCAGATTGTCGAGCAGACATTCGAATTCATTTCATCATTTGAATGTTTACGAAATGATATAAACAGAATATTCACTATAATTGATGAAGAAGATCTGGGTGCTGCTCGTTTGGTGCGGGAGTATTCGGCGTTGCGTCCGCAAGGCGTTCTTAGGTTCTTCGTAGCTTATAGAGATAAGAAGTGTACTCTTCAGCCTGTCGGCAAAAATACCTTCGGAAAAATTCCGAGTAAGGTTGCTGAATGGTTGGGATTAGATAATCCGAAAATGTATACAGGCCATTGTGGAAGACGAACATCCGCGACTTTGGTTGCCGATGCGGGAGCCTCAATGACAACACTCAAGGGACATGGTGGTTGGAAAAGTTCGTCTGTTGCAGAAGGCTATCTGGCTGACAGTATGCTGCACAAAAATAAGGTAGCGAAGATGATAGCAGGTGTGGAGGGAGAGCCATCTGCAGCATCACAGTCTTTGAAGACCGTTTTGGGAGAATCGTCCGAGACTGCTGCTGCACGGAATGTTCTCAAGAAAACTGTAGTCTCGTCGACGAATAATTATGAACAAGATATTTCTTCTTCCTTTGTATCTGGTGGAAAAACTTTCAGTGGAAATTTCAACAATTGCAGTTTCCATTTTGTTACTGAATAAAGAAATAAAATATGATTTGTCAGAGTCAGTAATATTATAAATAAAACTCGATAGCTATCTAAAATTATAATTTTTACAGAAGTATGATGATGAAAAATAGGTACTTCTGTCAACGGTAGTGTTCGAATTGTGAACCATCATAAGATAAGCATGCCAAATATCGCGAGAACAAACGATGGCAAATTAATCATAGAATATTTATTCAGCAATCCGTGATATCAATCATAGAGGCTCAGGTTCACAAAATATAATGCATATTCAACGGTTGCTATGCTAACCCAGCCTACATATAATTCAACAGATAATAGAAAAGCAGAAAAAAGTATTGAATTTTTTTCTCGTGTAACATTCATGTGAATAGCCACATATGATACATTTTTGAAAACAGCAAAAAAAAAATGCCGCAAGATGAAAGAACTTTCAACTATAGTTTACATTTGAAAAATCAGAAATCCCTTTCGTATCTCGAAAATGACTGGATCGAAAAATGTCTTAATACCATATTCGAATTCCCCAAAAAAAAGTGCCTGTAGAATGTAACAACGGATTTCGAATACGAGTTCAGATAAGCAAGTTATTCAGCTTCATTGAAAATGACAATTTCTCACAATTTTCGTTCATAACTCAAAATCTATGAACGTTAGGCTGGATCTGTTTTCAGTTTTGGATTAGTCAAGAAAAAGGAGTTCGAGATTGTGTCGTTCGTTTTCTTCTAGCTGCTATAGTTCTCGAGATCCCTTCATTAGACAACGAATTTTGCCCACCCTGTACATACGATGATCGTTTTCTTACTATTCTGACAGACAATTTACCCTGTCTAATGAGATGTATTTTGATAGAGGTACACTACAGGTTCCAAGATATCTCCACTTATATTTATCTGACACGCTCATCCAGAATTTCCCTCTTGTGCACCTATATATTAAAAGCATTTAGATTTGAGACTTTCTTTGGTCCTACTAAGAATGACACTAAAGGAAGCTTTAAGCTCATTATGGTTATGAAACTAGACGTTAGATTATTGTTGCATACTGGACAGAATGAGGAAATCATTATGCAAAATAATCCACCTTCTTCTGTGCGATTAAGTAGGTATACCTTTGATAGATATTTTTCCTCGTATTTTCCCTTACCGTTTTCAGCAACAACTTCCGTTGGTACAGAACTTCCAGCTGATGATTCCGTGAAGAAAGTACCCACTTTTCTTCCAGATAGAATGGTTTTAATCGCTTTTTCTTGCATACCATTACAAATAACCACCGACACACCCCTGTCCAGTGCCCAAGTTGCGGCATTCACCTTTGAGTCCATGCCTCCTGTGCCAACCTTAGATTTTTGTCCAAACTCTATGGTGTTTCTCAAGTCAGAAGTGAAAGTGTGCAAAAATCTGGCTCCTTGTTCCCATGGCGGTTTATTGTAAATTCCATCGACGTCAGACATAAGGATCAGAAGATCTGACTGAATTTCCGCTGCTAACATAGCAGCCAAACTGTCGTTGTCTTTAAGACTTATCCCTTTTTTTCCAGGTTTTCCTCCAATCGGTTCGTCTATTTGCGGAGGAGGGGATACGGCATCGTTCGTGTTTATGATTGGTACAATGTTCAAGCTAATCAATTCGGATATGGTACTGAATAAGTTTCTTCTGGTCTCTTCGTTATAAAAATCCGGTTTAGTGACTAAAACTTGGGCTATTTTGACGCCGTATTGGGCGAACATGGCATCATAAAGAGACATGAGACCTGACTGACCCACAGCGGCGGCAGCTCTTGGTTCAACCAGAGTTGGTGCATCCTAGAAATTTCACAGTGTTGAAATATAATATGTCTATTACAAAACTTGTTCTGCATTTGAGGAAAATATTTATTACATTTGATAATAATTTTTTTTGTCATTCGAATGAGAGCTATTTCTGAATTGATCTCAAGAATTTAGGAAGTGATACTTCGACAAAATTGAGAAATTTCTGTCATAGAACTTTGGTTCTGAGCTCATGTCTCTCCATGTAACTGCTCTTTTGAAATGTGAAAAAACTTTGTTGTCTTTGAATATATCCTTTATATGGAATAAATCAGTCCTATTAAATGTGACTTCTCGACAGTGTATTATATTCCGAAATTTCATCAGGAATGTGTAAAGAAAAACCTTTACAATATTTTCTAGAAGTTATTGATGCCTCAACATTTTTCCAATTGATTGTTCGATGAACTACAGAAATATAAAACATAACCCTTTTCGATGAAAACCAGGAATACATCCAATATTATGACATATAATAGTATAGTCAGCTAATATGCAACATTTTTCCTCCAATTCAATATATCCTGTTTCTGCTCTCACTCTTGATTTTTTTTTTATTATGTTGACAAAATGTGGGATAGTTTAAAAACACTATTTGACTTTATGGTTTTATAAGAACTACAATATAACTGAATCTTTGTATTGAAGGCAGAATGTCCTCAATTTTGACTAGAAAAGAACTCTAGATATTTTCATAGGAGGCAGCAAAAGTATTGTACTCATCACAAAGGTACTTGGGCTGATGATGTTTACACTACTGCTAAATCAGACAGAAATAAATTCTCGTGTTCTTTCAACTTCCTTATTGAGACATCATTCAGTTGTATAGTCCGAGAGCTGTCGACAAAAATCAGCAAGAGTTTTGTAATGGCCCATAATCAAATATGCTTTAGTATTGAGGGTGTACATAAGTCAGCAAGCGAGCTGCCTCTCGCAAGAACAGGTAGTGCAACACCTGGCAGGGGCGCGCTTCGATATATGTAAGATTACAACATGCTCTAAAAGTTGTAACGTGGTTACCTCGGAGAAAACTTATCTCGAGCGCCAGCTATTCTTTTCACTAGGAAGAATAGCAAACCTACCAGAGTAGCTGCTAGTCGGAGACAGAGTTCGCTGTTATCTAGGGTGGTAGCGATAACGAAGTAGTCAAAATCAAATTATGTACTAGTTTATTCACACCTTCGGAAACTGATTATATGTACTAGGGAGATATGTGTAGGTATGAAATATGAGCGAATCTATAAGCGAATATACATTCGGGAAATTCTATCCGGTCACGAGAACTTTATAAAGCTTATACCGGGTACAGTGAACAATCAAAGGTTGTTCAATAAAATGCGCCAACCAGAACTGACGGAATGAATACTAAGGATGACCTCGCGAAGTGAAATGACTTGCTATACGGTATCGGGATGTAATTAATTGTATTTCTCCAATGAAAAGAAACACAACCAGGGCGGATCTATTCGAGACTTTTATTCGCTTCCCCAAGGGCTATAACGCTCTATGATTGATAGCGAAGAAAAGGTCTATTTTTAGCGCAAATACGGGATTTCACTGACGACGAGCGCTATCTCTTATTCTCTACCCCAAGGGCTTACGCGCCATGACTGATAGAAAAGAAGAGATTTCGGATTCAACACTTATGACGCGAAACGTGGACAGGGGGGGTTTGACGGGACTTTCCCTTCAGTACCCCAAGGGCTTACGCGCCATGACTGATAGCGAAGGGAAAAGTCAGACTCGCGAAACAGGATAAAGTACGATAAAATATAACAGAAAGCAATACAGTACAGCAGTGTCCAAGAAGTAACCGGTGTAGGTCTAATTAAGAAACTGAACGGTAAAGACGGGGACCTACCTCCTTCATTTCAGGCACTCGCAGAAAACAAATAAAAAAAACTAAAAATTAATTCTTAATATCACTGATGCTAGCAACACAAAATTATTCTTAAACGTCGAATCGCAGAAAGTACGGAGCGCAAAATAAATGAAGAGACTGAAGTGAAAGAGCAGAAAAAGTAAGAGCGACTGAAGTAACAGAGAATCGAAAGTCAAAAGTAGAAGTGACCGTCGCGGGGGGAAAATCTGCTTTTATAGGCAAATCCCCCCACACGTTAAATATCTGAAAATTCCAGAATGCTTATTAAGAGCTGTGGTAGCGTTTTTAGTGTATTTATGTGCGTTTAGTCTGTCTTTTAGTCTTTGTGAAGTCTGTCCTATGTACTGTTTGTCACAGTCCTTGCATGTTATACTATACACGACTTGTGATTTTTTGGTTTTGGGTGTTGGTGCTTTCAATTTGCTAAACACACTGCTGATTTGATTACATGGCCTATATACTATTTCACGGTTGTACGGTTCAATTATATTGTTCATTTTCTACGACAGTCCCTGTATAAATGGTAATTGTATTCGCAGTGTGGTCTCCGTTGTTGGTTTCTTTGTATATTGTGTGTTGTAGATTCGGTGTGTCCTTTGTTTTATGGGTTTTTCTATGAAAGTTTCAGGGTAGTGGTTTTTGATCAAGAGTTCCCTCACTTATATTAATGTTTTCTTCTGGACTATCAATGATGTAAGTTTTAACGCTCTGTCTATGTATCCAATGGCTGTGCTCTTTTTTTGTGAGTGATGGTGTTGGGAGTTGTAATCTAAGATGTGACTTGTATTCTGTTCCTTTCTGTGCCATCGGGTCAATAGTTCATCATTTTTCCTTATCAGTGTCACGTCCAAGAAGTTTAAGCTGTTGTTTTCTTCCTCTTCGAGTGTGAACAGTAATAATACATGTACACTGTTGAAACGATTTAAGATCGTTTGTATTTCCGTTGGTGTTGTTACAATTAGACAGTCATCTACGTAGCGTTCGTAAAATGTTGTCTTATATTCTCTTATAATTTCCTCCTCTATCAACTCCAGTACCAACTGCGCCAACGTGCCTGATATTGGGTTGCCCATGGCTAGACCTCCAATTTGTTTGTAAAAGTATTCCTCATATTGAAAATAGCTGTTGTTTGTTATATACTCTATTGTTTGTATGAACTCATCCTTAGGTATTTGTGTGTGTTGTTTTATAATCTTCCAATTTTTGTCAATTGCTTGTTTTATTAATTCTTTGGGGATGTTGGTGTTAAAAGATTTTACATCCAATGAGTATAGTCGATAGTCACTCTGTAATTTAACATTTCTTAATGATTCTTTCAGATTAATTGAATTTTTACAAAGAAACCAACAACGGAGACCACAGTGCGAATACGATTACCATTTATACAGGGACTGTCGCAGAAAATGAACAATATAATTAAACCGTAAAACCGTGAAATAGTATATAGGCCATGTTATTAAATCAGTAGAGTGTTTAGCAAATTGAAAGCACCAACACCAAAAACCAAAAAATCATATATATGCAGGGGGGCGTAAGCCTTCGGGGATTGACGACCCCGCATTCCCGAGTCACCCAACTTCTCAGGTCAGCAACCTGGAAGTTGATGTATCAGAATGCTCCTGTCACGAGAAGCAAAACCCAGGGCGGTGGAGGGCAGCGGGCTGGCCCTCTTCGGAGCCGTCCGGAGGAAGAGCCCGATGGGGTAAGCTGTGGAGCAAGCGGCGCAGCCCCCCGAGATGACACCGTAAGCCAAGTCTCAAACCTTGTCAGTAGATTGAGAAGGAGCATAAGTTTGGACGGACTAAATACCCGCCCCGCTGAGGCTCCAAAACGACATTCCGAGTCAATCGCTTGACAGGAGAAGACGTGCTACAGTGCTCCTAGTGCTATAAAAGAGAAAGCGGACGAGAAAGTCACAGTGCCGTAAAAGTAAAAGCGGAGGTGAAAGTGCCCACTAACAAAGCTACGGAATATTTGATTCCGTCTGTGGAGTTTTTGTAGGTTCTATATTTGTTATCGGAATTTTAATTCGTTAAAATTTTCGAAGTTGGTGTTCATCCTAAGTGTCCAGGGATTTTTTTCTCGTTGGTACTGCAGAAACATCAGGTGAGCTTATTTTCCGTATCTTTCTTTCTGATTTTTCTCATAGCGTAGAGAATTTTTGATGAGCCGTTTTGTTTTTATGCATGAGATACATTTTTCTTTTGTCTTGAAAAATTTTATTTCCAATTTCTTTGAGTAGCAAAGTAATTATTAATTAGATTCTAAAATGTCTGACCATTCGGACTGCGATTCCGTAATGGAAGAAGACGCGCCAGAAATCGCTAATGTCGTGTCCGAACACGATATTTTGAGAGAGGAGAACGCAAGTTTGAAAGCGAGGGTGAATGAGTTAGATAGATGCGTATCTAGCTTAGTTGCTGAGATTAAAAATCTCAGGGAGAGGCTCGAGTTGCAGGAGGGAAATAAGGAAAGTCCTTACTCCAAAGCACTCAAGAAGAACATTATTTTGAAAAATGTCCAAGAAGTGAACTTACCGGTTCAAAAACAGAAGATGGAGGTGGTCAAAACCCCTCAAACCAAAATTTCCCCACCCGCCAAAAGAGTGAGAAAGGATAGCTCCTCGTCAAATGAAGATACAAACAAGAAAAGAGTCTTGGAAACCCCAGCCCAAGAGAAAACGGAATAAATTACAGCAGAGCGACTACTGTGAAGGACGGAATTAGGGTCGTCCCACAAACTCCACAAGATCATCGAAGGATGACTGAATTCCTCCACAAAATCAACAGAGAGTTTTACACTCTCCAACGAGAAGAGGAGAAGAAAATTTACGCGGTAGTGAGATACCTACCGCTGGATGCAGATATCCCGACGGTACTTGACGACCTCAAGGATCAAGGGATCGTCGATGCTGAGGTCATAAGGATGACCTCGAATAAAACAAAAAAGCCGATGCCCTTATTGCTGGTTAAAACCCAGAATAAGGGTATCTTCGAGGTGAGAAGGATCTACAACATGAACTGTGTTGTTGAACCTAAGAGAAGGACGACCGGGCCTGGACAATGTTACCGCTGTCAGCGATAAGGACATGCCCAAAGTAAGTGCACTTTTCCATGGAGGTGCGTGAAATGCTCCGGTAATCACAGCTCCAAGGAGTGTACGCTTACCAGGGAGAACGAGGAGCGAAATGCCTCTTGTGTTCTCTGTGGAGAGCAAGGACATCCAGCCAGCTACAAGGGATGTAGCGAATGGAAATTGGTCACTAAAAAGACCAAGAGATCGCCAAGATCGAACCAGACCAGCTCGAGGCCAACACAAAATACACCGAGGCCATCCCCAAACTCTTCGGAAGTGAAGAAACCCCAGGAAACTGCAACCAAAGCAGTCAAAGAGACGAAGAAACCAGAGAAAAAGACGGAAAAGGCAAAAACCGTCAAAAAAGCCGAAACCAGAAAAGGAATTTCTGGAATCACTGAGGAACTGGATAAGTTCACGAAAAACCTCCTCAGCACGATGATGCAGAATCTGGGGAAAGAGATTGAGAAGAAGATGCAGCAAATTATTAAGAATATTTAATGGCTGACACGACGATGAAGAACAATCTCATAATCGTCTCTTGGAACGTCGAAGGATTGAGAGCCCGCAGATCAGAATTCGAAGAACTGATTGAAGAGAAGAGACCGGATGTCATAGCTCTCCAAGAAATGAGACTTAACCCCAACGTTCGGATAGCACTTCCCAATTACTATATTTACAGAAATGATAGACCTAACAGCACAGGTGGCGTTGCTGGCTAGAAGGAATATGGATCACCATTTCGACCAAATCTTCAATGGACAAGAAGTAGAAGCAATATCGATTATTGTGAATACTAATCGAGGGCAAGTGAAGATTATTTCAACTTATAAATCACCGGATAAGGCCATGCTGAAAGAGGATCTAAAAATGCTACTAGAAGGAAGACACCCGAAAATCATAATTGGTGATCTTAACTGCAAATCGCAAGAATGGAACAGTAGGGTGGAAAATACAAACGCGAGAAGACTGAAGATTTATGCTGAAAAACTTAATGCAGTTGTGATAGGACCTGATATACCGACCTACATACCAAGAGTAAATGGACTACCCGATGTACTGGACATTGTCGTAATGAAAGACATCACTGAAGAAATCAGCATTGATACAATAGAAGACGGAACTTCAGACCACAATCCCATAGAATTCATAGTGGGACATGGCCCAAGAAACGAAGAAGAGACACAAACCAAGGATCGCACAGACTGGGAGAAATATAAGAATTTACTTCAGGAGAAAATCAGGGAAATTCCCCAAATAAACACCCAGGATGAATTAGATGAAGCAGTTGAAAAATTGGAAAATCATATAAAAGAAGCCTATGAAGAAAGCACCAAGAGAATAAGGAAACCAATTCCGAAACATTCACATGGAGATACGCCAAGGGATATAAAGGAACTTATAAAAAAGAACAAAAGAAAATCTACAGAACAAAAAAAAGAGAAGAAGACAAGAAGAAACTGAATAAGCATAGTCAGATATTGAAAAATGCTTTAACAGAACTGCGTAATAACAGATGGCACCAGAGATTAAGGGAACTGAATACAATAGATCATTCGGCTTGGAAAATGCAAAAACGCTTACGACGAGAACAGACAGTTATACCTCCACTGCATGGAGCAAACGGAATGGTATATACGAGACTTGAAAAAGCCGAAGCACTTGCCGACACAATTGAGAGAGAAGCCAGAATAAATTACAGAAATGATGATGACAATGAAGATCTAGAAGAAGAAGTGGAGGCAAACGAAGAACTGATGATGGAACCACCGGAAACCGAAATCATTCCAAAACCGGCTTCACCAACAGAAATCAAAGAGATCTTAAAGAAACTGAAAAACCGGAAAGCACCGGGAGAAGATAGGATAACGAATTATATGTTGAAGAAATTGCCTAGAAAAGGAATAGCAGCCTTGACGAATATAACAAACGGAGTGATGAGGACCGAATACTACCCAAAGAGATGGAAAACTGCAGAAATGATAGTTTTCAACAAGCCTGGAAAGGAACGGAAATTTCCTCAAAATTATAGACCAATCAGCCTACTATAAGCACTAGGAAAAGTCGTCGAGAGGGTTATCGCCAAAAGGCTGAATGAGGAAACAGAAATGTTGAAGATAATCCCACCCGAACAATTTGGATTTCGACGAGAACACTCGACTGAACTCCAATTACAACGGCTCATAGAATACGTCACCGAAGGAATGCAGACAAAACAGGCCACAGGATTAGTTCTGATGGATATCGAGAGAGCTTTTGATAGAGTATGGCACGAAGGCCTAATCTACAAGATGAAAAAAGCAGGATATTCGACCAAGCTATGCAAGATTATAAGGAACTATCTGAGGAATAGAAACTTTTATGTGAAGATAGATGGAGCAACCTCTCAAACCAGACAATTGGAAGCGGGAGTGCCTCAAGGATCGGTACTTGGACCTCTGCTTTACGTAATATACGTTTATGATATCCCGAAGAATGCTAGGAATATGCTCACCTTGTACGCAGATGACACAGGAATATTGTTCAGACATCGACGCCCAGAGATCATACACCGGAGACTGCAGGAAGCCATAGATGAATTACTCAAATGGTGCATCAAATGGAAAATCTAAATCAATGGAAGAAAGACTCAAGCAATATTACAGCAAAAGAGAAGATTGAGGATGGAAGAAAACCTTGAAGTTGATGGAGAAGAGGTTGAATGGAAAAATGAAGCAACATACCTAGGAGTGACGCTTGACAGAGGACTTACATGGAAAAACCACATCAAATTTGAAGTTGATAAAACAAAAGCCGCAATGAGTAAACTTTATCCACTCATAGGCAGAAGAAGTCATATGAATAAGAACATCAAGTTGACGGTGATTAAAACTATTGCGCGACCACAACTCACATATGGATCGGCGGCATGGGGCTTCGCAGCCAAGACCCACATAAAGAGAATACAGGCCACTGAGAATAAACTCCTTAGAATGGCGATGGACGTACCCTGGTTTGTTAGGAACAAACAAATCTACAAGGACTCGGAATGGGAACCAGTTACAGAATTTATGAAGAGAAAGGCGGAAAGGATATTCGACAAAGCCAAACAACATCCAAATGAGGAACTACGAAGATTAGTCGACTACGATCCAACAGGAGAAGCTAGAAGGTCAAGAACCTACCACCGAAGACCGAGAGATCAGTTAAGGATTTAAATGTAACCAAAGAAGAGCTTTACCTATAAAAGCTATAGGCAGCATACAACTATCAACACGACTATGATCGTGTGAGAGTCCAGAAACCATAAGAGTCAACTGGTTAATAGGCAAAATGCCCGGAACCTATGAAGAAGCAGTTAAGGGTTTTTAGTGGGTCTCGAGCTCAGAGAGTGAGAATCCCCACACTGTTACCTCTCAGCAGAGGGTGTGTTCGTCTGTTTGCAGATTTTCCCCCTGCTACACCAACAAAAAAAAAAAAAATCCAAAACGAGATGGGAGAGTACGGTGGTCAGAAGAGGAGAATATCCTTTTAATGCGCCCTCATTTTATTGCACAAGATCTACAACAGGCAACTGGGAGAACTTATCGTGAAATTTCAACAACAACTTGGAACGAAATCAATATATACCATAAAACGAAAGTTTATGTTTCAGCCTTAAGAAATTGATTTTATTATGTCGGTGATCTTAACATGTTTGACCGAGCACCAGAGGAACATGTTCTAACATCCACTTGACAGACCGCAGCATTTTATTGTATATTATTGTAGGATCCACAATTGTGTAACATAAAAGTTGTAAATAAATGTTGTCGTGCATGGAAGACTTTAGAAATTCGAACTTTCCGAAGTCTTTTCGTTGTTGAAAATATGGTCCAGCTTTGCGCCTTGAAACAAAACAGATTTCTATAGAAATCTGTTTCCTATAGAAACAATAGATAACTAGATTTATCGCCAACCCCTACAGATGTTAAGAGAAAGGTTTGCTTTATGGCAACAGCATGTGTAACATTAAGTCATTGACGCTGGCGTGAACAAAGCTTCTTTTAACATTGAGATACGCCAGATGACGTTTGCTGATTGATGGGACAATTTGAAGACGGGGTAAGTACCATCCCAAGACTTGGTACTGCTGGAGTCCCATTGGTCCAAAAGTAAAAGAGACATCCCCTAAGTTTTCCAATCAGAAATGTGGGTGGGCCTTGAAGCTTTAAAATCATTGTTCTTTCCGGAAAACATTCATTCAGAGAGTTAGATTGAGAGATAGATTCAGATATAGATTCAGATTGATTCGCTAAGTGTCGGGTTCAGTTTTGAATATAGACGAAAGACGAATAGACGATTCAATACTTTTAGATGTTTAGTCGATTAGACGATTAGAGTTTTGTTTTGAAGTAAAGACGAAAATAGTCAGCAATCGGTCACAATATATTTAATATATTGTGTCACAATATATTTAATATATTGTGTAGAGTGAATCCAAGGTGTACATTTGTTAATAAACTTGTAAATAGAGTTCGAGTTTTATTAACAATACCATTAAGAAGAAGGGAAATATAGGTTTACTTTTGTCTGAAAGAGAATCATACCCTAGACCAGATAAAAAAGCCTACATTATAATTGTAATCACTCGAGAAAAAACCAGGCTTAATAAATTCAGAGACTTTTTTGGCTCTGCCTCTCCGTCTATGATTATATATGTTGAAAAACCAAATGAATGAAACGCGGTAAATATTTTTGTACCCCTAATACTGATGTGTACCCATGAATCATATGTGTACTCATGCAACTAATGTGTTCTGTTGATAATGTTTTATTTTGGTGCTTATCCTGAATTCTAATAATCAATTTTATGAAGTTTCCATTTGTCTGATTTTTTTATGTACTCGCAAATGCATAGCGAGTGAAATGATCGACTGAAAGATGCAGGTATCTTTTTGAATAACGATTTCCACCAAAACCTCCAATCGTATCTAATGACATTATTTCAAATGGTTCTTTTGCTGGCCCTATTTGTGACAAAAGACCAAATTTCTGACCTACTCTGGTTTTATTCTAATTCCTGCACATACTATGATTTTTATGTATATTTTAAACAACTAACAAAACTAGGTAAGATGCAGCTTTGATAATTTGTTTGTGTTCTTGTTTCTATTATTCCTGTCTCAATTTTTAGTCTTGAGAAAGTCGAAATATATCGACGAAACGTCGACTTTGTTTTAAGAAAGTTGTTATTATTCAGTCCTAAACCCGTGAATATCCCCTGAACATTATAATGGAAGGACGTGAAATACGAGTTGATAAGGTCTCCGTGTTCGGATGTTGAATTGGCTGGATTCAATTTCGAATTAAACGTTGAATTCTGTGCCAAAAGTGAGATAAAATACTGTTGAATTTGAAGTATTTGGAGAAAATCCAAATTGGATAGTAATTGAATCAAAAATGAACGACTTTGATTTGATTTCGGTCAATTTCATGCGTATATAAATATCAACACCTGTTAGACCAACCAACAAAAAATGGATCGCAACAAATGTGGAAAATCCAGTACGACACGAGTTCCCGTGGTCAACTATGATGGTTGTTCGAGGGGATTCTGTAAACAATGTGCTGGTTTAACAACATCGGAGATTTCGGTCATTGAACTGCGGGGAAAACGTGTGATGAAATTTTATTGTCAACATTGTTTGAAAGGGGAATCTCTCGAATTATTTCACAAGATTATAGAGAGTAAAGATGAGCTAATAGAAAGTAAAAAAGAAATTATCAGGCTTCACGTTCTAGTGAACGTGATTTGGAAAAACTCAAGAAGGAATTGGTGAAAGAACCTATAGCGACTATGCCTCAGCCAACATCTTATGCAGAAGCTGCAAAGACTAAAACCGGAACTGCTAGGTATGAATCCACACCGAATGTCCCCTTCATAATATGCAAACCAAAATATAGACAGGACTGTGCTCAAACAAAAAATGATATAGAAACTAAAATTGATGTTACTAAATTACGAGTGGGAGTCAATGCAATACTGAATAGAAAAGATGGATGTGTCCTAATAAAATGTAATTCCACTCAGTCGACGGATAAAATGAAAGATGTATTGATTACTAAAATGGGACAAAATTACGATATCAAAGAATCACAAATGCGAAGACCTAGTATATTTTTGTCGAATATAGAAAAGGATTTCTAGTCAGGTGATATCGTTGAAGCCATGAAAAATCAGAACCATTTTCTGAATGAGGCAGATGAGATTAAACTAGTCTCACTGAAAATGAATAAACACAAAACATCACAATCTGGAATAATAGAATGTAACGGATCAGCATATAAAAAGCTGCTTTCTGTGGGTAAAATCTACTTGGGACTCCAGCGGTGCTCTGTTTGGGAGAACTTGAGAGTGACGAGGTGTTTCAAGTGCTACTCGTTCAACCATAAGATGAATGACTGCAAATACAATGGACCTCCTGTGTGCTCCAAGTGCTCAGGATCACATGATTATAAAACTTGTAAGTCTGAAGAGAATTGTTGCATTAATTGTATTCAAAGTAATACCAAATATAGAACCGATTTCGATGTATGTCATTCTGCGCTTGATAAGGAGTGTCCCCTGTATAAAATTCAAATGAAAAGAGTTGAGGACAGGATAGACTATAATGTTTTGAGCATATTTGATTAATTCTGGATAATTAAATAAATGATTTTGACAGGAACGATATAAGTTTGGATAATGGATGTTTTTTAAGTGTTCAAGATGTGAATAAATTTATTAAATTAGAAAATGACTTCAATGTTAGCATATTTCATGTTAATATTCGTAGTCTAAATAAAAACTTAGATTCCCTGAAGATTGCTTTGAGCCAAATAGAGCGTTCTTACGATTTTATCGTTCTAACAGAGACCTGGAAAATTCAGGATATATCATTGTTTGAAATTCCGGGGTATAGTTTGGTATATAATTATAGTAGTGTGAATCAAAATGATGGGGTAGCTATCTATATAGGAGAGAATATAAATTTTGTTCATCATATTATAACTATTGATTTGCTGAGTGTGATTCAGATCGAGGCATTTTACGAGGGTTGTTCTATGAGCTTGGTTGCGGTCTACAGACCACATGATATATTGAAGGATGCATTCAACAGATGTCTTCAAGAGTTTCTTACTAGAAATGGACAAAACAAAAATATTAATAAAATAATAGACTTAAATTTCGACTTATTGTCTGATAATGATTTGGATGAGGAATATCATAATATCTTGACCGAGTATGGTTATACATCACTCATAAATACAGTAACAAGACCAGAGAGCGCTACATGTCTTGATCATATTTTCATCAAAACGGAAGTGCCGAGGGAAGACTACCAGGCATCAGTTTTTCACTATGATCTAACTGACCACTACCCAATAATGCTATTCATAAGAAATTCATTGGAGAAATCAAAAGAGTACAGAAAATCAAGGAGCTTCATAAATTATCCCAAACTTAATGCCGCGTTGGCTAGTCAAGATTGGCGTTTGTTACTGGAAGAACAAAACCCTCCACTAAAGCGTTCATAAGAATCTTGAAATTTCATATTTCAGAAAATACATAAAAAAAAGTTGAGAAGAAGAAAGAAATAAAACGCGAAGAATGGATAACATCAGGTATTGTCAAGGCTATCAATGAAAAAAATAAACTTTACAGGCAGATTAGGACCAGTCCACGGAATCAGACACTAATAAATAGATATAGAATCTATAAGAGCCTCCTTGAAAAACAGATAAAACTCCAGGATTGGATGGTATAACGACGAATACGCTGAAGAACATTGCCTCAAATATTCTGGTTCCTCTCTGTCATGTGGTCAACTCGTCAATGGAGTTTGGTGTCTTTCCCGACATTCTCAAGGAAAGCTTGATCAAGCCGGTATACAAGTCGGGAGATAAGAAGGATGTAAGCAATTATCGACCAATTTCCCTCACGTCAAATTTGTCAAAAATATTCGAGAAAATCATTCATGAAAGAACAGCTGAATTTTGTAATGATCTCGTTACAACCCTAATCCTCATCGCCGTGACGCTACTGCTTCCGTAATATACGGAATAATTAACCGGATTTTTCCATTTGAATTAACCTTCAAATCAATTAGATTTTGAACTTGACGTTGTTAACAGGTGACGAAAAGTGAGTACGTTATATCTGGTGATAAAATATCTTTATTGATTAATTTCAATTATATTAATTTCACTTCATTTTCTTTGTTCAGAAATTTAATTTGTTGAATTTCGTAATTTTCATCCTGCTCACCATCAGTGGGTTGGGACTTTATTTATTAATTCCTTTTTTCCTTTCATTTCTTCACTTGCCAGAGAGTACATGCTCCCTTTTTTTTCATCATTTTTTCTTTAATTTCTTGATATAATTCTTTCGGATAATTTATTGAAAAGTTGTTGTACTTCTATTTGGTTAATTCTAGTTTGACCAATTTGTTGAATTTGTTTTCTCTTTCCGGAAAGATATAGCTAGAATTTTGTTATATTTTGTTGAACTTGATCATAGTTTTTTATCTATTCAATCATATATAGCTCGTTATTCTGTGAATTATTTCACTTAACACTTAAAAGGCGTTTTGTACTGATTCCAATTATTATATTACTGTCGAAGGAGTTAGTTGTAACAGAATTAAATCGACCACCATTTTGACATCTACTAATTTTTGTCTATTCTGCACTGCACGTTGTAGTATCAGTTGACATTGAAGGGAAGCAACACCGTCTGAAGCTGAGTCTTAAGATCAGAATCTCGTGGACTGAAATCTTTTGGTTGATATAAACCCAGCGAGCCTCAAATATCTGAACTGCAAATCAAAGGCATCTGGATTGAACCAGTGAGAACTGAAATTTTCTGCCAATTACCATCCAACGGGAAATACCCAGAATAGAACAAGTGAGGTCTCAAAATTTCTGTTTTTTTATAACTTTAACTCGATCAGTACATATTTATCAAAATTCTGTCTGGAGCCCAATTAGCTTTCTATAACGCCTTATTTGTATTTTTTTTATATAATCAGCCTTCAGCAGTCATAACTTATTTTTTTTTTTTGTAAATTTTTAATTTTAATAAAATTGTAAAAAGCCATTTTCTTCAACTTTCCCTGAAGCAGGATTTCTCTTGGTTTACGTGGTAAACCTGGCGCCCAACTAAAGTTAGGTTCTGTGAAGAAAATTTTGGGGACTCACCCCTCACCGTATCCATCTGAGCAGCCGATAGGCCAAGTACAACTGTAGGTTACACATTGGCGCCCAACGTGGGGCACGCCATTTCTTTTGAGAGCTTCACAGTGCTCAACTTCCTTTTCTTTTCTTTTTTCTTTGAGGTCTTGCTTCTTGGAGACAATATTTGTAAAATAAGTGGTCCGACAGAATTTGTTCAAAATTTACTAACACATATGTCTACTGGTAATATTCGCTTTTGAACGAACTCCTTCCTTCTCGATATTTAATTATTCAATTTTTTTTTCTTCATCGCAAATTTTCTGAAGATATATACAATTTTCCCGAAATTCAATAAACTTTCATTTATTTTTGAATTTTTTCGTAACTACGTATGTACCTATAAATTCGACACAATATGAATCCTAATCACTTGAAAATTAATGAACTGATTTATGAAATTAAAATTCGAGGTGTTGAACCTACTGGAGATATTGATACTAAGAGAAAAATATTAAGAGGACTCCTTAGTCAGGAAAAAGCTAATCGCAGTTTTCATGCCGTAACAAATCCATATTCTCATTCTCAAGACGTAGAAGAAATTGGTGAAACTCTCATTGATTTGAAAAAGGTTATTTCTGACTTTAGCGGTAATAGAGATGATCCTACCTATACTAGAATTTCTAGTCGTTTAACTCACGTGTCTAATCGATTATCTAAGTTAGTTGCTGATGAGGAATTTGAGATTTTGACGAAACAGAAGATTGAGTATGGAGTTTTAGAGTTGGAGGCTGATCTCGATTTGAAGGTGTCTCCTGCTAGGTCTTCTACCCCCACTCAGGTGAATGCTCCTGTCCATTATAGTAGTTCATCGAATGGTTCATTTGTGGCTCCACATAAATGGAATATTTATTTCACAGGTTCGACCCAGACCGAATCAGTAAATTCATTTTTAGAAAAGGTTGAATTGTTGAGACAGGCACGAGGTGTATCGAAGCAGGAACTTTTCCAATCTGCTTGTGACTTATTTAGGGGATCTGCATGGACGTGGTTTGTTAATAGCAGAGCTAAATTTCAAACTTGGGATGATCTTGTTGTTGAGTTGAAGAGAGATTTTCTTCCTTACTTTTACGAGGAGGACTTGGAACAAGAGATCAACACAATAATATATATATCTAATAATGTATCTACAATATCTAGTTCTCGATGTTGGAATTGCGGTTTATCTGGTCACAACTATCCTCAATGTCGAAAACCCAGAACAGTATTTTGTTATGGTTGTGGTAAGAAGGACACATTTAAGTCTAAGTGTGATCAATGTAATTCAAAAAACGTGCATCGCGGTGGCGAGAACACGAATCTCGTCACCAGTCAGAACGGTCATGTTACAGTCAGTCGAAATGTCACAAATCATGGCGCCGCGAATTCGAGAAACAACCGAAGACAAAACGTTTCGAACCAATAGAATATTCACATTTGAATTGACCAAGGCTTTTTTTCAGATTCCTTTGGATGATTCTTCCTGTGCCAAGACCGCCTTTGCAGTTCCAGGAAGAGGTCTGTTTGAGTTTGTTGTTTGTCCGTTTGGACTGAAGAACAGTCCTAGAGCTATGGTTCGCTTAATGAATAAGGTTATAGGTCATGACTTAGCGCCTTATTGTTTTGTTTATCTGGATGATATCATTATAGCCACTCCTACTTTTGCTCTTCATATCAAGAGGCGAATTTTGGCGCTAGTGGTTAACTATGGTTAGGTTGTAGTTACTTGGGTAACCACATTTTGGCGAAGATAACCATGTAACTATGACGTTTTAATGACGTCACACGAAGTTAACCACGTAACCTTCCTCTTGAGTACAATGTGGTATGTATTTCTATCTCCTTTCAATGAGTGAAATGGAATATTGGACCATTGATGCATTGAACTCTATTGGAGTTCCCACAGAGTTCAATGCATTGATGTTATGTGGAATTCACAAAGTTTTGAACAAAGAGAAAGGGAAGAAAGGGGGAAAGGGGGAAGAAAGGGTCTCTGGTTTTGAAGAGATGGATGCTATAATCAAAGATTAACCTTCCTCTTCGATATAACGTTATTTTTATAAATAAAATTCAATTTCTGTACCAGACAGAAAAGAAATAAGAAGGGAACTGGGAAGATAATCCGTTTAATTAAGTTTTCACTCGTTAAGCAAAACTGAAAATTTGAATTTGATAATTTTGATTATTCTTAAGCTTATGAATTATTATTTACTAAGTAGGTATGCTGAGGTCTTGGTCGGATTAAGACTTTTTGGATGATTTTTTGCTTTGTTAGACTTGATAAAGCCCTAAGCTATTTGGGATGTATATATACATAGAGGGTCCATGTACTACGTCAAGTAAAAATATGAATTAATGAGTATCTAGACGATCAAATGTAGAAGTATCTGAGTAGATAGTGAAATAATGAATCCTCAATGTAAAATCATTTTTATCTATTACAAACTCAAAAATATAAAGGAGTGTAAAAAAAAAACGGTATTTTAAAAGCACGTTTACTAATAACTTTTAATATTACAGATCTTCCTTTAAACAAAGCAATGGTATTTTCAATTCGTGTCGTTTCAGAGAGTAGAAAATTGAAATGCTTCTCCTTGGCCCTTGAATTTCCACTATCACTACTGATATAAAAATTTTTGCTGCTCATTATTTGCGGAACATGAAGCTTAAGTTCCCAACTGGTGAAAGATATATGTGAATTGAATTCATATTCCATGTCTCTTTCCATATCATTCAGATTATCAGATATTCATCGATATGGACACATAAACCAATGTTTGCAGGGATAAACAAGTCCTTCTATCAATTGGTACTTTCCATAAAAGTATTTATCTCCTTGTTGAAACATATTTTGATATGGTTTCCCTTTCCTTATTCCTCTAACCTCCATTTATTAATTTATTCGGAAATCCATTAATCGAACAAATCAGGCGGCAGTGCTAGTTGACACCTTCCAATAAATGTCATCAGTAACTATGACGTCACACATAACCATAACCATAGTAAGTTGTGGTTACAGCGCCAAAATTCGCCTAAGGTTTTGAAAGAGGTTTATCAGAGACTCAAAAACGCGAATCTCACAGTAAATTTAGATAAGTGTGAATTCTGTCGCCCATCTCTTGTTTATCTTGGGTTTGTAGTCGATGAACATGGTTTGAGAACTGATCCAGAAAAGGTTTCTGCGATTGTCAATTATCCAACCCCCAAAAGTACAACTGAGATCAAACGTTTAATTGGTCTTGTCGGTTGGTATCGGCGTTTTATAAAAGATTTTTCGTCTGTCTGTTCTCCCATAACTGATTTGTTGCATGGTCGAAAGAAAGGACAAACTATAACTTGGACTCCTGAAGCCGAAGCAGCTTTCACTGAAATAAAATCTCGTTTAGTTTCAGCACCAGTGCTAGCCAGCCCTGATTTCTCGAAACCCTTCTTTATCCAGTGTGATGCTTCTGATACAGGTGTTGGTGCTATTTTATACCAGGAATGTGATGGTTTGGAACACCCTGTAGCTTACGCTAGTAAAACTTTGACAACTTGTCAGCGTAAATATACTGTGACAGAAAAAGAATTGTTAGCGGTCATTTTCGGAATTGAAAAATTCAGGAGTTATGTAGAAGGTACCAAATTTACAGTTGAAACGGATCATACCTCTCTTATCTATCTTCATAACTTGTCAAATCCTTCCGGACGTTTGACTAGGTGGGCTGTTAAACTCTCTCAATTTAACTTTGCAATAAAACATCGAAAAGGATTTTTGAATGTTGTGGCTGATGCATTGTCGCGCTCGGTCGCAGATATTTCTGTAATAATTGACGTTTCTACTTTTCAACCTGATAGATGGTATAAGTCAATGATTGAAAATGTTCTGAAGAGTCCCGATGAATATCCTTCTTTTCGTGTTGAAAACGGGATTTTGTATAAACATTATCTTTCACATCACAATTTAACTAGTAATTTAACCGATTGGAAAATTGTAGTCCCTTCCACTAATCGTTTGGAAGTTCTCAGCTTTTATCATGATAAAGAAACTTCTGCTCATTTAGGAATATCTAAAACTCTTAATCGAATATCAGAATTATACTACTGTCCAAAAATAAGAAGGGACGTTTACAAATATGTTAGAAAGTGTCCTAGTTGTGCTGCCTGTAAAAGTACGAACTTGCCTCCGGCCGGTCAAATGGGTTCATATAAAAACATAAATTTTCCCTTTCAATGCCTTTCTGCGGATATTTCAGGTCCCTATCCTAGATCTAAAAACGGAAACCAATATGTTTTAGTGGTTGTCGATTGGTTTACTAAATTTACTTTGGTTCAGCCGATGTCTAATGCTACTTCGAAAAATATCGTCAAATTTATTGAAAATCATGTATTTCTCATTTACGGAGTACCACAGATTATGATGGTTGATAACGGTAGTCCATTCATCAGTAAAGAGTTCAAGCATTTGATGGAAACTTATCGAGTGCAAAAGATTTGGTACAACGCGAAATATCATCCTCAAGTTAATTTCGCAGAGCGAGTCAATAAAGTTATCGTTACATCAATCCGTTGCTACATTCATGATAATCACAAAACATGGGATTCTTCTATTTTCAAAGTAGCTCAAGCTATAGGATTGGCAAAACATGACGTCACCGGATATTCTCCTGCTTTCTTAACTTTTGCTCGGAATGTTCCTGTGACAGGGGATTTTTATGGAAAAATTTCGGACAATGATAAGAATATTTCTTCTATTTCAGACAAATCACAACGAATTGATGACGTTCAAAAGCTTCCTGATTTATTTGTAGAAGTGCGAAATAGGTTGCATCAGGCTTATCTTAGGAACTCTCATCAATACAATTTGAGGAAATGAAAAGTTAAATTTTATGTCGGTGACAAGGTGTGGAAGAAGAATGTTACTCTTTCTTCAGCTGTCAATAATTATTGTGCCACTAGAGTTGTTTCAGATTTGGTTTACGAACTTCAAGATTTGAATGGTAACGATTTGGGTCGCTGGCATATTAAGGATATTAAGTCAGCCTATATGGATGAAAACTCAGATTCCGATGAGGAGGAATATTTCAGCGCTGATTCAGATGATAGCTCAAAATAATTTTATCTCCACTTCCTTGCCTTGTAATTTATCTTTATTATCTATAAACAATGGTGTCGTGAAGGAGAATGAATCTGTTGAATGGCATAATTATGAAAGAATCTACATTTTTGTGTTCCTTCGGAAAATTTGTGCTTTCATGAGGAAACCTTTCAACGGAGTTATGTTGATTCGGTTCTAGTAATTTTGATAATTTGAGAACTGATGTAACATATAAATTTGCGTTCTATATGATTTATCTTTATACTTATCTATATATTAATTTTGAGTTTGATAATAGTGCCTGAAT
The DNA here is from genome assembly GCF_907165205.1 of Coccinella septempunctata. Taxonomy (NCBI): domain Eukaryota; kingdom Metazoa; phylum Arthropoda; class Insecta; order Coleoptera; family Coccinellidae; genus Coccinella; species Coccinella septempunctata. The sequence continues at coordinate 5,442,296 of NC_058194.1, read as the reverse complement.
TTCTACCTGGTTCCTCTGTGATTGACATGAATCTAAATTAAAAAAAAAAAAATTTGTGAACTCCTAAAGTTTCCAAATTTTTTTTTTACCCAGGTGGGGTGGTGTGTAACGATCTCGTTACAACCCTAATCCTCATCGCCGTGACGCTACTGCTTCCGTAATATACGGAATAATTAACCGGATTTTTCTTAGGAGGGAGGGGAGTCGTTCATTTTCAATTCCATTTGAATTGACCTTCAAATCAATTATATTTTGAACTTGACGTTGTTAACAGGTGACGAAAAGTGAGTACGTTATATCTGGTGATAAAATATCTTCATTGATTAATTTCAATTATATTAATTTCATTTCATTTTCTTTGTTCAGAAATTTAATTTGCTGAATTTCGTAATTTTCATCCTGCTCACCATCAGTGGGTTGGGACTTTATTTATTAATTCCTTTTTTCCTTTCATTTCATCCCTTGCCAGAGAGTACACGCTCCCTTTTTTGTTATCATTTTTTCTTTAATTTCTTGATATAATTCTTTCGGATGATTTATTGAAAAGTTGTTGTACTTCTATTTGGTTAATTCTAGTTTGACCAATTTGTTGAATTTGTTTTCTCTTTCCGGAAAGATATAGCTAGAATTTTGTTATATTTTGTTGAACTTGATCATAGTTTTTCATCTATTCAATCACATATAGCTCGTTATTCTGTGAATTATTTCACTTAACACTTAAAAGGCGTTTTGTACTGATTCCAATTATTATATTACTGTCGAAGGAGTTAGTTGTAACAGAATTAAATCGACCACCATTTTGACATCTACTAATTTTTGTCTATTCTGCGCTGCACGTTGGAGTATCAGTTGACATTGAAGGGAAGCAACACCGTCTGAAGCTGAGTCTTAAGATCAGAATCTGGTGGACTGAAATCTTTTGGTTGATATACACCCAGCGAGCCTCCAATAACTGAACTGCAAATCAAAGGCATCTGGATTGAACCAGTGAGAACTGAAATTTTCTGCCAATTACCATCCAACGGGAAATACCCAGAATAGAACAAGTGAGGTCTCAAAATTTCTGTTTTTTTATAACTTTAACTCGATCAGTACATATTTATCAAAATTCTGTCTGGAGCCCAATTAGCTTTCTATAACGCCTTATTTGTATTTTTTTTATATAATCAGCCTTCAGCAATCATAACTTATTTTTTTTTTTTTGTAAATTTTTAATTTTAATAAAATTGTAAAAAGCCATTTTCTTCAACTTTCCCTGAAGCAGGATTTCCCTTGGTTTACGTGGTAAACCTGGCGCCCAACTAAAGTTAGGTTCTGTGAAGAAAATTTTGGGGACTCACCCCTCACCGTATCCATCTGAGCAGCCGATAGGCCAAGTACAACTGTAGGTTACAATTTTTGGAAAGCTGCCAAGTTTTGAAAGAAGGCCAATTCGGTTTTCGTAAGGGAAAATCAACACAGGATGCTGTAGCGCAACTAACGGCCAATATATATCGCTCCCTTGACACTGCTAAACCATGCCTTTGCCTATTTATCGATTTAAAGAAAGCTTTCGATACCGTGAAACACGAAAAACTATTGAAAACACTAGAAGGATATGGAATTAGAAATCGAGCTTTGGATTGGTTTGGGAGTTACTTGTCGGGCAGGAGTCAACGTGTCCAGGTTCGAGATCATCTTAGCACCTCTTCCCCCATCCAATGTGGAGTGCCTCAAGGAACGATCTTAGGACCACTATTGTTTATAGCATATCTCAATTCAATTCTCACAATCAATATTGAGGGTGAATTGACTGCTTTTGCTGATGATGCGGCCATTTTTTACCATGCTGATACCTGGGAGATGTTGAAGGAACGCTATCGTTCTCAAGAACTGCACAAGCGTATGAAATAAAAATTGTTGATAAATTCAAATATTTGGGAATATACCTGGACAAACATCTGAGGTGGAACTATCACATAGAACATTTGGCCAAAAAATTGCGTATACTGATACCACGTTTCAGAAAGTTGAGAGATTTTTGCAAGTTGGGACTTCTGAGGAAGATCTATTTTGTGTTGGCACAGACGCACCTGAATTATGGAATATTGGCCTGGGGTGGAGTGACGAAAAGTTGCCTGAGGAAGCTTGAGATAACACAGGAGTGGCTACTGAAGATAATATTCAGAAGACCATTTCGTTTTCCAACCGAGAGATTGTATGCGGAGAGCGGAGTTATGGACCCGCGAAAACTTTTTTTCCTTGCGCTATCCATACATCAGAAAAAACATTTGGTGTCTGCAATTTTTAATGATCATCTATATGATACAAGGAATAAAGGAACGTGGATAACTCATTCGAGGACGAACAGGACAATAGATCAAAGATCTCATACCTATCTAGCTCCGTTCATATTCAATAAAATACCGCCTGAAATTAAAAATGTTGTAATGAAAGTCTTCAAGAGAAAAATTAAAGACTGGCTTGTCTCGCTGCCGACATGGAAAGTTTGCCAAATGATAGACTTGAAAAATTCTTATATCCATACTTAAGGACGAAAAATTAACCATGGCTCATAACAAATGACATTCTATCATTAGTTTTTTCTTTGTACTCCTTTGTAAATACAGTATGAATGTTTGTTTATTTCATAATGAATCATGAATTTTCCTCACAGGACAATTTCTGAAATTGTCTTCGGAAAAGAATTTATCTGGGATGTTTTTTCAACAGTAGATATACTTATGCATAGAATGAATTGTAAATATGTTGAAATTGTTTCTTTTTTTCTTTTTACTGTGACAATATAGGATGTAAATACTAGTCGAATAAACGTCATAATTATTATTATTATTATTAGATGTCACATTTTTCACAAATTTGCCTTGTCAGAGAGTCCATTGCAATATAATAAATTTTTCTGATTTTGTTGGTTATTTTACTAGCACGAATGTGTGGATTTTTTCAATTAACTCTAAACCAAAATCATTTGATAAAATTATTTTAATCATTTCTCGATTATTGAACCACCAAAAAAGGTCAAAGGCATCACGCAGTGCACACGATGTCAACAGTATGGGCACTCCAAATCTTACTGCAACAGACCTTATGTATGTGTTAAATGTGGAGGGGCGCATAACACCACAATGTGCAAAAAGACCAGAGACTCTCCAGCTAAATGTGCACTATGTGAAGGAGCCCATTCGGCAAATTATAAAGGATGTGAGTTCTACAATAAAATGTTTAAATCAAATAACGCCAATAATCGATTAAACATACAACATAGGCCAACCACACAACAAAATCTTGGAAAAAATCCACATCAACAAACACGACTGGACAATTATCCATCCTGCAAGACGTCTCAACAGCAAACCAATAATGTACAATACCAACAACAACAACAAAAACCACAAACCAGAAACTATGCAGATGTTACCAAGAACGGCAAAAACGTATATGTCGAAACTACTAGTGATGTGAGTCATATTATGAGCAGGTTCTTAGATGAGTTTAAAGCCATGATGCAGCAGCTGATTCAACAAAATAGTATGGTACTGAACATGCTAATCACACTTATAAGCAAAATTCACTAATTTTATCAAAATAGCAGAATGGAATTCCAATGGTCTTCTGCAACATAAGAATGAGGTCGAATATTTTTTCCATCAAAATTCCCTTGATATTCTACTTATCAGTGAAACACACTTCACAGATAAATCATATTTCAATTTAAGAAATTACTCAACATACTGGACCAATCACCCAGACAATACTGCCCATGCTGGTACAGCCATTCTAATCAAGAACACCATTAAACACTATGAAATGCCAAAGTATGAATACAACCACTTGCAAGCAACAGTTATCAAAGTTTAAACGCTAGCACATGACATAGCGATCGCTGCCGTATATTGCCCTCCAAGGCATAATAACAAAAAACAGGATTTCAAGGATTTCTTCGAAACTCTGGGATCAAAATTCATAGCTGGAGGCGATTATAATAGCAAGAACACCCTTTTTGGTTCAAGACTTACCACGACAAAAGGTAGAGACTTGGCAAGACTCATCCAAGAAGAAAACTATACCATCCTATCAACTGGTATCCCAACCTATTGGCCAACGGATTCAATAAAACCCCAGATTTATTAGACTTCTTCATAATAAATGGCATCTCATCCTCCTATATGAGTGTTATACCAAGTTATGAATTATCCTCAGATCACTCCCCTATCATAGCCACCATAAGCATGTGCATAATCCACAAACAACCAATTCCTCGACTACATAATAGAAAAACCGATTGGAACGAATACAGAAGAACAATAGAAAAAAATATACGACTCAATGTGAGCCTTAAAACCAACAGGGAGATAGATGAAGCGCTGACATCATTTATTGATATCCTTAAAGAAGCTGTGCAGAAAGCCACACCTACTTCACAACAAACGTACAAAGCATACAATGTTCCAATCAAGAGACTCTGAACCAGAAGAAAAAAGCAAGACAGAATTGGCATCAAACACACTCACCTACAGATAAAACTATCCTAAACAGACTAACAAACCAATTGAAATTCAAGATGAAAGAACACAGAGAACAATCCTTCAAAAATTATGTTATGGGGCTCAATAGATATGATAACACAGTGTGGAAACCGATAAAAAATTTAAAAAGGCCAAAAATTCATATAGCACGTATACACAACTCGCAAGGATCAACACTTCATTGAGCAAGAACGGATGAAGAAAAGTCTAAAACATTTGCTGAACATCTAGCCAGAGTATTCACACCCAATGATAATTTCCAAGACGAAGAAATCGAAAGAGAGCTTTTATATACTCCATCAAATGTCACCACCATCAAAAAACTCACATTGAAAGAAGTCCAAAACGAAATCAAATATTTGAATCCAAGGAAAGCAGCAGGAATGGACAAGATCACACCAAAAATGATCAAAGAACTTTCAAAGATTGGAGTATCATTATTGACGCAAATATACAACGCTATTCTGAGAAAAAACTATTGGCCTGATCAACTGAAGAATGCTGAAATAATTCTCTTTCCAAAACCAGGCAAAAATCCAAATGATGTCTCCTCATATCGACCAATCAGCTTACTGCCGATTCTGTCTAAAATACTGGAAAAGTTATTACTGCTGAGAATAAAGTCAGATACCAACAACCAAGAAATAATTCCTCAACACCAGTTTGGCTTTAGAGCTCATCACTCCACCACACAACAGATTCACAGAATAAGCCGTGAAATCAGCAAAGCCCTGGAAGACAAAAAATACTGTACATCTGCTTTTTTGGATGTCAGTCAGGCCTTTGATAAAGTCTGGCATCAAGGACTGTTATACAAGATCAAAAAGTGTCTACCGGTATACTATTTTCTACTGATGAAATCTTATCTTACAGGAAGAAGTTTTAGAGTAAGGGTCAACGATAAAGTATCCGATCTTTATCCCATAAAATCAGGCGTTCCTCAAGGAAGTGTTATTGGTCCGTTTTTATATTTGGTGTATACAGCAGACCTGCCCACATGTACTAACACAATAATCGGAACATTCGCAGATGATGCTGCAATACTTGCAAATGACGAAAATCCTGAAAAAACATCCAATATTTTACAAACGCACCTTGATAAAATACAAGAATGGGTCAACAAATGGAAAATCGAAGTCAATGAGACAAAATCTGTGCAAATCAATTTTACGCTTCGAAAAGGACAATGCCCTTCTGTTCAGCTAAATAACATACAGTTACCAGTATCACATAGTACAAAATATTTGAGAATTCACTTAGATAACGAATTAACATGGAAGGAACACGTGGTTAAAAGAGGGAGCAAATAGACCTGAAAGTTGAAGAGCTGTATTGGCTTATAGGCGGGAAATCTAAATTGTCGCTGGAAAACAAACTTCTCATATAAAAAGCAGTCATAAAACCTATTTGGACATATGGTATCGAACTGTGGGGATGTACTTCTAAGTCCAACGTATCTATAGTACAAAGAAGCCAATCGACAATACTAAGAATGATAGCAAATGCACCATGGTATGTGACCAACCAAACATTGCACGAAGATCTAAAAATATCTAAAAGGATGTTATGGACGTCATAAAGGAAAAGAGCCAGAAACACCACGATAAACTACACGAACACATAAACGACCTTCTACAGCCATGGCTAGAACCATACACCACCCGGAGACTCAAAAGGAATTGGCCAGCAAACCTTAAGTAGGATAGAAGGGGTCTTTTCATTGGAGAAGACCCTATGAACCTGTAGAGCCCATGCTCTACAGACATCAGATCAGCTTATAGAATTTGTATTCTGATTGCTAATGAATAAATGAAATGAAAAAAAAAAATTCTCGATTATGACATTGATCATCTCTTATTTCATCCAATGTCACTAGATTCACAGTTCATATATATTCATCTGAATTTTCACTATCTTCCATAGCTGGATTACGGGAAAGGCAATCTGCTTCTACATTCGCCTTACCTGGTTCATACCTAATTTCAAAATCGAATTGAGAAAGGAAATGTATCATTTCACCTAATTCTTCATCTGGTCTTGTACGAAATTCTTTTCCCTCTAAAGGTTTATGGTCTGTGATAACTGAGAATTTACGACCTTATAACCAATATTGCTAAAATTTTATCGCTTCTTTACTTGCAAGGCGTTGGAATTTTTTCAGTTTCTTTGAGAAATATGCTACTGGTTTCAGTTCACCGTTCATCTGTTTTTGTTTGAGAACAGCCCCAACTCCTTGAATACTGGCATCTGTATATATGGTTATAGCGGCACTTGGATCAAAAATTGCAAGGACTGGTTCAGAGCAAAGAATGTCCTTAACTTTATCAAAAGCTTCTTGACAATCCGGAGTCAAATTTCACATCTTTCCTTAACAAGTTATGAAATGGTCTGAGTAACCTAGATGAATTTTCTATATATTTGTGATAAAAATTTACTTTTTCCAAAAATTGCCTTATCTTTTTTCGCGTATCTGGAGGAGGAAAATTTTTGATTGAAGTTATATTGTCGTTGAGAGGTTGCACTGAATTGTTTCCTACAATATGTCATAAATATTTTACTTCTTTTTTCGCAAAATTACATTTATGAATATAAGTATGAAGCCTTCTTCACGTATTGCTTCCAATACTTTCTGTAAATCTTTTATGTGTTGTTCAAATGTCGGAGAAAATATAAGAATATCATCTATATAGTAGGTACAAAATGAATTCAAATTATGTCTTCGGATGATATTGCTTAAGATACGTTGGAATATCGCTGGTGATGTTTTTAGTCCAAAAGGTAAGCATTTCCTTGCCAATGACCATTTTGAGTCACAAGAGCAGTCTTTTATCTATCTTTGACGCGAACGGGAATAGACCAGAAAGCAGAATTTATGTGTGATGTGGTGAAAAATTTGGCATTCATTGTCTTGAATAAGATTTCATCGATTGATGGAAAGGGTTGTGGTTCAGGAACTATTAATTTATTAAGTTCATGAAAATCAACGCACAATCTTGTCTTAGATCCTTCATCCCTTTTGTACGCCAAGGTGACCGGTACTGCGAATGGTGAGGAAGATTCTTCAATTAAATTTGCTTTCAACAGTTTCCCTATTTGAAACTCTATTTATTTCTGATCTTCCATTGATCATCTGTAAGGTTTTTTCCCACAAATTTATGTTCTATAAGTGTAATTTGTGCTTCATTATCCTTAACTTGACCAATGTCAAATTTATGCTTCGCAAAAATATTTTTAAATTTGTTAATTATATTCAATGAACAGCTGTCGCCGCGAATGGTTATCTGTTTATCCGCTCCCCATATTGACGCGATAAAATCGTATTCGAGGTGTGAATTAAATTGAATTAAATTAAATGCTAATTGGTATAGTTATTTGTGATTCAAAATATTTATACTACATCAGACAACAATAAAATTGGCAACTTGTGACAAAAGACATGTAAAACTAGTGAAGTTTAACAAGAAAAAGGACTCAAAAAGTATCCCTTATCAGTGCAGATGGTCAAGATGCTATCATCTCGTCAACATTGATTACTTACCAGTGGCGTACCGCTGATTAGATAAAATGAACCAGACCCCGACCTCAAATGAATCAGAAATCGATTCTCATCATGTAATACACCCAACAAAAACACCAAATATTGCCCCAGTGAAGACACCAATGAATTATTCTCCAAGCACAACTGCCCCAACAACTAAAACCAGTGCTCACTTCCATCGAATGTCATCAACAAGTGACGAGGATTTCCATGGATTCGAAAGCAATGCAACAGGCAATAACGAATGGCAAGTAGTGAAAACAACAAACACAAAAAGAAGAAAAATAAACGCAAGCACTACAACCCCCATCGAAATTCGCAATACATTTAATGCTCTGAGTAGGACGAACGAGGATACCCAGCAACCAAACAACAGCCCAAGTAAAACTCCTAAACCACCCCCGATATACATCTATGGGGTTGTGGATTATGCAGAGATGGCAAGAAAATTAAAAGCTGTTGTGAAAGATGAAGAATACACCACCAAATGCTTAGCAGACAACACAATCAAGGTAAACAGCACTACACCAGAATCCTACAGAAAACTCATAAAGATTATGCGTGACAGTGATATAATTCACCACACCTACCAACCCAAAGAAGATCGTGCATATAGAGTAGTGATCAAACACCTGCATTACACAACAGACATCAATATAATTAGGCAAGATCTGATAACGGATAACACCGCTCACGCCAGATCCGCCATCATTGTGAAAAACTCGATAGGTCATATCGAACTGCCAGAATATAGGAAAGATCTGTTACAGGCCACAACAATAAAGGTAGAACTTGCATCATTCGAAATAGCAGTCTCCTCAGTTTACTGCCCCCCACGTCACAACATCAAGAAAGAAAACTTCAATGACTATTTCTCAACACTGGGCCCCAAATTCGTCGCCGAAGGAGATTTCAATAGCAAAAATACCCTATTTGGTTGACGTCTTACAACAGCGAAAGGAAAAGCATTAGCAAATCTCATACAAGAAAATGGCTACAACTTTTTATCTACAGGCACTCCCACATATTGGCCGACAGATCCTAATAAGATTCCGGACCTCTTCGTAACAAACGGCTTATCTCATTCTAACATGGACATTACAGCAAGCTACGACCTGTCTTCGGATCATTCTCCCATAATCGCAACAATCAGTGCTTTCATAATCCACAAGAAACAAATTCCCAGACTGCACAATAGGAGCACCAATTGGGACGAATATCGACAAAATATCGACGAGACCATAAGCCTGAACGTAAGCCTGAAAACCCCAGATGAAATAGAAGAAGTGCTATCAACATTCAACAACCTAATTATACAAGCAGTGGAACAAGCAACACCTGTAATCAATGTAATAAATGATACCCACAATATCACTGCAGGAATTAAGGAACTAATTGCACAGAAGAGAAGAGCAAGAGCAAGATGGCAGCAAACGCACTCCCCAGCTGATAAAAACACCTTGAATAAAACAACCAATCGACTCAGAGCGAAAATCAAGGAATTAAAAGAAAACTCATTTCAAGAGTACATCTCAAATCTAAGCAGATTTGATAATTCAATATGGAAACCAATAAAGAACTCTAAAAAACCAACAACGCATACATCAGCTATACGTAATACATCAACACCTAACACACATTGGGCCAGAAGTGACGAAGAAAAAGCCAACCTATTTGCCGAACACCTAGCCACAGTATTCACCCCCCACAACGACGCCAGAGATAACGAGATAGAAAGAGAACTCCTAGAGGTACCCAACATCACAGCACCAATTAAACCTTTCACCACGACTGAAGTCCAGGACGAACTCTGTCGCCTCAATACAAGAAAAACTGCAGGAATTGACAAAATAACACCGAAAATGCTTAGAGAGTTTCCAGACAAGGGAACCACTCTACTTAAGTATATTTACAATGCTATACTGAAACTAAATTACTGGCCACAGCAGTTCAAAATAGCCGAAATTATTTTAATTCCAAAACCAGGTAAATATCCTAGCAGTGCGACCTCCTATCGGCCAATTAGTTTGCTACCTGTCACCTCCAAAGTCCTCGAAAGACTTGTCCTCCGTAGAATCAACACAGACCAAAATACTGAACAATGGATACCACATCACCAGTTTGGATTTCGAGCAGCTCACTCAACAGTGCAACAAACTCACAGAATAAGCCATGTCGTAAACGAAGCCCTCGAAAAGAACAAATACTGCACATCAGCGTTCCTTGACGTGAGTCAAGCTTTTGACAAGGTTTGGCACCCCGGCCTACTGTACAAGATAAAAAAATATCTTCCAATAACATATTACAAACTTTTGAGCTCCTATCTAGATACAAGAAAATTCAGGGTAAGAGTGAACGACAAAATATCAAATAATTTTCCCATATCATCTGGGGTACCACAAGGCAGTGTTCTTGGTCCCATTTTGTACTTATTGTACACTGCAGACCTACCAACCAACCCAAACACAGTAATGCGTACATTCGCGGACGACGCAGCCATACTAGCGAGCAATGAAGACCCAGTAGAAGCTTCTCACTTGCTACAGACTCACCTAGACCAGATACAAGAATGGCTGCATAAATGAAGAATAAAGATCAACGAGACCAAATCTGTACAAGTCAATTTCACACTGAGAAAAGGCCAGTGTCCACCAGTAAAAATTAACAACGTTCAGATACCAGAATCCCCTACAGTGAAATACCTCGGATTACACATGGATAGAAAGCTTACCTGGAAGGAGCATGTGGTCAAAAAAAGAAAACAAATAGATCTGAAAGTTAAGGAACTACACTGGCTCATTGGTAGGAGGTCAAAACTATCACTGGAAAATAAAATTCTCATCTATAAAACTATAATAAAGCCTATCTGGACCTACGGAATAGAGATCTGGGGATGTACCAGCAATTCGAACATGTCTATCATCCAAAGAAGCCAATCTAAAACCCTCAGAATGATAACCAATGCCCCGTGGTACGTTACAAATCAAACCCTACACGAAGACCTGAAGATACCGTATGTGAAGAGCGTCATAACAGAAAACAGCACCAAACATCACGCAAAGCTTGATAGCCACACAAACACTTTGCTACAACCACTGACTCAACTGCAGAACGATCGGCGACTTAAAAGAAAATGGCCAGCAGATTTGAAGGAGACTTGAAGAGGAATTGTCACTGGACAGGACCTCATCATGACACTTAGGAGCGTTCAGCTCTGAAGCCATCAAATGAGCTTATAGAATGTTTTTTTTTCTGATTGATTGTAACAACTATTATAATAAAAAAAAATATTTGTTAATTAATATTTCTATCCCATTCCTCTTCTTTGTTGTCAAATGTTCTAACTTTGCTTCGAAAAGCTCTTCATTAAAATTTAATGAAAATTCTGGGTTATCAATTTCATTGTCAAAATATCCTATTGTTTCGTCCTCATTTGTATCTAATCTCTGATAAATATTCTAATCATAATCTTGTTTCAATTGAAAATTCAAAATGGGATCTAATCCAAGTAGAATATCATACTCGAAGTTATAATTATTAACTACAAAAAGCACAATCTCTTTTTTAATCTTATTAATTCTGATTTTAGTTGTTAGTTTTCCTGAAAAATTTGCTCTGCCATTGACTGTTTTAAACGTGTTTTTATTATCTTTAATTTTGAGTTTTAACTTTTCTATCACTTTCGAATTCAGAAGAGTGACATTTGAACCTGAATCATAAATCCCACATAATTCATCATTACTTAAAAACACTCTCAATTAAATCAATGGCAGCAAACCTAGTTTTTTTGATCGGTTACAGTTTCATTGAATCTATTCTGTACCCCAACATTATTCACTGTCCTTATAATACCTTTCACATCCTCTTGCTTGTTATTATTTTTTATTTTTAAACGGCATAAAGATTCTAGATGGAATCGCCCAGGAAAACCATTCCTATCAAAAAATGAGCATGGTTTCCTTTCATCTGCTTTTTTTAAAGATACTTGTTCATTAGTTTGCTTCTTGCTTTTGTTCTTGGTAGTTCGACTACTGTAATTTTTGACTAAACTTTCCAACTTTTTCAATTCATCAATTAGTTCCTCACAAGTTGTAACATCTGATCTATTAATTCTATCCTGAACAAAAATTGGCAAATTTATCGCAATCAAATCAATCAAAATGTCTATTGGAAAATTGTTCCTAAGATTCAACAACAAATTTTCCTTTCGAGAAGCATAATCAACTAAACTTCCACCCATGTATCTAAATGAATATGCCTCCCTAAATTTATCCCAACTCGTTTCACAGAAGCTATCCAAAAAGTTTTTCTTCCAAGTTGCAAAAGAATTGTTCAAACTTAATACTATGAATTTAGAAGCAAACCATTCTTTAGCTGTTCGATCGAGAAGCAAACGTAGAATCAGTATTTTGTCTCCATCAGCTTCCACTCCACATCGAGCGCATTCAGTCTCAAGGCCTCCAAACATGACGTAATTGATGCATTTTTCCATCAAAATTGTTGAGTACAAGTTATCCTTTATATCCTTGAGATCCTTTTGTTGCTCATAGGAATATTCATTTCTTGAATCTTCTTCAGCAATCCTGAAAGCACTGTCTGTTCTTTCTCAGGTTTTGTTTCATATGAAGGTGAATAGGTCCGTTGTGAATACTCCTCTTTGAAAATCACATCTCCTTCGTCATCGAAATATAGTAACTCTAATTCAGTAATAAGTGGAATAACACATACGCGAAATGATCCCGGTGTTTTTATTGAAATCGAAATATTCTTCACTTTCTGAACAGCAAAGAGTGCACAATGATCACTTGGATTCTGTTTGTCAGCTGGTATTTCATAATACATCTTCGTATCAATATTTTGGATCCATTTGAACTTGAATATATTTTTCTTACTATTTCTTGGTGTTTCTAGTGCGATACAGTTTCTCATGGAAAGAGGCATTTCACTCAGCTAACCTACTTCTTATCTCACGATCAATAGCCTGAGTTTTTGAGTTATGAGAATGTTATCAATTCTTTATTCTTTATTGAAGAAATAGGTTTTTCTGATGTCATTAACCTGTAATGGATACAATATTTCAAATATTATCTACAAACTAGCATAAACAAAGTTCCAATTACTGACCTGTAATGGAATTAAAAACAATGCTATTTCTTCTTCTAAGTGTGAATTAAATACAATGAATCGAAATGATATATCCAATGACAGAAAATTGCAATTTTAAAATTTATCATGTCAGTCATGCGCACTCTATAAACTGCTATAAGAACACAAACAATAATAATACAATGGTGGTTTTCTTAAAAATAACACAATTTATTTTTACAAACATATCACCGAGTACCCGCGCTACCTGGATATCCGGACTTTGAGCGACTGCTTATCAGCTCATTGCCATTAATCTATGTTCTGACTATTTCCTTCCCAAATTTATATTATAATTAAACGGTAAATGAATGTTCAGCCGTTACCAAACTCTTGCACCTACCTCGTTATGGCAGAAACTAATGTGGCGTGCTGACTCTCCGTGTTCCACAAAAATGCGGTATGTCCACTTTCTTACGTTTTTGGTACTGTAAACTAGTGTACTGACAAATTTTCAATCATTACAAAACACTTGTAGAGCATGTTGTAATTTTACATATATCAAAGCGCGCCACTGCCTGGAGTTCCACTAATTGATCTTGCGAGAGGATGCTGACTCATGTACACCCTCGATACTAAAGCATATTTAATTATTGGCCATTACATTACTAGTATGTCAACATAAGACCCGGTGTACCCATCCGATTTTTTAAGATTCGGCGCCGTTGCGGGGCGAGATAAATTCAATGCACACTACACCGGAGTCGTTGCGGAGCCTGTAAAAATGATATGGCCGTTCCAGCGCCGCAACAGACGCCACGTGGTCTGATACTTTATACCTCAGACCACAAGAGCGGCGCCGCAACTTAATAAAAACCGGATGTGTACACCGGGCCTGATTCCTTCATATCATCAATTATAATTGTGCAGAATGTTTCGGAACCATTAGTGTTATCTCTTACTATTGTGATTGATTTGATCATGATATTGTTTAAAGTTTCCTAACTTATCACAGTATTAAAATGTACCAACCAGAAACATAATTGAAAAAACTTGGTATGATTAAAAACATATTTATTACCTCTCTCGTATGATCTGTCGGCGACAGGGTTTCTCTCATCGACAAAGACATTAGCAATTCTTGGGTCAACTTCTGCTTTCCAAAAGCTACCGCCCCACTTGTGACCATGATGCATTCACGTCCTTCATTTTGACATTCTGCTACCTATAAAAACATACGTTATCATGAAATGATAATTATAACCAAACGAGTAACCAAACTTCATCTTTTCACCATTTGAAATAGAGGGTTGTCCACTTAACTTGCTCAAAGCATTTTTCTCGATAGGTAAGGGATAAATATTTTTTCATTCTGCTAAGGAGATAAAGATTAAGTCGTCAGACGTCACGGTGCCGTTTCATTTTTTTCCAGGAAGCTTTTTCATTATGCTATTCGAAAAGTGCATTAATTCATTTTTTCTATTTCGTATTTCATGGTATATCCATTTCATTAATTTTTTTCCGTATTGTGACAACATGCTTTGATTTGAGAACATAAATATGATTTTATTTCTTGAAATCGAGGATACTTTGTAACAAACTATTTCAAAATTATATTCATTGAATTATGTATATATTTTATAACAATAAACAATATTTTAAATAACAAACGAAACATTTTGAATCATAATATGTGTTTATGCCCACCTTAATGATAGAATTATTTTTTTAAATTTTTTATTTTTTTATGTATTTATCAACTGTTCCATACAAATACATAATTCTTTCATTATATTCGTTGTGTATCAGCGACATTTTCCACCACAATTACGAATAGAAAGAAAAACAAAATTCATACACAATTCCTTCATAAAACACCAAATCACCCCGCTGGCGTTACCCACCACCATACTGAAGTCCACAAACATGCACCTTTTGCGTTTTTATCATGGATTTATTTCCAAATTCAGTAAACGCCATAATTTCTTCCCCATACTATATCAAACAATTCCATAAACATAAACAAGTGTAAATTAAATTAATCAATTAGTTTTACAAATGAAATAAAGTTGTGATTTATAAACGTCTTACGTTCCATTGAAAATTTCTTGTAAACCTTAATATTTCTAATACTCAACGGCAACAAATTGTAGGCCCTTGGTGCCACATGGTAAGCAAATCGTTCACTCACATTCTGATTGGAGTCAGTTACTCTTAGCAATCTGCTAGTCATACTACGAGTCACAATGTTATGCGAGATGTGAATTTTTAAGTGTTTCCGTTTATGCATAAATATCATATCATTTCTCATTGTTATCAAGATTGTTTGAAACCTCCTTAATAACCCCAAACATGGCATCTGATGTGCCTCTTCTCTCTCGGAACCCAAACTACTATTCGCTCAACACTTTGCTGCTATTTAGAAAGTTTATTAAGCTTGTTTTAGGGCAGTTTTCAGTTATTTTTCTATAATAGTTAATTAAACTAATTGGGCGATAATCTTAAAATTTATCCTTTTCACCTGCTTTGTAAAAAGGGGTTATCACATAGTTTTTAAACTATTTGGGGAATTTTCCACTACCAAATATTAGGTTAATGATATGGCATAGAGGGCGCAGAATGCATTTCGCAGTTAGGGAGTGATTCCATTATGACCAGGTACAATATTTTTCAATGAATTCATGTGGCGGAGTACTTTATTCTCTGTAACAGCAGTTAAAAATAGGGAGTTACTATTGATGGGAATATTATCATCAATGAGAAGTTGTATGGAATATTTATTTTCTCAACCATTTTAGTTGCTATGCTAGCGAGAAAAAATTTGCCATTTCTTTACTTTATCAAGATTCATCGTACTTTTCCAGATTTATAATTTTTGCCTCAGAAAAATCTTGATATATTTTTTCATGTTATACCGATTATGTGTTATAATGTCTTTATAGTAGTTGTGTCTACTTTTTTTTTTGTCATCCTATTCATTCACAATCTTTCTGAATGTGGAACATCCAGAACAGCTATTGCATAATAGCATTTTACAAGAGTCGCAAGTTTGAAAATATAAGACTCAAAACCGAGTCATTGCGAAATATCGAGGGAAAAAGGAATATACGTAGAGATCTTTTTTTTGAAGGATCTGTTGGTATGAAAGGTAGACATTTCTCCGCCAGATGTCACATCTGTTTGTTATATCTCGGACATTATTTCTGGCATGGAATATAAGTTGTTCCTTTCATTTTGGTCGTCATCATCGATCTCAGTTATGGGGTACTGATGACGGCAAATAAGTCAGAAACCGGTCTACTTACTACTCTTTCGATTGATGGCGACACGTTCCATGCAGTTCACTTCTCAATTTAGATTTCCTACTAGTCCATTTTTATTATTTCATTTATTTATTTACACTGCATTGATCAGGTATGACGAGAAACCCACAATATTACAATAAAAAAAGAACATATATAGACACTCAGAGTAACAAAAATTAGAACACACAGCCAGAGTACAGATAAGCAACTCATGATAAGGATGAAACACCGAAGATCTCTCTTAACCAAGAAACAGTTCCAGTCCTGAACGACCGCAGTGAAATGGAAAAAAGCGCGAGGGAAACAAATGTTTGCTATAATTGGTTCTATGTAGTCGGTTACGAAAATTTCTAGTAGGTCTATGCGGAATCGTAAAACCAATGAGCCCGAAAACATCAGAACAGTCCACAGAACCATTGAGCAGCCCGAACAAAAGACGAAAGTCCGCCAACCACCGACGCACCTCCAGAGTATCCAAACCGAAGCAGGCCCGGACGCGCTCAACATTACCATCGAAAACACCCTCCAGGCCCGGATCTAGGGGGGGGCAAGCGGGGCGCTTGCCCCGGGCGTCAGCTTAAGGGGGCGCCAAAATCAACCAGAGGTTAAAATTTTTTCTTTAGTTTCTCGGAAAAAATTAATTTCCTAGTGCTAAAATCAAAATTGTAGAATGGAATCATGATAAACCATCATTATGCCAAAAATCTTCAAAATCAATGAGGGATCAATTAACTGTAAATGTATTATTCATTCATCTAGGAATGACCGCCACACTTGGGTGAAATAGGTTGAAAGATAGGATATGTCTACAATGTGTCGCAAGCATAGAGCCAGTAATTTCTTTGCCTAGGGAATTACCGACTCATCCCCATTTCATCTGGAACTAAGGACCAAAATTTCCGATTTTTTATGGACCATAACTTAAAAACTAATCCTTTCAGCAATATTCTGTTCGCATATTCGTAATCTACGCCTCCGATTTAGTAAATACACCAATATTGGTGTAAATCGCAGAGATTGAAAATTTTTCAAATTTTCCATTCTGTTTGGATTTTTTGAAAATTATTTTTGGTCTCCGATCAAAATCAAATTCGTACTGTACACTAATACGAGGGCGTAGAACACGAATATGCAAACAGATATTTTTTAAAAATTAAGTTTTCAAGTTATGGTCGATGGAAAATCGGAAATTTTGGACCTACGTGGAAAAAATTATAAAATCTAAACTGTTAGCGGTAGATGAATGAAGTGCGGTTTTTTTCTATTTGCAAAGAATCAATCTATCACAAAAAAATCAGCATATGACTAGTGCTTTTTTTCTGGCTGCTACACCTCCTCAAAGTTGACCAATTTCTTCGAAATTTTGCACTCAAAGTGATTTATTTCCCAAAATACTGATATTACTGAAAAAAAAATTGCATATTCGAGATCTACGACCTCAAATTAATTAGTAAAATGACCCAGGTCGATGAAAAAATTTATTTTCGTTCGTAAAGCGCGGGTAAAAACGATAGGTGAGCGAGGGTTGCAAACGACATTCTTGTAAAACCAAACTTTTTTATTTTTCGAACAATTTCAACCCGAGTCATTTTTTCTACTAATTCGTGGTCGAATATTACGAATAAGCAATCAGATTTTTCCTAAGATGAGTACTTTGGGAAAAAAATAAATTTTAATGGAACAATGGGAAAAAATAAGAGTGATTTTTTTCCTAAAGTACTCATTTTAGGAAAAATCTAATTGTATATTCGTAATCAACGACCTCGAATTAGTGAAAAAAATAACTCGGGTTGAAATTGCGATGACGAATATGCAATTACCTATATGTTTCCTAAGAACCTTAGAGGGGGGCCTGACACCCTCAAGCCTAAAATTAAGACAGCGCAAGAACTTCTTTTGAATCTTATTTGGTCCGCTTGAGAGTTTCGATTTTATTTTGGTTATAACCTCGTATAACTCGCCAGAATTGAAACGACAGGAACTCAAATTAACGCTATTAACAGACTCGACCTCAGGTGGAACGATTACTTCCTCATTATATGCTTGAGACGAGAAGTCAGCAAAAAGATTAACCAAATTATAGCCACCAGAAACCGACCTCCCGCAAAAGGTCATCTGCTCAGGCAGATCAGAAGTACCCCTTCTGGAATGCAGGTTAGACCAAAAATATTGCGGGTTAGAATGAAAATAACACTCGACCCTCCGCAGATAATAACTGAAGAGAGATCTACTGAGTGTCTTACAACAATAGCGCAGCCTGGAGAACTCGGCATAATCACCGGGATCCCGGGATCTTAAGAATCTTCTATGGGCTCTCCTCTTAGCTTTCACCATTCTAATGAGTTCATAGTTAAACCAGGCCGGGAACTTAGTGCACCTTTCAGGTTTCAATGGGATGAAGCGTTATAGGCCACTATAGAGTACATCATAAAATTTGCACTCTGATCCACCAATGTCATCCACCCCAAAATCCCAATTCACAGAAGTCAAAAAACTATTGAGGCCGGCGTAGTCGACCCTGTTGAAGTCGAACCGATAGATGTTCCGTAACTATTAGGTATCCCACATACCTGGGTCAAATCAACAAATATTAAGGAGTTCCACATGAGCAAATATCTGTCACTACTTTCACCGAGAGAATTCGAATACCGCAACGACACCTCTTTCACTGCCAGACCATGCGCCGCGTACTTCTCCTCGCTGGAGTTCGGTGGAAAAATAAACTCCCCCGACTATAATGTCCTCGGCACCTTTAATCTCCAAAAATAATTGTTCAATGTCACCATACGAGTGTTCGATGATGCTAGCACAAACACTAGACCTCACGAAGATAACGACATCACCGCCCCGAGATTTCGAACTTGTCTCACTGCTTCTGTCCAAACGAAATATATTATAGTTGTTAGGGCATATTTCAGAGTCCAAGATGTCAACACCAAGCCAGCTCTCAGTTAAAATTATCAGATCGTGAGAAGAATGCTGTAGAAAAACATAAATCTCATTTAATTTTGCGCATGTTATGATAGTACACCAAGAGATCCATTGGGGGACAGGTTAGTTTTCGGAACCTGACTCCGACCGTAGCCGAGCAAACGTGTGATTTCTCCCAACGGTCGGCAATCTAGAGGTTACTATAGTTGGTTAAACACCCCTATACACCATAACAAGGTCTCTTTCCCCGAGCTCAGTTCTTCACCTTGATTCCTGTAAAGCTTCCCCCTGTATACCTAGCTGCATCTTGGTCTTATCGAAATTCACCGAGAATCCACGATCAGAGATCCTTCTTTTATGCTTAATGATTGAATGACAAACATTCGGACTATCGAACACAAGGCGGAGGAGCCTACACTTATCAGGGACAGGTCTGCCAAGACGTACTACCCTTTTTTGATGTTCCTCCTCCTCTCTTCCAGCCACTTTCATTATCCGGCTATCTGCTTATCATGATCAATCCTATCCTTTAGCTCAGGGGCCTGAGATTCACACGTCTGGAAAACAATTATGTTGCTGCAGCCCCATATTTTGCCTTATTTGACACGTTTTCTGGGAAACCCGGCAATTCGTTTTGAAGGAAATATTGATACCTCTGCCCAGTAAATATATATTTTTATGGAAAATAGGCTTAAGCATTCCTCAGTGTAATGTGAATAACCTGGGATAGAGTTCGAGGAATATTCGTATAGCTTTTAGTCAGCAGTTTTCGCTTTCCTCTAGTAGAAATGTAGTTTTGCGATTCATTATTATTCAGACCAGCTTGAAATAAACTTGCTTCGAGAAATAAAGTTGTTTCTTAAAAAAAGTGAACTCAGAGCGTAAAAATATAATTGGCGACGAGGATGGGATTTTACTAGTGTATCCCAAAGAAAAGCAGGTGTACACGTGAATTTCAATTCTTTGTGTAAAATCAAAGAACAGAGATTTGTGTTGGTGTGACGTTACCTTCAACAGAAAAACCGAGTACTAAAAGCAAAATCTCCAGCGACACTGGTGTGACCGATTTAATCAAGAGGCGTTGCTGAATTCCTGAAAAAAAAGGAGAAATAACCCGGACTGGATCCACACCTGGTTACCCTCAAAGATCACCCTTAGCAGTTTGGAAGTAGCATCGCAGACACGAGGTTTAAAACTGAAGACAATTAAGTTAGTTTTAATAATCCCAGTTTTTTCCTATTCCTGGACCAAAAGATAAGGACCATATTTTTATTTATTCATTGAACATTTTTTTCCCTTCAGAATAATCTTCAATAATTGAGTCGTTAATTGAACAATTTAATTCACTTAAATGTATTACTTCGGTTAATACCAAGAAAAAATCAAAAATGACCTCTCCCAATGGAAATTGTGTTGTGATAGATCTTAATACAGTCAAAAACTTTGGAGAATTATTACCTAGATTTAATGGTCACCCTAAGGAGTTATAAACTTTCCTCTTAGAAGCAGATAATTTTATGAGTCAATTCGGAACCACAAATAATGAGCTGATTAACCGATATTGTTTTGCAACAATAATATCAAAGTTAGTTGAACAAGCGGAAACAATAAGTTTATTCCGGACCATCATGCAATACATG
This sequence comes from Coccinella septempunctata, assembly GCF_907165205.1. Taxonomy (NCBI): domain Eukaryota; kingdom Metazoa; phylum Arthropoda; class Insecta; order Coleoptera; family Coccinellidae; genus Coccinella; species Coccinella septempunctata. Next base: position 5,421,271 of record NC_058194.1, on the reverse strand, counting down.
GTTAGAATTGAAACATGTATTGAATAATAAATTCGGGTTCAAAATTAATTTTGATGTTCTACAAAGCGAGTATCAATATTTGACAAGGAAACCTAAAGAATCTTTATCAGATTTTATCGAAAGGGTGAAAACAATAGGAGATAGAGTTGTGTTGTCAACAGGGAAACATTTGTGCGTGATTTTCTAGAGTTTTTGAAGTGAAACGGAGGCATTTTGTGTTGGCAGGCTGATCATAAATGTCTTCACGTGTGTTAGGGTGAAATTTACCAAAAATTGGGTTCGAATAACCGATTTTTCCGCTTTTCTGTATTTATTTTCGAGTGACTATAAGATCTGTTTTCGCATTAATTGTATATCGATGAACATACGTTACTATCGCATGTTCTGATAAGCATATTTAATTTTGTATTCACTGAAGAGGAGCACACATGTTGAGATTTCATACTATTTCATAAAGGGAAGTATACACGTTGAGATCTAATTTTGCATTTTGAAGTATCTGTAGACTTAAGATATCGTCCTCTGTAATTATCCTCTGTGGGGAATTCCTTGCATTTTCCTAGGCCTACCTGTGTGCGTTTATTTCGAAGTCTTCCTGGTCGGCCTCAGGAAGTGAAGAGTGTTAATCCTTTGTTCTAATTTTTCCTGATTTTATATTGATATAGCCTCACCGTTCAAAATGCCTACTTATTGCTTAGTTTGCTCAAAGAGTGTGGGAGCAAAAGATAGTAAAATAGCGTGTACTGTCTGCTGCCGAACCTGTCATGGGCTCTGCGTCAACTTGAGACCTGAAGATATAGCATTTATGTCAGAGCAGAATGAAAAATTTGCATGTCCCTCATGTCGGGGAAACTTGAGAAAACTGCGTAGCAACTCAGGTAGTGATGGCAGTTCTCAGACTACTGAGGTCGAGAAATCAACTGGTCCCTTAGCTCTCATTCTGGAAAAGCTGTCTATACTTGACAAAATTGCTCAGGATATTGAAATGATCAAAAATACACAGACAGACTTATGTGAGCAGCTGAAGAATTGCTCTGAAAAAATCAAACACCACTCTGAGCTGCCCCATGCCCAGGGGGTTGCTATTGCGGAGTATCAGCATAACATAACGAATTCACAAACTGCTCATGAATCCGTAGTTCATGATATGATGGAGCTTCGTTCGAGAGTCTCTGACATTGGAGGTCGGGTGACTTCCGCTGTCGATGCCAGCGGTGTGGCTAGAGGCGGTCCCGAACCATGTAGTGCACAGGAGATGATAGAGAGGATAAAGAGTTCACACAATATTATTGTAAGGAACATACCGGAGGTAAATGATGCTGAGGACGCCGTGATCATCAAAAAAATTGTTAATGAGGTTGAAAGATCTGCCTTTGATCACATCACAGCTATATCTAGAGTTGGTAAGGTGAGGAAATCTGATGTTCCCCGCTCAGTGAAAGTTTGCTTCAACAATTTGAATACCCCTCTCAACATTCTGAAAAATAAGAAGGTAATCGCCGTCAATCCTGTGCAGAGGGATTTCAGCGTTTCTGACGATAAAACACATGAACAGCTTGAACGTCTCAATCGCATGCGGGAGGAACTGAAGAACAGAATTTCCGGAGGTGAGATAAATTTAACAATCAAGTATATAAAGGGCTAGTCTGCAGTTGTTTGCTCTACGGCTCCTGATAATCCTCCCCCAAAATACTAACATCACCTGAAGAATGGAAGATACTTTATACGAACTTAGCTTCTCTGTCGGCGAAGAAAAATGACCTAATAGCTCTTGTTGATATTTCTAAACCAGACTTTGTTATGATCACAGAGACATGGCTAAATCCAAACATCCCTGATGCTTCGTGTAATATTCCAGGATATGTCGTTTACAGGTGTGACAGTGTTACAACGCCCGGTTATGGGGGCTGCTGCATCTATGTTTGTGTTGATATTGTCAATAAATACTCCATTCGTTTATATTCGGTTCTTTCGCCTGGTATGGATAATATTTTCCTTGACTTATCTACGTCAAGTTTTTCCATCACATTAGGCTGTGTTTATCGACCCAGACCATGTCCATATGATTCTTTCTTGTTCGACGCGATTGAAGATTTATCGAACTCAAGAAAGAATAATTTTATTTTATTTCAACTTGAATGACTTGAAGTGGCCTATCAGGACCTCTCCATCTAATGCTTCACCCTCAGCTAAGTTCCTTGACATGGTCAATAACTGTCATCTCCAACAGCTCGTCAGCCAGCCGACGAGATTTCGTATAGGTCAACGTCTGTCAACACTTGATTTAATTCTCGTTAATGACAAAAATTTGGTCTCCTCCTTGGATTATGAACCACCAGTGGGCAAATCAGATCACGTTGTTTTGTGCTCAAAATTACAATTCTCTGTGGAAAATAGGTCTTTCATGTCCAGGAAGAAAATAAGGTGTACTGATTTTGACAAAGTTGATGAGGAACTTATGCTGGTTGATAGTCTCTGGGATGCCGATGATGTCGAGGATATGTGGAAAAAATTGGAGAATGTTATTGTTGATACTGTTGAGAGACACACACGCTCGATCACAGTGCGGCGGAATACAATTACCTAAACCTTGGATAGACGAAAAGATTATACGTCAAATAAGATTCAAAAAATCCTTATGACAACGCTATATTAGTCTTCTGAGAATTATAGACCTATCTCAATTACCTCAATAGTTGGTAAAATAATGGAGAAGATCATTTCTAATGCCATATTGTCCTATTTGATGTCCAATAATATTATACCCCAAGGGCTGTTGATGCTGGTGAATCGGTAGATGTAATCTACCTCGATTTCGCCCGTGCCTTCGATCGTGTTCCTCTGAAGAGATTGTTGCAAAAACTAAGACATGTAGGTGTTCGGGGCGACGTGGTTGATTGGATTGAGAGCTTCCTTTCCAACAGGGAATTTTCGGTCAGGGTGGGCCCAACTCGTTCTACCATGAGAGATGATTTAAGTGGAGTACCTCAAGGTTCAGTTCTGGGGCCCATTCTGTTTCTTATTTATATTTCGGATCTGCCGGCGTCTGTAAGAACGCAGTGTTGTTCATACGCGGACGACACAAAGCTATTTAACTGTCCAACTTCCCACCATTCTATTTTACAAGAAGATCCCGACTCCCTGGCAAGGTGGTGTAATGATTGGCTGCTTCCACTAAATATTGAAAAGTGTAAGGTATTACATCTAGGAAAGAATAACCCAGGACTTTCCTACTTTATAGAGGGGCAGCAGATTGAGAAGGTATCCGCTCACAGCGATCTGGGCGTGATTATGACAGAGGATCTGTCATGGAGTCGTCAGCATATAGCTCATTGCACGAGCAGAGCAAGAAAGCTTTTTTATCTTTTCGGAAAGTCCTTCGCTGGTTGCGATCCTATGACTGCAGCGCAGTTGTACAAAACGTACATTCGTCCAGTCCTGGAGTTCGCCTGGCTCATCAAAGACGCAAATCTTTTGGAATCAGTTCAGCGGAGGGCCACCCGAATACCATACGGCTTTGTGCGTCCAGACTATGAAAGTAGGTTGGCTCTCATGGATATCAGCAGGTACTCATTAAGGAGGTTGAGAGGCGATCTTATAATAACTTATAGATCGTTAGGTGGTCTATTCGGTTGTGACCTCAGTCATATTTTTGTGCTCAACCAGAATAACCTGAGAGGACATTTGCTCAAACTCTCACGTGAGAGGTTTTTCTCCACCGCTAGGCAGTACTTCATTTCCAACAGAGTGTTCGAAGTTTGGAAAAGATTGACGACCGAGATTGTTTGTGCGCCTAGTGTGAACAGTTTTAAAAACAGATGTGACTTGAGGGCCTCAGAAAATGCTGTGGGTGTGTGATAGTGTGTTAGTTTTTTTTCAATTTTTGTTTCTTTGTGACAGCATTTCTTATTTGAATACATTTTTGAGTTAATAGGCCAAGCCTCAACTCTGTACCGATTTGTAATAATAATAATAATAATAATAATGTCTGGCCTGCCTGGCAGCTATCTGGTAGATGGCCTGCCAGGTAGCCATCGTAACGACGTAGACGGTGCAGCCAGCCACGCCTGCTGTCCGCAGTCCCATTCCTTCTTCCTCTCTCTTTCACATCCTTTATAGGGGTGCTCTTTCTGCTCTCATTTCTCTACCCCTCACCCAAACCGAGAAAGGGGAGCACAAACCCATGAAAATGGTGATTACGAGAAGCCTCGGAAACAAGTCGCTGCCTGGGGATCGTCAGGGCATGTCTGGAGCCGGCGCTGGACATGACAGCATGCGGGACGTCGGTGGCAGGATGTTGAGGAAGCGGGCTCCTGCTGCACAAGAAGCTACAGCTCCAAAGCAACAACAGCAACCAACGAGTCCAATTCAATTGCCGACTCGAACCGCTGAAGGTGCTGCGCAGGATATTCAGCCAGTGCTCACCCAAGCGGGGTTAGTTAGAAAGCGCATGAAGTGGACAACGTCCATGAATGAAACTATTGTGCGCATATATAACTCCATCACGGGACTAGGGCAGAACACGAAAAGGCTCCATGAGGAATTCTGCATTGCCTACCCAAATCTCAATGTCACTGAACAACGAGTGGCAGACCAGTACCGCGTAATTCTGAGAAATGAACTAATACCAACGGAACGAATCGAAGCAATTAAACGAGAACTTCAGCGTCCGCCTACAATAGAGAATAACACCAACACCTCTGATGAAATTCTCATGCCTGGGCAACAACAGGCAGAAGAAACTGATACTGAAACTCCATCTTGCAACGCAAGTGAGCCTGAACACCAGGACGATAGGGAAGAGCTCCACCGACAAGTTGACTCTGACATGAGGAGATACTTTGCCGAACTGGAAGGAACAGATCCTCTTCATCGAGTAGCACCTCCACGACTCAATACATCCAAAAAACTGTCACTTATAATCGACATCTTGAATAAGGACGTTTTACCTGAATACCTACAGAACGGAAGTTCATTGGAATATCTGCATCTAGTTTTTCACTGTGCAGCGCTGACGACAGCGAAAACCATAGGGGCAAAAATTCGCCGAACGAACAACGATGGTCAAAAATTACACAAATTACACGCGCCAGCATGGCAGAAACGTCTTCAACACAAAACAGAAAGGCTAAGAAGAGACATTGGACTACTGACGGAGTACTTGAACGGGAATCGAGGAAGAAAGGTTGTGAAAGCTGCCAAAGAGATCATGGATAGAAACAGGACACACACAGAACGAGAGACGGAGAATGCTACAGCTCACCATTGCCTCGACACTCTGAAGCAAAAATTAAGTCTGTATGCAGAACGCCTGAGAAGATATAAAAGCAATTATAGCCGGAAAAGAGACAATAATTCATTCGAAAATTCGGAAGAATCTTTCTACCGGTCACTCACATCGTCGGATGGAGAAAATGGAAAGTTACCACCAAAGGAAGCCATTGAACAATTCTGGACCGAACAATTATCAACGAAACCTCAGTTCAATGGAGATACCGGATGGATTGAAGATGAAAAATCTGAAGCTATAAAATATGAGCCGATGCAGCATGACATGATCACAATTGAAGAAGTAAAATCAGCTATCAGAGGACTGCACAACTGGAAAGCACCTGGGCCTGATGGATTACAGAACTTCTGGATCAAGAAACTTTGGATCATGCATGAGAAATTGACCTCCGCAATAAATGATGTCATTGAAAATCCTGAAAGAATGCCAGTATTCCTTACACATGGCACAACATACCTGTTACCTAAAGACCAAAGGAATACAGAAGACCCATCCAAGTACCGACCGATCACCTGTCTTCCAACGATGTACAAATTAATCACATCGTGCATATCAAACCGAATTCACAACCATTGCGAAAGAAATAACATCATCGCCATGCAACAGAAAGGATGCACCAAAGACAGCCGAGGGTGCAAAGAACAACTAATAATAGATTCAGTTATCTGCAATCAAGCGTTCTCCAAGCGAAGGAATCTTTACGCTGCGTACATAGACTACAAAAAAGCATTCGATTCTATACCTCACGAATGGCTCTTGACGATCTTGAAGATTTACAAGGTGGATCCCAATATTGTTAAGTTCCTGAAAAACGCCATGTCAACCTGGCGTACTAGTCTTCAAATGAAAGCAGCAGATTGCTCCATTACAACAGGACCTATTCCAATAAGACGCGGAATTTTCCAAGGAGACTCGCTGAGCCCTCTGTGGTTCTGCATGGCCCTGAATCCCTTGTCTCATAGATTGAATTCTACGGACTACGGATTTTCCATCAAGAGCGGCAGTAGAACTATGATGAAACTGAATCATCTCCTTTACATGGACGATTTGAAACTCTTCGCATCTACCAAAAAACAAATGCAACTGATGCTGAAAATGGTGGAAGGATTCTCGGAAGACATCAAAATGAAGTTTGGACTAGAAAAATGTCGACTGCTAAACATAACGAGAGGGAAAATAGAAGATGGTACGTTCAAACTCAAGGAAGGTGCAGAAATTGAAGCATTAAAGGAAGGAGACACATACAAGTATCTAGGCATAAAACAGGCAAGAAAAATCAATCAGACTCAGATGAAGAAAGAATTAACGGAGGAGTTCACCCGAAGATTGAGGAGGATAATGAGAACTGGTCTTAACAGCAAGAATCTGATAAAAGCGATTAACACCTACGCTTGCTCGGCGCTGAGCTATTCATTTGGTATTATCTCTTGGACGACCACCGATTTAGCAGCTTTACAGAGAAAAATAAGGACGATGCTGACTAAACACAATAAACATCACCCCAAAAGCTCAATAGAACGGACAGAGCTGCCACGACATCTTGGGGGTAGAGGAATTGTTGATTTGTCCAACCGTATGTCCCAGGAAATTGAAGGACTTCGAAACTATTTCTTGAGCAAGGCAGCTTCGTCAGAACTCCATCGAGTAGTTTGTGTTGCTGATACTTCTACACCGTTAAAGCTACACCAGGATCACTTGGAAACCGTCGAACACTCTGCAGAAAGTAAAATGCAGAAACTGATTGGCAAACCTTTGCATGGGAGGCACCAGAATGAGGTCAACCATGATTACGTCGACATATCTGCGTCGAACTACTGGTTGACTTCCGGAAGGTTGTTTCCTGAGACAGAGGGCTTCATGCTCGCCATCCAGGATCAGGTGATTCCAACAAGAAATTACATGAGATACATCGCCAAGGATGCTTCAGTGGCGGACGATAGCTGTCGTTATGGCTGTGCGACACATGAAACTATCCAGCACATCACCGGGGGATGTCAGAAGTTCGCAGGCACGGAGTACAAAAATAGACATGATGCTGTTGCCAAGATTCTTCACCAAGAATTGGCACTAAAACACCAACTTCTAACTTCGAAAAGGGTTCCTTATTACAATTACCATCCAGATGCTGTGCTGGAAAACGAACATCACAAGCTCTACTGGGATCGCACTGTTCTCACAGATCGGAAAATAACCCACAATAGACCAGACCTCATATTGCTCAATAAGGATGAGGACACAGCACTATTCATCGACGTGGCAATTCCAAATAATAACAATCTTCTAGATAGACACACTGAAAAAATTTCAAAATACAGAGATCTCGAGGAACAAACCAGAAGACAGTGGAAGCTGAAAGATATAAACACCATCCCTATTGTCATTTCATCTACAGGCCTGATACCGAAGAAACTACTAGAGAACTTGAGAAAACTTCAGTTGGACGAAAATATTTATAAAGTCATGCAGAAGGCGGTACTGCTCGGAACGGCGAGAACTGTACGCAAGTACATGGGGAATGCAGAGGAACACCGTCTGCTACGACAGGAAGTGCGGGTGGAGCAGGAATCCAACCTACAGCAGGGAGCCGAGGAGCGACCCGAACCCGACCACCACCACGAGCCCGAAAACCTGGAAAGGGCTCCAACAGAGCTTAATCCTTTTGATATCTGAGATATCTGGGATAAGTGAATTTTCCTCTGGAGAGGAGTGTGAGAGCTGCAAGGCTAAAGTCATAATAATAATTAATGTCTGGCCTGCCTGGCAGCTATCTGGTAGATGGCCTGCCAGGTAGCCATCGTAACGACGTAGACGGTGCAGCCAGCCACGCCTGCTGTCCGCAGTCCCATTTCTTCTTCCTCTCTCTTTCACATCCTTTATAGGGGTGCTCTTTCTGCTCTCATTTCTCTACCCCTCACCCAAACCGAGAAAGGGGAGCACAAACCCATGAAAATGGTGATTACGAGAAGCCTCGGAAACAAGTCGCTGCCTGGGGATCGTCAGGGCATGTCTGGAGCCGGCGCTGGACATGACAGCATGCGGGACGTCGGTGGCAGGATGTTGAGGAAGCGGGCTCCTGCTGCAAAAGAAGCTACAGCTCCAAAGCAACAACAGCAACCAACGAGTCCAATTCAATTGCCGACTCGAACCGCTGAAGGTGCTGCGCAGGATATTCAGCCAGTGCTCACCCAAGCGGGGTTAGTGAGAAAGCGCATGAAGTGGACAACGTCCATGAATGAAACTATTGTGCGCATATATAACTCCATCACGGGACTAGGGCAGAACACGAACAACTATAGGAAAAGGCTCCATGAGGAATTCTGCATTGCCTACCCAAATGTCAATGTCACTGAACAACGAGTGGCAGACCAGTACCGCGTAATTCTGAGAAATGAACTAGTACCAACGGCCCGAATCGACGCAATTAAACGAGAACTTCAGCATCCGCTAGCAATAGAGAATAACACCAACACCTCTGATGAAATTCACATACCTGGGCAACAACACCCAGAAGACATTGATACTGAAAGCCCTTCTTGCAAAGCAAATGAGCCTGAACACCAGGACGATAGGGAAGAGCTCCACCGACAAGTTGACTCTGACATGAGGAAATACTTTGCCGAACTGGAAGGAACAGATCCTCTTCATCGAGTAGCACCTCCACGACTCAATACATCCAAGAAACTGTCACTTATAATCGACATCTTGAATAAGGACGTTTTACCTGAATACCTACAGAACGGAAGTTCATTGGAATATCTGCATCTAGTTTTTCACTATGCAGCGCTGACGACAGCGAAAACCATGGGGGCAAAAATTCGCCAAACGAACAACGATGGTCCAAAATTACACAAATTACACGCGCCAGCATGGCAGAAACGTCTTCAACACAAAACAGAAAGGCTAAGAAGAGACATTGGACGACTGACGGTGTACTTGAACGGGAATCGAGGAAGGAAGGTTGTGAAAGCTGCCAAAGATATCATGGACAGAAACAGGACACACACAGAACGAGAGACGGAGAATGCTACAGCTCACCATTGCCTCGACACTCTGAAGCAAAAATTGAGTCTGTATGCAGAACGCCTGAGGAGATATAAAAGCAATTATAGCCGGAAAAGAGACAATAATTCATTCGAAAAGTCGGAAGAATCTTTCTACCGGTCACTCACATCGTCGGATGGAGAAAATGGAAAATTACCACCAAAGGAAGCCATTGAACAATTCTGGACCGAACAATTATCAACGAAACCTCAGTTCAATGGAGATACCGGATGGATTGAAGATGAAAAATCTGAAGCTATAAAATATGAGCCGATGCAGCATGACATGATCACAATTGAAGAAGTGAAATCAGCTATCAGAGGACTGCACAACTGGAAAGCACCTGGGCCTGATGGATTACAGAACTTCTGGATCAAGAAACTTTGGATCATGCATGACAAATTGACCTCCGCAATAAATGATGTCATTGTAAATCCTGAAAGAATGCCAGTATTCCTTACACATGGCACAACATACCTGTTACCTAAAGACCAAAGGAATACAGAAGACCCATCCAAGTACCGACCGATCACATGTCTTCCAACGATGTACAAATTAATCACATCGTGCATATCGAACCGAATTCACAACCATTGCGAAAGAAATAACATCATCGCCATGCAACAGAAAGGATGCACCAAAGACAGCCGAGGGTGCAAAGAACAACTAATAATAGATTCAGTTATCTGCAATCAAGCGTTCTCCAAGCGAAGGAATCTTTACGCTGCGTACATAGACTACAAAAAAGCATTCGATTCTATACCTCACGAATGGCTCTTGACGATCTTGAAGATTTACAAGGTGGATCCCAATATTGTTAAGTTCCTGAAAAACGCCATGTCAACCTGGCGTACTAGTCTTCAAATGAAAGCAGCAGATTGCTCCATTACAACAGGACCTATTCCAATAAGACGCGGAATTTTACAAGGAGACTCGCTGAGCCCTCTGTGGTTCTGCATGGCCCTGAATCCCTTGTCTCATAGATTGAATTCTACGGACTACGGATTTTCCATCAAGAGCGGCAGTAGAACTATGATGAAACTGAATCATCTCCTTTACATGGACGATTTGAAACTCTTCGCATCTACCAAAAAACAAATGCAACTGATGCTGAAAATGGTGGAAGGATTCTCGGAAGACATCAAAATGAAGTTTGGACTAGAAAAATGTCGACTGCTAAACATAACGAAAGGGAAAATAGAAGATGGTACGTTCAAACTCAAGGAAGGTGCAGAAATTGAAGCATTAAAGGAAGGAGACACATACAAGTATCTAGGCATAAAACAGGCAAGAAAAATCAATCAGACTCAGATGAAGAAAGAATTAACGGAGGAGTTCACCCGAAGATTGAGGAGGATAATGAGAACTGGTCTTAACAGCAAGAATCTGATAAAAGCGATTAACACCTACGCTTGCTCGGCGCTGAGCTATTCATTCGGTATAATCTCTTGGACGACCACCGATTTAGCAGCTTTACAGAGAAAAATAAGGACGATGCTGACTAAACACAATAAACATCACCCCAAAAGCTCAATAGAACGGACAGAGCTGCCACGACATCTTGGGGGTAGAGGAATTGTTGATTTGTCCAACCGTATGTCCCAGGAAATTGAAGGACTCCGAAACTATTTCTTGAGCAAGGCAGCTTCGTCAGAACTCCATCGAGTAGTTTGTGTTGCTGATACTTCTACACCGTTAAAGCTACACCAGGATCACTTGGAAACCGTCGAACACTACGCAGAAAGTAAAATGCAGAAACTGATTGGCAAATCTTTGCATGGGAGGCACCAGAAAGAGGTCAACCATGATTACGTCGACATATCTGCGTCGAACTACTGGTTGACTTCCGGAAGGTTGTTTCCTGAGACAGAGGGCTTCAAGCTCGCCATCCAGGATCAGGTGATTCCAACAAGAAATTACATGAGATACATTGCCAAGGATGCCTCAGTGGCGGACGATAGCTCTCGTTATGGCTGTGCGACACATGCAACTATCCAGCACATCACCGGGGGATGTCAGAAGTTCGCGGGCACAGAGTACAAAAATAGACATGATGCTGTTGCCAAGATTCTTCACCAAGAATTGGCACTAAAACACCAACTTCTAACTTCGAAAAGGGTTCCTTATTACAATTACCATCCAGATGCTGTGCTGGAAAACGAACATCACAAGCTCTACTGGGATCGCACTATTCTCACAGACCGGAAAATAACCCACAATAGACCAGACCTCATATTGCTCAATAAGGATGAGGACACAGCACTATTCATCGACGTGGCAATTCCAAATAATAACAATCTTCTAGATAGACACACTGTAAAAATTTCAAAATACAGAGATCTCGAGGAACAAACCAGAAGACAGTGGAAGCTGAAAGATATAAAGACCATCCCTATTGTCATTTCATCTACAGGCCTGATACCGAAGAAACTACTAGAGAACTTGAGAAAACTTCAGTTGGACGAAAATATTTATAAAGTCATGCAGAAGGCGGTACTGCTCGGAACGGCGAGAACTGTACGTAAGTACATGGGGAATGCAGAGGAACACCGTCTGCTCCGACAGGAAGTGCGGGTGGAGCAGGAATCCAACCTACAGCAGGGAGCCGAGGAGCGACCCGAACCCGACCACCACCACGAGCCCGAAAACCTGGAAAGGGCTCCAACAGAGCTTAATCCTTTTGATATCTGAGATATCTGGGATAAGTGAATTTTCCTCTGGAGAGGAGTGTGAAAGCCGCAAGGCTAAAGTCATAATAATGGTGGAAGGATTCTCGGAAGACATCAAAATGAAGTTTGGACTTGAAAAATGTCGACTGCTTAACAAAACGAAAGGGAAAATAGAAGATGTTACGTTCAAACTCAAGGAAGGTGCAGAAATTGAAGCATTAAAGGAAGGAGACACATACAAGTATCTAGGCTTAAAACAGGCAAGAAAAATCAATCAGACTCAGATGAAGGAAGAATTAACGGAGGAGTTTACCCGAAGATTGAGGAGGATAATGAGAACTGGTCTTAACAGCAAGAATCTGATAAAAGCGATTAACACCTACGCTTGCTCGGCGCTGAGCTATTCATTTGGTATTATCTCTTGGACGACCACCGATTTAGCAGCTTTACAGAGAAAAATAAGGACGATGCTGACTAAACACAATAAACATCACCCCAAAAGCTTAATAGAACGGACAGAGCTGCCACGACATCTTGGGGGTAGAGGAATTGTTGATTTGTCCAACCGTATGTCCCAGGAAATTGAAGGACTTCGAAACTATTTCTTGAGCAAGGCAGCTTCGTCAGAACTCCATCGAGTAGTTTGTGTTGCTGATACTTCTACACCGTTAAAGCTACACCAGGATCACTTGGAAACCGTCGAACACTCTGCAGAAAGGAAAATGCAGAAACTGATTGGCAAACCTTTGCACGGGAGGCACCAGAACGAGGTCAACCATGATTACGTCGACATATCTGCGTCGAACTACTGGTTGACTTCCGGAAGGTTGTTTCCTGAGACAGAGGGCTTCATGCTCGCCATCCAGGATCAGGTGAGTCCAACAAGAAATTACATGAAGTACATCGCCAAGGATGCCTCAGTGGCGGACGATAGCTGTCGTTATGGCTGTGCGACACATGAAACTATCCAGCACATCACCGGGGGATGTCAGAAGTTCGCGGGCACGGAGTACAAAAATAGACATGATGCTGTTGCCAAGATTCTTCACCAAGAATTGGCACTAAAACACCAACTTCTAACTTCGAAAAAGGTTCCTTATCACAATTACCATCCGGATGCTGTGCTGGAAAACGAACATCACAAGCTCTACTGGGATCGCACTGTTCTCACAGACCGAAAGATAACCCACAATAGACCAGACCTCATATTGCTCAATAAGGATGAGGACAGAGCACTATTCATCGACGTGGCAATTCCACCCTAACATCATCCATGCGATAGAAAGCATCATTGCGTTGTGGAAAACGAAGTTTGCCATCCGAGCAGAGGAAAAAACCGTTTATACGGGATGGGTGAGGTACAGAAGAGGAGTGTTCCAGGGAGATTCGATAAGCCCGTTATTATTCTGCATAACACTCATGCCATTATCAATTAAGCTGAGGGAAAGCAAAATGGGATACAAGGCCGGTCCACCAGGCAGAAGGAACCACCTGATCTCTCATCTTATGTACGTGGACGACTTGAAACTCTACGCTCCCTTCAGGTCCGCACTACAGCAACTATTGAATATCGTTTCCAACTACACCTCTGCAATGGGAATGTCATTGGGTTTGGACAAGTGTGCTGTTTTTCATCTGCGCAGGAGAAGGGTTGATGATCCAAGAGAAGATATCCAACTGGAAGATGGAATGACTTTTCGACGTCTGGAAGACGGAGAAACTTACAAGTTTCTCGGGATGAAACAGAGGGGAGTACTGGAGACAACCCAGATAAAGGACGCCTTATCAGCCAGCTACAAGAAGAAGCTGAGAGACATCTGGAAATCACAGCTGTCAGGAAAGAACAAAGTATCAGCTACATCCCGATACTTACCTACTCTTTGGGGGTGGTAAACTGGACGGTGAACGAACTCCTCAATCTTGATAGGTCAACAAGAAAAACGATGAACATGAATCGTAGCCTTCGTAGACTGATCCGGAAGTCTCAGTCGAATACATTATTCGAACATCATATGAGTAAGAGCCTGCAATCCATATTTTTCAGGAGTTTAAAAGACCAAGATCTGTCGGAAGGATTGTCTTCGCCATTCTAAAGTCGGATAGCCTTTAGTCAGAGACGGAGGGATTTGCGATGGCGTGTCAGGATGGAGTAATAAATACCAGATGGTATAAAAAGAACATCATGAAAATGGACAGCCCAACAACGTGCAGAGCGTGCCAGAGTCAACAAGAAATTATTATGCACATTCTTTCCGCCTGCAGAGTCCATGCTCCATCAGGGTATATAGAGAGACACAACGCGGCACTCCGAGTTCTCTACTTCCATCTGAGGGCGGCATATGAGATAGTCAAAGAACCGGTGCTACCATATGTGCCTCTGGAGATTGAAGCGGTGGTCTAGAACGAGAGAGCTCGAATATACTGGAACTATCCTGTCTCAACAACACGGCAGATCAATGCAATAAAGCTAGACATACTTCTTTTGGGCAAAGACCTGAAGGAATTGTTCGTCGTGGAATTCTCATCCCCTGCAGAAAACAACATGGTGATGAAGGAAGAGCAGAAAAGGCATGGAAAGATGCTAGAGAAAACTTGGTAAAGACAAAATTGAAGAGAAAAGAGAGTTTCGACAGGAAATGTAACGAAATAAACTATAAAGTAGGAGATAAGGTGCTCTTGAATAATAAGAACATTGACAATAAACTTGACCCCTTATTTAACGGTCCCTACGAAATAGTGGAAGTGCGAAACCCGAACATTATTGTGAAAACGGCCAACAACAAACTCAAAGAAGTGCACAAGAACAGAGTGAAACTGCATTTTTCATAACTAGTAATAATTACTAATCAGTGATTAGAATTAAGGATTAGATTAGGATATTAACGTATTTAACTTTGTAGATTTGAGACCGATTGAGACTGTGATATGTAATAAATATATATATGATATATATGATATGTATCAGTATGAACAACCTGTATATTTTCATACGTGAGACGGCAAGGCGTCTCATCCTTACATCATTATTAGAACGTGCCTCAGATAGATAGAATTGCTCTTGATATAACACGTAATCTGTATCTGTATGTTTATAACCACTGTCATTCATATTTATCAATTCATGATGTATTATAAACACAACACGTAAACAATGTATGAATAATATATAGCATTTGGCTAAGGAAGATTCATTCAGTGTGTGTATTCATTCATTACTGAATTACATCATACAGTTGTCAATTCTATAGTCTGTGCTCCGTGCAACATGTCTTAAGAAATAAAAACCCTTTGATGAGTCTGCCGAACATTATTCGCCATCCCTCCACCGCATAGACGATTAGCCGAACCTTCCCTAGTTGGGTACATCACAACTCTTTTGAAAATAAAATTCAGTCATTGAAAACGGAACAGAATCAAATTATAAGTGTTGTGAGATCTATGACAGCAAAATATTCCAATATTACGAATAAAATCGGTCGCTATGGTTACGCTAGCCTACTAAAAATTCAACAGTGAATCGAAAAGCAGGAAAAAGTATTGAATTTTTTTCTTATGTTATATTCATGTGAATAGCGACATATGATACATTTTTGAAATCAGCAAAAAAATTGCAGCAGAATGAAAGGACTTTCAACTATAGTTTACATTTGAAAAATCGGAAATCCCTGTCGTATCTCGAAAATGACTGGATGAAAAAAATTAATGCTATCATATTCGAATTCTTCATAAAAAAGTGCCTGTAGAATGTAACAACGGATTTTGAATACGAGTTCAAATAAAAGAGTTATTCAGCTTCATTGAAAATGACAATTTCTCAATTTTCGTTCATAACTCAAAATCTATGAACGTTAGGCTGGATCTGTTTTCAGTTTTGGATTAGTCAAGAAAAAAGAGCTAGAGAATGTGTCGTCCGTTTTCTTCTAGCTGCTATAGTTCTCGAGATCCCTTCAGTAGACAACGAATTTTGCCCACCCTGTACAGTGCAGTGATGATTTATGGAAATTATCAGCGACAAAGTTCCTATCGACCGGTAAAGTGCAAATCGGTGAAGTGTGTAAAGACCATACGGAATTCTACAAACTTAGTGGAGTTTATTGATAGAAAACCCATGTAATATAACGAACAATTATAAGTACTTTCATAGTGAAAAACTCTCAACCATTTTCCATAACGTAGCTCTTCCTAGTATGAAGAGAGAATTAATTGAAAATCTGACTGTATCAGATTTGATATTCGATAATTCAACCATGCAAGAAACGATTTTCAATTGGAAAATCCATCCTTACCATGTATCCTCCATTTATTTTATTTTCAACTTAATTATTGTCATAATAGTAACATACTTGTTGTATAAAATTCTCATTGATAAATTTACAAATATTGTAAAAACGCATAAAAATAATTCAGCCCTTGATGCTGAAGTCATTTCTTTAAAAAAAAAGGGGACGTGTTATGGGAAATAGGCTTAAGCATTTCTCATAGTAATGTAAATAACCTGGGATAGAGTTCGAGGAATATTCGTATAGCGAATACGTTCTACGCCTTGCGGTGCCCAATCTCCATCTCAGTCTATTCTCCCAATCTCCTGGTCGAAGATCTCTTTCAGACATTGCTTTGCTCACTCCCTCCAAGTTATCTTCGGTCTTCCCGGTTTTCGTCGCTCCAATGGACTCCAGTTCTTAATTTGTTTCGGTATCCTGCCGTCGCCCATTCTCTGTACATGGCCATACCAGTTGAGTTGTTTGCTCTTTATATCCTCGATTATAGTGGTATTTGCATTCATTATCTCCCTTATTGTGATGTTTGGTATATGTTGAAGTCTAGGAATCCAAGCTGCTCGTCACCAAAAATCCATTTCTAAGGATAATAGTCTTGCCATTGTCTTTGATGTCAGTTGCCATGTCTCACAACCATACAGAACTACACTCTTGAAAATAGTGTTGTATATTTGTCTTTTCTTTTCCTTCGATATTTTATTCGACCATAATATCGAGTTTAAGGCACCAATTATTTGTTTTCCCTTTATTAATCTTTCTTCTATCTCTGTTTCGGTTCTGCCGGTGTCAGTGATTTTGGTTCCTAAGTATGTACACTCTGTTGTGGTCGGTATCTGTCTGCCTGTCTGCCATCCTGCAGTTTGAAATCCTCTGTATCTGAGCCGACACAAATATACTGGGTCTTTTGCATATTTACACTCAATCCCCACTTTTCGTATTCTTGATCAAGCGACGAGTCATAAACTCTAAATCATCTTTATCCTGGGAAACAACGACCTGGTCATCAGCGTAATGTAAAGTGTACAAAGTCGTCGAATCAGTCAGTTGGATCCCCATTCCAAGACATGGTCTTCTCCAATGTTTCAGGTCTTCATCCAAATAAATTTTAAATAGCGTTAGTGATAGGCTGCAACCTTGTCTCAATCCTTTTGATATGCTGAAGCTAGAGGATAACTGATTGTTAACTTTAACCCTTGAAGAGGAATTTTCATAAAGCTATTGAACTGCTCTTATTAGTGTCACGTTTACCGAGGACTTTTCCAGTACCTGCCAGAGTTCAGTGAAAGGTACATTATCATACGCTTTTGTCACGTCAACAAACAGCAAATTAGTGTTTCTGCCAGTTGCCATCTTCTTTTCAGTGTGTTAGTTGAGCGTGAAAATGTGGTCTATACAGGATCGCCCAATTCTGAATCCAGCCTGTTCTTCTAATTCATTTGGCTCGTATTGCTTTCCTATTAGATTTTTCAAGATTTGACCGTATAACCGTATAAAATTGGAGATTATATTGATTGCAAGGTGACTCCATCAATCATTGATTACACCCATAGGGTTCAAGCTTACCAAAATTCTCCAAACAAGGCGAAAAATATAATAGTTAGATTTGTATCCCGGGGTGATAGAAACCGTTTTCTCCTTGCCGCTAAGAAAAAGCGCATTACAAATGATTATTCACCGAAAATGACTTTGAATGGAGTCTCAGATGAGTTTTACATCAATGAACACTTGACACTGGCTAACAAAGTGTTATATAAGCAAGTGCGACTAGCCGCTAGAGAGAAGCAATATAAATATGTATGGGTTAAAAATGGAACTATTTTTTGTAGAAAGTCTGAGACATCAAAGATAATGGTCATTAAGGATATCAACTCTATCGAGGGGATGTAAATACCTTAAATATAATTCTTTCGTTTATTTGTTTGCTTTTTCGATGGAGAAGTTATTCATTTATGGACAAAACGTGAACGGTTTACGATCAAAGACTGAACAGTTTAAGTTGAATACTCTGAATATGGGCGCTGACATTTTTCTTATTACCGAAACGAATCTTTTTAGTGGTGTAGAGGATGCGGAGGTGTTCGATTTGTCGGAGTATAAAGTTTATCGTAGGGACAGGGAGAGTACTGGTTGTGCGGAGGACAAAAAATCGGGTGGTGGTGTGATGATTGCAGCTAAGAGTATCTTCAGAGATTTTCAGAGTGAGGCTGGGGATGTGTGGATCACTATTTATGGTAATGGTGGTAGCTCAAGAATTCACATCTGCTGTGTATACCTACTCCCAAGGAATAACAAAGCAACAGAATGTTTCACTTCCAAACTGCAGCAAATTATTGATTCAATTTCGGTCGATCCAATTGTTATTTTCGGAGATTTTAATTTTCCTACGATAGATTGGTCGGTCAGTGAGGGTGAAAACTTTTTAGTTCCTGCAAATGTTAACAATGATAATAATGCTTTGATTGATTTACTTTCGTTTGCTGAATTTAGTCAGTTCAATTTTGTTGAAAATGGGTATGGAAGAATATTAGATTTAGTTTTCTGCTCTAAGATTGAATTAAAAGAGTTGACTGAAAGTGATAGTTGTTTGGTGGATCCTGATTACTATCATCCCCCTGTAGAATTTCACATAAAGAACACCATAAGTAGAAATCTTCGAGAATCTATCAGAAGTTTTTATAATTTCAAAAAATGTGATTATGATGCTCTCAATGAATTTTTTGATGGGTGTAACTGGATGAATGTTTTCAATAATCAATTTATCGATTTTATCAAAAATATATTAAGGATTGTCAGGATGATATAAAAGTTAACCCAAAAAATTTTTGGAAATATGTGAGGAGTTGTAAGGATGAAGGAGGTGTACCGAACCGGATGCATTTTGGTAACGATTCTGCCGAGGGTGGTCAGGATATATGTGATTTGTTTGCTTCATTTTTCAAAAGTGTTTATAAACCTTACTCTCAAAAATATCACCATCATAATGATATCAGTAGTAATAATCTATTAATCTCGGTTGAATTCACTCCACAGGTAGTTTTGAATAAGATAAATTCACTTGATGCTAATAAAGGAGCAGGCTTTGATGGATATCCCTCATACTTTTTGAAAAATTGCGGTTCCAGTTTATGTTATCCACTGTCCATCATTTTTAATAAATCGATGCATTCTGGTACATTTCCGGATTCCTGGAAGACTTCGCTACTTGTACCTATTTATAAGAACTCTGGTGGTAAAAGTGCTGTTGAGAATTATCGTGGTATTAGCAAGTTGTCTATCTTTGCAAAATTGTTTGAGAGTCTTGTTTTAGATGTGTTGTTTCACTTTCTTAAATCATCGATACTGGAGAATCAGCATGGCTTTTATACAGGTCGTGGTATTGAAACAAATTTGATAATTTACACTGAATTCATCTCGCGAGCTATGGATAATCAGATTCAGGTGGATTCGCTGTACACCGATTTCAGTAAGGCTTTTGATAGGGTTGATCACAATTTACTCTTGTCTAGGCTTGCTGGGGTCGGTGTGCATGGGGATCTCCTTAGATGGTTATCTTCCTACCTTTATAAAAGAACGCAATTAGTGACTGTCAGTGGATTCAGGTCAGCACCTTTCGTCGTTACATCCGGGGTGCCCCAAGGTTCTCATTTAGGACCCATACTTTTTTTAATATTCGTGAACGATATAGGTAGCTGTTTCAAACGTGTACGCTTTCTTCTTTACGCGGATGATAAAGATGTTCAGTGAGATTAGATCTGTAAGAGACTGTGTGGAGGTTCAGAGAGATCTTGATGCGTTTTCTGATTACTGTAGAATAAATGAATTAGATCTGAATGTGAATAAATGTATGTGCATATCATTTTCTAGAAGCCATGCAAACATTGATTTTCGGTATCGATTGGTTGGTTGTGAGGGAAGAGGGTGGGTCAGGTCAGAGATTTGGGTGTGATTTTCGACTCAAAAATGTCTTTCGGTGCCCACCTTGATACTCTCATTGCTTCTGCCAGTAGGTATTTGGGTTTCCTTTGCAGAATATGTAGGCATTTTAATAATGAGGCAGCTTTAAAAGCAATATATTTTGCTTTCATACACAGCAGAATCAATTTTGCCAGTATTATATGGAACCCTTATTATGCTGTGCACAAGCAAAGGTTAGAGAGATTGCAAAATAGATTTATTAGGTTTTTACATTTCAAAATGACTGGTATTTATGTGACTACAGGTATTAGCCAATTAAGATCTCATTATCATATGGAACCATTAGAGCACCGAAGGATAAAATCGGATCTGATTTTCCTCTTCAAGATTATGAATAACTTTTATGATTCAACCGACTTGATTTCCATGATTCTTTATCACGTTCCTACTAGAACGTTTAGAAATAAGAAATTACTTTTTCATGGTAGATTCAATACGAACCTTGGCAGAAATTCATCTATTATGAGAATGTGCAACCTTTTTAATCAATATTGTAATAGTTTGGATCCATTTAATGTAAGTTTGAGATCATTTAAGTTGAGTATCCGAAGAATTTTCTTTCAATGATTATTGTTTTGTTTCATGTTATTGAGCCACTTATATACACCATAGGATGGGATATTGTTAAAAGTGTTTTTTGTTATGTATCTGAGGATACTTTTCTGGGAGTATTCCTGTTTGTATCCCAAATCAGAATGAATAAATAAATAAATAAATAAAAAAAACCTGCTAAATGTGCTATGTAGTTACTGATATACACCGATAATTTTTACAATCACTTTTACTGCCTTTCTTATGTAGAGGAGCTATCCACGCTTCTTTCCATTGACTGGGTAGATTTTCGCCGTTCAGGTATTTGTTAAAGAGATCTTTTATCATATTTTGTAATTTCTTTGTTCCATTTTTGATAAGTTCGGCTGAGATTCCTCTTGGTCCAGCAGCCTTTCTGTTTTTCTTAGATCTTATGGCTTTTTCTATATGTTCGTCAGTGATTGTTTCTGCTGTACCCTGTACTGTATATCTTTTGGGAGAGATATTTTTGAATTCTGCCCTATGTTCTCGGAGCTCTTTCTCGTAGTGTTCTTTCCATTCATTCAGCGCTATAGGTTGTATGTTGCTTCTCGTTATATATTCTTTCCTCAAACTTTTTATAAAACTCGAGGCCTCTGATGATCTGCTTCTACCCATGTAAGTTTCTAAATCTTTACATTTACGCTTCCATTTCTCATTTTTACTGTCTATTATTGACTTCTTGAATTTTGACTGTTCACGACGGTACAGCAACCTATCCTCTTCATTTTTGGTATTCATTCAAATGTGGTAAGCTTTCTGTTTTTGTTTTTCCAGATTGCTATTTCAGGTTAAACTTGTGTTTCTTTCATGATGTGTTGATTTTTCCTCGCCTAATGCCTCCAACGCAGCATCTTTTAGTGATCGAGTGATATGTTGGTATAAGATGTGTGATCCTTGTTCTGCGAGTCGTGGTTCTAGTTTCTGGTCTAGCCTTGACGTGAAAAGAGTTTTTATACTTTCCTCGTAGAATTCCTGTAGTTTATATTTCACTATGTCCATCTTCTGTTCTGCGTGTTCGTTTGTAGTTTTCCATTGTTGGTGTTGTTTGAACGGTACTTCCATATGACTCACCAGTAAATAATGGTCCGATCCGCACTCTTCACCCCTGTACATCTTTTATTATCCAGGTTGTATCGATTTTAAGTATGATTTAATCTTTGATTGATCTTAGCTGTCTCGTATCTTGATGCCATGTAAACTTGTGGATATTCTTGTGGGCGAAGAATCCATTCAGTATCTTCAGATCATATTTTCTGCAAAAACTTATGGTTCTCAGTCCATCATCATTGCATATGCTCTCACCGTGACTTCCCACTATTTGATCATGTAATTTTTTTGCGGTCCTCGCATTCATATCCCCCATCATAATGATCTATCCTTGGTTTCCTATTGCTGCTAAAACATCTTCCAGTTTTGAATGGAATCTGTCCTTTTCGTCTAGGGAAGCGTCATCTACTATGGTAGTTCTGTGTCCATAAATTGTCAGGTTTGTTGTTAATATTCTCTCATTTATAGCCTCCCAATCTGTTATTCGATTTTTATACCTTGCATCTATTAAAATTGACACTCCCTTGGCTGCTCTGACTGATTTCGATTCACCGCTGAAAATGTGTACATGATTTCCTGAATCTTCTACACCCGATCCTTTCTTTTTGGTTTCTGTCAGAACTGCCATTGAGATTTTCTGTTGTTCTAGTCCTCTCAGTATATCCTGTATTTTTCCTCTCAATCCTCATATATTCTGTTGCAAAATTCAATGTCCTATTTCCTCTCTGTGGTCGTTTGCCGTTATATCCATCCTGGTTCCGAGGCTGTTTACTGGGCTTTTTAGCAAGTTGAATTTTAACGTAGGGCAGGGAGCTGGTCTACCGCTACAATCCTCCTCCTTTATCCAGGCTTGGGACCGGCAAAAGTGACAACGAGCGGAGTCTTCATAAAAATATGGCCTATTAAATGACATCCTACACTTCATTCACTTTTATAAAAGCACTCGGTTGGCCATGAAATAGTCAGTTTCGAGTGAGATCTTGACAAGAGTAGACCTATTTAGACCTATTCATAGTGTTGTAAAAGTGAAAGTTGAAGAGAAAGTCTAAGTGAAAGTGCCCCCTAGCAAAGCTACGAAAGCAGACGTGTTAAAAGGTTTTCGTGCATACGATTTGAGAATTTGATTGAATACTGATTATTCGGGAGAGTTCTATGAATGAGTTTTGTTGTGTTGTTATTGTATTCAGTCCAGATCTAAAGATCGTTGGTTGTGCAAATTACATCAGGTGAGACTTTGTCTATAGAATAATTGGTTATTTTTGTTCTTTTCTCTCTTACTGATATTCATCGCCATTATAAAAAACTAAAAACGTTTAGCCATGTCGGAGACCTCAGATAATGAGGGTTCCTACATGGAAGCTACCGATGAAGTCGAGGAAGACTTTAGCGAAGGGTCGGACAAATTTACGCGAAGAAAATGAATTCATGAAAGCCGAAATCGCTAAACTCAATGAAACGGTTTCGATTTTGATAAATGAGCTCCCTCAAGCCAAAGAGGAAATTGTAAAACTCTCTGCGCTTAAACCCTCAACTTTCGCCAAAGTTGCCAACTCGGTGGGGAAAAAAGTGATTCCTGTGGAGATCAGAAAAAGCCCTAAAACGCCTTCGGTCAAACCTCAAAATGCGCCTCCTACAAAGCGCGCGCGCAAAGAAAGTTCCTCGTCTGATGAGGAAAATATCAGAAAGGCACCAGAAGTGCCTAAGAAGGATAAAATCCCACTCATCACGTTGATGGGCACCTCAGATTGGGTAGAGATATCCAAAGCTCTCCACACAAAAAAGATAAACTACAACCGCGCAACTGTAGTTAAAGACGGTATAAAAATAATCGCGTCAACCGTAGATGATTTTAAAAAAATCACAAAATTCTTCGAGCAGCATGGTAAAGAATTTTTTACCTACCAAATGGAGGAGGAGAAGAGGATATGTGCCGTCATCAGGCATTTACCAATCGACGCTGATCTTGCGTTGATTAAGGACGACCTGATATTCCAGGGAATATCAGACAGTGAGGTGTCCAGAATGACATCGAACAAGACGAAGCCCATACCTCTCTACCTGGTTGAAAACCAGAAAAAGGAAATCTTCGAAGTGAAGCGACTCTACAAACTCTGTATTGTGGTTAAACACAAAAAGAGGCCTGAAAGTCCAAGCCAGTGCTTTAGGTGCCAAAGGTACGGACATGCACAAAACGAATGCTCCTTCCCGTGGATATGCGTGAAGTGCTCTGGAAGCCATAGCAACAATGACTGCACACTCACCAGAAAAGGTGAAGAGAGAAATGCCACATGTGTCTTATGTGGAAAAGAGGGCCATCCAGCTAGGTACAAAGGGTGTAGCGAGTTCCAGCTGGTGACCAGAAAGAAGAATTCCTGAAAACCAGATGAACAGAAGAAGAAGGTAACAAAAACAACAACTACTGATCAAAAAATTCAGGAATTAGCGAAAACCAAACCTACAGAACAGGAAAAGAAGAGGGAAACTCCAAAACCCGTTCGGAAAAAAGAAGAACAGAAGAAGCTTCCAATGAAACAGGCTGTGAACAGTCAACAGGAGAAGAAAAAGATATCTGAATCAGCCGATGATTTAGACATCTTCACGGAAAAGATAATGTTGAAAATTGAGAGGGAAATGGAGAAAAAACTCCAAGCATTATTTAGTAAACTGAATTAATTGACCTTACGGATATTAGGAAGGAATCCCTCAAAATAATCTCGTGGAACATAAACGGAATCAACACTCGGAAAGCCGAGATAGAAGAAATAATATCAGAAAGACAACCTGATATTATAGCCCCACAGGAAACAATAATAAACCAAAACAGACGACTGAATTTCATGAATTATGAAACGTATAGATGTGACAGAATTATAAACACCGGAGGAGTAGCAATATTGTTGAGAACAGATCTAAAACATTACTTCAAAAGTAGATCCGACGAAACATAAGGAGAAACAGAAACAGTGACGATTGTTGCCGAATTAAATCGTCAACAAAGAGTCGAAATTATCTCGGCATATAAGCGACCACCAAACAATTTAATGAAAGAGGAGATAAACAACATGTTGAAAGGGACGAACCCGAAAATCTGCATCGGAGATTTCAACTACAAATCCCCATTATGGAACAACAGAGCAGAGAATAGAAATGGCAAAAAACTCAAGGATTTTGCCGAAAAACATAATGCCAAAGTGATTGGACCAGAAATACCAACATGTCCTGCTTTTGGTATAGGAATACCAGATGTAATAGATATCGCGATATTGAAAAATATAATTCAAGCATTCTCGATTGAAACTTTGGAAGATGGAACCTCAAACCACAATGCCGTGGAATTGACAATTGGAGAAGAACCAAGAGAAAAACTTTTGGAAATAAGAGAATATACCAATTGGACTGAATACAGCCATTTAATACAATCGGAAATAACAGAAATTCCAACAATAAGCACTCCAGACGATCTGGAATGTGCGGTTGATAAACTGGAAGAGATTATATTGAAAGCTTACGAAAAAAGCACGAGAAGAGTGAAGAGACCAGCACTAAGTTCCCACAAAACTACAGACCGATTATTTTACTGTCGGCGTTAGGAAAAGTAGTAGAAAGAATTATAGCCACGAGCCTAAATGAGGAAACCGAAAATCTGAAACTAATACCACTAGAACAGTTCGGATTCAGAAGAGAGCATTCAACATAGCGACAATTATTAAGGCTCACAGAATACATTACAGAGGGATTCCAAAATAAACAAGCTACAGGTCTTGTTTTACTAGACGTCGCCAGAGCATTCGACAGAGTATGGCATGAAGGATTAATATATAAGATGAGATGTGCTGGATATTCGATCAAAATATGCAAGTTGATCCGGAATTATCTCAAAAACAGAAGATTTTACGTGAGAGTAGAAGGAGAATGCTCCACAACAAGAGATATAGAGGCTGGAGTACCCAAAGGGTGAATACTTGGGCCACTTCTGTACAATATATACATTCACGATATTCCGAAGAATCCAAGAACCATTCTGACGTTATGCTGACGACACAGGCATAGCAACTCGACACCGCAACCCAGAAGTAATAGAACGAGTTCTACAAGAAACGATTGACGAAACAAATGACTGGTGCATAAAGTGGAAAATGAAACTCAATGGACAAAAGAGCCAAGCAATATAACTACAGAAGAGAGGACTGCGACCCACAACGAATCTTGAAGTTGACGGCGAAGAAATCGACTGGAAAAATGAAGCCAAATAAATATTTGGAATAACGTTTGACAAAGGACTTACTTGGAAAAGTCATATTTAACAGGCAATCGACAAAACGAAAGCAGCGATGAATAGACTCTACCCTCTAATAGAAAGAAGAAGCCACATGTCGAAAGAGACAAAATTGAAGATAATCAAAGCCGTTGCTAGGCCTCAACTGACTTATTGATCAGTTGCCTGGTGTTTCGCGGCAAAGAGCCACATCAAAAGAATTCAGGCCACTGAAAACAAGCTGATGCGATGTGCAATAGATGTACCTTGGTTTGTCAGGAATAAACCTATTTATAGGGACCTTAAATGGGAAACCATAACGGAATGCATGAACAGAAAAGCAGAGAAATTATTCGAAACAGCGAAAAACCATCCGAATCAAGAAGTCAGGAGACTAGTGGACTACGACCCAGAGGAAGACAAAAGAAGAATGCGAATTTACCGAAGGAGACCAACAGATCAATCAAGAAGAGATTAAAATAAGAACATAAACTTATTGAAAAATCCAATAAAGTGTTACCCTAAAGAGGATAAACACAGAAATCCCAGCAAGATAGTGTGCGAGAAGAAAACCGACTTAGAGATGAACGGTTTATAGGCAAATGCCCGGAACCAATATTCAAGAAGCAGTTAAGGGTTTTTAGTGGGTCTCGAGCTCAGGAGAGGGTGGTTCGTCTGACTTGCAGATTTTTCCCTCGCTACACAATAAAAATGTGAAGAAACAATACAATACTCTTCGAAAGTATGGATCTGATTGCCAAAAAGACGTAGTATAAGGGATTTGGCAGATTTAATGCCTGCCTCCCAAAGGCCACCAAGATTGGGAGCATAAGGCGGATTGAACTTCCACTTCACTTCACGAGATGTAAGAAAATCTGAAATTGTGTCATTGATATTTCGTAGAAAATTATAAGCTTCCTTTAACTGTCTTGCAGCTGAAACGAAATTGCGGCCTTGATCAGAAAGGATCTCAGTGGGCAAACCACGACGTGCAATAAATCGAGATAGTGTAGAAAAAAATGCAGCAGCGCTGAGTTCAGAAACGAACTCCAAATGAACTGCCTTTGTTGGAGTACAAACGAAGAGACATAAGTAACCTTTAGAGGTACGAAACTTTCGCAGTTTCGAATCGCGAACCAAAAAGGGACCTGCAAAATCAATGCCAGTATACGCGAAAGGACGAGAAAAGTTAACACGGGATGGTGATAGATCGTCCATACTGGGTTGGAAGGGACGAGCACGGAATCTAAAACACGTCTGACATTGACGAATACATTTCCGAATGACGAATGAGGCTACGGGAACATAGAATCCAGAATTTTGTTCGGATCATAGCCTGTACAGTATTGGGACCTGCATGTAAGGAATTTAGATGGATTTTCTTGCCAACTAGGAGGCAGAGGACCGCATTTTTTTGGAAGTAAGAGAGGATGCTTAGCATCGTAGTGTAGGGGGGACAATTTCAATCTTCCCCCCACCCTGATAAGACCACGGGAATCGAGAAATGGACAAAACTAATCGCTTGGAAAAAACTCTGTTCTTCTTAAGATGATTCAAATCCTCGCCAAAATGAACGGCCTGGACCATGCGACCTATTGTGAACATTGCCTCGTTCAACTCCTCAACCATCAATCCACCCTTACGGAAGGCTGAAGATGTGATCCGTGCACGAGAGTTGTAAATAAAACGTTTTATCATGACTCGACGAAGTTTAGAGTAACTTGAAAACCTTGACTCGAGGAGACAGTATTCCTGCTCATTCGACGACAATGACATTACCACATTCTTTAATTCTGGTAAATTTTTCAGGAATTCTGAATTGCGATAAGCAGGAGGCCAGGGTGTTCTGGGAAAGTTCAATAGTGGAGAACCATGTAACCACGCAAGTTTGAATCGTCCACGAAATATTCAGGAATATGTGACCATGTACACATTCGCGTGTTCTCAACTATTTGAGTGACCCGATTGGAGACAAACGTATTGAATAAATGAGGAGGTGTGCCAATCCATGATAACACAATCTGCGAGTCGGATAATAATTTGACTGAGCTGCAATATCCGATGATACCTGTTTCATGAGCTTGGATAACAGCCACTTTGGTTTTAGTTTGCCACAAATGGTAAGGTTGTGAGGTCTCTGATTCAAAACATAAATAAACCACGGCGGAATTACCACTTAAAAAAACGTCCAAAATCCTATTAAAGAAACCGAATCATATTTTTCAGGAACAACAAATCGACGAATTTTGAGGCTCTTGTTCAAGTAGGTAATGGAATGAACAAAATTCTTCCAAGTAATTTCCAGAAAAGGAGGGACAGGATGATCCCAATCTAATTTCAAAAGCCAGAGCCGTTGAAGTATAGACTTCATAGAAAAAGTTATGGGAGCTAAGTAACCTAATGGATCATACGTTCTAGCGATAAAGGACAAGACATTTCAGAATTAAAAGGTTGTGCATGAAAAGTGAAACAATCAGAGCAGGGATGCCAAGACAAACCCAAGATCTTCAAAAATTCGTCCCCATCGGAGAAGCGCATCAAGTTCTCAACATGATCAGTTGGAAAGGGCGAAAGTATCTCCGGACAATAAGTGGACCATTTCCCCAACTCATAACCTCCCGCAGCCAAAAGCTGACACAACTCATCTCTCAACAGGATGTCTGTTACAATGTCTTTGGCGCCACTAATTATGGCATCAACATAAATTTTGTTCAAAATGGCATTCGCAGCTAGAGGATAAAGCTTACCCTCATCTTGAACCAATTGCTTGAGCACTCTCTGAGCTAAAAAAGCGGAGGGAGTTGAACCGTATATCACAGTATTCAACTCGAATTCTAATATTGAAGGATCATCAGAAGGACACCAGTATAAGTGCTGATACTTTACATTCTCTGGAATTACAAGGGTTTGGCGATACATTTTTTCTATGTCTACACACAAAGCTATGGGATGAAGACGAAATGCAGAAACGATATTCTGTATTTCAGGTTGAAGTTTGGGGCCTTTTAGCAAGTGATTCAACGAGACACCAGAAGTGTCTGGGTCAGAAGCATTGAAAACTACTCTCAATTTCGTAGTTGAACTAGTTTCCTTCATAACAACGTGATGAGGGATCACGAAAGAAGAGACAGAGGGAGCAGGAGACATGTGACCTAAATTCAAATAGTCATGAAGGTCTCATAGGATGCGTGCTTTAAAGGCTGCTTCATCAGCTTTTTCTCAAGACGAAAACATGACAATAATATCTTACTATAATAGCATTAGACTCTATTGAAGTTGCATTCGGTTGAAAAGGAAGAGCCACAATGTATCGACCATTTCATCACGAATGAGTATCAATGAAATTATTTTCTGACAGGACGTCAAGTGGATCTTCAGCTGGCGATTGAGAAATTTACTCCGATTCCTAAAACTTCAACAATGTTTTTCCCAAATCACAATAAACGTGTAAAGACACAACAGAATCCTCAGAAGGCGGTGATGATGTAGGACCGAGCAACACCCAACCAAAGACGGTATTGATTGCAGTAGAATTACCTGGGATTGATTGGATCTCTCACTAATATTTGGGGAAGTGAATCAGCTCCACTTAAAAAAACCACATGAGAAGAAATGTCGAACTCATCCTATGCAAGTAAATGACGAAATTTCGATCTAATTTCCGCAGGTAATTCAGGAGGAGGAAGAGGATGAGAAATCTCGGACAAGACTATGGCACGACCCCTCCCGCTTCCGAAGAAAATCTAGAAAACAAAGAAACTTCTACAGAGCCAAATATTTTCTAGTGGGATTTTCCACTAGACTAAACCGGGAACTGAACTCAACTTCATTAGTTAATTTTCAAACCTAAGAAGGAAGCTCTGGATCTGGTTATCGCATAAATGAGAGATCCGGGATCATAAACGGCGCGAAGTTTATGTGGAGTGCTGAATACATCACGAATAGAGAGAACTATTGTACCCAACAGTACTGACTCAGTGGATTCCGTTGAACCGGATAACCCCCTTTCAGCAGCAGAAGAGGGGTCAGAAGAGGGGTAAAGAGAAGTATGTTGTTTATTAGTTTTACAAAGACGATAAACAGCTTTAGAATTAGGGTTATCCCTTCTATGCCGTCCTAGACAATTGAAACAACGCGAATTTTCTCTGAGATATTTATACTTGTTACTCAAACTCATATTGCGATATTTCGAACATTGATGAATGCAGTGCGAATCTTTGCACAGCGAACAAGCCAAAGCTCTACTGGAGGAGGCTGCCAAGGACGACTTTTGCTAAGAATTTACCAATAATGAACTCGAACTGGAAACTTTCTTCTTTGTACCAGGGTTTTCTGAAGTTTTAGAAATCTCTTGTATGCGAATTTGCTCTGTCACGAACACTATCAAATGCTCATAAGTCGGTATACCCTCTACTGAAACCTTATTTTCAAATGCGTGTGGTGTTAGAATCCAAATTGTTCAAAGCAATTGAAAACAACAAAAAATCAGCCAAGTCAAGGCAATTTCAAGGATTTCATTGAATTGACTGCCGTTTCATGAATTTGTAAATACTCCTCAAGAGAAAACAACGATGGATGTAGTGCAGTCTTCAATTGCAATAACTTTGAAAAATATGCGGATGCTATACGTCTAGCGCTGAACTAAGGTATCATAAGCAATTTTATAATTTTCCGGTATGAGTTGTAACCCACTTATGAGAGCAAGAGCTTCACCCTTTAAAGAAGTTTTCAAATATTGAAATTTTTGGGTAACATAAATCGATGAATTATTGTGCACCAAAGAATCATACAATGCAATGAACTCCACCATAGCATCTATTCATCCGTCTAAAGAGGGAAGAGAAATTACAGGAAGCATTTGAGAATTTCTTAATGAACTTTTTAGGGTTTTCACTCCCAATCTCTGAAACAAATTCAATTAAAAATGAAATAAACGATTTGTGCCTGCCTAAATTCTTGCACTAATTTGTCAGGAGCAAATTTACTAGAAAAAATTGTTGCCTGACAATGAACTGAAAATGAATAACGTTGAAATTATAATTTTATGTAGTAACGTTTCGGAGTCCATATCAGACTCCTTCATCAGACGAAAAATCTATTTTCGAAAATCTTCTGAATTGTGTATTTTGTTTGACATTAATTGTCAATACATAGAAACAGAGACTTCATAGAAACGTTGATTCATTTAATTTTGAAGGAATCCGGAATCCGGAATACCGGATAACAGTTTCTTCTTCAGTAAATTGATCTAAATATGATCTATTCCTACCGAACAATTTGCCAAATTATTATCTTGATCTAATAGAATACACGTAGACTCTTTAATCATTCGTTTATAATGGTCTGGTTCCGTCTTTAAAATTTTAGTGTTATTTCAATCCATCATGTGGTCACCCGATTGTCGATTGATTTCTCTATTTTTAATATTATTTTTATGTTTGTGTTTTCTTATTTCTAGAGGTCTAGACGTTTCACCTGTGTATAAGTTTTACCACAAATATAGGGAATGTTGTCTAGACCTCTAGAAAATAGAAAACGCGAACATAAAAATAATATTAAAAATAGAGAAATTAATCGATCACAGATCGCAGATCATATTTGTTCTAATACGGGTGACCACATGATGGATTGGAATATCACTAAAATTTAAATGGCGAAAGCAGACCATTATAAACGAAAGATTGAAGAATCTACGTGTATTCTATTAGATCAAGATAATAATTTGACAAATTGTTCGGTAGGAATAGATCATATTTGGATCAATTTACTGAAGAAGAAACTGACATCCGGTAATTTCAAAATTAAATGAATCAACGTTTCTATGCAGTCTCTGTTTCTATGTATTGACAATTAATGTCAAACAAAAGCCACAATTCATAAGATTTTCGAAAATAGATTTTTCGTGTGATGAAGGAGTCTGATATAGACTCCGAAACGTTACTACGTTAAATTATAATTTCAACGTTATTTATTTTCAGTTCATTGTCAGGCAGCAATTTTTTCTAGTTAATCTACTCCTGACAAATTAGTGCAAGAATTTACGCAGTTTTCAATTGTTTTGGGAGGAATATCATCTCTGCGTCAAAAATCTTCTGCTGATCTTGGTGGAGGATCACCCTCGTTGTTAGAAACCAGTGGTTATTCAGTAGAAAATTGAAAAAACGGGGAAGAAATTCAAAAAACTTCTGACACTTCAATAGACGATGTATTTAGTCTTTTCTGTAGGTAGTTTTCAATCGTAGATACAACGACCCACACACGTAGACGACAAACCAAACGTAGGGTGGCGTGCACCTGCGTAAGCAGGACGGATCAGACGATGAAGGAACATACGCTGAGCCCGATGGTGATTGAAGTATCAACTACTTCTTCGGCATAGACGCGCGGAAAGGGGTGACAGCAGTGCTTTCCAACACTCGCAGCTATCGATTGGTAAATTTGAGCAATTGAGCGAGAGTGAGAAAGTCATCAGAGGATAACTGCCCCTCGAACAACTGGCGAAATGATACGTCGAGGTTGCGCAAAACCAGGGAAAATAAGAGGTAGTCAGCCAGATCTGGTATGGTCAACACATTGATGGCATTTATGGCGTTATGATCAATTGTTACAACTGAGGCAAAGTGAACAGATGAATCCAATATTTGGTTCACATAAAAATCTGCCAGCAGATGAGGGTTTGGGTAACGGGAGTGAAGCGCTTGATGGGCCAAAGGGTAACTGACCAAATTCAATTTGAAGCCGGAGATGACTTAAGCTGCCTCACCGGAAAGAGCAGAACTTTGAAGGTGAAACTTCTGAACGGGCACCAGGGAATTGTTGTGATGCACTAGAGCATCGAATAAAGCGATAAATCCATTGCTCGATTTTGCCATAAGAGCAGGGCAGCTCAACCCGAGGAATAGGTGGATCAACAGATGAAGAAGGAGTCGCCGTAAAAAAAGGGATGCCGTAAAAAAAAGGATGCCGTCAGATGACCATGGGCGGCACGAACAAGCATACAAATTTCGAAAAATGCCGCAAATTTTGAAGGTGATTCGTCCCGTTCCAGCTCCTCTAACTGGATTTGGGTGAATCTTAGAGCTTTGTTGATTGGAGGGAAAGCACTTCAAGGATAAGTAGATTTTTCAACGTTATTGTCATTGAAACATTTTTGTCATAGAGAGCGAGACGTCGAAGCGAGTAGACGTGTTGAGTGATTTTTCGATTACACGAGTTTTGTGAATGAGTTTTGTTGTGTTGTGTTGTGTTGAGACTTTTTCTTTATAATAATTGGTGATTTTCGTTCTTTTCTCTCTCATTGATATTTACCACCTTTGTGAAGAAAAAAACTAAAAACGTTTAGCCATGTCGGAGACCTCAGATAATGAGGGTTCCTAAACTCAAATCGCGAAACTGAATGAAAGAGTCCGCCAATTGATTAATGAACTCCGCCTAGCGAAAAAGGAAATAAATAAGCTTTCAGCGCCGAAACCCCCCACATTTGCCGAAATTGCGAGTTCGGCAGCGAGAAATAAGGTCACTTCTGACATTAAGAGGAATCAAGCAACGTTGATTGCTTAACCTCAAAATGCGCCCTCATCTAAACGCGCGCGTAAAGACAGCTCCTCGTCAGACGAGGAAAATACCAAAAAAGCACCTGAAGTGCCTAGAAAAGACAGAATCCCACCCATCTCGATGATGGGCACCTCAGATTGGGTAGAGATTTCTAAAGCACTCTACTTCAATAAATTAAATTATAGCCGCGCAACCGTCAACCGTAGATGATTATAGAAAAATTACCAAATTTTTCGAACACCATGGTAAAGAATTTTTTACCTACCAAATGAAGGAAGAGAAGAAGATATATGCAGTCATCAGGCGTTTACCAATCGACGCTGATCTTGCGTTGATTAAGGACGACCTGATATTCCAGGGAATATCAGACGGTGAGGTGTCCAGAATGACATCGAACAAGACGAAGAAGCCCATACCTCTCTACCTGGTTGAAAACCAGAAAAAGGAAATCTTCGAAGTGAAGCGACTCTACAAACTCTGTATTGTGGTTGAACACAAGAAGAGGCCTGAAAGTCCAAGCCAGTGCTTTAGGTGCCAAAGGTACGGACAAAACAAATGGTCCTTCCCGTGGAGATGCGTGAAGTGCTCAGGAAGCCATAGCAGCAATGACTGCACACTCACCAGAAAAGGTGAAGAGAGAAATGCCACATGCGTCTTATGTGGAGAAGGGGGCCATCCACGAGAAGAGTGAAGAGACCAGCACCAAATCATCCGCATGGCGATACGCCTAAAGAAGTAAGAGATCTTATACGAGAAAATCGAAGACTCAGAAGAATATAATAATAATAATAATAATAATGCTCACCCAAGCGGGGTTAGTGAGAAAGCGCATGAAGTGGCCAACGTCCATGAATGAAACTATTGTGCGCATATATAACTCCATCACGGGACTGGGGCAGAACACGAACAACTATAGGATAGGGCTCCATGAGGAATTCTGCAACGCCTACCCAAATCTCAATGTCACTGAACAACGAGTTGCAGACCAGTACCGCGTAATTCTGAGAAATGAACTAATACCAACGGCCCGAATCGACGCAATTAAACGAGAACTTCAGCGTCCGCCTGCAATAGAGAATAACACCAACACCTCTGA
Organism: Coccinella septempunctata; assembly: GCF_907165205.1. Lineage (NCBI taxonomy): Eukaryota > Metazoa > Arthropoda > Insecta > Coleoptera > Coccinellidae > Coccinella > Coccinella septempunctata. Next base: position 5,386,494 of record NC_058194.1, on the reverse strand, counting down.
TGAAATTCACATGCCTGGGCAACAACAGGCAGAACAAACTGATACTGAAAGTCCATCTTGCAACGCAAGTGAGCCTGAACACCAGGACGATAGGGAAGAGCTCCACCGACAAGTTGACTCTGACATGAGGAGATACTTTGCCGAACTGGAAGGAACAGATCCTCTTCATCGAGTAGCACCTCCAAGACTCAATACATCCAAGAAACTGTCACTGATAATCGACATCTTGAGTAAGGACGTTTTACCTGAATACCTACAAAACGGAAGTTCATTGGAATATCTGCATCTAGTTTTTCACTGTGCAGCGCTGACGACAGCGAAAACCATGGGGGCAAAAATTCGCCGAACGAACAATGATGGTCCAAAATTACACAAATTACACGCGCCAGCATGGCAGAAACGTCTTCAACACAAAACAGAAAGGCTAAGAAGAGACATTGGACGACTGACGGAGTACTTGAACGGGAATCGAGGAAGAAAGGTTGTGAAAGCTGCCAAAGAGATCATGGATAGAAACAGGACACACACAGAACGAGAGACGGAGAATGCTACAGCTCACCATTGCCTCGACACTCTGAAGCAAAAATTAAGTCTGTATGCAGAACGCCTGAGGAGATATAAAAGCAATTATAGCCGTAAAAGAGACAATAATTCATTCGAAAATTCGGAAGAATCTTTCTACCGGTCACTCACATCGTCGGATGGAGAAAATGGAAAGTTACCACCAAAGGAAGCCATTGAACAATTCTGGACCAAACAATTATCAACGAAACCTCAGTTCAATGGAGATACCGGATGGATTGAAGATGAAAAATCTGAAGCTATAAAATATGAGCCGATGCAGCATAACATGATCACAATTGAAGAAGTAAAATCAGCTATCAGAGGACTGCACAACTGGAAAGCACCTGGGCCTGATGGATTACAGAACTTCTGGATCAAGAAACTTTGGATCATGCATGACAAATTGACCTCCGCAATAAATGATGTCATTGAAAATCCTGAAAGAATGCCAGTATTCCTTACACATGGCACAACATACTTGTTACCTAAAGACCAAAGGAATACAGAAGACCCATCCAAGTACCGACCAATCACATGTCTTCCAACGGTGTACAAATTAATCACATCGTGCATTTCAAACCGAATTCACAACCATTGCGAAAGGAATAACATCATCGCCATGCAACAGAAAGGATGCACCAAAGACAGCCGGGGGTGCAAAGAACAACTAATAATAGATTCAGTTATCTGCAATCAAGCGTTCTCCAAGCGAAGGAATCTTTACGCTGCGTACATAGACTACAAAAAAGCATTCGATTCTATACCTCACGAATGGCTCTTGACGATCTTGAAGATTTACAAGGTGGATCCCAATATTGTTAAGTTCCTGAAAAACGCCATGTCAACCTGGCGTACTAGTCTTCAAATGATAGCAGCAGATTGCTCCATTACGACAGGACCTATTCCAATAAGACGCGGAATTTTCCAAGGAGACTCGCTGAGCCCTCTGTGGTTCTGCATGACCCTGAATTCCTTGTCTCATAGATTGAATGCTACAGACTACGGATTTTCCATCAAGATCGGCAGTAAAACTATGATGAAACTGAATCATCTCCTTTACATGGACGACTTGAAACTCTTCGCATCTACCAAAAAACAAATGCAATTGATGCTGAAAATGGTGGAAAGATTCTCGGAAGACATCAAAATGAAGATTGGACTAGAAAAATGTCGACTGCTAAACATAACGAGAGGAAAAATAGAAGATGGTACGTTCAAACTCAGGGAAGTTGCAGAAATTGAAGCATTAAAGGAAGGGGACACATACAAGTATCTAGGCATAAAACAGGCAAGAGAAATCAATCAGACCCAGATGAAGAAAGAGTTAACGGAGGAGTTCACCCGAAGATTGAGGAGGACAATGAGAACTGGTCTTAACAGCAAGAATCTGATAAAAGCGATTAACACCTACGCTTGCTCGGCGCTGAGCTATTCATTTGGTATTATCTCTTGGACGACCACCGATTTAGCAGCTTTACAGAGAAAAATAAGGACGATGCTGACTAAACACAATAAACATCACCCCAAAAGCTCAATAGAACGGACAGAGCTGCCACGACATCTTGGGGGTAGAGGAATTGTTGATTTGTCCAACCGTATGTCCCAGGAAATTGAAGGACTTCGAAAATATTTCTTGAGCAAGGCAGCTTCGTCAGAACTCCATCGAGTAGTTTGTGTTGCTGATAGTTCTACACCATTAAAGCTACAACAGGATCACTTGGAAACCGTCGAACACTCTGCAGAAAGTAAAATGCAGAAACTGATTGGCAAACCTTTGCATGGGAGGCACCAGAACGAGGTCAACCATGATTACGTCGACATATCTGCGTCGAACTACTGGTTGACTTACGGAAGGTTGTTTCCTGAGACAGAGGGCTTCATGCTCGCCATCCAGGATCAGGTGATTCCAACAAGAAATTACATGAGATACATCGCCAAGGATGCCTCAGTGGCGGACGATAGCTGTCGTTATGTCTGTGCGACACATGAAACTATCCAGCACATCACCGGGGGATGTCAGAAGTTCGCGGGCACGGAGTACAAAAATAGACATGATGCTGTTGCCAAAATTCTTCACCAAGAATTGGCACTAAACACCAACTTCTAACTTCGAAAAGGGTTCCTTATTACAATTACCATCCAGATGCTGTGCTGGAAAACGAACATCACAAGCTCTACTGGGATCGCACGGTTCTCACAGACCGAAAAATAACCCACAATAGACCAGACCTCATATTGCTCAATAAGGATGAGGACAGAGCACTATTCATCGACGTGGCAATTCCAAATAATACCAATCTTCTAGATAGGCACACTGAAAAAATTTCAAAATACAGAGATCTCGAGGAACAGACCAGAAGACAGTGGAACCTGAAAGATATCAAGACCATCCCTATTGTCATTTCATCTACAGGCCTGATACCGAGGAAACTATTGGAGAACTTGAGGAAACTTCAGTTGGACGAAAATATCTATAGAGTCATGCGGAAGGCGATACTGCTCGGAACGGCGAGAACTGTACGCAAGTACATGGAGAATGCAGAGGAAGACCGTCTGCTGCGACAGGAAGTGCGGGTGGAGCAGGAGTCCTACCTACAGCAGGGAGGCGAGGAGCGACCCGGACCCGACCACCACCACGAGCCCGAAAACCTGGAAAGGGCTCCAACAGAGCTTAATCCTTTTGATATCTGAGATATCTGGGATTAGTGAATTTTCCTCTGGAGAGGAGTGTGAAAGCCGCAAGGCTAAAGTCATAATAGTAATAATTGATCCTGTTAGACATCAAACAATGTATAGGACAAGTCACAGAAATCAGACCATTACAATTGATCACATAAATATTCACTAACCGAGTAATAACAATTCTCTAAGAGCAATTCTTTGACCACTTTCTTGAAATTCTTCAGACTAAGAGATCTTATATTCGCAGGAAGATTATTAAAAAGCTTAATGCATTGATAAGATGGTGACATCTGGTACTTAGATGTTCTGTGTTTTGGAAATGACAGCACTGTTTTATTTCGGGTGTTGTAATTGTGAAAAGCAGACAGCTTCGTCAGATGGTTTTCATTTTCTTTGGCATATACCAGGCACTTGAGGATGAATATGGAAGCGACAGTCAAAATATTGTTCCTCTTGAAAACCGGTTTACAAGAACTGCGAGGTGCAATACTGAACATCATACGTATAATCCTCTTTTGGGTTATGAAAACTCTACCAACGTCCGTTGAGTTCCCCCATAGCATAATATTATAAGAGATATGACTGTAAACAAGACTATAGTAGACATTCATTAGTGATTGCAGAGGAACAATATCTTTTATTCTACTGATCGCGTAGTATGAACTATTAAGTTTCTTGCAGACATCATCTACATGTAAGCTCCACCTTAGGTTTTCGTCTAAATGAATCCCGAGAAATTTTGCATGGCTTTCAGCTTGTATCACATTATCCGAGTACCGCAATGTCATCCTATTCAGATCATTACTCCGATTTTGAAAATGAATGAACTCCTTCTTATTAATATTAATCATAATATTATTTTGTCTGCACCAATCTACAAAACAGTGCAGCTGACATAACACCTGTAATTCCTCAAAGGAACCTGCACTAATCACCACCGAAGTATCATCGGCGAACAATATCAATCTCAGTTTTTCGAGAAGAAGACGGATATCAGGGATACCCGTTATCAAAATAAACATTTTTCTCAGATTCACAGGCAGATCGTTAATAAACAATAAAAATAGAAGTGGTCCCAGCACAGATCCCTGGGGAACGCCCGAATTAACGCTACGCTCTCGTGAAAATGAGTTGTGAACCCTGACAGATATACAGTCCCTGGCCAGTTTATTAGACGCACTGAGGGTTTTTTTTTATAATAAGAAATGGATCACGCCTTCACAGTAAGGCAGGTAAATAATAAACGAATTAATTCAGATGCATAACATCCGCAGATAATTAAATCAACGAATGCTACGATCTAAATCGAACTAACAAACTACCATCGCTCGAAGTATTACCAGAATTTTCATTTCGTGTTTTTTTTTATATTTACTGGTATTGCCCGAGGAAGAAGCAGAATATTTGAATTTCATTTCCACAGAATGTCAGTTTTATCTACGACTCTCATTTAATTGTTCTATTTGGCATTTATTTTTGATGTTGAAGTATTAGTACTAACGTATGAGTCAGTACTATGTCTTCCAGTGGACGTCTTGCATTCTGCAGGTGCGAACGTTATTTCGATAATCCACATATGAAATCATCATCCTCGAATGCAGCAAACCAAACAATTCTGCATTGATAGTATGAAGCTCTCTTAGCTACACAGGGTGGCTCAGCAAAATATTAGAATTTCATGTTTAATCATCAATAAATCAATATTTTTTATTGAGTATGATATATTATATGTGAAAACCATTTACAGATGAAGAATATATAACATATACATTCAATTTAATAATTCAATATTCAAAAAACAATAACCTAATAACAAATTTCAAAGCGTGTTTAATTGAGATTTTGCATCGAATCAATGCGTCTAATAATATGGCCAGGGACTGTAGTTCTTCCTTCGAGATAACTTCGAATCCAGGTTGAAAATATACCCCTGAATCCAATGTTGTAGCATTTATCGATCAAGAACTCGAAAAAAAGGCTATCGAAAGCTCGGGATAAATCGAAAAACAACCCGGCGACGAACAAGTCCCTATCGAGGCATTCGTGGACGTACTCGACAAAAAATAGGGCCGCCGTGTGAGTTGAGCGACCAGTCCTGAACCCGTGTTGTGCAGTATCTAGTATATTGTACTTATCAATAAAGCTAATCATTCTGTTAAAAACAATTCTTTCGAAAACTTTAGAAAACACGCTGAGAATAGAAATAGGCCTACAGTTAGCAATGTCATGCACATCATTTTTCTTGTGGACAGGTAAATTAATAGCTTTCTTCAAAAGATTAGGGAAAACACCCGAGCTTATAGAAAAATTAATGATGTATGCGAAATGTGGCGCTATGTCAGCCGCTATTATCTTCAATAAACGAGCAGAAATGAAGTCAAACCCTGTACTCTTTTTGTTCTTTAGACTTTTATTTACATCGACAACTTCATTATCCAGAACAGGTTGAAAAAAAAAAGTTATTGTTCAATATTGGTGAGACGGTGGACGAAATCGACAAGTTAGACCCATAATAATTGAGCAAAGTTTTTTCGGTAACTGAGGAGAAATATTCAGCAAAAATGGACGGCAGATTATCAGGGTTGACATATGACATACCATCAATAATTAACTCAAAGGGTTTGCAATTCTTTGACTTCCGGCCAGTTTGGAGATTTACTAAACTCCACAGTGTTTTGTTTTTGTTATCAGAGGTTTCGATGACATCGCGTTAATATCGAAATTTCGTCTTTTTTATCATTGTAAGAGCTTTCGGCCTTTCTATAGTTCTCGTGGGTAGAGTAACTTTTCAGATTAGCATACAACCAGTATAGATCATTCAGTTCTCGTTTTGCCATGATTATTTCTGGAGTGATCCACCGCTTGTCGCTTCTAGAAAGACTAGTGCAGTTCATCAATGGGCAAAAATTTTCAAAACCTTCTTGTATCAGGGACAAAAATGACTTAAAGCATTCATCAACATCTTCATCACAACTTTTCATGTAATGTGTGAAATTGTCCAGGTTCTGCGGGCTCAAATTCTTGACCAGTTTGATCTGAGGACTACTGACTGGACTGAAACTCAGTGGGAACAGAAATGAAAAAACCCGGTGATCACCAATGTGAGCCTCATAAACCTCGACAATAGTGTTGGGAAATTGTAAATTGCACAATATATAGTCAATTTTAGATACACTCGTGTGACCATTAATATTCGTGAATACTCTAGTGGGTTCACGCGATGAAATATGCAAATTGTAGCATTCAAGTAAATCAATAAACAACTTGTGTATACCAGTGCCTGGCCGGTATACACTAAGAACAACACATTGAGTATCCTCAGACTCCACTATTGTTCCACACACTTCAAAAACCATCTCCTGAGAATATCGTGAGACGTATAGTTTCTTGATAGGTAAGTTTTCTCTCACGTAGATCATTGATCCTCCATGCAACCTATTGACATGACAATATTGATCTGCTTGCAAATATCCAGGGATGATCATGGTTTTAGCACTTTCAGGGTTACACCAGTGCTCGGCGATACTGATGATGTCAGGCTTTTTTCCGTTGAAAAGGACCTCAAGATTACCTAGTTTGTTTGAAAGGCCTTGTAAGTTTATTTGAAGAATCAGAATGTGTTCACCTGTTGTAGTAGGTAAAGTAAGTTCTGTTTCTGAATTCGACTCCTTGAGCGGTTGTCTTGCTCCTCTTGTCGCGCCCTGTACCGGTGCCAGATGTTGGACTTTAGTACTGTGCTGTGTTGTCTCGAGGTGTTTGTTTCTTCCGAAAAAATTGTCCACCAAAGGAAAACTCTCTCAGACATATTCCTTGAGGCCAGAAGGATTAATTGAAAACTCTGTCGTAGGATTCTTTGGTTTGTAGGCCAATACTGAATGCAGAGTTTTGACCCTGACAATTCAGCTTCTTCACCACAATTTGCTCCTTAACACCCTCATTCTGCAAGCAGAATATCTTCCTCAGACACCTCCTTTCCAGCGATTTTTCCGACATAAATCCATTGCCTACGTGTTGCGCCTCGAATTAGCATATTATCGTCATCTATACATTTCGTTCCATAACAAGTTTTATTATGAGATGGTTTCTTTTTAAGCCTTTTCCCTTTTACTGTAGACCAACCATCTTCAGAATCTCCTTTGTTTATATTCGCCTCGGTTGCCTAGGCAGATGAACATTTGTCATTCAAGTTTATCATCTTATTTACAACACTTGGTGGCGCCGGTGGCGTTTGCCTCAGGGTGGGCATTCCTTGCGTACGCTTCTTAACCGCAGAATTATAACGGGAATTCCCTGATGTCGGATAAGCGTCATATCCACTATCAATATTATCACATTTATCACCTTTGGTTTTATCACTACTTTTTGTTTCATGTGTGTTTGTTTTTGTTTGGTTCTGAAGGAATTGAACCTTTTCATGAAGTAATTCGTTATATTCAGCAGTATATCGGATGAATAAAAATGATCTGAATAGAAGGAACCTCAACCGACATAGCCAAGTTCTGAAAAATGCCCTGAAAGATCTAAGAACAAGCAGATGGAACAAAAGAGTTCAAGAACTGAATACAATTGATCATTCTGCATGGAGAATGCAAAAAAGGCTACGGGGAGAAAAGACTAAAATTCCACCCCTACACGGAGAAAGGGGAATGGCGTATAGCAATACTGATAGGGCAGATGCATTGGCGGACTCGATCAAACGAGAATCGTGAATAAATAACAGGATAGACGACGATAATGAAGATTTGGAAGAACTGGTTGAAGAAAATGATGAAGAAATGGATGAATTACCAGCGACTGCTGAAATGGACAAGCCAAGATCGCCAAATGAAATCAGGTAAATAATTAGAAGTTTGAAGAAGAGGAAAGCTCCCGGAAGCGATAAAATAACGAATGTTATGTTAAAGAAATAACCTAGAAAAGGTGTAGCCGCTCTAACAAATATCGCCAATGGAATTATGAGGACAGAACACCACCCAGAAAAATGGAAAACAGCAGAAGTCATAGTACACAATAAGCCATTCAAAGAGAAGAAGTTCCCACAAAACTACAGACGGATAAGTCTACTGTCGGCATTAAGAAAAGTAGTAGAAAGAATTATAGCCACGAAGCTAAATGAGGAAACCGAAAATCTGAAACTAATACCACCAGAACAGTTCGGAGCATTCAACAGAGCAACAATTATTAAAGCTCACAGAATACATTATAGAGGGATTCCAAAATGAACAAGCTACAGGTCTTGTTTTACTGGACGTCGCTAGAGCATTCGACAGAGTATGGTATGAAGGATTAATATATAAAATTAGATGTGCTGGATATTCGATCAAAATATGCAAGTTGATCAGGAATTATCTCAAAAATAGAAGATTTTACGTGAAAGTGGGAGGAGCTCCCCAACAAGAGATATAGAGGCTGGAGTACCCCAAGTATCAGTACTTGGGCCACTTCTGTACAACATATACATCCACGATATTCCGAAAAATCAAAGAACCATGCTAACTTTATATGCTGACGACACAGGCATAGCAACTCGACACCGCAACCCAGAAGTAATAGAACGAGTTCTACAAGAGACGATTGACGAAACAAATGACTGGTGCATAAAGTGGAAAATCAAGCTCAATGGACAAAAGAGCCAAGCAATATTACTACAGAAGAGAAGACTGCGACCCACAACAAAACTGGATGTTGACGGCGAAGAAATCGACTGGAAAAATGAAGCCAAATATTTAGGAATAACGCTTGACAAAGGACTTACCTGGAAAAGTCATATCAAACAAGCAATCGACAAAACGAAAGCAGCGATGAATAGACTTTATCCTCTGATAGGAAGAAGAAGCCACATGTCGAAAGAGACAAAATTGAAGATAATCAAAGCCGTTGCTAGGCCTCAACTGACTTATGGATCAGTTGCCTGGGGTTTCGCGGCAAAGAGCCATATCAAAAGAATTCAGGCCACTGAAAACAAGCTGCTTCGATGTGCAACAGATGCACCTTGGTTTGTCAGGAATAGACAGATAGACACGAAACGGAAAACCATAAAGGAATTCATGAACAGAAAAGCAGAGAAATTATTCGAAACAGCGAAAAACCATCCGAATCAAGAACTCAGGAGACTAGTGGACTACGACCTAGAGGAAGACAAAAGGAGAATGCGAATTTACCGAAGGAGACCAAGAGATCAATTGAAAAGCGATTAAAATAACAACAGAAACTTATTGAAAAATTCAATAAATTGTTAATCCAACAGAGGATAAACACATAAATCCCAGCACAATAGTGTGCGAGAAGAAAAACTAAAAAAAAAAAATTTTTGTATCTCTTTTTCGCCCAAAACTGGACTCAACAGTTGAAATATATGTGTTTCTTCATTATTTTCGATATCAATCACAATCGAAAATACGTGAATTGTAAGGATTAATGAGCAAAACGACAGTTTTGGAGTGACAATTATATCAATTAAATCCGTTCCATTTTAATTGTATATAAATCGGCAACGGTAATTCGTAGAGATGAACTTATTGCAGATTTGAAAAGAATACGCAGGATTATTTTGCTATAAAGGCTTCTTTAGTTTTTCGCAAATCTTTCTCTTACCTTGAAAATCTTTCTATATCTTTCTTTCCTCAGGATACCTTCTTGCGTCGAGTTTCGGCTACAGCTCCTCAATGAATCAAAAATAAATGCGAAGTTTCATCGTGCGAAAACATCTTTTTCAAAGCTTTTCAATGAGTTTTTTTTTATGATAAATCAAAAAGGTCTATTACGTTCACAACAAGAAACAGTCAATCCGTAAAAATAATTTGTTACAAAACCTTCTTTATTTCAAGAAACAAAATCATATCTATGTTTCTAACGGAAGGAAAGACAATACAGATATATTAGAATTAGAATATTAGAATAGAATTTACATATACCGCTGCATGTCGCTAACGGTTTGAAATGGAAAAAAATTATATTTGAATAAAATATTTCAATACATTATCTTTCGGATAGAATAATAAAAATTGAACCTTGGATAAAAATATTGACAGCGCGGCGACGGCTGACGTCTTCATTTTTTCAGCATATTTTTGCGTTACTTTTCGTAATAAATTACGAAGGGTAAAACGTTTCAAAACGTCGATCCGTCGATCGTCGATCCGATAAAGTGTCACTTTATGTGTCAGAATTGGAAAAACGTATTTTTCTATGGGTCATCCAAATAACTACTGTAATTACTCACTTGTTCTACAATCGAGGCTAAACGACCTAAAGCTAATCCGTGTTCATCTTCTCGTGTAATTACTGCACTCCCTAATTTGACAACCAGTCTTCTGGCATACTTGAGCTGACTACGATCTGAAAATGTGGTCTGTCTTTTTTCCATCATCGTTTTCGTCTGAAAATTAAGAAGAATGTATTTATTTTCTGATGAAACCATTCTCATAAGGTCGTAACTTGAAATGGAAATTATTGTACTCAGCGACTACGGAATATTTGTTACGGAACTCATATTTTCATTCGGAAATTATCTTGGGTCTTTTTTCATCTTCAGAGAAAAAAAAAGTAAATGGAAATATTCTGTTGATGAATTTTTCAGCCACTTCATCGAGTAGGTACATATCCAAATATTGCTGTAGATCATCACTTTTTCCAAAGTACTGTTTCGTGATGTGTTAGTGTTCTCCGTAAAACAGGTATGTTCAAAGAAAATAATGAAGTGGTCGACCAAAGAATAGAACCATAGACTTAATGAGCAATGTTGAAATGTTGATGACGAAAGCACCAGGAACCTCTCTTTGGGTTTTCTCAACTGCCTGGAATCTCTGTTGGCTAATGCCTCACGATTTTGAAAGCAGACATTGTTTTTTTTCTAAATAGATTGTCGTGTTATAAAAAATTGAAGATAGTATCCCAAAAATTGTAGTTTGTTATGCTCAGTCGAAGGCAATTGGTATGACCTATTTTCTTAGATGAAACGTCATAAAGAAGAAATTATCATGCCTTTGTAGTTGAAATGAATGGTCTTATAGTGATTTTTAACAGGTGAAACGTCTTCAACTCGGAGCAATGGTTTTTAGGATCGGCTCATTCTTCTAGATACCGAACACGAATTTCCTCCAAAATCGTGTTTTCTAACAACTTCTTTTTTTTTCTATATCTGTATTTGAAGAAAACTATTTCAAAAATCTTTATATCTGATGGGAAAAACTGAAATCTGCAATCATTGAAAAAATTCATTATATTAACAACGATACGTTTATTTGAAATCGATTTTTCGAATATGGCGGAAGACTTGGGAATTGTTTAAAGAGGACCGGAACACTTCCAGAAATTACTTCAATTATAGAGTACACTTAAACCTAAAACGCATTCCAATGAAAATCTTGTTTTTTAGTTTCTTCAGTTTAGTTATGGATTTTCATCTAATATTATTGGCACATTAATTCAATATTTCTAGAGAATTGAACAATTTAAGGCTCTCAGTGTGGTTTATCCATATTACAGAAATGAGTATGTATAACTGAAAATAGAAAAAACATAATATCTCGATTCATTCAACATTCGTGTCTCTAACATATGATGAGTATGAGTTAAGGTTAAAATTTACATCAAGAATTGACCGAATTTACGAACTGCTAGTGGACGAATTCAGAAGTTCATTTCCTATTTATTTCTTCATAAGCAGAAATCTCCACCGAAAAGAACCAATAATCGAAATTTATAAACTAATTACAAATGGAACATCTTTTGTCTCTCGGAGAGCATAAATAAAAAAAAGACAAATACACTTGATCGTAGTTGAAAAATATGAAACAAATTCATCATGACATGAGTTCAGCAGAGTCTTTGAGTATTTTTTATTGTATGAGCAGATTGAACACAAAATGGGATCATTGAAGACATATTTATTTTATTATTGATTTTCTTTCTTTTTTAATCTTCATCTCAGGTTACTAGTCAAGTGGTATAACCGGGGGTATAACACAAAAATAATTGAAAAGCGCACAGCAGGCAAACAGAAGTAGCTTTGAACGCCTTCGAACACCACGGCACACATTGATCATTTCAATGCTACAAAGGGACCAAATGTAAAATATCATAGCACCCAAAAAGACAGAATTGTAATAGTGAATAGTTCGAGATCTAGGAACACGAACGACGACCTTCTAGGGACTGTGGAACTGAGGTATAACGAATGAAAGATGATTTATAAGGTATGAATCTAATTCACTATTTACTGTTCTATATGAAAATATTGCATTGCAAAGAACACTCCTCGACTCCAAACTTAGACTTTTATGCCTCACCAAATTGATGACCTTTTTCCTGTCAACCAAATCAGGATGAAACCTGTAATTAAAGGTCTTAACAATTTTGTTTTTTTTTTGGACTCTTTCAATCTTATTGAACTATTAAACGTCTGAGATTATATCAAATTATTTTATTTGATGTTCTTAGTAGCTTGGTGTCAATCGGGAATATACAGGGTACGGTTATGGTCAGTTCTCAAAAGTTGAATTCAGGTATATGCTCTGCAAACGGGTTAAAAGTTTAAATTTGGTTTTATCATTTGGTTATCTATAAGTTTGAAAATATTCCTTCCATTGAATTCTAAGTTATCATTCAATAAAAATGAGTTTCCTTTATTTCTTATGATTTCATATTGATCTACTAAGGTTAATTTGTAATATTTCTCTGTGTAGTATCTTTATGGTCAAGATGGCGCCGAGTGAAAACGATCCGTCAGATCAAGCTAAGAAAACTACTGAAAATTATGAATTTAAATGCAATCAATGCTGTAGAAAAGTAGTATCCGCGGTACAGTGTATAAAGTGTCAAGGGTACTTTCACAATTCTTGCCTTTTACAAGCAGCAAGTCAAAAATCTACTTTCTGCAAACACGAAACAGCGAACGAGGAAGCTCCAGATGGTGACAACCAATTCTGAAATGCAAGTAAAAATACTGAGCATTGAAAACCAATATCTACAACAAATCTTAGTAGAAGTTCAAGAGAAAAACAAAATATTACAAGACTATGTTAACATTTTGAAGGAAAAAGTAAATACAATTGAACAGAAAAAACAAGTAAACAACATAAGAATTTATGGAGACGCGGTCAAATTGAACACAGAAGAGAACGCAAACAAACAAGACGGAGATAGATCCAAAGACCACTAGCCACAGAATAGGAAAGATGACTAGAACTACCCAACAAACGTCAGAGGCAGTGAAGAAGACGATGACAAAGACATGAGAAGGTGAACCCCAGAACAACAAAGAAAAACAAACTTCAACAAACTTTAATGATATCACCACACAGTCCATGAATAAAATTATTAATTTAGTACACGACCAACCATTCCGAAATACCGAAAACGAGACAAATGCGAGTGTTTTTAAAGACGTTACTCACAAGAAGTTTGCCAGACGAAAAAACATAAATGTTAAAAAAAGGACATTCACTTCAGAAGAAAATAACTTTGAGTCAATCAAACCAAACAATGAAAAGAAGCACTGGCTGTTTATTTCTAAAGTTAAAAATTCTGTAACCTCAAAAGATATTAAGGATTACATATCCAACAAGGGCAACTTAAAGACAGAATATACTGTGGTAAATGAATTAGAAATGCAAAACAAAGAAACTCAATACAAAAACTTCATGGTAGGTTTTTCCAATGGAGTCCAAAGAAGAGATCTACAAAAACGACTTTTGGCCTAGCGGAGTTGTATTCTCAAGATTCAACTTTACTCGAGGTAGACATTTTTTGGAGCGAATGACTCAGAGTGGAAAGGGTCAAAAAACTATACACAAAAATTAATACACAAGCAAAACAACCAACAACAACAGCATTGTACTAAAATCAATAGCAAAAAACCCAATCACATCACAGTACTACACCAGAACGGTCAATCGATCGGAAACACTGTAGATCAATCATTTTTTTAGAGAAACACAGAATGTGAGTACAAAAGATCAAAACACCAGAAAAGAATATGAAAATGTTAAAGAAAGAATCAGTAATTATGAAAATCAGTTTAGTATATTACACCAAAATGTATGTTCCGTTGGAAATGCAGTGGAACTTATAGAGCAAACCCTGGAAGGTCATAAGGATGTTCAAGTACTCTGTTTAACTGAACATTGGAAAACAGAAGAACAGTTAGAATTTTATGCAATCAAAGACTTCTCACTTTTGACTTTCTTTTGCAGAAATGAGAAAGAGCATGGGGGAGTTGCTATATATACCAAACATAAATTACAGGCCAGAGAAAGGAAAGACATCAAGAAAATATCGACCAAAGGAAAATTCGAGTGTGTTGGAATTGAATACAGAATTGAAGGATGCAAACACGTTTACATAGCAATTTATAATGATGGAAATGTAAAGATACTTTCAGAAAACTTGGAACCTTTACTGCAGAAAATTTTTAGTGAAAATGCAACAGTCAGTATAGGGGGGGATTTCAATGTCAATATCATGGAAGACTCTACTAAAAAAACTGAATTAATGAGTATGTTTGGAGCATACAACCTAAAACAGACGATCCATCAACCGACAAGGATAACAGCTACAACAGCAACGTGCATTGATAACATATTCACAAATACGGAGCAAATATATGTGACGAGTGTGATTCAAACACATATTTCGGATCACACAGCACAGAAAATAACCTTCAGAATGACAGGGATATGCACAAATAAAGCATTTAAGCGAATACTATCGCAAAGAAACATCCAATCCTTCAAAGAGCTATTGACAGAACAAGATTGGAAGCTTTTGTATGAAATACCTGAAAATGAGGTGAATGAGCAGTTCAATATGTTCCATACCATATATTCAAACCTTTTTGATAGATCGTTTCCACTTTAGGAAGTGTCAATGAAGAAAAAATCCCAAATGAATAATACGGACCCTATTATCAAAAAAACCAAAAATCGACTAGATGCATTATTAGTTCTAAACACTCACAATAATTTATTCAAAGATGAGTATCGTAAAACAAAAATTGAATATGATAAATTATTAAAGAGACAGAAAGGACAAAGATATGAAACATCAATAAAGAATTCGGACAACAAAAATAAAACTTTAGGGACATTAATAAATTCACTTAAGAATAAACCGAAAAGGAAAATTGAATTGAATGGCGAGCCTCAGAAAATCGCAAATGAAATTAACAACTTCTTCATAAGTGCAGCACAAAACTTAACAAAAGATATTCCGGCAATGAATGCGACTAACAATATCAAAGAACGAGACAGATCTATACGCTTGAAAAAACTAACAGAAGATGAAGTACGAGATTTAATTCAATTGATGAAAAATAAATACTCAAGTGGTTTTGATGAAATATCCAACAATATTATAAAACAAACAGCAGAAGAAATAATTCCACCCTTGAAGTATATAATCAACAACTCTTTCACGTATGGCATTATTCCAGATAAATTGAAGATTGCAGTTGTCAAGCCGATCCATAAAAAAGGTGATATGAATAATTACAACAATTATAGACCTATAAGTATCTTGCCAAATTTCTCCAAGATTATAGAAATGGCATTTTGCAGACAAATAATGAAGTTTTTTCTGGAGAATGAAATATTTGGATGCTATCAGCATGGGTACTTGAAAGGAAAGTCTATCAAAACTGCAATTCATCAGTTTATAACTGAAATCATTGAAGCTTTTGAAAACAAGGAGCTTGCCTTGGGTATGTTCCTGGACCTATCTATAAGGCATATGACTGTACTGACACGGAAAAATCGATAAAGAAGTTGGAACTTTATGGAATTCGAGGACCAGCATTGAAATGGGCCAAATCATATTTGTCTCTCAGAAAACAACTAGTAGAAATAGAATCGAATGAGGAAACCAAAAGATCAACTATACAGGATATAATTCTAGGTATACCACAGGGTAGCATAGCCGGTCCCTTTTCTTTATAATATACCTTAATGATTATGGATTAATATTTGAAGCAGATAAAAGTAAAGTGACCACTGTGAACTATGTCGATGACACTAATAAGCTCATAACTGAAAAATACTTCCATGAGCTGAAACAACTATGTGAAATCACATTGGAGAAATCAAAAGAATCGTTTGAACAAAACAATCTGATAATAAATACAGAAAAAACACAATTAATACTCTTCTCACCGACCAACTCAAAGATGGAAGAAATTGATCACATTATATTGAATCAAGTTAAATATGATCTGGCTGAATGCACAAAATTCTTGGGAGTTTATATAGATACAAATCTTAATTGGAAGAGACATATAAACTATCTAGGCGAAAGAGTAACGACATCTATTTACGGTTTTCGTACTATGAAAACAGTGTACCATGCAACTGTAGAATCAAAACTGAGGTTTGGTATCGTATTTTATGGGGCAGGAAATATTAATTCACTTTTTATTGCACAAAAGAAGGCGGTCAGAATAATGAATAATTTGAAACATGGCCAATCCTGCAGAAACGAATTCAAGAAGACAGGAATTTTAACTATCTATGCAATATATATACAAGAGTGTGTCCTCTTCATTAAAGACAACAATAAATTGTTTGAAAAATACGAGAACCAGAAGTCCTTTTACGAGACAAGAAGTGTGGACTATCTCTATCCCAGGTTGAATTTGACAACATCTCAGAGACAGGTTGAATTTAGATGCCTTAAGATATATAACTCACTACCAATAGATATCAAAATTATAAGGGATGAAAAATTTTTCAACAGGAGATTATATAAATTTCTCTTAGAACTGGAGCCTTACAGTCTAGAGGAATTTCTAAGTTGATGTGATTGCACCCATCGGATGTACGTATATTGGTCTTTGTTTTTTGACACTATTTCACTTCGTCTCCACATAACTTGTTATTTTGGATAGGATTTGAAATAAAGAACCATTATTATTATCATTATTAGGTTATATGTTTAGAATTCTCACTATGTAAAAGTGAGACTGAATGAGGTTTATTTTTCCTATGTTCATTCATTAAATACATATATTTAGCATATGTTAAATATATGCATAAGATCTGACAACCGAAATATTTCTGAAGAAAACCGTTATAATGTCGTGGGGGGGCTTTACCGATTGATATTATGTCATTGTTTTCTATCGACCAGGCCTATGTTTGTAGCTGAAACCATATATGACTTGTTTCCAGAATTCATATACATATTTTATAATACGCTCGGCACTGAAGGTCAAAAGCGGAAATTAATTGAAATCGAGGTGTAAGTAAACGACTACCGTGTCGAAAAGTTTTTCTATATTACGAGATTTGAAAATGCAAGCCAAGCAACTTGTGACATTTATTTCTGCTGTATTACACCCTTGTGGAGTAATATTCACTCTCTAGACTTTTTGTTGTATGCGATTCTCATTTGTTTTCAAAATATAGCGTAATCACAAACAAACAAAATTTCCTTTATTAACATGATTTAAATGATCGCGCTGTTTCAACAAATGTTCAAAAATACCCCCATTCTACTTCGTCTGCGATGGGCTCTTGTAACTTTTTTTTGTGATTCATGTTTTTCTTTGACAAGTATTTCTAATGTGCCGTATTAGGACTTCTCGATTGTCGACTTTCACTTTGCACCACATACAACAGTCCAGTGGTGTGAGGACTGGAGATCTTGGAGGTCAACTAATAGGACCACCGCGACTAATACATAGACTATGCATTGTAATATGCAGATGTTAATGTGATTTTTATTCATTTGTTGTACTGATGTTTTGTCCCATTGTATGTTCCAACACATTTTATTTATAAGTGTTATTAATTGAAAAATCTTGTAATCATTTCAGAGCCCTGAAGAAAATTTTAGAATAAAATCGAAACATGTCGGCAATGGTCTAAGAAGTGGTTTTTATTCCAACAACCTGACCTTCAACCCTGTTAAGCGAATTGGTTATCAATAACAAAGGTCTCAAATCAAACCCATTCTAAAACAATTTATGTTTGTTTTATTTACATTAAAAAATAACTGAGTTATGAACCTTTGAAGTTTGCATCTTACAGTAAAAGTTTGCTTTTCCTCTGCATTTGGAGATAATAATTTTGAAAGTGAAGTTCTTTAAAAAAAATTTCCTTACGAGAGATGATAGCCTTGAAAACTGTTTACAAAATGGTCCAAAGACCGATTCCATACCTCGAAAATTGACCGAGTTATCGTCAAAAAACCGAAAAAAAAAATTGGAGTAATTTTCGGAATATAGATTTTCATTGATGTGATGAATCTTCTCCGAACACAAAATTTCACCAACTTCTTCCAGTTTCTTCATTGACATAAGAATACCAAAAATTCGAGAAAACCAACCTTAAAAGTAAGTTGACGAGGTTGATGACGATTGATTAGAACTAATTTAGCATTGATATAATGTTTATTCAAATACTTTGACAGGAAAATAAACTATTATTTTTACTAACTTTCGTTTCAAACAATTACAAATGAACGATAAATACTTCTAAAACTTTCAGGGATGGGCCATGATAGTAACGTAAATGACGATCGTTATATCCAGCTGGCACTTTTATGTTGCAAATGGGCTAAAGAGGCAGAATAACCTGCCAGGAAGGCATTTCAGAACTCCAGAAATATATGTCAGTTTCATGTTGGCTATCCTATATTATCTTCAACTCATTCCGCGATCATCGATGTCACTTCAAGGTCAAAAGCGCTCTTCTAAAAGGGACATATTTCTTCTGACCTCAAAAATAAAAGCAACGAATATTCGATTTCCAAGATCATAGGATCTCATTGAATATAAGGCTTTCAAAGTCAGCGCCAAGGCCGAATTTATCATGGCGTAGTGGATAAAAAACCTTGAAACTTTTTTGGGCAATATTTTCTGTATTTTTTGTGCCGATCGATTATTTTTGCTTGTTTCAAATTGCGGGGGCTTCAAGGTCCGAAGAAAGGCATAAATTAAGGTCATATTTCGAAATTACTGGCTATTTTCATTTTGGACGTCCAAAGTACGAGGTTTCTAACGAAAAAATGCAATTGACCTTGAATATCAGGGTCATGGTCAAAGCCATAGTCTCCATCTGATAGCCAGAAAAAACACTGCAATTTTTGTTCGAAAACTTTTTCTCTAAAATGCTCTCCCGCCAAATTATTCTAACAATTCCGATACTAATGTGATACCCTGTATATTTTTGAAAAAATTGACGTATATCGAAAGAAGCAACGATTTCTGATGAGTGAACATTTCCATAGGGAATATGAATAATCTGATAAAAAAGTTTTTTTCGAAATCGATGCATGTTCCGTGGGTTCCTACATTTCATCATTTTACAGTCTAACTTTAGTCCACTAAAATAATATCAACAGCGTTGTGCACAACGAGCTCCAACACGTGGTTATAATATAAGAATAATTCAGATGCAATGTTGAGAATCCTAAGACTCCTTTCACACCACGGGTTTTTACCGTCGAGTTTTTACCGGAAAACAACGAAAAATTTTTCATAGGGTTTTATCCATACGGTAGGCATATCCAGCACATCCAGCTCTCGTATCTCGCGGCGATAAGCGGCGCCGAAAATGCAATGTTGTTTTTCGGTGCGAAACTAAACCGGTAGACGTGTGGAAGATCCCATTATATCAGTATAACTAGGAATATCCGGTAAGAACCCGACGGTAAAAACCCGATGTTGTGAAATGCGTCTAACTCTCTCTAACTTTATTTCGGATATCTTGCGTTTTTAACAGATGGCCGACCTAACTTGCAGCTATTTTTTAACAGGCAGCCATATATCATCATATTCGAAAAAAAATTAGCTTTAATTTGATATCAAAAACATCCGTGTACGTCATGAACGTAGCTGCGAGGTGAATGTGGCCGAGTGTGCAACGGCAGTTATGGATTTTAGTATTATTTACTTGTATTTTTATGATGTGGATGATATTTTATTTCAAAACGAAGTGAACGAAATTTCTCTTGGAATATTGATTAACATTAATTTGATTGAAATTACATGCAGCCAATTTTGACAGGCTGCGGTGTTATCAGTTTATTCTCCCATCCATAAACGTATGTAAAAATGTATGTTTGACTCTATATGTAATGAACGTAGTGATTCTGCAGCGGGATATCGTACTATAAAAAAGCATTAAGAAATTATACTGACGGGCTTGAATAAACATGTCTTGTATAATATCTCTGTAAAGTTTTTTCAATTATGGTTCTGAAAATTTTGTCAGTAATATGTAAGTAACGGAAATGTGTATCCCATGACGGTAAATTGAATATTGGTTCATATTAATTTCTGATATAAATTGTACAGGGTGGGCAAAATTGGTGATACGTGAACTACAACTTTTTAACCCGACTAGATAGAGAAAAATGAATGTACTATTTATGTCTTCTTTTTTCGAGAAACTAATAATGCCATCAACTGCATTCCTCTATCTTCTTTTGTTTTTGGGATATAGGCCAAAATTTTAATTTGGGCGATTTCAACTTTGGTCCTTATCTCCGTTTCTGTTTGTGCTAGGATGTTGAAATTAAGACACGATACAAACACTTTTTTGAGGCCTTTTCGAAGTTCAGGAGAACTAGAGTGGACTCTGATTGGTCTATTTATAGGAGACTTCGGAAACGCTCATTTATGGAAGTAGCTAAGAAGAACTATCTGTTTGAGGCGATTTGTGTGGGTGGTCGTCGGGATTGACAGGCCCTTTCTGAGCTCAAGGTTACCAGATCCACTGATTCCACCATTTCGGAGGAATTTTCTAATCCGGATTCGATGAACCAGTTTGCTAGTCAATTCAGTCGTAGTTCTGGTAATGATAACTGCTCGAGTTTGATCGACTATTATAATGTTCGAGGACATGACCCTTTCCTCTCTTTTGAGTTCAGATTGGTTTCCGCTTCTGATGTCGATAATACAGGGTCTTTCACGAGGAAGCTCACCCATATTTATACGGGAAACTACTGAACGTATTTTCATGAAATTCAGCACTTATGCTGATATCTATCATTAAAAAAAAAAAGTAAAACATGGAAAGTTTTTGCATATGGTTCATAAGGAATTATTTATTTATCACTGGAGAGAAAACCGATGGCCGATTAGTTGAAATAAAGAGGTTTCCGATACGAATTCGAATCAAAATTCGCCATCTATTTAGGAACAACCTGCAACTTTTTTCTCTTGCATATTAGGTTAGTAAAATCTAAGACATGGTTTAAGTAACAGTTCCTGAAAATTTCAACTTTTTGGCGTGAAGGGAAAAGAAATGGCTGAAAATTCAAGACGAAAAACAGTTTTTTGTGAATAACTCAGAAAATATCCATTTTAGGGCAAGGGTGTGATGCATACACTCCCATTATTTTTTAACGTAGATTCAATATCTGCCATAAAAAAATGGGGTTCCAATTTGAAAAAATTAATTTTTCACGATTTTGTCATCCCTAACTGGAAAGCGATTCTTTCACCTCCTGTATCATGAATCGCGATTTCGATTTTTGAAGTGGATACATCAATCTTACATTTTGAAAAATCCCAAAAATGAAAATTTTCCATCCAAAAACCTCGAAGTTATTCTTGTTTCAGCGGAGCTCTATTTTCGATTTTTTTTTCGAATTTCCCGCTCAGAGAGAATTTTCCAACCAAAACTGAAAAATGTTACATCAAAATAACTTGAAATTTTTCAAGGAATCTATTTCTGCAATAAAAAAATGTTGTTCTAATTTGAAAAACGGAAGTTGACGTCATTTCCGGAAAAACCGGAGGTGCTCATGCCTCGAAAATATTTTAGATTTCATCAGCATCGTGAAATACTTATCAGTGCTGAATTTCATGAAAATACGTTCAGTAGTTTACCGTATAAATATGGGTGAGGTTCCTCGTGAAAGACCCTGTATATTACGTCATATCACCTCAGATGCTGTTGGAGTTGACGGTGTTTCTATGAGGATGCTTAGGTGGTCTGCTCCGGTTGTTGTCCAATTTATTGTTCATTTAATTAATAGCTGTATCCTGTCTGGTACTTTCCCTGCTTCTTGGAAGTGTGCGATTGGGCTGCCGATACCTTAGTCGAAGAATATTTAGAGCGTCTCCGATTTACGAATAATAAGCATTGGGGTGTAAGGGGGAAGGATGCGTTTTATAGCCTCTTCTCTCAAATGCCAACCTCACCTTCTCGCGGTGCACCCTGTTCTTACTAACGAGGCTCTGGCGACCGAACGTGAGCGGTATATCTCTGTTTCCCACAATCACCTAGCTCAAGAATTGGCTTGAGCTCTCTGCGTTGCTTAAGTTACGTCTCAGACCTTATCGTCTCAGGTTACCTGTGCCACAAGATAATCTAGTCGCAACCGCAACCAAAGTTGCACTGACAGCGTTACCAGTGCAGCTTTAAAACACCTTCTAACGCAGCTCCTACAAAAAGATGGATCAGTCGAACAGGACAAAATTTGTATCCGGAGGTAAAATACCCTCCCATTCGGATCTCAGGGGGAAGGTGCCTGAGCGAGTGAATCATCGTACAACAACCAATGAAAAGCACATTGCAGCATGGAACGTTAGAACCTTGCTAGACAACCCCAAGGCCGACCGACCAGAGAGGCGTACCCTAATCGATAAGGAACTGCAACGAACATCCATTGCAATAGTTGCCTTAAGCGAGACACGCTTCTCGGGCGAAGGTAGCTTGGTAGAACATGCTCATACTTTTTTCTGGAAGGGCTTGCCAGAAGGCCAAATCAGACAACATGGTGTAGGCTTTGCCATAAGAAACGACCTGGCCGCCAAACTAACCGAAAATACTGTTGGCATCTCAGAACGTTTAATGACTCTACGCTTTCTTGCAGCAAACAACACGTTTGTGAACATCATTGCAGTATACGCACCCACTTTGAACTCCTCTGACAACTCAAAGGACACTTTCTACGAATCACTCGTTGCTACATTAAGTAAAATCCCAAAACGAGAACGAATTATCCTCCTTGGAGACTTCAACGCCAGAGTGGGCAGATGTCAAGACACAGAACTATGGCCGGAATAATAGGGAAACACGGCACAGATAGCATTAATTCGAACGGAGAACGTCTGCTGGCTCTTTGTGCAGAACACAATCTTTGTATAACGAACACCTTCTTTATTACGAGACCCAATTCAAGGGGGACCTGGCGCCACCCGCGCTGAGGGCATTGGCATACTCTCGACTATGTGATCGTGAGAAGAAAAGATCTCAAAGAGGTGTTGTTCACTAAACCCAGAGCAGATCTGGAGTGCTGGACTGATCATAGGCTGGTAACCTCGAGAATGAAGATCTCAATGCTCCCAAAATACCAACGCAGGCCAAAGTTACTAAGAGAGCGCCTTCAAATCTCCAAATCACAAAACCCTTCTACAAGGGAAAGCTTCACAGCTGCCGTCAAAGAAAGCCTAACACCACCGGATTATGACGACGACATTGAGAGTCATTGGCTTCGCTTCAAATCATCTCTTACAAATTCAGCGAAAGAAATACTGGGCACAGAACGCTCCCGAAAATCCCCAGACTGGTGCGCCGAGAAGGAAACTTATATCGCACCCCTTCTGGAGGCAAAACACAAAGCGATGAAAACAGCAATTAACAAGCCTAGCGATGTTGCAGCCCATAAATGTTTTAATAACATAAAACGTCAAGAAATAAGAAAAATCAAGGACAGCTGGTGGAAAGAAAAAGCTAGGGAAATACAAGCTTACGCCGATAACCATGATTACAGGTGTTTTTTCGAAGCTATTAAAACTGTTTATGGTCCAAGCAGAAAAGCTAACTTTCCTATAAGAGATACTAATGGAGCTATTCTGACTGATGACAGAAAAATTCTCGAAAGATGGAAGGAGCATTTCTCACAGGTCTTGAATCAAAATAACGACTCGGATTTGTCCATTTTATACCTGCTCCCCTCGTATAGTCCGATGACATCGCTTGATGACGAAATCTCAATGTCGGAAATCACAAGTGCGATTAAAAATATGAAAAGTGATAAGTCACCTGGTCTAGACGGCATTCCAGCGGAGATATTCAAGGTCTTGGATGAAGACATTCTCAATAGTCTCCTAACACTATTCCGCAAGATCTGGGAACAGGGAGATGTGCAACAAGACTTCAGAGACGCTTTAGTTATCAACCTCTATAAGAACAAAGGCGATACGTCGAATTCTAACAACTAGAGGGGCATATCGTTGCTTAGTGTGGCCAGTAAAATTCTCTAGAAGATTATGGCTAATCGTCTGGTTCCACTCTTGGAGAAGCTATTGCCTGAATCCCAGTGCGGTTTCAGACCAAATCGAGGTACGGTGGACCTAATTTTCACACTGCGACAGCTGCAAGAGAAGGCCCGTGAACAACAATCAAGGGTATATACAGTCTACATCGATCTAAGTAAGGCGTTCGATTCGGTGAATCGGAGAGCGCTATGGAAAATCATGGCACGTCTTGGAGTACCCGAAAAATTCTTAGCAGTGTGTAAAAGCCTTCATACCAAAAACACCGCTAGAATACAGCATAATGGTTCTACAACCGACCATTTCCCAACCAACTCCGGAATAAAACAAGGCTGCGTATTAGCGCCTTTACTGTTCAATATTTTCGCCATAGCTGTGTCGATGATTGCTGACATGAGTAGGCCTGTAAGAGGTGTTGGGATAAGATTCAGATTTGATGGAGGCCTGTTTAACCTGAAGCGCCTCAGAGCAAAAACCAGTACCAAGTTTATCACTGAACTTCAATATGCAGACGACTGTTCACTTATTGCTAGCAGCTCGGAGGATCTACAGATAATGTTGGACACCTATAAACATATATACGAAGCTTTAGGCCTTAGACTCAATATCGACAAAACCAAAATCCTGGTTAGTCCCCAGAAAGCCTTCCAACAGATATCAGCCTGGAGAATGAAACTCTAGAACAGGTCGAGCAGTTCAAATACTTGGGAAGCTTCATAAATACTAGGACTAACCTTGACACGGAAATACACAACCGTATCAATTCGGCATCACGGGCATTCTGGAAGCTAAAGGACAGAGTGTTTCAAAATCACGACCTCAATCTTAAGACCAAGACAGCTGTTTACAAGGCAGTCGTCCTCCCAACGCTTCTTTACGGAAGCGAAAGCTGGACGCCGTACAGGCGTCATATTAAACAGCTTGAACAAACGCAACAAATGGTTTCACAAAGGTCCGAATGCAGAAGTCTTGCAGCGCGCGAGTTGTACAACAATTGAGACTCAAGTAACGAGGGCCCGACTCAGATGGAGCGGCCACATTCTGAGGATGCAAGACACAAGACTCCCCAAAATAGCTCTATATGGCGAATTCACTGAGGGTGCCCGGAAACCAGGAGGCCAGTACAAGCGGTTTAAGGATACACTACATCAATCCCTAAAATCAGTTAATGCCAATCATAACTGGGAACAACTAGCATTAGACAGGTCACAGTGGAGATCTTTGGTATACAGTTATAATGGAGACTCGAGAAGGATACAGCGGCGGCCAGATCTGGTTGGTGACTATCCATGCCCGGAGTGTGGTAGGATATGTAGGTCACGGTCGGGACTCTACAGTCACAGGAGAGCACACAGTCGCAATTAGCCCTGAAAAATTATATGTCTGTTCGCACCTTTTTTTTCCTTTCTTTTTCTTTTCCTTTTGTTTTTTTTTTTCTTTTTTCGTCTTTTTGTAGATTCAATCCCGGCAACGGGATACAGCAATGAATGAAGCATCTTACCTGCTCTTTCTAAGGTTATCGAGAAGGCTTTATCGGATCAGATGTAGGGGAGACTAGGGATCATTGATACATGGGGAGGCTTGATACAGGCTTATTTCCGCGGTCTGTAGCCGTTTTCGAAAGTATTATACTATTGAACACTATTCTTTGGAGATGGCATTGCGTGACGTTAATCTGTAAGGCTAACAGTAGTTTGTTCGTGAAATATTCAACAAAGAGTGTTTCGAGGAGAGAAATTATAAGTTTTTACTCAAGTTACCTAAGGGTTTTATGATCATGCATTAATTTTTCGGCATAAACAAACATTTCACTGGGAAATATGCATAAAACTACTCAATTTACAGTTTTATTCGGTTTTCAAAATATATGAGTAGAAGATGAAAACATAAATCACTTTAAAAATTGCTTTCAGGGAGGTTTGAAACATTTCTCGTGGGGAGGCTTGATACATGTATCATCTTCAAAAAATATTCCGTAGCTAGTTGGATAAGCCTACATGAAGGCGTTTTCACCATCCAACATATCAAGGGGATTTTTAACAACTGTACAATCCCAATGAACATGTACATCCTAGTACATCCAGCAGCATACATAGCCGAGGCAGAACAAGAACCAAGAAAATAAAACAAAAGAGGTTGAACGTATAATTTTTATTGTAATATCTAAAGTAGAGTAATTTCTTTTTAGACTTGAGAATGGCTGAAACCAATAGTCGAAACGTTGTCATTGATGAATAAAAATAAAGAGTAGTTCACTGAATTTCGGTCACCTATACCCAATAACCAAATATATATCATCAAAATAAAAGATGATTAATTGATTCAAAGTCCTTCTGAAAGGCTAACAAAATCCAAACCGATACAAGTTTTCTATCCAAACTATGGAAGATGGAATCAGTAACGGTAGCCAGAGCAGTTGAAGCACTGAAGGTCTTACGGAATCCAGCCTGGTAGTCGGGCAGTAAGTTATTATCAGAAAAAAAAGTATATGGGAGACTGGGGAGGGTTGATACGTTTTTTGGAATTTTCATTTTGGAAACTGAATTATATGAAGAAACAGGACTTTTCTTCTTCTTCTTCTTCTTCCCCATATTTTAAGCCTGCGGCTTGTATTTTCCAATTATGACTCCTGAGAGATGGATGTCCATGAGTCTCTCCAGCGTTTTGGTGGTCTTCCCAACGGTCGGCGTGTTCCCGGTGTTCCGTCTCTCGCAATCTTTGCAATTCTTTCCTCGCCCATTCTTTCCACGTGGGCATTCCATGACCTTCTCCTATTGCAACCCCATCGGACTATATCCGGAACATCACATTCCCTTCGAATCTCTTCGTTTCTCCTTCTGTCTCGGAATGTGAGGCCTGGGACGTTTCTGAGCACTTTCATCTCGGCAGTTCGTAGTGCGTTGTTCATTAATTTAGTGTCGGCTCTCGTTTCAATCCCATATGTCATTATTGGTCTCACGATAGTTTTGTATATTCTGGTTTTGGCTTCCTTACGCATGTGTTTGTTATTCCACACAATGTCTCTAAGAGCACCCGATATCTTGCCGTCATGACTTGCTCAATCGGTCGGTCCTCAACTACAAGTTTGCATCTGATAGGTTCCTTTGAGACAACGAGTGACTTCGTTTTTGTGGTAGATATTTCCATGTTAAGTTCTCTTGCCTTTGTGTAGAACTTAAACAGGAGCCTCAGTAGATCGTCTTCGCTCTCAGCCACAATTACTGCATCGTCGGCGTAGCAGATTATCTTTATTTCGCCAGTTGCCAGCTTATACCCTCTTGTTGTTTCCTTCAGTTCTTCTATTATGTCGTCCATTATAAGGATGAATAGTTGGGAACTTAAGGAATCTCCCTGCCTTATTCCTGTCGGTGTTGGTATTTCTCTTGTGAGACCCTTATTTGTCATTATTCTTGTGGATGTTTCGTGATTAAGTTCCCTTACAATTTTTACGATATCACCAGAGACATGTTTTTTCTTCATGATGCGAGTGACATCTTTCAGTTGGACTCGATCAGATGCCTTTGTCAGGTCTATGAAACAGATGTACATGGGCTTGTTGTACTCGATGGACTTTTCTATAAGCTGTCGGACTATATATATTGCGTCCAGAGTTGATCGGTTTTTCCTAAATCCCTGCTGCTCTTCGGAGATTTTCGTGTGTCGCTGTATCATGTCCGTCAGGATCTTCGTAAGAAGCTTCATAGTTGAATTTAGTAAGGTGATTCCTCTGTAATTTTCGGGTTTTTTCCTGTCTTCCTTCTTGAAGATGGGTATTGTTACACTCTTTTTCTATTCCTCTGGAACCTTTCCTGTGTTGAGTATTCTGTTGAACAGAGATTTCAGTTCGTTACTAAGTTGGGGTCCTCCATGCTTGAGAAGTTCATTTGGTATCTCGTCTGGACCTGGGGATTTACGATTTTTCAGTTTTTGGATTGCTTCTTCTACTGCCTGGTTGGTGGTCTCGGACTTTTCTTATATTATATAATTCTTCAATTATTCGTTCAACAAAATGAATATAGAAGTCTCAAAACATAAACATCTTATTCTGTACAGAACGTGGAACACAAAAACATGCAAACTGCCTCAAGCCTCCCCACATATGGGAGGATTGATACGATGTACTGGGAGGTATGAGACACAAATTGAAAATATGAGTTCCATTGGCATCACTTGCAAATGTCACGTATAAACATTTTTGTGCCCTTTCTAACATCGGCAAATTCTTCGTCGCGCCATTGCGAGCACACCTGACACCTGAACTAGAATTCGTTTGATCTAGAGGATGAAAATGAACCATTGCAATATATATAGGCTACATTTTCGCCCTCTCAGTCATATTCTTCAACCGTGTCATCCTCATTGTCCGAAATATCCCTTTTAACAACTGTACAATCCCAATGAACATGTACATCCTAGTACATCCAGCAGCATACATAGCCGAGGCAGAACAAGAACCAAGAAAATAAAACAAAAGAGGTAGGTATACGTAAGAGAGACTATGTAGAGAAGGGATATTTCGGACAATGAGGATGACACGGTTGAAGAATATGACTGAGAGGGCGGAAATGTAGCCTATATATATATTGCAATGGTTCATTTTCATCCTCTAGATCAAACGAATTCTAGTTCAGGTGTCAGGTGTGCTCGCAATGGCGCGACGAAGAATTTGCCGATGTTAGAAAGGGCACAAAAATGTTTATACGTGACATTTGCAAGTGATGCCAATGGAACTCATATTTTCAATTTGTGTCTCATACCTCCCAGTACATCGTATCAATCCTCCCATATGTGGGGAGGCTTGAGGCAGTTTGCATGTTTTTGTGTTCCACGTTCTGTACAGAATAAGATGTTTATGTTTTGAGACTTCTATATTCATTTTGTTGAACGAATAATTGAAGAATTATATAATATAAGAAAAGTCCGAGATCACCAACCAATTAATGAACAACGCACTACGAACTGCCGAGATGAAAGTGCTCAGAAACGTCCCAGGCCTCACATTACGAGACAGAAGGAGAAACGAAGAGATTCGAAGGGAATGTGATGTTCCGGATATAGTCCGATGGGGTTGCAATAGGAGAAGGTCATGGAATGCCCACGTGGAAAGAATGGGCGAGGAAAGAATTGCAAAGATTGCGAGAGACGGAACACCGGGAACACGCCGACCGTTGGGAAGACCACCAAAACGCTGGAGAGACTCATGGACATCCATCTCTCAGGAGTCATAATTGGAAAATACAAGCCGCAGGCTTAAAATATGGGGAAGAAGAAGAAGAAAAGTCCTGTTTCTTCATATAATTCAGTTTCCAAAATGAAAATTCCAAAAAACGTATCAACCCTCCCCAGTCTCCCATATACTTTTTTTTCTGATAATAACTTACTGCCCGACTACCAGGCTGGATTCCGTAAGACCTTCAGTGCTTCAACTGCTCTGGCTACCGTTACTGATTCCATCTTCCATAGTTTGGATAGAAAACTTGTATCGGTTTGGATTTTGTTAGCCTTTCAGAAGGACTTTGAATCAATTAATCATCTTTTATTTTGATGATATATATTTGGTTATTGGGTATAGGTGACCGAAATTCAGTGAACTACTCTTTATTTTTATTCATCAATGACAACGTTTCGACTATTGGTTTCAGCCATTCTCAAGTCTAAAAAGAAATTACTCTACTTTAGATATTACAATAAAAATTATACAGTTTTATATACTCTTTAGGAACACAAAAAAAGGACTTTGGAACAATATCACAAATAACAAAACACAAGACAGGAATCTAGAGAATTCTCTAACCACTATGAAAATAAGTATTTCTACAACAGAGCAAGCACCATCGTTATTGTTATATTTATTCATGATCTCTGAGATGTGAAGACATTATATGTGATTATTTTCTTGGGAAATCTCCACGTCAAACAAAATTCTCACAAAATTTTCGTTAATATATCCGATAAAGAAACGTGTGTTCTCGATGTGGAACGTCTGATTAACAACAATCCGTCATCCATCCTTCTTCAGGTTTTAGTCAGCAATCATAACTCGTTCTTGTATGTTAGGTTGTCTACTTCGTCTATTTTCATCCTTGATCAAATTGGATTGAATTGAATTGAAATTCGCACAGTCTGTTATTCTATTCATTGAATCCATTTCCCGTTTTATGAAATTTTTTTCTGCTATTTCTCTTTTGTTGTTTATTTTTTCTTTATATAGAATGCTAGTCTCCTCAAAATCTATATCGTGGCCTAGCTTCAAAACATGTTCGGCTAAAGCCGTACTTTCTGCCTTATTCGTCCTAATCGTACTCTTATGTGCGGAAATTCTATTCTTCAACTTTTGTTTTGTCGTTCCAATGTATTTAAGATCCACAACATTTTTGTCAAATCTATTTCTTTTTTTGTTTTCTGTTCAGTGTTGTAATGAAGGAAAATGCGATTCTTCACTATTTTTTCTATAAGTTTCTTAGGGAAGCCATTTTCAAGTAGTACTCGCATTACCAAGGCCAATTTTTCTTCTCTATGTATAGGTGAAGTAGCTTTTATTGCTCTATTCCTGAGTCCTACAGCCACAAAAGGAAACAGTGGCTATAGGACTCAGTGATAGTGTAATAAAACTTACTTCACCTATACATAGAGAAGAAAAATTGGCCTTGGTAAAGCGAGTACTACTTGAAAATGACTTCCGTAAGAAACTTATAGAAATAATGGTGAAGAATCGCATTTTCCTTCCTTACAACAGCGAACAGTGGTATAATAATAATAATATAATAATAGTAGTTTCTTCGGTATCAGGCCTGTAGATGATATGACAATAGGGATGGTCTTAATACCTTTCAGCTTCCACTGTCTCTTGGTTTGTTCCTCGAGATCTCTGTACTTGGAAATTTTTTCAGTGTGCCTATCTAGAAAATTGTTATTATTTGGAATCGCCACATCGATGAATAGTGCTCTGTCCTCATCCTCATTGAGCAATATGAGGTCTGGTCTATTGTGGGTTATTTTTCGGTCTGTGAGAACCGTGGGATCCCAGTAGAGCTTGTGATGTTCATTTTCCAATACAGCATCTGGATGGTAATTGTAATGAGGAAGCCTTTTTCGAACTTAGAAGTTGGTGTTTTAGTGCCAATTCTTGGTGAAGAATCTTGCCAATGGCATCATGTCTATTTTTATACTCCGTACCCGCGAACTTCTGACATCCCCGGTGATGTGCTGGATAATTTCATGTGTCGCACAGCCATAACGACAGCTATCGTCCGCCACTGAGGCATCCTTGGCGATGTATCTCATGAAGCCCTCTGTCTCAGGAAACAGCCTTCCGGAAGTCAACCCGTAGTTCGACGCAGATATGTCGACGTAATCATGGTTGACCTCGTTCTGGTGCCTTCCATGCAAAGGTTTGCCAATCAGTTTCTGCATTTTACTTTCTGCAGAGTGTTCGACGGTTTCCAAGTGGTCATACTGCAGCTGTAACGGTGTAGAACTATCTGCAACACAAACTACTTGATGGAGTTCTGATGAAGTACCCTTGCTCAGAAAATATTTTCGAAGTCCTTCAATTTCCTGGGTCATACGGTTGGACAAATCAACAATTCCTCTACCCCCAAGATGTCGTGGCAGCTCGGTCCGTTCTATAGAGCTTTTGGGGTGATGTTTATTGTGTTTAGTCAGCATCGTCCTTATTTTTCTCTGCAAGGCTGCTAAATCGGTGGTGGTGCAAGAGATACCGAATGAGTAGCTCAGCGACGAGCAAGCGTAGGTATTGATAGCTTTTATCAGATTCTTGCTGTTAAGGCCAGTTCTCATTATCCTTTTCAATCTTCGGGTGAACTCCTCCGTTAGTTCTTAGTTCTTTCTTTATCTGGCTCTGATTGATTTTTCTTGCCTGTTTTATGCCCAGATACTTGTATGTGACTCCTTCCTTAAATGCTTCAATTTCTGCACCTTCCTTGAGTTTGAACGTACTATCTTCTATTTTCCCTCTCGTTATGTTCAGCAGTCGACATTTTTCTAGTCCAAACTTCATTTTGATGTCTTCCGAGAATCCTTCCACCATATTCAGCATCAGTTGCATTTGCCTCTTGGTAGATGCGAAGAGTTTCAAATCGTCCATGTAAAGTAGATGATTCAGTTTCATCATAGTTCTACTGCCGCTTTTGTTGGCAAATCCGTAGTTCGTAGAATTCAATCTATGAGACAAGGGATTCAGGGCCATGCAGAACCACAGAGGGCTCAGCGAATCTCCTTGGAAAATACCGCGTCTTATTCGAATAGGTTCTGTTGTAATGGAGCCATCTGCTGCTTTCATTTGAAGACTAGTACGCCAGGTTGACATGGCGTTTTTCAGGAACTTAACAATATTAGGATCCACCTTGTAAATGTTCAAGATAGTCACGAGCCATTCGTGAGGTATGGAATCGAATGCTTTCTTGTAGTCTATGTACGCAGCGTAAAGATTCCTTCGCTTGGAGAACGCTTGATTGCAGATAACTGAATCAATTATAATAGATACTAATAAGAACTTTTTTTTTAATTTTAATAGGTCCAAATAAATTAATATTAAACCATAAGAAGAAGTTTTTCTAACGATGATAATTCTCACAAAAGTTCATTACAAAGACACTGTACGATTTATCATGTTCAACAAGATGTATGCGGCAAAAGAGAATAATGAAAAATTCATTGAAAAAATCGAAGAGTTAGATTCAACCCACATTTCACCGTGTTTGAAGTCATTGAAACAAAAGATGCTACTGACCATTTTCGCCAATTCCATGTGGCTCAATGCTACTAAGTTTAGTGCGGAACATAATGGTAGGCTTCTTCTGGATGGTTTCCTGAAACCAACATGATTTCTGGGAAGTTCAACTCCCATACATGTTGAAAATGTATTATGTAACTCAGCTAACAAATCTTCAGATGATGAAGAAAACTCTGATTGCGACGACGATAGTGACAACTGCGATTATGAAAGTAGAGAGGAATCGGACTTCGACTAGAAAATGTAATACACTGATATAAAATATATCTTGATTCAAGAGACTGATTTTGAAGAAACACGAAAAACAATTTTTGAGATTTAATGATATTTGTACTTGATGGATAAACAATTCATTAATATAAAATAAATCTCTTCAATACTTTGAGTGTTTTTCGTAATATTCATTACATAATTATAATTTTGAAGTACATGTAAAGCCGTTCCTACTATTGTTTGAGCTGCCGGCTAAGAACCCTATCGATCGACGCATGCGCAATGGCTCTAAATACTCACACGGCTGGAATCCAAAATCCTCATCCAACGAGTGGCGTTGCGCGCCATCTCTTTCACATTATTTCGGATATCTCGCGTTTTTAACAGATGGCAGACCTAACTTGCGGCTATTTATTCACAGGCAGCCATATATCATCATATTCGATAAAAAATTAGCTTCAATTTGATATCAAAAACATCCGTGTACGTCATGAACGTAGAAATACATCGAAATGGTAGTTGCAGCCGAGTATGCAACGGCAGCTATGGATTTTAG
This sequence comes from Coccinella septempunctata, assembly GCF_907165205.1. Taxonomy (NCBI): domain Eukaryota; kingdom Metazoa; phylum Arthropoda; class Insecta; order Coleoptera; family Coccinellidae; genus Coccinella; species Coccinella septempunctata. The sequence goes on along the minus strand of NC_058194.1, from coordinate 5,352,498 downwards.
TATTCTTTACATGCATTTTTATGATGTGGATGATATTTTATTTTAAAACGAAGTGAACGAAATTTCTCTTGGAATATTGATTAACATTAATCCAATTGAAATTACTTGCGGCCATTTTTGACAGGCTGCGGTGTTATCAGTGTTTTCTCCTATCCATAAACGTATGAAAAAATGTGTGTTTGACTCTATACGTAATGAACGTTGTAATTCTGCAGCGGGATCTTACACTTTTATGATTTCTTCATGGTATGGTCTTTTTATGACACAATATACAAATTGATTAATGTATGGAGAGTAGAGAGAAGGAGAACGATCGCTGCTTCGAGACCATGAATTTTTTGTCCCCTAAAATATGTACCAATATGGTAGTTCATGCTTTTGCCAATAGGCGCGCTAGCCATCACTTGATGGCGAAATTTTGATTTAAACTAGTTGAAGTTGGCTGAGTTTTGGCATGTAGTATTTATCGAACCTTAAGCACCATGGATATTAGTAGATTGGAAATACAAAGTTTGCCGTTCTCGGAATCCTGGAAATTGGAAATCTCAATAGGAAAAATATTATCTCCATACCATTTAGTTGAATCTGCAGAATTCATTTTTTTTTCGAAACGATTTTACCGCCTCTGTTCGATCATTCCTCCGCATTGGCGCCTATTCGAATACTTTATCATATTGATGGCTCACATGCCAATTTTGATCAATGAACACATAATATCCAGTAACCCACTTACTTGAAATGAACCTAAATTGAAATCATATAGTCCTATGAAACTCTATTTTGTGATCATCTGCTTTTATGTGAATGCAAAAATATGAATGTCATTATCTTTGTAACCAACTCACTCGAAGGCACAGAATTTGTTTGATATTTCTATCATACCTATTCAAACATAGCTATTACAGAAATATATTATAATAGTTTTAGGTTTTCGTGCTCTGGGCAAATAACCCGTGAATCTCAATTCAATATATATGTGATTTCCGTTTATATGATAATTCAGATGGCGGTGAAATTTTGCAGGACTTATTTTGTAGCCAATAACCTAGGTACTAATTTTCAACTCGGACAAATTTGTGTTTTTGGATAAATTAATAAGAAATTCATATATATATTCGTGGGGCCGAACAGCATTGGGTAACATGGATGGGGACCGATCGATTTGAACAAGCGAACTGCGAACAAAAGCTTCTTTTTAAATAATTCAAACCAATAATTTTCTACTATTTTTTCGATGAAATGAATGGTTTACTGAAAAAAAAACAGTATATTTACCTTCATAGCAGGTGGAATAGAATTCAACATATCCTCAAGATAGTCAAAAAATTGAATCAATCAGAACACAATGCACGTATGACTGACTACCATGGTAGTCACCGATATGATCGACATTTCAGAAACACCTGGCTACATCCTCCAATAATTGAATTGAATACAATACTTTTCCGAGTAAATGTTTATACGGAAAATAATCAGCTGCTGACCTTAGCTGACGCACAAGTTGACTTCCATGTTTTTATTATTCAATTCTTGTAGTATAAACACACGGATGATATTATACAGGGTCTTTCACGAGGAACCTCACCCATATTTATACGGGAAACTACAGAACGTATTTTCATGAAATTCAGCACTTATAAGTATTTCACGATGCTGATGAAATCTAAAATATTTTCAAGGCATGAGCACCTCCGGTTTTTCCGGAAATGACGTCAACTTCCGTTTTTCAAATTAGAACACCATTTTTTTTATTGCAGACATAGATTCCTTAGAAAATTTCAAGTGATTTGGATGTAACATTTTTCAGTTTTGGTTGGAAAATTCTCTCTGAGCGGGAAAATTCGGAAAAAAAATCGAAAATAGAGCTCCGCTGAAACAAGAATAACTTCAAGGTTTTTGGATGAAAAATTTTCATTTTTGGGATTTTTCAAGATGTAATATTGATGTATCCACTTTAAGAATCGAAATCGCGATTCATTATACAGGGGGTGAAAAAATCGCTTTCGAAGTTAGGGATGACAAAATCGTGAAAAATCAATTTTTTCAAATTAGAACCCCATTTTTTTATGGCAGATATTGAATCTAAGTTAAAAAATAATGTGAGTGTATGCATCACACCCTTGCCCTAAAATGGATATTTTCTGAATTATTCACAAAAAACTGTTTTTCGTCTTGAATTTTCAGCTATTTCTTTTCCCTTCACGCCAAAAAGATGAAATTTTCAGGAAGTGTTATTTGAACCATGCTGTAGATTTTTCACCCCTTCTTGAAACCGACTTCAAGTTACTATTAGGAGAACCATGGCAAACTCTCGCAGTTATAACTAGAGAAGATGCTCAAAGTTTTGACCGTTAATTTATAGACATTCATTTAACCGTCTCAGGAATGCTTCGTGCGTTGCTCTTCTTATTTCATCGGGAGGAAGAGATCTGCAAAAGTGTTTAAAAACCAAATTGAGTTTCAAAACTATGAATCTAAAAATCTAAACAAACCTGAACGCATTTCTGACTCGTTCTATGCAGTCCTCTTTATCAGTCAGGGGAGTTGAGTAGACAATATTTTTTATCCTACCCCAAACATAATAGTCTAAAGGAGTTAAATCGGGAGAACGTGGTGGCCAAAGATGTGGACCATTGTTCGCCAACCATCGATCTTCAAATAGCCTGTAGAGGATATTTGACACATTGAGTGAATTGTGTGGAGGCGCGCCATCTTGTTGATACCATAAGTCATTATGGTTCTGTACTAGCGGCTCAATTATTTGAGTCAATATGTCAGAATATCTATCTCCTAAGGGAGAACATTCTTTAAATAATGCAAACTTGTGTTGTGTTCTATCTTACCAGTTAAAGTCCCATCATAAATGTGAACATCGAGAATTGCATTATTTTTGATGGCGCAAAAAACATTGAAACTCCAGGTCTCTTGAAAGTTCCATTGTCTGAAGTAGTGGTTGTTCTCTTCATCCCAATAATGACTGTTATGCCTATTGAAAGAACCATTCTTTGTGAATTTAGATTCATCTGTCCAAATTATACAGTCCAAAAAGTTTTCATTCTCTTGAAATCGAATCATCATAGCTTCGCAAAACTCTGTTCTCCTGACGAAATCAGTTTCCTTCAAATGCTGTACCATATTGAATTTATATGGGTGCATTTTATGTTTTTTTAATATTCTCCAAACACTAGATTGAGATAATCCCAGATCAGTCTCGTTATCTTTGAGGGAATTTTGAGGATTCACACGAAAATATGCAAGAACTGGTATTTCGTTGTTCTCATCTTCTACTACACTTTTTTCTCTGTGTATAGTTTTCTTAACGAAAGATCCGACATTTCTCAAGTTTGTCATGGTTCTGTTAATGGTATCTCTCGTTGGTCTGGGTCGGTCAGGAAACCTCTCAATGAACAGTCGAATCGTTCTATCTACAACTTCATTACATTCTCCATGAAGTAGAATGAGATTTAAATAATCTTCATTGGTAAAATTAGGCATAGTGATCGATTTTATAACTTAATACGAATTATCACCAAATTAATAGTACCTAAACACAAAATGCTACTGAATAAAGAGGAATTTGGCAGATGTAATTAATGATATCTATCATTAAAAAAAGAATGTAAAACATGGTAAGTTTTTGCATATGGTTCATAAGGAATTGTTTATTTATCACTGGAGAATAAACCGATGGCCGATTAGTTGAAATAAAGAGGTTTCCGATACAAATTCGACTCAAAATTCGCCATCTATTTAGGAACAACCTGTAAATTTTTTCTCTTGCATATTAGGGTAGTAAAATCTAAAACATGGTTTAAGTAACAGTTCCTGAAAATTTCATCTTTTTGGCGTGGAGGGAAAAGAAATAGCTGAAAATTCAAGACGAAAAACAGTTTTTTGTGAATAACTCAGAAAATATTCATTTTAGGCCAAGGGTGTGATGCATACAATCACATTCTTTTTCAACGTAGTTTCAATATCTGCCATAAAAAAATGGGGTTCTGATTTGAAAAAATTGATTTTTCACGATTTTGTCATCCCTAACTTTGAAAGCGATTTTTTCACCCCCTGTATCATGAATCGCGATTTCGATTTTTAAAGTGGATACATCAATCTTACATCTTGAAAAGTCCCAAAAATGAAAATTTTCCATCCAAAAACCTCGAAGTTATTCTTGTTTCAGCGGAGCTCTATTTTCGATTTTTTTTTCGAATTTTCCCGCTTCCTACATAAAAATATATCGCTCAATGGAATCCGTCCATTCGTTTGCGAACTGGAATTTTTTAACTAGAAATAAATTTTTTTCCCCTGCTATTAGTAGGGAAAATAGAAATCCTCGATGAGCGACCTCTAAATAATGAAATTTTTGACTAATATTTTCACAGACGTCATTTTTCAGTGCTCTGAAGATAATAAGGGGTGTGTTTCTCGAAAAAAAAGAAAGTCGATTTTTTTGAATCAGTTTAAATTATATATATATATATATATATATATATATATATATATATATATATATATATATATATATATATATATATATATATATATATATATATATATATATATATATATATATAGGGAAAAATAGCTAATTTGGGTATTCAGCAATTATTGGCTGGGCAATTATCAACAATCAGGTGTCATAACATCTATATTTCGAACCTCTTGTGGTTCTTCTTCAGGATGCTAAAATAATATAATAAGTGGATACACATAAAAACAAACTTCTAACAATTACTTACGTCCGACAAGATTATTGTTTAAATTTACAGAGAGATTTTTGGAGAAACATTATATATATGATTAATTTAAACTTAAATTTATAAAGCAGGTTGTTTGAATAAAATAATAACGCAAGTTGGTTTGAAGCAAAATTGCAATTGTAGGTTAATAATATATATATATATATATATATATATATATATATATATATATATATATATATATATATATATTCTCGAATGAAAGTTTTCGGAGGATGAGGATAGAAAAGTATTCACCGGAACGCTTCATGAACTCGCAAAGTTTCGCGCCAAAGAATAAGAAAGTTCTTTGAGACATGCGAGTGGAAAGTATCCACTCAAGGCGATCAAGAAGGAATGGAATAAGCTTACTCTACTGCGATTAGTCAAATACATCAAGCAGTAGAGAATTTTTTCAATGGGTACATAAAACTTATGGGAGACGAATAAAGGCGAGAAAGTGCGAGCAAAACCGAAGTCGAAAGTAATCTACCTAAATTATTAATCGAGCAAATTTCCAGGGCTACACCCAACTACACCAATAGTGATACCGCACTGAGAGATATAGCCGGTAAACGATGCGTCAACAATAGTCGAACTGAGTTTGCGTTTTCGTTACCCAGGTGATCATACGAATTCCGAAAATCGATACTAAAGATCTCCATACTGGAGATAGTGAAGTTATTTATGAAAAGATGTAGGTAAAAACTGTTTTGATGACCATTGTCCGAATAATGTTATGCCTCCTCTACACTACTCGCGAAGTTCCTCGGCGAAGTACTCTAGAAAGTTTGGCGAAGTCCGAAGTACGTCGCTACACACTCGTTCAACTTCGCGAAGACTGCGAAGAGCTCATTCGCTCTGAGGTGCCGAGTGCCGATAGCGTGCGGACGTTGGTGATGGACGCCCAAATAGCGAATCCTTCTTTTTTCTCAATTCCTCAACGGGCACACAGCGTCCCAAGATATCGCGGATGCGCACCCAAGCATCATTTTTTTTTATCCTTATGACATTTATCATTGCGGTCCCAAATTATTGTTTCCGTTTGCAGTGTTTCCAGGAACAACATAATTTGCTCCTGGGTCCACTGTATATTTCTCATACTCGAACTAATTGAAAAAAAATAACGCACCGACGTAGACGACGTCGATCTGAATGAGCTACTTTGTCTTTGTGAATGAGAACTGAAGTCTGAAGTCGGCCTAGTAGTGTAAAGAGGTACATTCATGTAGATTAGGGAAGATTTATTAGTCTGGAGAACCTGAGATGAAATTGATTCGACCTAACCAAAAAATTTAATGTAGGGACTTCGAATAAATAGGTTTTTACGAAGTTAGAGAAAGATACAGGTAGATCACGGAATGGGATAGGAAACTTGGTCGGCTCATAAATATTGAAGAAGTTGCTTATGAAGAGAAGTACAGTCCTTTGTTGTTTGTTGGTTCTGTTCAAGTAGGAACGGTATATCGGGAAACAGGTAGCTTAAGAGAACGAAAGTAAGTAAATTGAAGTTAAAGACGTTAAAGACAATATTAGGCGGAATCATTACAGGAGTATTCGAGGAGTGATCGTTTACCTTTGATTTGTAGAAAAGATCGGATATAGGGTTTTAGGAATTTTGGATCGGGCCAAAACGAAGAACGCTAATCGTTGGCGACGGAAAAGTGTGGGAAGTTCGGTTGAGTGTAAAGAATAATAATTAGTCCGGTAGCATGTATCTGCAGAAGCTTGAATAGTTTACCCTCAATTGATATGTTTTTTCTTAGTTTAGGTCTGTTTAAGAGACAATTATATATGTTAATTAGAAACTAATCTTTTGTTTGTTTGTTTTTTTTTGTGATTTTTGGCTCATAGTCCATAGCTTCGACTGGCGACGGCTTGAGGCATTATTATACATATATGTAGGTATACCTGTATGTATTGGTTTATTGTATACACCTGTAATTGGGCATTTGCCTGTTGGATGTAGAAAGTCAAATAAATAAATGAATAAATACGCCGTTCGTGCGTGGAAAGTCTGGTGTTCGAAAAAGTTCTTCATCAGCATCATCAGGAGAACGACGATCGCATAAAAAGATATAAAGTTTTTTTGTTTGTCCAGAGTCCTGAAAGCTTCTCTAAAATTCATTGATTAAATATTTGTTTGTTGTTATGCGCTAAGTGGTAAATAGATTTCGACCCAAAATTTTGTTAACGAAAAATTTGGTTTATTACCTATTTTGCTCTCCTTGCATGTATTTAAAATATTAAAGATTTCAGTTGGTCGTCTTCGACTAAGGACGTGTTTGTAGAGAAGTTCTACTTTTATTTTTAATAGATTATTCTGTTAATTTTTGCATGAGTTTCATATAAACTTTCTCCGCAGAAAAATATAATATCAACTTCAAGACCAGTCCTTCGTGCCATGGGCCGAATCCACATTTTTCCCCTTCGGGGACTTTCAATTTTTGTGTGTTTAACATCTTAAAAATAATCACTCCTTGTCCTGTGGAAAGCTGCTCATCTATTGATCAAGATTCGGGGTGCATTATTACATTATTCATCGCAAAAGCTACAGGACCTAACGGAATACCTGATGAGTCTTGGACGTTTCTCTGGCTCAAAATCATTTTGACTTATTCATTTGAAGTGCAAACAACCGATTATGTTTTCAAGAAAGCTCAGTGTCATACAATGAAGCGTAATGTTATCTCAAGTCGGGTACATCACAAGCAATTTTAATTTTCCTTCCGTAGCTTACACTTGCGGAAAGAGGGCTTTCAATTGAGCACTGTCTTAATTTATGTCCTCATTTCCATTCCACGCGTTCTGAAACATAGGAGAACAAACCCTTCTGAAAAATTTGATTTCAAAAACCTTCATATTGTTGATTACTATTTCTGAATGAATAATAAAGTTACCCTGCTCTTCCACCAGCACAGTTTCCAGTTCGAGAAACATCAAAAGTTTAGAGTTCTTCCAAATACCATAGGCCGAATAAACATAACAGTTTCATGGTGTAGGTATTGTGAATTTAAGATATTGAATTTTTGTATGATTATGATAGTAAAAGAGTTAATGAAAAATGAAAATAATTTCGTTGTACCCTGGCGCAGATATTTTCAATAATTCAGACTTCTGAATGTTACTCATATAATTTGAATTTCACAAAGGAAATATCAAAAGACTGGTCCTCTCAAAATACATATTATTCAACGAATTCTTGGAAAGATAATAAACCTGAAGGGTCCTTGTATTGTAAAAATCTAAAAAAAAAAACAAATTTTGTTTTCTGATTAAAACGGTATTGAGCATTATCGCTTTAGATATCATAAGTCATAACACACCTATATTTCCCAAGGGCAATACGAAATATCATTTAATTTTTCCCTTGAGACAATATGAAATCGTATCAATATTTCACTAAGAGAATGCTTCATTTCTTTATTGGAGTAACAAAATGAAAATGGCAATTATTAAAATTTCCACTAAAACCCGATTGCACCGACTTATTTAAGACAGGATTAACGTTTACTCGGTGAAATAATCCAGTATTACCGTTAATCTCGCAGCAAATAGGTCGGTGCACTCGGCCCTAAAGGTACTGCAAGCAGATACAGAAGATGAAATATCTTATTATCGCAATACGTAGATGAGACTACCGTTTCCTTAAGAACATCGACACTTCAGAAACCGTAACAGATGCTGCCGATGGCTCTCCCTCCACACCAGCTATCATCTTCGCTACCTTATTTTTCAGAAACAAACTGTCAGCCAGATAGCCTTCCGCAACAGACGAACTTTGTCTCCGTGTCTCTTCAGGGTAGTCATTGAGGCTCCACATCGGCAACCAAAGTCGTGGATGTTCGTCTTCCACAATGGCCTGTATACGCTTTCGGGTTATCTAAACCTTACCATTCTCAGCAACCTTACTCGGAATCTTTCCAAAGGTGTTTTTGCCGACAGGCTGAAGGGTACACTTCTTATTTCGATAACCTACGAAGAACCTAAGAACGCTTTGTGGACGCAACGCCGTATATTCTCTCACCAAACGAGCAGCACCCAGATCTTCTCCATCAATTATTTTAAATTTCCTATTTATATCATTTTTCGTCTTTGACACGTTATTCAAGATCACAGACGCACGATTTTCGATATCAGAAGATAGTATATTCACCAATTCGTTGGTTCTGCGGGCACCAAAAATTTCTATAATTAAAGTGACCTTCAAAATTACGGATGTAAGACTCTATTCAACAGAGGAAATCAAAATAAAATTTTTACCTTATGTATCGAAAAAACGTCATTTGGAGCTTCTATCAAGAATTTTTTGATCTGCTCCCGGAACAAAACTCCTGATTTTTTAGGAACGTATCCTTTATTTTTGTTCTTTACGAATGCTTCCACTTCATCGGAAATTTTGACTTCAATCTTTCCCTTCAGATGCAAAATTGATCTTAGCATTGATAATTTTGGCCATAGTGTATTTGGTGAATATTTCTGCGATTTGAGATCGAATAAATTAGTCTTACATCAAAAATAACAAGAATCACAGCAACATACCAAATCTTCAATAAAGTAGATATTTTCGTCGACACCGTCCACTAAATTATTTATTCTCCAATCCTGAAAATCTTCATAGGCTTTACTATAGGCAACTTTAGGCCGCGTGAAGTTAGCGAAAAGTTGGTAGAACAAATTCTGAAATTAAGCTCAATATTTAATACTCAATTTGTTCTAATTTGTTCCGTAAAAAACTTTTCAAGCACCGGTCTGGTTTTTGAAAAATTCGCACTTTTATGATTTGGTGCTGACTTCACACTCAGCACCAACATTCTAATTTCGAAAAAATTTCAATACCAATATTTAGTACTCAATTTGTTCTAATTTGTTCTGTTGAAATTATCTAAATATCTCAAATAGGTATTTATTTATTCGCATTCATAACTTTTAGTGGACTTCACTCACACTCAGCACCAACACTTTCTTGTTTCGAAAAAATTTCAATGCCAATATTTAGTACCGAATTTGTTCCGATTTGTTCTGTTGAAATTACTTCAATATCATTTTTGGTTTTTCAGCAATTCAATATTGTTTTGTATAAAGCGTGAAATTACCGAAAAAGTTTCTAATTTTTACTTTATTTTGAGCCATTAAGTAGTACCAAATTTGTTCCAATTTGTTCCGTTGGAATTAGTTATTTATCATTAGTGATTTTTGATTTATTCACAATTTTCTTTGTTTCACACAACTCGCCATCTATGAAAACCAATGTGTACTTCAAGCTCCCGTTGATCCCATCAGTATAGGAGGGGCTTCTCGAAAGCAAGCGCAATTTTGTCGTAAATCAAGTGCATGACATGTTAACTTACGGGTGGCCATCTGAAGGTATTCAAATGCACCAATAATTTTTCTACCGATATACTGATTCTTCATGTGAATTTTGAAAGAAGAGAATTCGGTTTCCACGAAATGAATTTGTTTCATGCTTTTTCTTACTCCTGTAAGCCATTGTATCAAGCAGAATATACAGTATATGTGAACAACTAAACTATTTATGAGTTATTGTTCATATAAAAAAAAAGGTGAAAACGTAATATTTTTTACTAAATTCCGACTTCAAAGCCGGAGTTTTATTTACTTGGAACCAATACAGGCTATGGCGACATAGATCATTTCTCGATAAATACAGGGTGGGCAAAATTCGTTGTCTACTGAAGGGATCTCGAGAACTATAGCAGCTAGAAGTAAACGGATGACACATTCTCGAGCTCTTTTTTCTTGACTAATCCAAAACTCAAAACAGATCCAGCCTAACGTTCATAGATTTTGAGTTATGAACGAAAATTGAGAAATTGTCATTTTCAATGAAGCTGAATAACTCTTTTATTTGAACTCGTATTCGAAATCCGTTGTTACATTCTACAGGCACTTTTTTATGAGGAATTCGAATATGATATTGTCAAATTTTTTGATCCAGTCATTTTCGAGATTCGACAGGGATTTCTGATTTTTCAAATGTGAACTATAATTGAAAGTCCTTTCATTCTGCTGCAATTTTTTTGCTGATTTCAAAAATGTATCATATGTCGCTATTCACATGAATATAACATAAAAAAAAATTCAATACTTTTTCCTGCTTTTCGATTCACTGTTGAATTTTTAGTAGGCTGGCGTAACCATAGCGACCGTTGAAAATGCATTATGGTTTGTGAACTCCACATAATCCTATGTGAACTCAACCTTGTGTTATAGGAATTTCTCGTATTATATCAAATCGATATCCTTTAAAAGAGAGTAAAATACTTTCGTCTGATTATTAAAAAAGAAAATTTATTCAATTATCGTTTTTCAATTCATGAAAGAAACTTAAAGTGTCAGTAATATAAATAAAATACGAAAGCTATCTATAATTATGATTTTTACAAAAGTAAGATGATGAAAAATAGGTACGTCTGTCCACGGTAGTTTCGAATTGAGAACCATCGTAAGATAAGCATGCCAAACATCGCGAGAACAAACGATGGCAAATTAATCATCGAAATATTTATTCAGCAATCCGTGATTCCAATCATAGAGGCTCAGGTTCACAAAATATAATGCATATTCAACGGTTGCTATGGTTACGCCAGCCTACTAAAAATTCAACAGTGAATCGAAAAGCAGGAAAAAGTATTGAATTTTTTTTCTTATGTTATATTAATGTGAATAGCAACATATGATACATTTTTGAAACCAGCAAAAAAATTGCAGCAGAATGAGAGAACTTTCAACTATAGTTTACATTTGAAAAATCGGAAATCCCTGTCGTATCTCGAAAATGACTGGATGAAAAAATTTAATGATATCATTTTCGAATTCTTCATAAAAAAGTGCCTGTAGAATGTAACAACGGATTTCGAATACGAGTTCAAATAAACGAGTTATTCAGCTTCATTGAAAATGACAATTTCTCAATTTTCGTTCATAACTCAAAATCTATGAACGTTAGGCTGGATCTGTTTTCAGTTTTGGATTAGTCAAGAAAAAAGAGCTCGAGAATGTGTCGTCCGTTTTCTTCTAGCTGCTATAGTTCTCGAGATCCCCTCAGTAGACAACGAATTTTGCCCACCCTGTACAGAGGGATTAATGAAAGGTTTCAGTTTCGTAATATGTGTTGGTTTTTTTTAGCTAATAGGTACTGAAATTCATTTTTATTGTGTGTTCACACCTTATGTATACAGGGTGTCCTTTGATTGTATTCTCTTTCGTTCTATGAGGAGATCATAACAACGATATGAAAACCAGGCTGTTCTTCGACAAAATCGGTCATTTTTCGATTTTCGGAACCAAAGATTCGCGGGCTTTTGAGGCTTGAGTTTCCACGTAGTTTGACATTTTATCGATTTTAATTCTGAGAAGACTCCAAAATCAAACCAGTCAACCATGATTCTCACAAACGCGACTCGTTCATAGCAACTTTGAAAATCCAATGAATTGAAAAATTTTCCAATTTTCCTAAGATTGATGTTATCACTTTGTGTGTTTGGTATCGTCATTTCTATAATTATTAAGTTTTTGTACCAAATTTCAATCTGAAATATTGTAATTAAAAAAATTAACGCCAACCATGCTGCAAGTTATAAGGCTCATATTCCAGAAGTTTAATTGGAGTAAATTTTCTCTACAGTAACAAATCATTGCTCAAGAAGAACGCAATGATTAAGTATTGTAATTCTTAGCGAGTTGAACACAATACCAATTTTGAGGCAATCCCATCAAACATAAAATTTTACATTATCCTCAATACACTAATGGAATCGTAAGAATCACTAAAAAGTCATCACATTACACGTCTCAAATAGCCAAACAAGAATATCTCCATATATTGGCAACAGAAAAATTGCAATAATATAAATAATCTGGGGATTAAAACTTAAAACTAATATTTCGATTAAAACTTTGATATCGTTATTTCTATTCGAAATAACGAGTTGGATGATAAAAGAAATACATCACATTGTCATTTTTATCATGATATTAATGCACGACAATCGATCAACTATACGTTTGATTTTTGCTTTCAGCTATTGTGGAGGCATGGGAAGTTGAAAAGTATATATAGAATAAGAATAAGTCTTTCGTTTTGCTTTATCAGTTGTGTTTTCTATCATTCTGCCGAGCCAAGATAACAGTTTTGAATCTATCATTGAGGATTCTTATCTGTTTTGTTTACAGTACTGAATTATTCTATATGTTGCAAACAAACTCAGGAAAATCCTTCAAAATATAGATATATACATTCCAAAAATTATTTATTGATATCTACTTGTCTGGATACTCACATAATACAAATAAATACCAGTGGTGGAGTAGGATTAAATTAAGATCATTTGAAATCATCCACAAATTATTTAAGTTCATCATGTGCAAACATTTCATTAGGCGTTCGAGAAAAGGATAGGTCATTTCAACCACAACTGTAATATAATGTCATCTTTTTGCGCGCTTACACAAGCAACAAAGGACTTATCATTTCGACTATAATATTTAATTTGAAGCCGAAATTACTCTCAAATGATTGGGTCCGGAGTCACCGGAGATAGGTATTTTCTCGATATTCAGAATATAACGATCACTGGAATTTAAACGAAGTGGGTAAGTAACTGTTTGTTTTTATCAATACTCAAAAAAATTCGTAGGTATCTCAGAAAATAACTCCGTTATGGTCGACAAATTCTACGCTAACTTTCGGAATGATATTTTAGAGCTATGTACGAGTTTTCCACTCAGGAGTTCGTATTTTTGCGAATATTCAAACAATATTTTTTCTGGAATCAAAGCAGCGTTTGATGTATTCAGTACTTTTATGGGTGACCGCTCTGGTTATGAATTTGAACAAGTATGCAATGCTTTCTTGTAATAATCAGGTTATCATTCACTTCAAACTATTCTACCTCATATTGTGTTCATATTATTCTGCATGAATTATCTACATTCATATACTTATGAAGGATCAGTAGATTTATCTTTACATTCATCTCAAAATGGAAAATATAAGTAAGAAAACATCCCAATCAAAATATAAGAGTAAACTTGTTATAATCGAAATTGCCTAAGATTTAGATTATATTTTTATATTTATTGGAAAGAACAGAATCGAGATTTCAATTCTCGAATAAATATTGAGATTTTTAGAACATAGACTTGATCATTTCATCTAAACATTTGTGTTCATGTGTTCATCAATCTGGATATCATAAGATTTTTATTTTTCAGAAAAAATTTCTCAGTTTATCTTTTTCGAATGTATTCTGCTCAAAATGAGCAAACAACATAGTGTTGCCTTGAAAATGTTAAAGTAAACAGTGAGTATGGAATGGAACGCAACTCTCAAAGTTCAAATGAGTGTTAACATTTCGATAGCAATTTAATTAATTCAACGATAAATACCTACGTCAGATGATAACTACATAATCATACAGGGTGATTCATTGGGAAAGGCTTATACAGTAAGGATAGAGAGGAAATATCAAGGTGTGTCTAAATAAGCTATATTTTATGGGTCCATCTTTCTTCATATACAGGGTGTAATATGTAGTGATTTGCCCCAATTTTTCAATTAATCGTTACTTATGAACGACCCTACACTTTATATTACATTTGGCTTATAGATTCTTCGTCCTCATTTGAGTCGGCAAAAAAAAATAAAAAAGTCTTTTTTCAGGTCTGGCCTCAAAAAAAATATAGAGTAATTCTTGAGTCGAAACAACACCCTATGCCAATGTTTCAAATTTTGATTTACAAATTTAGAAAGCACGGAAGAAAATGAATAAACCTGAATGTATTCGGTTTTTCCGCATACAAGTTTTTCGATTTTTAACTTGAGTCAAATCTAGATGTTTCGTTGATGAGAAGACAAAAAAATTGCCATCTCCAAATAGTATCTTACCAGATTAAATCCATGATATCATCATCATCTTTTTGTTTCCTTAATTACTGAATCCCAATTTCAATGAAATAAGAGAGGACATGTCCGTTATTGGGAAAATTTTTTATTAACAGCAACCGAATCACAAACAGCCCGTATGCGTAAGAAAATTATCATAGCATGTGTTCTTCCCACAATAATAATGAGAGAATGGAAATGAGAGATCATAACTTTATTTTATACAAAAAAAAAAACGTTGAAACACATCTACATTACAAAGGTTGATTAAAACATAAAATAAAAAACTAGGATTTTCTTTAACCGCTTTTAATTATTTTTTCCGCCGTTTTTTCACACAGGTATCATTTCCCCCTTTTTCAGATGTACCTATTCACAGTAAGAATAATAATACAACACATCATTTTGTTTTGATTAGTTTAGTTAATAATACACTAAGCATTTTGGGATGTCGAACCTGAAATGTATTATTAAATTCATTCAACAATACGTATACACTGCTTTATTTCACTATCATCATCAAGAATACATTAGAATAGTTGAGAGATGATTATGTTTATACTCTTCTCCTAGCTAAAACAATGTAAAGATTCGAAATGTGGATATGTTGCAACATTATTTTTACTTGAAATAAAGCTATGTTTTTCTTTCAAAATATTAGCAACTTTCCTTCCATTTTTCCAAATACGCATACAAGTGTTTGAAAATTAGTTATTCATCATTAAATGTATCAATAATACGGACATGCCCTCTCGTTCAGTGGGATCTAAAAATACGAGAGTTGAAAAAAATTGATGATTCAAACTGAAAAAGTACCATTTTTGAGGAAAACAATTTATTTTATTAAATTTTGTGCCACCTAGTTTTCGAAATATCTGGATTTGACTCAAGCTAACAAGTGCCAAAGTTGTATGCGGAAACATCAAATACATTTAGTCCCACCTATTTTTCCTGATCTTGCAAAATTTTTGAAAAATATTCCAGAATATTGATGTACACGGTGTTGTTTCGACTCGAAACTTACTCATTAAATTTTTTAGAACCGGACCTGGAATGAGATTTTTATTATGTTTATCGACAGCACTCCTGAAATGGAACATACAAATCAAATATGACAAAAATGTATAAGGTGGTCCATAAGTAATATTCAATAGAAGAAATGGAAAAAATTATAAAATCCGCCAGTAGCTTGATTACAGAAAATGGTGGACCCATAAAATATGGATATTTAAAAGGCACCTCCAAATCCTTCATTTACCCGGATTGTATACGCATTTCCCAGTGAATCACTTTTTATATGTATATATTTCAACTAAAATGGTGTTTGAACCAAGAAAGAAAAAATCGATTCATACATATACGTATTGCAAACATTAGGAACTACCAGAAATATTGGTTATGTAGAATTGCGAATTCAGAGTATTTTCCTCGGAAAATAATCGATTTCACTATGGAAACAACATGGATTGGATTCTAGTGGAAATTAAGCTCACTATACCTGTAAAGCTGCCATCCTATTGTCAGAGGTGGAGGACACATATCGAATGGTCCTGATGGAGGCTGGCCGCAAGGCCGTGATTTGAACAGGAATCTTCATGCCTATAAGGCACAATAGACGACCATCCGTAACGGCTTGTTTAGCAAACATATTCTCTCACTCAAACCACTCAGTCCAGCTCGGACAAGTCACTACCTCTATGAACAATCAACTGATCCTTATAGCCTGCAATATCCCAGATTTTTGTTAACCTCTTGAGTTCGATGATACAATTCGAACTATGCCCATTGATAGGGCACGCGTGATAATGGTGAATGAGAGTTTGGTAAATAGGAGCAGGGACGTAGCAATTTGGATATATTGCCGTCGATTAGATTAGGAAGAAGACGATATAAGAAAGCGATTAGTCGTCAAATTTGTTTTGTACTTGTTCAACAGTATGTCTCTTTATGCAGATAAAAGAAATATGAAAAGTACATTTCAAGATTCAAATACAACTGAGTTTGTTTTTTAGAAAAAAAGAGGTTATGCAAACTTCGATAGTACAGCCTATATTGAATGAATCATTGTCGACAGACAAAAGTTCCTTTCGTTGAAACTACAAAGAAACCAGATCCGCGTTCACTTTGAATTTAGAGTATCAACAAAAGCATAATTTCCTTCTCGAAGTAAAGCTGAAAAATTATATTAAGGACTGCAATTACTTTTTAATAATCATTTGTACAGGTTTCGATAAAAGTTGGTTAATCCGAATACCGAATTGAACATCCATATTATCACACTATGAATTATATCGGGTGGCCCACCCCAGACGCGGTGCTAATTTTGAGGGAGTGAATATTTTGCAAATCTTTTCTTGTGATGTGAGTAGGATGTCGAAAAGCACAATTTAAAATTATTTTTATACATACAGGGTGTTCGAAAACAAAGAAATAGACCAAGTTACACTTATTTAAATGTAACACCCTATATTTGACCCCAAAAATGGAATGGCAAGCTGAAGTTATGAGTTTCTTTTAGCTCAGAAGCACCCTGATAATGATAATGGCGAAACATCCAAAATATGGAGTTTTTTTGAATAGCAATCAATGAAGAAACTAGTTACGCCAGCGATACAGACAGAATTATTTCGTGCAGACAAGTTGACTACTCCTAAATATAAAAGAAAATTTCAACTCTGGAATATACAGAGTAATCATAATTAATGCTCAAACATCAATTACAAATAATCGTCAAAAACTTTTTCATTTCATTTGACCTAAGATGTGTCATTTGGCACACCCGGTATTTCTATATCTCGATGAACGTAAAAATTAATTTCGAAACTTTCGTCATAAAATTTTCCTACATCTAAACCTGATAGTTTCTGAGCAATTTTCAATTTTTAATTCAAAACTAGTAAACCATTTTTGCCATTATCTCGTAAATGGTCCTCCTAAGGTATAAAGTGATCTGAAGAAAATCATCATAATTTGAGCTTGCCATTCCATTTTTGAGGTCAAATAAAGAGTGTTACATTCAAAAAAGTGTAACTTTGGTTGACCCTGTATATATGATAATAATTTTAAATTTTGCTTTTGAACACCCTACACACACCACAAGAAAAGATTTTCAAAATATCTTTATTCACTCCCTCAAAATGAGCGCCGCGTCTGGGGTGAGCCACCCGGTAAATTGAATATACTTCATATAACATAACGAAAATTTAGGAAAAATATATTTTTCAATCTCAAATATGCGCGCGGGTGTAGGATTATTTTGAAGTTGTTGTAAGCGGTTGAACGCGCGCATCTAGCATTGAGGAGGGGCAAAAGAGAATAATGCTCATTAACACTATTAACAGTTGTAACGTGGATGAGAAGAAGTCGGCAATCCCTGTGGAAGAGATTATTTCAAATTCTTCTTCTTCTTCTTTTATGTGCGGTGCCCCACCGGGCTGAACTGAGGCCTCGTGACCCATTTTTCGTCCGCTTGTAGTTGGAGAGACTTAAACTCTCTGTGACATGCTGACAAAAATGCCACAAGTCGACAGAGAGGTGTCCCTCTCACCATAGGAGTTGTGGGTGTTCTGTTTCCTAGATGTGTCATCCTTAAGTCCTCAAGGTTCATACAGAAGAAAAAAATGTATTCAACCGTTTCCTCCGTGCTCCTGCACCAGCGGCACAGAGAAAGGCCAGTCATTGCTCCAGTCACTAGACTCAGTTGTTTCCTCTCAAGAGCTAAGAGTTTTTCGACCTCAGGCACAGAGGATGGTCTCTCAATGAGAAGCCTTGACTGTCTGAGACCACCTCTTATGCTCCATCCAGAGGAAAATTTCCTGTCCAGCCAACTATTAAAGAAGTTCTCGACAGATGTACGACAGATAGGCAGCGCCGGTCCCGTACCTACAAAAGCTGAGCGGGCTCCCTGCTTTGCAAGTTTGTCTGCCTTCTCGTTCCCCGGAAGTCCTGCGTGAGCCGGGCACCAGATAACTTTCACAATGTTATCAGAACCTAGCTCCCGCAGAGCCTCTCTGCATTCCTTTACTAGGTGTGAGTTAACCCTTTCCTCAGAAAGGGATTTCAGGGTTCCCTGACTATCTCAACAAATATAGATGTGTTTTCCGGAGTACCCTCTGCGGATATTCTCCAGTGTGCAGGCTAGAATAGCATACAGTTCCGCTTGTACTATGGAACAGTCCTTCCCTAGGGGGATGGATAGATTGAAACGAGGTCCCACAATTCCCACTCCAGTCCCTGTGGGCATCACAGAGCCATTGGTGAACCAAGTGGGACCTTCGGGCTCAAGAAGCCTGTTTGATGTAGACCATAGGTCTCTGTCAGGGACAATTACCCTGTAGGGTTCGGCAAAGTAGAAGCTGGTGCCCGAGCGGTCCCCTCTATAGAGAAGAGATGCGTTGGCATCCCTCACCATCTTGAGAGCCCTCGCATGCCCCCTGAATAGTCCTCTATCGCGCCATTGTCCCTGTTCCCAAACTCTAAGAGCTGTCTTCATGGCCACCTGTGTAACTACAAGGTCCAAAGGTGGTATGCCCAGCAGACACTCCATAGCTGCCGTAGGGATGGATCTCAGAGCACCTGTGATGGTTAGACATGCGTTCCTCTGACATCTAGTCATAATGGTGCGGCTGGAATTCTTCCCCATGGAAGTCCACCACACCAGTGATGCGTAGGTAAGGATAGGCCTCACCACGACAGTATACAACCAGCGCATAATGTGTGGTTTGAAGCCCGATCCTTTACCAAGCACTCTCCGAGAAGCGAGAAGACCAAAAAATTACATTAGCCTTGCTCGATTGAGTCTCAATGTGTTTGTTCCACAATAACTTGTGGTCCAGTGCCACACCGAGATATCGAACTTGCTCGGATAGGATGAGCCCAATCCCAAACAAGCTAGGAAGCTTGATGTTGTGGGGCACCCTCCTCCTAGACCCTCCTCCTAGTAAAAAGAACCATCTCCGTTTTACCAGGGTCGACCGAGAGTTCGTTCTCTAAGCACCATCGTTCAATCATACGCAGAGCATTCTGCATCAGATCGAAGATGACACTGATTACCTTACCTCTGATCAGTAGGACAAGGTCATCCGCATAGGCCACAACAACGAGCCCAGCCCTCGTCAGCTCGACCAGGAGCCCATTCAGGACAAGATTCCACAGTAGGGGTGATAAAACACCTTCCTGCGGACATCCCCTTCCCGGTGAGCCCCAGATTGTCGAGCCGCCTAGCCGAGCAGTTATGCTGCGATCCCTCAGCAGAGACCTCGCCCAACGAAAAAGTGTCGGTTCCACGCCATGTTTGAACAACGCAGCATGCATCGCGCCAAACGCAGTGTTGTTGAATGCACCCTCTATATCCAGGAATACAGCCAGTGTCCATTCTTTGTGATGTAGTCCGTCCTCAATGCAGTTAACCACTGAGCGAAGAGCAGAATCTACTGATTTGCCTATTTGGTAAGCATGCTGGCAGGGGTGTAATGGGTACGTCTGTAACGCACCATCCCTGATATATCTTTCTACCAATCTCTCCAACGTCTTGGTTAGAAACGAGGAAAGGCTTATTGGACGAAAGTCGTTCGCCTTCGTATGCGTGGGTTTGGGTATGAAAACAACCCGCACCTTTCTCCAGGGCAATGGTATATGTCCTAGAGCTAGACTCGCTGGGAGTATATGGAGCAGTGGGGAGGACAACACATCCAGCCCCTTAATAAGGAGTGCCGGAATTATTCCATCTTCGCCCGCTGCTTTGTAGGGCTCGATTCCGTTAATAGCCCATCGGATTCGAGACTGTGTCACCACTTGTGAAGCCAACTTCCAGTCCTCTCGTGAGGCATGTCGTTGGCGCTCATCCTGCGTGTTGTTGTTCTCTGTGAAGCCCGGAAAATGCGCCTCTAGGAGATGTCTTAAGCTTTCTTTATCTGAGCACGTTTTATGCCCGGTAGGAAGCTTTGAGTAGTCTATTGTGACTGTGCCTCCTGCAGAGAGTATCTTCCTCAGCCGATTGGCTTCAGGTGCACCCTCTATGTCGGTACAGAAGCGCCCCCACGATTCGCTCTTGGACTTCCTTATGAGTCCTTTGTATCTCTTCAGGGCCGATTTGTAATCGTCCCAGTCATTTTCAAGGCCAGATTTCATTGCCCTGTTAAAGAGATGCCTGCTAGTAAGTAAGTAAATAAGTAAGTAAGTATTTATTAATCCCTTAAGACATATATAAATGTATGGGACAAGTCAGAAAAAAATAGCTACAAATTCATTATTATATCATATCATGATACAACTTAAAATTACTACAAAAAAAGGACACAAAAATATAAATACAAATATTACATTGAATCAAGTTGCTGATCACATATGTATTCATTAATACTGTAATAAGCCTTACGACTCAACAGAGATCTAATGGCTTTCTTGAAACTGATTAAACTCAAGGATTTGAAACAAGCTGGTAATTTATTATAGATTTTTATGCCCTGATAAGTGGGTGAACGTTCATATCGTGCTGTTTTGTGTTTAGGAAGAGTTAAAACTTCTACGTTCCGTGTATTGTAAGAGTGGTGACTAGATAATTTATCCATACTCTGAAATTTTTGTCTAATTAAGATCAGCGACTTATACATAGATGTAGATACAGGGTACAGTTGATATGCAATTATTAGTAAAGATAGGTTTGCAAGAGGATCTTGAGTTTACACTCTATATCATCCGCAACACTCTCTTTTGAGAAACAAAGACTCTATTTACATCCGATGAAACACCCCATAACAAAATATTATATGATATGTGGCTATATACGAGGCAGTAGTATAGGTTCATAAGATATTCACTTGAAAAGCAATGCTTCACTCGATAAATGGCGTAAAAAGATGAATTTAGTTTTTCACATAGGATGTCAATATGATAGCTCCATCTGAGATGTTCATCAATGTAGATACCCAAAAACTTAGTGGACTCGTCCGACCTAATTGTAGAGCCTAAGCAGCTGATCGTTAATTGCTTTCCTTCAGCTGCTTTGTTTCCGAAAGAAATAATTTTTGTTTTCTCTACGTTCACAGTAACGCGTTTTTACGACACCAAGCACTAAAATTATTAATGAGACCTTGACAGATGCTAACAAGCTGGGATGCGTCCGAAGCAGAATTAGCTACGGAAAAGTCATCCGCAAAAATCAACCACAATACAGACCTCAAGTAATCAGGCAGGTTGATGAAGAGGACGAAAAGAAGTGGGCCCAATACCGATCCTTGGGGTACTCCGGATGTTAAATTATAATTTTGGCTATGAACATCATCGACTTTTACTTTCATATGTGACGACCCCCTGTCTCCAGCTGTTATCATCTTCCTCTCCGAAGATAGAAACCTCGGGCGCCACCTCTAGTTTAAAGTGTTGAGGACACTCGGAACCTGTAGGCGGTATCCCACAGGTGACCAGGAGCTACAGTCAGAGAAGGTTATGTCCAGGGGTCAGATGTTCATGAAGTTCGGACAGTCCCCTATCTCTGAAATATCTTAAAAACTCTATTCGGGAGAAAAATAAAACACACAATAACCATGAAACTTCTACTCAATATCTTCTATATACATGATGATGTCGTACAGGGTATAGGGTGAATAAGCGGTGCAGAAGCAGAAGCGGGATGTAACGTGCTTTTTAATGTCGAAACATG
Organism: Coccinella septempunctata; assembly: GCF_907165205.1. Lineage (NCBI taxonomy): Eukaryota > Metazoa > Arthropoda > Insecta > Coleoptera > Coccinellidae > Coccinella > Coccinella septempunctata. The sequence goes on along the minus strand of NC_058194.1, from coordinate 5,330,192 downwards.
ATGAGTGAGCAAAGTAAGAATGCGGGATGAAGCGGTCGGAGTTAGAATGAAGCAAGAGCGTAAGTGAAATAATACAAGTTAACTCTACGTTGAGTACAAGCGGCGGGTAGTAACATGGGCAAAGTCGGTTATTATAAGCGAGACTGGTGTTAAGGCGGACGGCAGTTTGCCGGTATACTTTGGTGAACCGAGGAAAAACTAAACCACGGAACAAGGACGACGAACACACCCGCAAGGGTGCCCTCGGAATCCAAGGTGTTCCGAAATCACGGGGGCTGTACCCACCCCCGTAACCCCGGTTGGGTGGCTTAGTTCGAAGGGGATCATACCGGACAGTTGTGTAGGATGGGCCGTTTGAAGCTAACATCGTACACCTCTGTACACTCGGAATTCCAGGAGCGATGCAGGCCGTTTGAAGCTAATGCATAATCTCCAAGAACTCGGGCGGTACGGTTAGGGAAAGGCGGGGTAAAAAAAGGGTAACAAAGGAACATACCTGGCAGGTGTGTAGGATGGGCCGTTTGAAGCTAACATCGTTCACTCCCGCACACTCGGAATCCCAAGAGAGATGCAGGCCGTTTGAAGCTAATGCATCACCTCTAGGAACTCAGGCGGTACGGTAAGGGTGGGCTGAGCTAGAGACGGCGGAACGTACCTGACAAGAGTGTAGGATGGGCCGTTTGAAGCTAACATCGTACACCCCTGTACTTTTAGGATACCAGGAGACATGCAGGCCGTTTCAAGCTAATGCATGGCCTCCAGGACCCGGGCGGTACGGTGGAAGGATGACACGGAAGCATGTACGCGCCATTTGAAGCTAGCGTACACACCTACGCATACTGGGAAAGTCCATGGGGTAGTGTAGGCCATTTGAAGCTACTACACAACTCCACGGCGAAAAGAAGGGTATGTGGGAAAATAAACAAACCGGCAAATTAACCAAAAGAGTAATTAAAATAATCATACCTGAGACCTTGCCCATGTGTAACCCTTGAATGTACTTACTATCTGGTATACTTCTCGGACGGTTGATGGAACACTCTGGCTTCATTGACTGAATTTACGAAATCGCTCGAATTTATACCCGGCACGGCCCTTTTTCGTACAATTGTCAAATGCGCAATTAAACAAATTCGGTATACGATATCCCCCCTTGACCTTACGTTGAAGACATCGCGATCCGGGAACACATGGGTCCGCGCGGCCTGAAACCGGTCGACTTAATCAATTCACGTTACGGAAATATGAAACTGAATAATTCGGAAACAAAACTAATTGAAAATTTGCTTTGTTACACATAGACCTACCAGATATGAAACTTTTCAACCAATCAAGGAATGTACCTCGAAATCCCAAGTTATAGAATTTTTCTCTCATAAAACTGATGGAAAGAACGTCAAAGGCACAGGAAAGATCAAAAAACAGTCCTACAACAAAGCGACCTTCGTCTAGATTCTTATGGACGAACTCGATGAACTCGAAAGCTGCTGTCTCAGTAGAACGGCCGGTCCTGAATCCATGTTGAGCATTAGAGACAAGATCGAACTTGTCCAAAAAAGTGGCAACTCTTTTCCGCACGATATTTTCAATAACCTTGGAGATTACACTCAACAAAGATATAGGTCGATAGTTAGTAATATTATGAACGTCGGCTTTCTTTTCCAATACCGGGATAACTACTGCAGTTTTTAGAAGGGATGGAAAGGTACCGTTTGAAACTGACAGGTTGATAAGATGGTAGTCTGGCATCAGTCAGCTCAGGTGTCCACCACTTAGTCTGACCCTTTGGTCTACGAAATTGAGGTCTACAACTGCTGTGGTAGGCCAAGATAATGCACTCCTGCAGCTTGTCAGCAGCAGTGTTCAATTCTCTCGTGGTCTTTGGTACAAGGTTCTCCTGTCTTAGGTTGTTAGAAAGGTCTGTCAAGTAGTTGGACCTATCTGTTCTTCTCGGATTCCTGAAAATTTCTGGATCCTTTGAAATTCTGTTCCCCTTGATAGTGAAGCAGATGTGTCGGTGGTCTGATAGAGAGATCACTTCCGTTGCAACACGCCAATTCTCGATGAAGTGAGCGATGGAACTGCTACACAAAGTTGTGTCGAGCACCTCCCTTCTACTCGAAGTAACGAAGGTCGGCTCATCACCTCTATTGAGTAGGTTCCGACTTGTTGAATACAGGAAGTCAATTAGCGCTTCACCCCTCGGGTTGACCCCAGTGCTACCCCACAAAATGTGATGGGCATTAGCGTCACACCCAACGAGCAAGGGCCATCCCTTCCGTTGACAGAATTCGACCAGCTCCTCCAATTCCCTTGATGGCGGTGGGTCCGGGGAGTCGTAGGGAAGGTATGCCGAACCCACCACTAGATTCTTCAGCGGTCCTCTACAGTCTAGAATCTGAACCGCTACCAGATCTCTGAAACAGAAATTTGTTAGTAATTGAGCCCCTAAATCAATGGAAGCAAGTATACACGCCCTCGGATTCGTATCCTTGGGCGAGCAGAAGAGCCTACCACCTTTGAAGGATAGGCCCCTCACCTCGCCTCCCCTAATCCAGGGCTCCTGAATCAGAGTTAAAAATGTGTGCAGCTTTGCCAGCCGCAACCGAAGAATATCGGTTGCCTCTATGCAGTGCTGCAAGTTTATTTGCGTGACTTATATGTCAGCAGCCATGAGGAGCAATATTTGTCCTCAGCCAGCTGACTGTCACTTCATAGCAGCAGATCCTTGAGGATCTACTGGTGATTTGGGTGGTGTGGAACCCCGCTCAGTTCCCCCCCCCTCCGCCACCCCTCTCGCGCCCACCGGTCTCCTTAGATACCGGTAGGGCAACGGGAGACATGGGCTCGGTGGGAGCCCTCGCTGAGTCCACCTCCATCTCCGACTGGTCAGTCGGGTTAGAGGATTTCTCCTCTGGAGTACGGATCTCCTTCTCCTCGGCACTGGGCCCCGTTGTTGGAGCTGCCTGTGCAGTCGAAGAGGGTGGAGCATCCGTCACCCGTCCTGGGCCTTGGATGAGCCTGAATGTGCCCATTCGCATTCCAATCCCAACTTGGAATTTGCAAGCCTGCAGGACCTCGAGAGACGCCTTGTCCATACCAAGGATGACCTGTGCCATTTCAGGCTTGTCAACCCTGTTATAGACCTTCCAGTCTCTGGTTTTGAGGGCCGGAGTCGACATCTCTATTCGTCTGAGAATAAGTCCTGTAGGCGTGGAGCTCTGAGCACCCCTCACCCACAGACTTACTCTCGTTAATCTTTCCAGGTCCCCCATCTCAATCATCTTGAGGTGGAGACCCTTAGGAAGTTTCAGCTTTGACAGACTACCCTGTAGCCAGTCTTATTTCAAATTACTCATAGCGTAATTAGAAAATATTATCCTGGTTGCAGGTAAACAGTTGAGGATTTCAGGGTTAATATTGTCATTCTGACGTTTGCCTTTTTGCAGATTTTTTTGTTCTATCCAGAAATTTGTTCGAAACATTTCTACGAAAATAAATAACAATTGGTACGAGTATTTCCACCCCTGTGCAAGAACCCATCCGTTACAATACTGAATAATATGAATCATTTTGCTGATGAAAGCTTCCATAGTGTGTTAAGAGTATCAACAGGGATAATAAAATAAAAAACAAAAAACAAAAAACACAACTCTTTTAAAGTTTTACTCTTTGTTGTCAAACCATCATCAGGCCAGCTGAAAAGTATATAAGTGTTTTCTCAAAATTTCATCACTTAAATTCATGTAGGCATTGTAGTAAGAATGTGCAATCTTACCGTCAATGAGGTAGTCTCTTTTATAAAAATCATTAGACTCTCGACAAAAAATAATGTGGAAGAATGTTGTTGTTGAATTTCTTCTGGTCGGTATGTGGTGAAATTATTCGATACGTAGCCTAAACGAAAGTGTAAGTTAATTTAAGTTGTCATCTGTCACGTTTCTAATGTTAGGGGGTATGTTAGGGAAATTAATTATCTTTATTAGGCTGCCCTCTCTAAGGTTGAAATCTGATAGTTCGTTAAGTAAATGTCGATTATCTCTGTTCTTTAAAATCTCCAATTGTTCTAGCATTGTTAGTTTATAAAAATTATGACCTTTATGTAATATTTTCAAGTTATCGAATTCTATGTTATGTTTACCAGTGGCGGCTCGTGGTCATGAGAGCTGAGGAGGCTAATAGTTTTCGGGGAGTGTTGGAACAAACTCTTATCAGTCAATAAAGTATACTTCTTCAACATAATGAAAAGTTGTCAGTTCTAAGATTAATTTTGAATGCAAGAGGATGCTATATGCTCCTTTTACTTGTTATGCCTTTCGATAGATCGCGGTAAATTTTTCAATTCGGAAAACCCCGTTTTGAACCATGAAGTATATTCTGTTTGATGAGGAAATAGTAAATATGGCCAGCAAAATAATTTTTCCCGTTTGATCGATCCAGTTAACCAATCACATTTATCGTACCAAAACTACCAAACAACACTGAAACTTCTATTCTGACGCTTTCGGTAGACTTTAGTGTAATTAAATTTGGTGGAGGTCTTGTAAAGGTTTTAACAACGTGTACAGTTAATTCTCAATATTCAATTCCATTTTATTTTTTGATCCGTATCAGTACTTACCCCTAACGCCCTAACAAAACAACCTATCTTAACAAGAATATATCACAAATTTCCCGAAGTTCCAGTTCTCCACGAAGTCGTTACATTCAAATTAAAAATTGAAATCATAACAACTACCGCCGGACAACGCCCCTACCGTCGGAGATCAAGCGAATATAGTCGAAGACGGCACGAAAGAATCAATGGAGAACAGGGGAGCTGAGCCTCCTCTGGTACATTTTACGGGCGAATATGGTACAGTAAGTCAGCTGAATTCTTGTTCGGCTAGTATGCGAGTCCAGAGAACGTATGCGTGAGTTACACTATCAACGGAGGCAGCAGGCCCAACAGCCTCCGTCCGAATAGGCAGTACTAGGAAATATTCACATTCGACGCGGCGGACGCGTACGCAGCCGGCGGATTGTATGATTGTTATGCTGGATTTTTATGAGCGGAGGACCGAAAAATGAAATAATTTTTATCTGAATATCTAGTTCAGGTGTTCGGAAAATTTATATAGAAATTACTTTCTGAAAATGAGGACATGCTCGAAGTGAATGTATTTTAGCTCTAAGCTTTATGAGGAGGCTTAGCCTCCCTTGCCTCCTCTGACGAGCCGCCCTTGATGTTTACATTCGTTTATATGGCATCCTAATGCTGACTTGGGGTGATTTTTACTGTGTTCGTCGAAACGTTTTTTCATATTACGTGTAGTCATGCCGATGTAAAAAGCAGGACAGCTTGAACAATTTATCTGATATACTCCACTTTCTTCCTCTCGTTTAGTTTTGGTTTTGTTGTTGACTAATAGGTTATCGATTGTTTTATGTCGTTTGTTTATCAGTGTGTAGTCGTATTTCGTAATATTTCGCTGTATATTTTCGTGTAAGCCTTTATAATACGGTACTGTTAAGTAGAGTCTTCTTTTTGTGATATGGGGGTAGATTTTCTTCATTGTTATTTTTCTTTTTATTGTGTTGTATATTTGGTCGATGTATTCTTTAGTGTATAGGGTATTTGTGCCTAGTTGATATATTATACTTATTTCTTTTTTGTAATTTTCGGGGGATAAGGGAACATTCTGTGAAGAATTCTTCACAACTATTAATTCCAAATTTAAAATAAAGTTCACCCTAGAACATTCAATATCGAATACCATAAACTTCCTCGACCTGACGATTTCTCTTGACATAGGCAATAAGTTCTCTTTTGAAATTTATAGAAAACCTACACAATCTGACAATATTATCCCATATCATTCTTATCATGCACCATCGATGAAAAGAGCCGCCTTCAATTTTTTGTTTCATAGAATTCTTAATGTTCCCTTATCCCCCGAAAATTACAAAAAAGAAATAAGTATAATATATCAACTAGGCACAAATAACCTATACACTAAAGAATACATCGACCAAATATACAACACAATAAAAAGAAAAATAACAATGAAGAAAATCTACCCCCATATCACAAAAAGAAGACTCTACTTAACAGTACCGTATTATAAAGGCTTACACGAAAATATACAGCGAAATATTACGAAATACGACTACACACTGATAAACAAACGACATAAAACAATCGATAACCTATTAGTCAACAACAAAACCAAAACTAAACGAGAGGAAGAAAGTGGAGTATATCAGATAAATTGTTCAAGCTGTCCTGCTTTTTACATCGGCATGACTACACGTAATATGAAAAAACGTTTCGACGAACACAGTAAAAATCACCCCAAGTCAGCATTAGGATGCCATATAAACGAATGTAAACATAACATAGAATTCGATAACTTGAAAATATTACATAAAGGTCATAATTTTTATAAACTAACAATGCTAGAACAATTGGAGATTTTAAAGAACAGAGATAATCGACATTTACTTAACGAACTATCAGATTTCAACCTTAGAGAGGGCAGCCTAATAAAGATAATTAATTTCCCTAACATACCCCCTAACATTAGAAACGTGACAGATGACAACTTAAATTAACTTACACTTTCGTTTAGGCTACGTATCGAATAATTTCACCACATACCGACAAGAAGAATTTCAACAACAACATTCTTCCACATTATTTGTTGTCGAGAGTCTAGTGATTTTTATAAAAGAGACTACCTCATTGACGGTACGATTGCACATTCTTACTACAATGCCTACATGAATTCAAGTGATGAAATTTTGAGAAAACACTTATATACTTTTCAGCTGGCCTGATGATGGTTTGACAACCGAAATCGATCGTCAAAGAGTAAAACTTTAAAAGAAGTGTGTTTTTTGTTTTTTGTTTTTTATTTTATTATCCCTGTTAATATGAATCAATCGTATCGATGTGAAACGTGTTCATATCACTATTTTAAGGACTGAAGAGTCACAATTCGAAACTCGATTTTCTCCAGTTTCTCAGAAAATCATGTATTTCAATCATGAGAGTTCGGTAACAGAACCCGGTATTTTCAGTGTAATAATATATAATTATTATTTATTGAATCTTTAAAACGTGAAGAGTTTAAGCATGAGACAAGTATGTAGAATCAATTCAAGGGAAATTCACGGAATTATCCTGCAAGTAGTCTTCATTGTAGAAATATTTTTTTGAATTATTTTATGTATGAGAATTTGACTGAGGAGATATAACATCAATTATAGCCAGAAAAAAGGCAATAATTCATTCGAAAAGTCGGAAGAAACTTTTTACCGGTCACTAACATCGTCTGAAGGAGAAAATGGAAAGTTGCCACCAGAGGAAGCCATTGAACAATTCTGGACCGAGCCATTATCAACGAAACCCCATTTCAATTGAGATACTGGATGGATTGAAGATGAAAAATCTGAAGCTATAAAATATGAGCCGATGCAGCATGATATGATTACAATTGAAGCAGTAAAATCAGCTATCAGAGGAATACTCAATTGGAAAACACAAAAAACTTTGAATTAGGCATGACAAATTGACCTCCGCAATAAATGATTGCACATTAACTCCTGAAAGAATTCCACTATTCCTCCCACATGGCACAAAACATACCTAAAATCCAAAGAATACAGAAGACCCATCCAAGTACCAACCAATCACATGTCTTCCAAAGAGGAACAAATTAATAACACCGTGCATTTCAAATCGAAATCACAATCATTGCGAAAGGAATAACAACATCGCCATGCAACAGAAACGATGCACTAAAGACAGCCGAGGGTGCAAAGAACAACCTAATAATAGATTCAGTTATCTGCAATCAAGCGTTCTCCAAGCGGAGGAATCTTTACGCTGCGTACATAGACTACAAAAAAAACATTCGATTTCATACCTCACGAATGGCTCTTGACGATCTTGAAGATTTACATGGTGAATCCCAATATTGTTAATTTCCTGAAAAGCGCCATATCAACTTGATGTACTAGTCTTCAAATGAAAGCAGCAGATGGCTCCATTACAACAGGACCTATTCCAATAGGACGCGGAATTTCCCAAAGAGATTCGGTGAGCCCTCTGTGGTTCTGCATGGCCCTGAATCCCTTGTGTCATATATTGAATTCTACGGATAACGGATTTGCCATCAAGAGCGCCATTAGAACTATGATGAAACTGAATCATCTCCTTTACATGGGCGATTCGAAACTCTTCGCATCTACCAAAAAACAAATCCAACAGATGCTGAAAATGTTGGAAGGATTCTAGGAAGATATCAAAATAAAGTTTGGAATAAAAAAATGTCGACTGCTGAACGTAACGAGAGGGAAAAAATAGAAGATGACTCGTTCAATTCAAGGAAGGTGTAGAAATTGAAGCATTAAAGGAAGGAGGCAGATAAAAGTATCTAGGCATGAAACAGGCAAGAAAAATCAATCAGAGCCAGATAAAGAATGAATTAACGGAGAAGTTCACCCGAAGATTGAAAAGAGTAATGAGAACTGGTCTTATCAGCAAGAATCTGATGAAAGCGATTGATATCTATGCTTGCTCGGCGCTGAGCTACTCATTCAGTATCATCTCTTGGACCACCACCAATTTAGCAGCCCTACAGAGAAAAATGAGGACGATGCTGACAAAACATAATAAACATCACCCCAAAAGCTCAATGGAACGGACAGAGCTGCCACGACAGCTCGGGGCTAGAGGAATTGTTGACTTGTCTAACCGCATGTCCCAGGTAATTGACTTCGAAAATAGTTCCTGACCAAGGCTGCTTCGTCAGAACTCCATCGAGTAGTTTGTGCTGCCGATAGTTCTACTCCGTTGAAGCTACAACAGGACCACTTAGAAACTGTCGAACAATCTACAGAAAGCAAAATGCAGATACTGATTGGTAAACCGTTGCATGGAAGGCACTAGAACGAGGTCAATCATGATTACGTCGAAATATCTGCGTGAACAACTGGTTGACTTCCGGAAGGTTGTTTCCCGAGAGAGAGGGCTTCATCCTCGCCATCCAGGACCAGGTGATTCCGACAATGAACTACATGAAATATATCGCCAAGGATGCGTCAGTGAAAGACGGTAGTTGTCGTTATGGCTGTGCGACACATGAAACTATCTATGTCTTCAATAACATAAGACCATTTAATTTGTTGTTAAAGGTTACATTTCGTTATCAATTTCACTGACAATTAAAATTGGGTTCAATAACGTACTACCCTATATAATTTTTATGTTCGGTTAGAAATTTCTCAATCCTTTTTCGTAATAAAATGAAAGCATTTAAGAAAATAACCGATTAAGATTTGTAAAATCGTAGAAGCGACATTACATGGAAAACAACACCATCAAACTAGAATCAAATTTTTCAAAATCCATGAGCATGAAAATATCATAATTGAATAATGAAAACAGTGATAATAAGATTATTGATATTTATTATAATTAAACAATATATAAACAGGAAATAATTTGCAAAATATACAATTTATTCACAACAATATGATCCTCCCCATCTTCTCAAGGGTATTCGTAATGCTCTCTTAACAAAAGATTTATACTTTTGTCAAGAGGGCATTCAAAATGTCGCCTCTTGGTCACATATTGGAGTACAAGTGATGCATATAGTCATCACTGACTGACAGAGGAACATATTTAATACCACATAGGATTAAAAAAATTAAAGTGAAGTGTGCTGCTCAGGTTTTCAGCAGATCTGTTGGTACGGTTCTGAAATTATTAGCAGGGGTAGGCAATGAAATAACCAGTTCATGACGGTATTTTATAGATCCCTCTGCAACACCCTCACAAACTACTGATGCTCTACTTTTTTGTTTTTTTTTTCAGCTTTTTGACAGTATCAACGGATGTTCTTTGTACAAGCCCCCTTGTTGGTGTGGTGAAAGGAAATTCTCCCCATACCGATTTCTGGAATAAATCCCTCCCAATCCTAGAGACAGTGTCCATGTGATCCATTCTCAGATCCAATATCTACTCCCTCCTTAAAACATTTCAAATTCACAATCGCTGGCGACATTTTATATATCTGGCAAATCTTGAAAAAAAAAAGGTTTCAAATCTCTAACTGCCCGAAATTTCAATAAAGATCTTTTGGAAAAAAAATTTCCCAAATAAGAAGCCAGGATGTGAAAAATGTTGATCCTATCTGTTCATCATCATTTCTTCCCTAAAGTCCCTTCTCATCAATAATTTTCTATCAGCACATACTCCAGGTTCGAATTCTGAGGAGAATAAAACTAATCACGCTCTTGGTACTCTTAAAAACTTCATACTGAAAAAAAGTAGAGCATCACATCCACTAACAGGAGTAGAACGACCTGGTTATACTGTGCAACAAAAATGTTCAAATATCGATAGAGACTTGGCGACCCCCTAATTTGCTTGGTATTTGGCTAAAAAAATCATCAGAAATATTGGTAATTGTTCTGAATGTTTAGGAATCATAGGGGTCTATCATGATTTGCCTACAAATGTTTTTATTAAGGCAAAAACTTAATCAGAATCAATGATGGCATATCCCTCCAGTACATTCACTATTATTTTTCATGAATTTTCTCGCCAGGTATTTAGAACAACACTCATGAAAATTAACATGTATGATATTGAAGAGAAGGTCATCAGGGAGATATGTAAAAGAGATATTGAATTGTTGTTCTGTTCAGCCCATACACAGGTCCATAAAGAATTTATTGAGTTCGGTGTCAGATTCGTTTTGCAGTTTTATATTCAAACAGTATTTAAAATTCTTTGTGGTGAAAAAAAACTACAAAATTTTTCTGATCCCATCATGAAGATGGCTTCAGAAAAATATCAGAAACGGAGGAGGTAGATTTAACCCTTTCATTATTTCATTGCCCTCCTCATATTCATTATTTGCTTCAAATTTTTTTGCAGTATTTTTAATTCCTCAATTTTATATTTCATTGTCCAGTGTGAAAAAAAAACATTTCATGCATCAATTTCTTTTCTCAAAACATTTCAAACACATTATGTGTACTAACCCTCAGTTTGATTGGGGAACCAATGCTTGATTGACGGATAAACAATTGGTATTCGATGGATAATTCATAATAGTAGAGGAGACCGTGGGAGATCGACATATATCTATTAGACCAATATTGATAACACGCGTTCTAGACTACGACAAAAAGTGAAGCCAAATCGTTGGGAGGAATCCAATTGTACGCATGCGCGAATTAGAAATTCGAAAATGACAATCAAGATATTGGTTAGGTTGTTTTTATCTTTGACGTTTTTGATTAAGGCCCGGTACTTTCACGTGCGAATAAATAAATTTATTCGCATTTATTAAGTCTTATTCGTAAGATTAGTAAAAATGCAGTCTTTTCACTTTCAGATAGTGTTATTTATCGAATAAATCTGTCATTGAAACTTAATTAGAAGAGTTTATTTTTCATAGATCGAATGTCGGTACGTCATTATTGGTTGAATAAAATTTATTCGAAGGTGAAAATACCGGGCCTGAATGAATTCGAATGATGATTTATTTCAAGTTCTTGTACAAATTTATATGAGGCGAAAGTTAATGGATATTAAATTCATCGAGAATGTATCCGTTTTTTCCAACCTTCAGATGAATCAACGAAAAGAGATCAAACCAAATAAGTGCATAAAAACTATTCACCCTATTATGATATGCGAAATAATGAGTGCCGACTATGAATGGTATCGTCCATACTGAACTCAAGAGTGACATAATAACAAGTTCGTTTTATATTTCACTGTTTCATACCAGTTTCAATATTGCGTGTACGTGTACACATCATACTTAGGTATCTCATCTCCTTACGAGTCAAAGTCGAGCTGTTCAATTCTTCTTACTTTTCCTTGTGATTCTCCAGTACTTATTCAATACACTCGTTCAATGAAAATCAAGATGGTACTAATTGAAACTGTATTACAATGTCTACTGCCGACAATACAATTTTCTTGGTTATTCCTATATATCTGTACAGGTAAAGTGCAGGTTTTGACCCTTGAAGTGGCGGCGATGGTTGAGGCGACGTCCTTTGCATAGGCTCCTCCAAATCGCCAAATCGTGGAAATTTCGGGAATGGATGAATGTCCAGTGCAAAATTGTACTATCAGTACAACTCCGTGAGCTATAAATCATAAATTTAGGTGGCATATCGGAGAGATCAGACGCCATTGTGAAACGATAAAAAGATCTTACCTTTCGATTTCGAACTTATCCGCAACAAAGCGTAGTTTATTTCAATTAAAAAAATACAACAATAGAAGCAAATTTATTTCGATTGCGTGAAAGTCCCTGCGTTGAAATCTAAAATCACGAGGACGCCGACGTCCAACAAGCGATATGCCATAGACCAGAAAACAATCGGGAAAACATTACCATAACAATTTCCCCCCTTGTAAATCTACTCAATACTCAATAAAAAATATTTTTGGGTCAACATTTAATGTAACATGTACTTATATTATATATAAAAGTACAGATTGCTCATTAAAAGAGCAATGCTTCAATAAAAACAATACCTTCTACAATACAATAATAAATTGGACAATAAAAATATTTAGAAGATGAGAAACTGGTTGATACTAACTACAGATGAGCTTTATAGTAATGGATGTCGATTTAGATGTTTCACTATTCAGTGCTGAAAAAAACAACCATAAATTGAATTAGAATTATTACCTCAACTGCCAACTGAATTTCAACACATGAACAGACTAATCTAGATACAATGCAGATAATTATACGATAGTAAACAACCTAGAAGAATGTATTCACAATCCTACAATTTTGTTGATTGAACATCACTTTTGTTAATCTCCGCACTCCGCAGGTTTTCTATAAAAAACACATAAGAGAAGTCGGGTAGTACCGGACATAATACGAAAAAATAGTAAAACATAAATTTATTCTCGAATTTTTCCAACAAACTTAGTTTGAAATGATTATTCCACATATACTTCACAAGTGCTGAAAAGGTACAAACATACACTTCATAAAATAAACATACATCGTTCAAAGAAAATAAAGTGAACATTTTGAATTTCTTCAAGACTAGCGGGTAACATCGGACACAAAAAAAATTGTATATACTGCTGAAAAAAAGCTTAAGTTCAACAATAATCACACCTATGATACGGATGAGCCTTTTCTACGTCAGAGCATCCTCATAGAGTCATAGACCAATCCATTACACTCACAACCTCACAACCAGAGACAACTTTGGTTGTCTCTGCTTACAACACTGGATCCAGTTATCGTTACCACTTAAAATTATAATTTCAACGTTATTTATTTTCAGTTCATCGTCAGGCAACAATTTTTTCTAGTTAATTTGCTCCTGACAAATTAGTGCAAGAATTTACGCAGGAGCAAATCGTTGATTTCATTTTTAATTGATTTTGTTTCAGAGATTGGGAGTGAAAACCCTAAAAAGTTTATTAAGAAAAATCCAGTCTTCGTCGAAACATTCATGGCGAATGAGAAAATGAGTTTCCTGCTCTCGTGTTCTTTCGTTTGGATGAAAATTTTGGTTTCTGTTTTTGTTTCAACTAGTTTCGAAACATTTTGATTCAAAGTTTCGTTCAAATTTTTCATTTTCATTTTCCTTTTCCAAGTCATTTATAATGGATTGTAAGTGAGCACTTTTTTTAAGTAATTTTTCTAACTATTCTGTGTTCTGCAGCATTCGGAACTGGCAAACTTTCTTCGAGATTATCACAAACATTTTTTTGATGAATTCGTTCATCAAAAATATTTTCTTTTTGACCCTTGGTTTGCTGAGCATGAAGTATCTTGTTCGTTGATCTTTGTTGGAGTATTCTATTACATACTATTGGGAAAACTACGAAAACGCCCCAATAGGAATGTTTTCTCATGACATGAGTAATTTAGCTTGTACATTGGTATATATCTGAGTGTATATTTTGTTTCATGTTGAGTACCTATCATTTTTGTTTGGTGTTTTTTGTTTGAATGTAACGATATATTTGTTTTGAAACTAGATGAATCGTAATCTGGGCCTGTCCCGTTGTATTCCATACCGAGTTACTAAATAAATAAATAAAATAAATAAATTAATCGAAATCAATGCGTGAAAGGAACAGAGTCTCTTAAAAATTCCGTATATAGGGTGATTCATAACTATTGGGATATATGGGTAATAGCTTTTCAAGGCACATGCTAACTAAAAATGTCCCACCCATTCATGCCATAACTCATACAGACCGAAAAAGGTTTAACTGCAAAACAGGCCCCAGCTGCATCATTTCACGATCTATTCAGTATTTCAGAGTGAACGCATTTTTTTTTTTTTTTGTGTAACAGGGGAAATATCTGCAAGTCAGACGAACCAACCGCTCCTGAGGGGGAACAGGTGTGGAGATTTTCACTCTCCTGAGCTCGAGACTCACTAAAAACCCTTAACTGCTTCTTGAATATTGGTTCAGAGCATTTGCCTATAAACCGTGCATCTCTCAGTCGATTTTCTTCTCGCACACTTTCGTGCTGGGATTAATGTGTTCATCCTCTATTGGATAACACTTTATTGGATTTTCTTATAATTTTCTGTTTTTATTTTAATCCCTTTTCAATTGATCTCTTGGTCTCCTTCGGTAAATGCGCATTCTCCCTTTGTCTTCCTCTGGGTCGTAGTCCACTAGTCCCCTGAGTTCTTGATTCGGATGGTTTTCCGCTGTTTCGAATAATTTCTCTGCTTTTCTGTTCATGAATTCCGTTATGGTTTTCCATTTTAGGTCCCTATAAATCTATTATGTCTATTCCTGACAAACCAAGGTGCATCTATTGCAAATCGTAGCAGCTTGTTTTCACTGGACTGAATTCTTTTGATATGACTCTCTGCGCGAAACCCCAGGCAACTGATCCATAAGTCAGTTGAGGCCTAGCAACGGCTTTGATTCTCTTCAATTTTGTTTCTTTCGACATGTGGCTTCTTCTTCCTGTCAGAGGATAGTGTCTATTCATCGCTGCTTTCGTTTTGTCGATTGCTTGTTTGATATGACTTTGTAAGTCCTTTGTCAAGCGTTATTCCTAAATATTTGGCTTAATTTTTCTAGTCGATTTCGTCTCCGTCAACTTCTAGATTCGTTAAGTGGTCGCAGTCTTCTCTTCTGTAGTAATATTGCCTGGCTCTTTTGTCCATTGAGCTTGATTTTCCACTTTATGCACCAGTCATTTGTTTCGGCGATCATTTCTTGTAGAACTCGTTTCTGGCTTGCGGTGTCGAGTTGCTTTGCCTCATATGTCATAAGCATATAACGTTAGCATGGTTCTTGGATTCTTCGGAATATCGTGAATGTATATGTTGTACAGAAGTGGCCCAAGTACTGACCATTGACAACCTCTATATCTCTTGTTGTGGAGCATTCTCCTTCCACTTTCACATAAAATCTTTTATTTTTGAGATAATTCCGGAGCAACTTGCACATTTTGATTCAATGTCCAGCACATCTCATCTTATATATTAATCCTTCATATCATACTCTATCGAATGCTCTGGCGACGTCTAGTAAAACAAGACCTGTAGCTTGTTTATTTTGGAATCCCTCTGTGAAGTATTCTGTGAGCCTTAGTAATTGTTGCCATGTTGAATGCTCTCTTCTGAATCCGAACTGCTACAAAGGACCTTTGTAGCATAGGCCCCTATGCTACAAAGGTCTAATTTAATTTATCAGATACCTTGCCTGGATTGCGAGAGGAGTTATATAGGACAGACTAGACAGTACCTTCAGAATAGAATTAGACAACATAGATATGACTGCCAAACAAAAAATTGTAATAAAGTTGACAAAACGGCTCTAGCCAGACATCATTTTGAAGAATTGCACGCATTTGATTTTCAAAATGCCCGTATACTAGACTATGAAGACATTTACTATAAGAGATGCATTAGTGAGATGATTTTTATAAATATTAACTCTACTGTAAATGACAGAACGGATACACATAATTTGAGTTCTGTGTATTCCAATATTTTGAATTTGTAACACCCCTATGCTACAAAGGTCTAATTTAATTTATCAGATACCTTGCCTGGATTGCGAGAGGAGTTATATAGGACAGACTAGACAGTACCTTCAGAATAGAATTAGACAACATAGATATGACTGCCAAACAAAAAATTGTAATAAAGTTGACAAAACGGCTCTAGCCAGACATCATTTTGAAGAATTGCACGCATTTGATTTTCAAAATGCCCGTATACTAGACTATGAAGACATTTACTATAAGAGATGCATTAGTGAGATGATTTTTATAAATATTAACTCTACTGTAAATGACAGAACGGATACACATAATTTGAGTTCTGTGTATTCCAATATTTTGAATTTGTACAGGGTGAACAGAGGTCGGCTGAGAGGGAGAATAACATGAACGTTTATACCTGGTTCGCATTACAACCTGTATTGATATTATGTTATCACACTACATCTGGTGATAAGATAAATTACTATTTGATGTGAATTTCTGGTTGATGTTTATTATATATGATGTCCGTTCTGATTTATTATTTTAATTGTAAATATCTGAACAAATTGTATTTATACACTGTGTGTTCAATGTTTTGTATTACACCGTTGGCCCACAACAATTAACTAAGGGTGAGTCACCACTATAGTTTTTTCCAAACATTCTGTAATGGTCCATTGTTCTAGCTGTGAAGAAGTCCAAATATATGGACGAAACGTCGCTGAAGTAAGAGGTTGTGTTTCATTGGCTGTCCTACTTCCCATTATCCTTTTTATGTAATTATTTCCCTGATTTCCTTTGGCGATGTTGGTTTGTCTATTTCAGCAGCACCTGGTAATTCATCCATTTCTTCTTCATTTTCTTCAAGCAGTTCCTCCAAATCTTCATTATCGTCGTCTATCCTGTTATTTATTCTCGATTCTCGTTCGATCGAGTTCGCCAGTGCATCTGCCTCATCAGTATTAGTATACGCCATTCCCCTTTCTCCGTGTAGGGGTGGAATTTTAGTCTTTTCTCCTCTTAGGCTTTTTTGCATTCTTCAGGCAGAATGATCAATTGTATTCAGTTCTTGAACCCTTTTGTACCATCTGCTTGCTCTTAGATTTTTCAGGACATTTTTCAGAACTTGGCTATGGCGGTTGAGGTTCTTTTTATTCAGTTCATTTTTATTCATCCGATATATTCTTCTGAGTCTTTGATTTTCTCGTATAAGATCTTTTACTTCTTTAAGCGTATCGCCATGCGTATGACTTTGTGCTGGTCTCTTCACTCTTCCCGTGCTTTTTTCGTAAGCTTTCAATATAATCTCTTCCAGTTTATCAACCGCACATTCCAGATCCTCTGGAATGCTTATCGTTGGGATTTCTGTTATTTCCGATTGTATTTAACAGCTATATTTAACCCAATTGGTATATTTTCTTTTTTCCATCAGTTTTCAGTACTTTTTCCCCGGTCTTTCTCTCCCACGCTATGGGTGGTACCAAAACGTCCCAAAATCGAAATCATTGGACGCTAATTCTTGCTGAGTTGAAAAAATCAGCGTTCCCAAGCTCGGCGGTTACAAGAAAATTTCGGCTACTTCGAATTCTGAGAACTGTTTTCCTCTCAGGGTCTCCAGACTAATAAATCTTTTTTAATCAATATGACTGACCGTTTTCACCCGTTCTGAAGTCCTCATCACCGGATATTGGAATCAATTACATAGGCCGGCGATCGCCGGTTGCTCTCCGAAAACGTACATTGTATCAATATCTGCAGAATTTCTGACTGAGTGACACTAACTCTTTCAACTCCTATCGAGCTGGTTATTATTTAAAATCCCGCAACTTGATACCGCCTGATCTCAAGCGCCTCAAGGTGTCATATTTCCAACTAAAAATCGCCTCTGCAGCACGGCTGCAACAATGTATGAAGGTTCCAGCGATAACTCGTTTCAATTATCTCAAATTAATTCGAATTCTCTTATTCCGATTTATTACAAGGGGTTCAGAGTTCAGTTAACCAAGTCCATTCCGCCTAATTTTGAGATGAATGGCTTAGAAGCTGTTTATCACCCAATAATTCAAAAGTGACTTCTTTAGATTTTAAAAGGTTAGAATGTAAGCATATGCTTACATAAGAATAATAAGAAATGAAGAAGTAACTTTTGAATTAATGGGTGATAAACAGCTTCTAAGCCATTCATCTCGAAATTAGGCGGAATGGACTTCGTTCACTTCAGTTTTGAACCCCCCAATTATTGGATTACTAATTAATTTAATAATGTATGATGATATTCAATTAACGTATGACAGTAAATAATTTGAATGATATTTTGGAATCCCTGAAATCAATCCAACTATATCTGAGGAAAATTGGTGCTGAAAGGCATAAAAAAGAGATTCTCGATACTAAAATTAAGGAAACTGAAATTATTTATGGACGGTTTGAGGTTGATTTTCAAGAAATTCAGAAACAGATTTCAGAAATCCCGCACGATGTTTTGAGCAAAATTCAACAATTTTCCTCTGAGATACAAGAAAGATATGGTGCAATATCAAATTTTCAGGTCAATTAGACCCCTGGTTTGATGAAAATGAAGTCTTTTGATATGAAAACGGCAACGTCTTCGTTACCGATGACTACTGATAGATGCTATATGACTCAATGCTTAAAGCAGATCAAAAACAGTATCTAATAAAATTCGTGTTGAAAACTCGGTTATCTCCAAGTGCTAAACTTCGTCTCAAGAGAGAATATGCTTCAACATCTTTATTAGTGGATGACATGAAAACCCATCTTTTCACGATGAAATCAGATACTACTCTTCAATCTGAATTAGGTAGTAAATTCGCGTCAAGGAAATAGATCGATTGAATCTTTCGGTAAATCATTAGAAGAACTTTTTGTCGATTTGACTATTTCGCAGGCCAAAGGTGACGACAATGCATATTCTGTATTGAAACCCATTAATAAGCGGAATGTTATAAAGCAATTTCTGGACGGATTGAATAATAGAAGATTAAGTACCATTACCATAATTTCAGCACGCGATTTTTCTTCACTTAAAGATGCCATCCGAGCAGCTCTAGATGAAGCTTCTTCATCGGAAAATATTCCATCAGTTAATCATTTTCACATGCAGGGAGGTCGAAAATGGCAAAATCAAGGCAATGGTGGATTCGTAGGCCCATCACATCGATTTCGTGGTAATAATCACAGATATAACAACAGTCACCAGTCGGATGAATTTGTCGGTCTTACTCATAAAAATCATATTATATATTATTACCCTAGAATGCTAATCCAGTAGTAAGAAATGCGGCGAAAAACTGACAGTAGTCGTTAATACGAATGCGCATCATTAGTTTATTTTCTAGTAGAACGTTGCCTTGTTTCTGAATATTCTGTCGATCGAATCTTATGGAGAGGGAACAATTCATGTAACGAAGGTATGTCGGACAACAACGCGTTTTCTTTCAGTCATTTGATTTTTCACTGTTGCACGATCTGCTCGGAGGTAAGGAGTTTTAAGTCACATTTTCTGAAATGTACTTGTGTACTTGTCTATCATATTAAAAATAATAAATGCAAACAAAAAATTCAAAACTTGAATGAATTGACGAGTTCCACTGATAGCGAATTCCATTGATAGTATATAGTAGTATTGTACTAGATCAGGATATTTCAAAATTGTTGAGTTTATAATATGCACTTAATGCATAGGTACCTGTTCATCTAATGGAATCTGCAATAATATCGAATTGCATTGTTGATATTAAGTTAAGATCTTCTGGAATTTTTGTTGTGAGTTCCAAATATTTAGTAAGCACCAGTTGTTACCATGGAATTCGCTATAAATAATAAGTTCTTTATTTATTTCAACAGGTACATACCCAGTTACAGAAAATAACTAAACCTAGTATAATGAAAAGAAACCAATAACAGTGCTAATAAAAAAAAAAAATATTTATATTCATCCAGCAAACAACAGACAACTTTATATATTCATATACACATATACTATATACCAACAAAAACTAGAGGAGACCTAACTTTAAGTTAACCCCATAACATATTTCTCGATAATTGACGCCAACGAGTCAACGTAAATGTCACAATCTTTCGCAATTGAGTTGAAAACCGACTCCATAAACCAGACTGGGGACTGCATAAGCGAATTGGTCCTTGGCGTCGGCAGGTGAAACAACTCCACAGCACGGGACGTTGGTCTCGGAACGTGGAAACTCAAAGCGG
This sequence comes from Coccinella septempunctata, assembly GCF_907165205.1. NCBI lineage: Eukaryota > Metazoa > Arthropoda > Insecta > Coleoptera > Coccinellidae > Coccinella > Coccinella septempunctata. The sequence goes on along the minus strand of NC_058194.1, from coordinate 5,309,934 downwards.
CTAACAGAGGTGGGCAGTCAATATTGTTGTGCAGTAGTTTGTAAAGAAATTTAAGGCACAAAATCTCTCTCCTACCCTGCAGTGACATGACATTGAATCGATTCAACAATATACTCTGATCGAATCCCCTCGGTGGATAAACTTTATCCTCCTTCCAAACCAAATACTTCAAGAATCTTCTCTGAACCGCCTCGAGATGGTATTGATGGCAAAAATAAATAGGACGCCAAATCATGCTGCCATACTCTAACTTGCTACGGATAAAGGAATTGAAGAGGGTTAAGAATGTAGAGGTATTCCCGAAGTACTTGCCATTGCGAACAATGAATCCATATGTTTTTGAGGCAGATGAAACAAGCTGAGAGATATGTGGGATGAAAGAAAACGTTTTATCAAAGATCACACCAAGATCCCTCACACAATCAACACGGGGAAGGACCTGATCCCCGACGACATAATCACACCTCAATACATCCACCTTCCTTGTAAAAGTAACAACCTTACACTTTGATACATTCAAACCCAAATGATTATCCCTACACCACCTTGCAACATTGTCCAGATCGAGCTGAAGTCGGGCGCAGTCCGCCAGTGACCGAATTATATAATATAACTTCAAATCGTCAGCGAACATCAGATGCGGCAACCCTAGGTAACCCATCAGATCATTTACAAACAAAATGAACAGGATTGGACCGAGATTAGACCCCTGGGGTATCCCAGAGGTAGGTATGAACTCAGATGACCGTACACCCTCCAGCTGGACGAACTGACGACGATTAACTAAATATGAGCGAAACAGCCTGACAAGTCTCTCAGAAAAGCCAAATCTATTGCGCAGTTTCGATAAGAGGAGCTCATGTGCAACTTTATCAAAGGCCTTCTGAAAATCTGTATATATTGCGTCAACCTGGCCAGCAGCATCAAACACCTCGCACACATATTGGGAAAACACGATCAAATTGCTTGTGCAAGATCTTTTAGCCATAAATCCATGCTGTTCAACTCTAATATGGTCCTTCACGGCTGGATAAACACTTTGGTAAACAACAATTTCGAACAGTTTAGAGAAGTTCGATAAAATAGAAATTGGTCTGTAGTTATCAACAATGAAAGGGTCTCCCCCCTTTAAAACTGGCACAATTTTGGCCAATTTCCAAGCTCTAGGAAAAGTGGCTTTGCTCAAGATAAGATTGAATATGTGGTTCAATGGGTGTGACAATACATCAATACAATCTTTCACAACAAAACTTGGTATCCCATCAGGACCAGATGTAAGTCTATTAGAGAGCTTCCTGGCAGCAACAATAACCTGATCCCGAGTTATCGAATCAATATGTATTGCATCCTGACCACCAGCATCGTCCATATCACATGCGTCACGTTCAACAACAGGATCATAAACCAAACGGAAATATTCAGCAAAGGCATTAGCGATAGATGTAGGTCCACAATAAGATTCTCCGCTATATCTCATCTCACCAGGAATTCTGGAGTTACCTTTTCTCTCACTAATGAAAGACCAGAATGAAGAAGGATCCTGCAAAATTTTATCTTCTGAGTCCTTAATGAAGCTCTTATAAGCCAAGGCAATGTCACGTTTGATGGCTTTCCTCAATTCTTTGTATCTAATTAAATAAAACTCATCGCCATGCTTCTTAAAATTAATTAGAGATTTTTCTTTCTTCAAGATGTTGTCAATTATAGTTGAATTAAAGTAAGAAGGAAAACGCCTTTTTCTCTTGATCTTGAAGGGCACAGTTAGTAAAAATATATTATTCAATATGGCGTAAAACCTGTCACATGCTACATCGACATCTTGGGTCGACCCAATGACATCATCCCAAGTGGCATCCAATATCATGTGGTACATAAGCGGAAAATTAGCCTTACGGAAGTTGAACTCCCTGGTGTTCACAGAGTTCACACTCATGGAAGGAACATGCTCTGACCTACAGGAAACACAAAAATGAATAGGAGGGTGCTGTGGATCAACATTTACTAGAGAAAATTCATCATGAGAGACGTGACACGGAACATTCGAAAACACCAGATCAAGCAGTCTACCATTATTATTAACTAAATTATTAAACTGATGAAGTTCCAGAATCTCTGCCAATACCCTCAAGGAAACACATTTCCCATCCGATTTCGGATTGTTTACAAACTGGGGCGCATTGAAATCACCAATGATTAACAGTTTACTATCCAGAACTGACTGAATAGTTGAAAGAGCGCTTATAAATAAGTCATATGTTACTATATCAATTTGAGGAGGTATATAAACAACAATAATAAGAATTGACAGTGATCCAATCTTAACTTTGCAGCCAACTAAATCTATAGATGGAACCAAAGTACGCAGCATAGACAAATCCACGCACTCCGATGAATACCTATTATGGACAGCCATGAGGACTCCACCCCCGATAGAACATCCCGTCGACTGAAGATCCCTATCACATCTGAAAACGGAGTAATTATATTATAAAACTCCAATCTCCAGCCAATTCACGGTTTGGTCAAACAATCAATGAATACTCAATAATACCTCTATCGACAAATTTAGATTTGGACTTATAACACGTCACCTCCGAGATCCCGATATATTTTCATTGAAACCTGCAACATCATTGTACTGATTTTCTAAAACAAAGCATATATAAACACAATAAGTCATCCATGCATGTGTTCAATACCGACAAGAAGCCCTGTATGAATCGAAAAATAAGTTCTTTTACCGAATGAAATATGTTTATTTCTCATTTATACCAAATAAACAATTCGACTGACTTAAGGTAGGAAAGTCTAGGCAACGTTCGAGTTGAAATAAAATAATGTCGCGCATTCGCTTTAACGACAACTGTAAAATTTTCGCCGCATTTCTTACTACTGGATTAGCATTCTAGAGTAAGTATATAACATGCGTTCAAAAAAATTCGTCGTCAAGTAGGCTATGGAATTTTGTAGGCTGATTATGGCAGTCTCTGCCATAACTGAAGATACTGAATTATAGGGTTTTCATTACAATTAGTTTCACGTTTAAGAGTTATATATAATTAAAGTAGCTGTTGGAAATGTCCTCCTCTTTGCTCCAAACACTTCTCACATCTTCTTTTGAGAGATTCAAAGACATTATTCAATATAAAAGGTAAAAGGATCGTTAATTAGATGAATTTTTTCAATGATCCTAGTGATGAGTTCGTCCAGATTAGAAATAGGTAATTGAAAGATAGAATTCTTCAAATGAGGCCATAAGAAGATATCACATAGTGTAAGTCCACACGATCTCGGAGGAAATTCATTTTCAGTATTGAGGCTAATGAGTCGATCCTGAAAAATATTCCTTAGTGTAGCCAATGTTTCTACAGCTGTGTATGGCTATATGACCATTCTTCGAAATTTAATTCAGCTATAAAAGGCATGATAATATCCTCTTTATAGCGTTCTGCTGTTAAAGTTCCGTCAAAGAAAATAGGTCCAACAATTCTTCTCTGACTGATAGCACACCAAACTCCAATTTTTTGAGAACGAAGTGGTGTCTCAATGTAAAAATTTTTCGGTTTTTGACTGCTTCACATTCTCATATTTTGGGAGTTGACATATCCAGAAAGATGAAACCAGGCTTCGTCGGAAAAGAAAACTTTATTCAGGTTATCGATGATTTCTATGGTCGTACTCCATCGTATGATACCATATATCTATTATACCAATATTGATAACAAGCGTTCTAGACTACGACAAAAAATGACGCCAAATCGTTGGGAGGAATCCACTTGTACGCATGCGCGAATTAGAAGTTCGAAAATGACAATGAAAATATTGGTTAGGTTGTTTTCATATTCGACGTTGAATGATTGAATGAATTCGAATGATGATTTATTTCAAATTGTTGTACAAATTTTGAGAAGAATTTTATGTGAGGCAAAAGTTAATGAATATTAAATTCATCGAGTATGTATCCGTTTTTTTCAACTTTCAGATGAATCAACGAAAAGAGAAATGAGTGCATAAAAACTATTCAACTCATTATAAACCTCACCTAATGATAAACCAGAACCGATGTCCATAAGAACGACAATTTTGCCACAAAAACGATCAAATGAATCATCAAGTATACGACAACCTAAACCAAACTATCAACCTATACTTCATTCAAATTTATTTTAACAGTCGGTTGGCCATGAAATAATTTTCTCAAGTTTTTGTAACTAGAACGAAGTAAGGTTGGCACTCATGAAATGCCGTTGATGTCATAACGCCGTTGCCACAACTAATAACAATTTTATTACGAAAATGCCGAAAGTGATTGAAAAAAGAGACAGGGTTTCAGGAAGTGCTATTTAGAATTTAGGTCCGCTCATTCAAATAGTTATACCCTGTTATTCTAAAATCCACAATACGTCAGACGGTAGCGAACATATTCAATGTAAGAGAAGTTATATAATGTTTCATCTGAATCTATACTGCTTATATTTCAGCTGAATATTTCCACAATCAGAAAGATTGTGAATGAAGAGGATGACAAAGAATTTCCTTCTATTGGGAGACCCAAAAAAGTGGTGGCATTTGAGAATTTGATGTTTGAGTGAATTAATGCGAAAAGTTTACCACAGGATTTTCGATAAATGTCATCGGAGAATAAGTTCCCTAAAATGGATTTTTCTATTCTTCATTTGACTTGTCCTATACAATGTAAATGTCTTAAGGTACTAATAAATACCTATAATTATTATTATTACATCAATGTATTAGGATGAATAGCCACATATAGGCGCAAGCTGCCCTGTTACTTGTTTATTCATATGAAATTTTTGTTCAAAGGTGAAGTTCATCTTAACTTGAAACTTCCTTCAATTCCTTTTACTTATATTGATGCAAGATGATTTTTGTTGAAGAATTTAACATTCTTGTAATTATCTGTTAATTCCTTCGGGAGATACCCATTCCCAACCACTGCATCATATGCATTTCATCTTCGAGTTAATATTTTTGAAATCTACAAATGATGTAAGCCAAAGAAGATAACGAACATTAACTCTCCTCAAGCTAGTGCATATTATGATATTATACTGATCTCTTGTAATTTCCATGCGAATAACTGCATTTGGTATGCCTTCAATCAGTTTGTATAAAGTTCAATTATGTTCGTCACATATTTTCCGAAGAGATTCGACATTGTGATAAAATACGTAATAACAGAAACTTTTACGTAGAACGGCAACATAGCGTTGATTTAAAACCCAAAAATGTTTTGACAAGCTTCATAACCCCACATTTTCGTACTATACAGAGTGAAATGTGTCAAATTTCCATGGCCAACCGACTGCTAAAATAAAAGTGAATGAAGTATAGAGAAAATTATTTCAGAGCAAGGGACCACAGATAACAGAATCATATAGATACGACACTTCCCTAATATGGTGATGAACGCTGTTTTCCGTCGCCATCTAAACGGTGCGATTCGAACTACTAATTACAGAGACCCAACTTATCGATACAAAAAATCGAATTTAGCGCGAAATTCAAATAAGTGCTTTGGCGCGAAATTCGAATTATTTTATTTGATGATTCAATGCCGTGCTCTCACGGAAGCAACTTATGTCGCAAACTAGTCTTCTACATGATTGGTGAGATCGCCATAAAACTCAACATTGACGCCTATCTCACCAATAAGGCTGTTGAAGACTGGTTTACTACATAAGTTGCCTCCGTGGGTTCACGACCTAAAATAAAGACTAATATCGGAATTACTCTTTCAAAAATAGATGTATGTGAATGTTTAATACGAATTATACGACTCCATCCAATAAAAACCTTTAAAAATCCAATGTTCACTAAAATCACAAGCATTGAGATAAATTTATAAGAAATAGAAAAATGAATGTTTATTCAACACAATACATTTCTTGTTCACATACCCCTTCTTGAAATGGTAATTATATTTCAACTCATCTTCACATCTCTCACATTATTGGAACTACAATTCCTTCGTAATTGTTGTTTCCATTAAATTTTCATTCTTCCGATGCGCCTCGTTAGGCGCTTGAACTGCGTACACTGTACAGTACTCCTTCTTGTATTTTTTGTATCGGAAGAATTATAGCTAATACAGAAGAACAAAATGAATTTTTGCTAAATGAACAAACGAATGAAAATTGCGATCTAGATTATGAATACGTTCATTTCAGTAATTCGGAAGAGAATCAATGTAGCGAAATAGAAGATGAAAATTTTCAGGAAACTGCTTATCAATCACACATGACCTAAATTTTAACGACGAAAGAATTGCAAGTCTTCCTTATATCAAGTTAGAAAATCCACCTTGTAAGTTACTAGTAGATTCCGGTAGTTCGATTTCTATTATAGATCCAATGATTGCATACAACTATTTTCCTGATTCGATTTATAAAGAAAATACATATTTCACAACAGCTACAGGTAAAGAATCTGTAATAATAAAATAATGCTTTTTCCTATAAAATATTTCGGTTATGATACAACCCACCCATTTGTTGTCTATGAATTTCATCCCCAATACGATGGTGTGATAGGATATAATTTGATGAAAGACCTACAAATTAATTTAGATTTAAAAAACAGAATATTAATCAATGGAATTGTTCACCACGAACTCCATCTACAACAAGTAAAACCCCGTGAAAATCTGCCTATAGACTTAAGTCATTTGAATGGAAACTTGAAAAATCAATTGACAAAAATTCTGCAAAGTAACAAATCCGTTTTACAGTAACCAGGACAACCTATAAATTTCACAAATAAAATCAAGCATCATATTCGAACTATTGATGATAATCCAGTGTACGAGGATGGATTGATAAGTACCCGTGTTTGGTAACAGAGGGAACTGTAGGTAAAAAATATGTACACTATCTTTTAGTACCACCCTTCAAACGACATCTGTCAAAATTTCGTATCAATTCATCGAGTGGTTTTGATTTACCGACATTTCATAGTAAACAACTTCCTGATATTTTGAAAAATGGATAAAGAGCAATATCGTTCAGTGATTCGATTCCTTTATTTGGAAGGGAAAGCGTGCGAGGAATTCAAAGACATAAAGTAAGTCAATGGGTGTGTTCTGTGTTCGAAGATCGGTTTTCTCTTGTCTCTGGTAGCTGTTTACGGGGATCGTGCACCTTCGATGACGACCAGGGGGGTGAAACCATAGAAATCATATATATATATATATATATATAGAGTTTTGGTATTTATTGGGAAAGCGACAATACCAAGACTCTACTTACATAACCGACAAATATTTCCCTCTATATATATATATATATATATATATATATATATATATATATATATATATATATATTGCGTCCTGAATAATACTGCGTCCGTATACCGGACGCAGCATTGTTTTTCAAAGTTTTCTCTGGTATTTCGAGGGATTCAACGACAGGGGTGGTCGCAAATCGTGAAGGACGTCGAGAGCTATCTTTGGAACAACTATAGATTTCATTCATCAGACGCAGTATTATTCAGGACGCAATAGTGTATGGCCCAAAGACAATGTATGGACGCAACATAGTATGCTGGATAAATATATATATATATATATATATATATATATATATATATATATATATATATATATATATATATATATATATATATATACCTTGCGTGCACTTTGGGGAACTGAAAAGTTTATACGGTATATACCGGTATATACTTTTATGGATATAATGGTTATTTCGAGGAACAGACGAAAATCACTGAAACTTGTAATATTCATGTATTTGAAGTACATAATATCAATGAATGTCTAACTAAATGAAATATTGCAACTGAAAGTTCAAAAAGTGTGTTTAACAGATTTCAGTATACCAATTTTTAGGCGAGTATTATAGTAAAATGGATTATTATCCATCGAAATCATCTTTTGAAATTCAGTTAAAAGTCTGATGATCAATTCTAATCACGGAGGCTGTTGGGTATATTATTCCCTAGTTGATTTGTCCTGAAATTCCTCTGCATGGGGTTGTTTCAATATCCAGGGAGTTATTTCAAGGGCACCGAATTATTGTTTAAGTAGTTTTTTGTTTTGAAATTTTTTTCTGAAGGTCCTTGATTTCAATTGTGTTGCCGACCAAAAAGTTAAATAGTAGGTTTATTACATAACAAGTGTTGTAAGGAGCATATTAGTAGCCATACAACTCGAGTTGTGTACTATACTCTTTCTACGAACGCATTCATTCTCATGAAACTTCCATTCCATTCCAAATTCCATTAATTGAATATATCTTTAATCAATCAATTGAATAACTACAAAACATCATACAACTATATATATATAATAAGTACCTATAGTTTAGTTCACATTTTAATTGTAGTAATTATTATTAATTGATACTGTGCAATTATAAATAACAAGAGAGGGCGGGTTGGTTGTCTGATTTTTTGTTTTTACAAAAATAATATCATTGTTTTCACTTGTAATTTTTGATGAGGTGGCAGTCATGTTTTTCATAGAATTGTCTAAATAACACTAGGACACTGCTGATGACCGCCAACCGCTGTCTCTTCAATGCTATCATATCGCTACCAGCATCTACTAGACTTGTGGCAGAAGAACGCCTAACTGAAGCAATGGCCTTTGTATTGCTTGGGATTCTCTAAGCACAGATATTCTGCCACTTTTTTTGGCATGTTACATGGCAGAGTCTGAATATGCTGTTCTGCCGGACGTAGATCGATGTAGTTTTTACAAACCGGATGAAAGGACTCGTAAACGGCAAATGAACTTTGCGTTTTGGTTTTTGAATCTTCAATATGAATTATCAGACATTTTTCCGTACCCTGTAGGTACGTCTTAAGGCTTCAAGTTCCGTAACACCTGCTTTCTACAAGCAACACTAATACCGATAATTAAAACTATCTGGAATCAAAAAGTATCAATATTTGACTGTTTATTTATATAATTCGTGTATATCTACCTTCGTAAGCAAATATCTGCTATCTGGAGCGTTTTAGAGAAACACATCTGATCTTCTTTTTAGTAAAGCCAACAATTTAGGATAAGTCGCAATATTAATGTTATCATGGTTTATGATGATTGTTGACCTTAGCATTGAATAAATTGACCAAACTGACGATAGCTTCATTGTTTTGAAGAAATCAAAATATGCTACCATACCATTTTCCGAAAATGAAGATTTTGTGTTTCTGCTTCCAATATATGAGTTTTTGATAAACTGTTTCCTATCTTTCACGGGATTTTGCGGGTAATAAATTAATTGAAGCATTTTTCGCCCTCTCCACTACATCGGGTGGTGTGCACAATTCATCTTCGCTGCTACTGGACATTTTTGACAACAATTTTGTTGTAAGGGATTTATCTTCAAATGATCTTGTCAAATCCAAAAACTGGTAACCATTTGAGATACAATTACGAAACGTCAAAATATTATGGATGCTATTCGTTTTCGTGGTAACTACTATGAGCCAATCTTATTGGTTATTCGCCGTGCGATTCAATTCACAGATTTCACCGTATTGGCTGTAAAATCGCACAGCTTTACGTTGCACGGTGCTTAAAATAAGCAGTTACATAGTTGGTGATATAGTGGAATTTCCACAAAGGAGGAGATTAAAGTTTATTCTGTATATACCGGTATATACTATCATGGATGTAATGGTACCTAAAAATGGTCGTTTTTTTCAATTTTGTGAAAAGTTTTTTCTGTATATACCTACCGGTATATAATATTATGGATGTAATGATAATAATAATTGTTGTTTTTTCCATTTTTTTGGGGGGGCATCCCAGACTCTGAAAAATTTATTCACGGCGCTGCACTATTGAGGTTCTTAGATTTTCCCTGGATTTTATGTAGATCTGAAAAGTTTCTTGAAGGGCTCTGCTGTATTGTTTTTCAGTGGATCGCGATTTTCTCTAACCTTGTTATCGCTGTTCCAAGATTCTTGAAGAGCGATAAAGTATTATCTTCTATTGGATTCCTGATGTCCTCTGAAATTTTTGTGTCTTCTGGAAATCTGGGCCATTGGGCTTATCCAAGCCACATTCAAAATTTCATTATGATAATCCCATATCAGCTTTTGTGATTTCCATATTGTAACTTTTACAAGAGATAACCTCGACTTCTAAGTGAATGCAGTGAACCGAATTTTTCTCTGCTGTTTCTTGATATAACTTTTGAATTTGAAATGAATATCATGTTCATTTTTTGAAATATCGAATTTTAAACATTGACAGGTATCAATTATCGGCCCTCCATTTTTATACTGAAGGAAGGCAGTTGTTTCTATCGGTGTTTCGTGATGTCACTCTCGTATTTGAAATGAATCCCAGTTTTTTTGAGCAATCAAATTTTTTACATAAGACAGGTGTCAACGCGCGGCCCCAAAGTTGATACTGTAAAGAGAAGTTCTTTCTGCTTGGATTTCTTGAATCACTGTCGAATTTGAAATTAATGTTATGTTCATCTTCCGAGATATCGAATTTTTTGCATTGACAGATGTCAACAATCATGAATGCGACGAACAGGTTCAGCTTCTGAATTCGAAATGAAGCACATGGATCCCATTGTACAGAAAATTATGATTGAAGTCATTCAGAAAGGCAAACTATATAACCGAGATATCATATTTTTCATTTGTTTTGTGAAAATAAATGGAATTGAAATGTTCAGATATTGGATACTGGTTTACCCGTGCCATAAAAAGGAGGTCGGTCCGTCCATTATTTAAAAAATTATATAATTAATGTCGTTATACGTAAATCTGAAAGCCAGATATTCAGTCGTCTCATCATTATTTCTTAGAAACCTCGGAATTTCCGTGAAAAATGCCAAAAACTTAGTCATACTTGGTTTTTCGTTAGGGTTCTATTATTTCAAAAATGCAATCATTATTTGTGCATCCAGCATACAGCTGGCAAAAGCATTCGCTTCGATCGCTGCTCAAGTTTTAAAAAGATGTCACTTTATATGTCAAAATCAAAAAAAATATAACAGTATTTTGTATCATGATGAAATCCTTTTAACTTTTACTGTTCGATCGACATACTTCTTGCTCAAAACAAACATTAATCAACGAGTATGTATGAACAAACTCTGCGTAAACACTGTAAACGGGAAATCTGGAACTGGAGATATCCCCAAGTAACCCCGGATCACAGAGTTTATGGTCACACAGATGAGAACCCTACCGCATCGGAAGACGTAGATGCTGATTTCGTATGAACTCTACAGATCTAGTGATATCAAATTTTACAGGAAATTATCATTGAATTGATTGAGAAATGCAGAATATACAGGACGATTCATTGAGGAATGCGCATTGGAACAGACTAAATAGCACCGTGGACCTTGGTTTTTCTAAATAACCTAATTTTATAGGTCCATCGTCCTTTCTTATTTATTGATTTTCCCCATTCATTTAATTAATCATAACTTATGGACCACCATAGATATTTTCCTAATATTTGGTCCGTAGATTCTTTGTCCACAGTTGAGTCTACAAAATAATAACGTCCTATTCCCGGTTCGACTGTAAAGAAATTAATGAGTAGGTTTCGAGTCGAAACAAAACCATATCTATCAACATTTCGAAATTCTATTAACGCAATTGGAAAGATCAGGAAAAAATGAGTAGACTAGAAAAAACAAGCACTACAAAGGTATTTCGATTTTCGCATGTAACTTTTTGACTTGAATCAGATCTAAATGTTCATTGATGAGATAGCAGGAAATTGAAAAACAATCAGATTGTCTTCTCCAAATGTTCCTTTCAGAGTTTTTTCATAAAAACATCAACTATTCTTTATTCTCCGAAATACTGGATCCCAATTTTATTGAAAAACTAATGGAAGTATGTCTATGATAATAATAAATTGGTCCCAAATACTGATTTTTAACAAGGTTGGGATCCAGGAACTAGGAGAATATAAATATGTTGATGGTTCAAGCGGAAATAGAACCATAATAATATAATTTTTTTGAAGTTTTGTGGTGGCCAATTTTTTAAACACATTTCGATATAAAGTTGTATGTGGAAACAATACATACGCTCAGTTTTACTTGGGTACTTATTTTTTTGCTATCTATGAATTTATAAATGAAATTACAACGAATTGTTATTTCAGCCTTGCATTGTAACCTCAGTTTCCTAACAGCCTTCTAAGGTGATTTTTTCATGAAACTTCGAATAATGACTGATAGAATTTGATCGATATATGTTGCATCTTGCCAACCACCACTTTTTTTCCAGAACTTCCGAACGTACCTTACAGGTCAAGCACATTCTCGATTGAAAAAAGCGTTGCGTGTTGCTTCAAACAATATGATGAAATGAGCCGTCATGGATATACAGGGTGTTCCTAAATTGAACGTACAAACGAAAAGGGGAGTGAGTTTAAGAAAAAAAGTCCCATAAACATGGGGTCGCAAACGTTTCGTTTTCGAGATACAGAGTGTTGAAGTTTGTGTTGATTATACGAGTTTATGGAATCTTTATGAATCATCGCTACAGATCAGGAAAATTTCCATAAAAACTGACACTGAATTCATTCACCACAGCTCACAAAATGGCCTTCCCATCATAATTTGGATTTTCACGAGGATTTCGAGAGAATCGTTCAAAATTTTTTTTCTCGAAATCGTTGGTAGATACGACAAAACTACAAGAGACCGAAAAGTTTAGTATAAGAACAAAGCTTCTTTTTACATTTTTTCAAATTAACAGTTGCTCACCAAAAAAAAGTTCTGCAGAAGAACAGGTGGCAGTGTTCCAGAAAAAATATCACCCTGTAGATCTTCTATCGAAATTGTAATGTCACGTGGTGAGAACTCTAAAATGTAATATCTATGCCAAATTTCAGTTGAATATCTTGTGAAGTGTAGATACTATGAGAAAAAAACTTGAAAAAAATTCAAACTTCAACGCTCCATATCTCGAAAACGAAAAGTTTGCGACCCCATGTTTATGGGACTTTTTTTTCTTAAACTCACTTAAGGAATCTCCCCTTTTCGTTTGTACGTTCAATTTAGGAACACCCTGTTTGTGAACTTGGCCTAGCATTTTTTTTGATTTTCTAAAACTTGTTTTTTGTGAAATGTGCTATCGATTTTGTTCCAAAGACATTTAAAAAAATATTCTTATGTCTTATACAGACAACGCATCAATAATCTTATCAAAATAAAACGGTTCAATCTCGCGAGTAGATTTGTTTTTAAATGACTAAATCACCATTGTTTCTTCTTTCAGATTTTGAACTACAAAGCAAAGTTTCAAATTTGTAAATGATCACAATATGCGATTGAGATTATATTTACTGCAGTAATAAGTTAATGCCAAGGTTGCTGTCCGATAAAACATGATTTCTGGATAGCAGCGGCAACGTTGAGAATTTACAGCTGCGTAGTGTGTATCGATCGCATGGTCGATTGAAGCACGTGTTCAAATCTTTTCCAGATGGCATGGAATGTTTTCATGCAGCCGACAAAAGTACAGGCTGTCCCAAATTCGTTGACCAATGATGGGCTCTCGAAAATTAGTCTAGTATTCACCTTTACTAGAAGAGCCACTTCGTAAATTATTTTTCAACCCAATGAACAATTTTCTGCTGGTGTGATTCCTTTCGGGAAGTATCATTCATAGTTTTCGAAAAAATTCCTTCATTTTTCAATTTCTTTCCGCACCTTATTAATATCTATGAAATTGAAGTCATGAGATTTCGTTACGTTCAGACGAAAACAGTAAACAAATATACAGGCTGTCCCACGACGGTGAAGGTAGGGAATATTGCAAAAATCGAGAGTAGAAGAGAATTGTAGTTTTGGGGTTTCAAACTAACTATGACTCTGTTTGTCCCTCTATAGTGACATCGGTTTTCAATATGTATATTGTATATTCATTTGTTCCTCTGGAGGGACAGTTTATAAAAAAAAAAAGAGATGTCAGATTTATAAATCGAATAAACTCTTCTCCTGAACTCTGGCTTCATATAAATAGCGGAATAATTTTGAATACATTTTTTCAATAAAGTGCAAGTGGTGCAGCTCTTTCTGATATTATGGTTACTATGAGTCTTTTGTTGTCAGTCACGAGACATCATATTCAAAATCAATAAGGGGACAAAATGTTCATTTTAGCATTTCTATGTTCCTTCTGAGTACACGATTTTAACAATCCAGTACTTGCGGTCTAAAACGAACGAATTTAAAAACTACAGGTAGATATTTTCTGAAACTTTTTAAGGTTCTCATTCCCAATCTCTGGAACAAAATCAATTAAAAAAATTGAGGAGTTAATTATGCAGAAAAATTGTTGCCTGACAATGATCTGAAAAAAGGAACTATAACTTATAATTATGTATAAGAGCAAATCCGATATTTCGATTTTTTTCTCATTTTGTTTCGGAGATTTTGACTGAAAACCCTAAAAAGTTTCAGAAAATGGAGAATCGTCCCAGATTCAATTTTCAATCGATATCTACAGGTAGATACTTGAATATACTTTGTTCAAGAAGATTATGACAAACGTTTGAAACGGGCATTTACCAAATTATTAAAATTTAGGGCCACCCTGCATTATTAGAACAGTCCTAAATTTTCGCGGTGATGAGTAATGCAAGACAATATTTCAACAATTATTCATATGGAAAACGTAGTCAAAAAACCTTCAAAGTTATACCGGGTGGCCCAACCCAGACGCGGCGCTCATTTTGAGGGAGTAAATAAAGATATTTTGAAAATTTTTTCTTGTGGTGTGTATAGGGTGTTCAAGAGCACAATTTAAAATTATTGCCATATACAGGGATATATACAGGGTCTTCGAGAACAAAGATATAGACCAAAGTTGCACTTTTTTTAATGTAACACTCTGTATTTGAACTCAAAAATTAAATGGCAAGCTCAAATTATGATAATTCTCTTCAGATCACTTTTTGTACCTTAGAAGGACCATTTACAAGATTATGCGAAAATAGTTTATTTGTTTTGAATTAAAAATCGAAAATTGTTCAGAAACTATCACGTTCAGACGTAGTAACATTTTATGAAAATAGTTTCGAAATTCATTTTTACGTTCAACGAGATATACAGGGTGTTTCATGAGTCGTTGGTCATAGCTCAATGGTGAATGCAGGTCATCCAGGCCTTTCAGGAAACTTGCATGTTTTGTATCCTAAGGCTATTAGTTTCGAAGATACGGGGTGATTCATGAACATTGGCCTAAATTTGCGATAGCCATAACTCTGGAATGCAAGGTCCAATTTCGATAAAACATTATGGGTTTGTTCAGTTCAGAAAGCTCTTCCAAACGGTTTATGGAATATTAATATTTTCAGGGCAGTACTCAGAATATCCTGATTTTTCATTCAAGCTCCAAAATCTATATTTTTCACATCCCTTACAGAAATTTAGTTATGACCATGAAAAACTACATAACCCATTCTAAGGAATTCAGTTTTCACTTTGCATGGCACACTTGTCACAAGGGAATAGGAATCGGTCGAATTCATATTTATATTTTATTTTTTCGAAATGCGGTCCTGTTTTTATTACTTCGGTGATAATTTTCATTGTCCTATGCTGAGATTCTGAATTATTTTAAATTCTGTTCAAATCTTCTTCATTTTAAACCCTCAGCACATACTGAGTGTTCGTAAAAAAGTGTTTAAAAGTATGTCAAGTCGAGATGTGAATTCTTTTGAAATGACATATTGAATTTAGATACAAATGATGTAAACCTTCTTGAAAAATGTAATCCGTAAGTGTATTTACTTCATAACACACATAACTATTAAAATTTATTCTTCCGAAAAACTTTTTTATTTTTTATCATAAAACAACAATGAAGGAACCGAACGAATTCATGTTTCATGTCATTTATTCGAAATGCGGTCCTGTTATTATTCCTTTGGTGATATTATACTTTGTCTTGGGTCGAGAATTAAAAATTTTTAAAATTCTGTTCAACTTTTTTTCATTTAAACCCTCAGTTCCTACTAAGTGTGCGTGAAAAAGTGACAGACACTTCTAACTTCACGGGAGCATTTGCTGCAGAGGATAGAAGAAGCCTGTGCAGAAGTTCAACAAAATCCCGATATGATAAGAAGAGCAATAAATAATCTGATTTCAAGAGCTAGAAAATGTTTCGAGATGGAAGAACACCATTTTGAACATCTCTTATGATAGTACTTTTTCATTGTTGAAGAATAAATTTTATGTGTTTTATGAAGCAAATATACTTACGGATTATATTTTCCAAGATGGTTTACATCATTTGTATATAAATTCAATATGTTATTTCAAAAAAATTTACAGCTCGACCTTGCATACTTTTAAACACTTTTTTACGAACACTCAGTATATGTGCTGGGGTTTCAAAATGAAGAAGAATTGAAATAATACAGAATCACGTCAAAGGACAATAAATACTATTACCGAAATTAATTATGATCACTCTGTATATTCCAGAATTTCCAGAGTTGAAATTTTCTTTTATATGTAGGAGTAGCTTACTTGTCTACTCGAAAATATTCTGTCTGTATCGCTGGCTTAACAAGTTTCTTCATTAATTGCTATTAAAAAAAAACTCCATATTTTCGATTTTTCGCCATTATCTCGTAAAGGGTGCTTATAAGGTATAATGTAATATGAAGAAACTCATCATAACTTGAGCTTACCATTCCATTTTTGAGGTCAAATATAGGGTGTTACATTTAAACAAGGGCTACTTTGGTCTATATCTTTGTTTTCGAACACCCTGTAATTATGACAATAATTTTAAATTGTGCTTTGGGACCACCTACACACACCACATGAAAGAATTTTCAAAATATCTTCATTTACTTCCTCAAAATGAGCGCCGCGAATGGGGTGGGCTACCCGGTATAGAAGTGCCTGTAGTTCTCAAATTAATCGTTTTAGATCACGAAATGTTATAATTTTATGGAATCGTTTTCTGGGAAGCAACATAGAAATTCCAAAGCTCATTGTGTAACATGATATCAAGAACTGCTTTAATTCACAACACCAATATTACAATATGTAATTCTCTACTACTATCGAGTTCCTAGATATTCCTTATTCGTCGTGGGACACCTTGTGTAGATATACCTATTTTCGATATCCGCAATTTTTTCCAATTCAAAGATGTCAACCCCAGTATGTAATTGCATTCAAAAAATTGAAACATCGAATTTGGGACAGCCTGTACGGAATAGAATAGGTTTATATTCGGACGCAATACGATGTTTCTCTCGATTTTCACTATCATCGATAAGGAACGAAAAGATGGTTTCTACAATCTCATACCGAGCTCGAGTCACACGAACACTCACACCTGGATGAAAGCGTTGAATAATTGGATATCCAATTTGAAATTATAAAAATAGCTTTTTTCCACTAACAGAGAAGTACCTATGGAACATGGAACCATTACCTCTGGTTTCAAGTTCGATGAACGAGCTTACTTTCGAACCCCTTTCAGTCGTTCCGAACTAATGAACGTGTTTTAAAACAATTTCCGAAATCGATAAATTTGCGGAAAACCTGCAAAGAAACCTAAAGTATTCCTTTACGCAATTTTTCCACGTACCTACACGATGTTCGTTATGGGTACCGGTAGATACAATCTTGAAACACTCTTCACCTAATAATATGTTCCAATTTCCGATACATATTTGCAAAACAAACGTCCAAAAAATTCCTACCAAAATGGTCAAATTTAGATATTTCATCGTAAATTCCAAAAAATTCATCGAAAATATCGAGAAACCCAACGTGAAAAATGTCAGCATACATTTTGATTACTTGTCTGAAAAAATTTAATCAACCATTGCGGAACAGCCTGTATAACCCAAGAATATGAATATTTCGATATGACCCAACAGGTATATTTATGAATATTTATTCATGTATTTTTACGTTGAATGTAATCATAATTCAATATTCAATTCTGCTTTTGATATGATTGCTTACAGCATGAAACAAATATGCATTTTGTGAAAACCCAATTCAATTCTGTCAGTATCCAAATCTAGAGAATCCCTAGGAAAAATAAGGCATTTGAATATCTTCAGATGACCACCTGCGAACTTTCTCTTGAATAAAAAGATCCGCAATCTTGACGCATGTGTTTTACGACATAACTGCGCTTGCTTTGAAAAGCCGCTTCCAACGTTGCGCGATGTAGACCGTTGGGTGTAGGGAGCTGTTTAAAATCTATGCCAAGGAACTCGATGGTTTTCATAAATGAAGAGATGTATCAAATAAAGAAAATCGTGAATAATTCAAAAATTATGATGATGATTATGATGATATGGAACTTACTGCAAAAGGACGAATTGGGTCCTAATTGATGGCCTATTGAAGTTGAAAATTTCAAACATTTTCGCTAACTTCATGCTGCATCAAAAATATGGCTAGGCCATTCTTCGAAAACGTAGAAGCGCCATATAGAGGGTGCACAAATTAAGTCGGTCTTATTGCCAACTCCGGTTATTTTGATGCTACGAATTCGGTTAAATGGGCAAGCTAGTAGCATTTAATGGTCTCTCGATGCCAAAAAAAACATTGTCAGTCACGTTATCGAAATATTTCATAAAATGATATTTTCTTGAATGGAACATGAAACACCCTTCATTTCGAGTCGTAATAACATTCTCAACAACAAAGCTCCTCACACCGGAAAAATATTGTTATTGGTATAAGTACCAAAATTGGGTCTTTATCTTTGAACAATTATGAGATTTATAAGTCCAAACAAAGAAATTTTTGCACTAGTGAATAAAATAAATAATTTCACATAAGTCGCTCATTTTCAACTTCAACAGGAGGAAATGTGATAAGAGCTTTGTTGTTGAGAATGTTATTACGAATCGAATTGCATGATAAAATAAAGGATGTTCCATTGAAAAAAAATTTGTATTTCGAAAACATGACTGTCCATTTTTTTTTGGCATCGAGAAGGCGTTTAAAAATGCTACTAAATTGCCAATTTATCCGAATTCGTAGCATCAATATTAACGGAGTAACGACTCAGTTTGGAACACCCTGTATAATATTTCAAAAATACATAATCGTCAATTTATACTAAATATGCCAACACCAGTTTTATATGAATATGAATTCGTTGAAAAAGCAGTTTATATTGCAGGATATGGTTCATACCGTCATAGAACAAAGTTCGGAACTGAATAAAATTCCTACTTAAAGTCGGAATTATTTCTGAAATATTATGTGGCTCTCTTTTACGCCTTCGTAGAATACATATTTGCATTCGTGAAACAATTATTTTCCAAATTATGAAATCGTCAAACTGCTGTAGAGTAGAACGAAAAACTTATCGTTTCGAAGAAATAGAAGGGTTTTTTTCGATCGGATACAGATTTTGTAATGACAAATCTTATTTCCCACAGTTTTCTCAGACAAGAGCTTACTGCTTTGTGCTCGCAACATCGAATTATTCTCACAGAGTGCTCAGTAATTATTGCGAAAAATCGGTGCTCTGTGCTTGGGACTCGGGAGCACTTTTTTTCAATGTTCCACATAGCTCTGAATCCTAATATTTTCTTTTGTTCTAGATTTATAATGGAAAATTGGAAAAACATATATGATATTCCATTCTGAAGTTACTTATACGTATTATCTTTCCGTTACGGACGATTGCCATGAAATTTTGAAATCCTTCAATACTAGCGTAATTTGATGAGATTATGCCTTTTTTATTGAAATCGTCTCCTCCTAGATTTCAAGAAAAAACTTTCAATTTTTTCAATTGTTAAATCAATAGTAATACTTTTTTGTATTCAACATTCGACTTATTAATATTATTATTATATATTACTATGGGATTCAAAAGTTATATCAAGAACGGTTGTAGAAAAAACTTCCACTTATCCGCATTCAATTGGGGGCCGAAGATTGACATCTGTCAATTCTAAATTCCAAAATAACCAAATTCCGAATTCAAAAGTTTTATCAATGAACCTCAACAGAAAAACTTTCCGTTCACTGTATTCACTTGGGGGCCGATTGTTGACGCCTGTCAATGCGAAATATTCGATAACTCAAAACGTAAATCATTTAAAATTCCGAGGATATAGGTATATCAAGAAACCGCAACAGGAAAAACTGCATTCATTTGGCACTCCATGTCTCAAAAAATTACTTTCAAATTCAGAAGTTATATCAAGAGACTGCAGCAAAGAAACTTTCGTTGACCCATTCACTAGCAGACCAAAAATTCTGAATTGACACCTGTAAATGCTTAAAATTTGATATAACATATTTTCTGCTGTGTCGAATTTTCAACTTTGAAAAATATCTGCTCCGAAACCTCTCAAGTCCTAAGTAAATGCCGTGAACAGAGGAGTGAAAAAACAACAGGTTTTTTCATATAACTTTAGAATTTGAAGTGGATCCCTCACAGCTTTCGCACTATCAAATATTCAACTATGATAGGTGTTGCTTATTATAACTCGAATTTGCAGTTGATTTTATGAACACTTTTTCAGATATCGAAATTTGACAAATCTCAATAGTTTACTCCCTAGAGGTGTAAGTAAATGTGGTAAAAAATTTCATTGTTTGGTTTTTTTATGTACGAAAATTTGTATTGAATACCCATCTCCATTTTCACCAGTGTCCTTGAATATACCTAAGCTTTTTCAAATGTTCAATTCGAAACATTATTACAACAATGCCGATAATTTATATAATTTTAATAGTTAATATCCATTGTTCCTCGAAATGACCTCTAGGTGCAATTTCTTTAGTTCCTCAAACTAACCGTTTTGTACTTGAAAGTTCCCCAAACTGCACGCTAGAAGAAGTTCCTCAAACTGACCTGAGCATACACGATAGTTCCCCGAAGTACACGCAACGTGATCTGTATATATGTGGCACTTCGAGGAATTCCCCAAAGTGACCACTTGTTCCTCGAAGTGACCGCAACGCATACATATATATATATATATATATATATATATATATATATATATATATATATATATATATATATATATATATATATATATATATATATATATATATATATATATATATTTTTTTTTTTTTTTTTCTTCACCGTTTAGTTTCGGGAGATCCATTCACTACCTGCCGGACGAATCGCCAAGGCAGCCAGCAACTCGCTATGAACTCTGCAGGAACTTCCTCACTATCCGTACGGTTTGAAGGATGACCTGCTTCTGCGCATGTGAAACCAGTTTCTTGTTCAATCCAAGTCGCTCGGTGTTCTCGACCAGGTGTTTCTCAACCAACCCATTCGTTGATATTATCAGAGGGAGTACGCTGACAGATTTTAATTTGTGTAGCTCTTTCAATTGGAACGCCAGATCTCCATATTTGCTCAGCTTTTCTGTGTAAGCTCTAGCGATGTTCTCATCTGCTGGAATAGTAACATCGAGCATCAGGCACAAATTCTTTTCTTTATCAAAAATCGTTATATCTGGGCGATTATGAGCTACACCCTGGGAAGTGATCATCGTGGCATCCCAGTAAAGTTTGAACTTATCATTTTCCAGAAGGGTTTTAGGCAGGTATAGATGTTGCTCTACCTCATCTTGAATCAGTCCATAACGGAGTGCGATCTGCTGATGGTACAGTTTAGCCATGGCGTTGTGTCTCTCAAGATATTCCCTAGGTGCCATAATTGAGCACGAAGATGTCATGTGCTGTATTGATTCGGGAGCTTGAAGACATTTTCTGCATCGGTCAGATGGTATATCTTTCTTTGCTATATGTTTCAGGTACATCCTAGTAGGCATCACCTGGTCCTGGATTGCGATGATTCTACCTTCCGTTTCCGGGAAGAGGTATCCCGCACGTAAGTATTCCATTGTTTCCAACTTATTCACGTTAGTATTTTCCAGGTGGCTAGGGTACCTGCCATGGAGGGCCTTGGATTTCCATTCCGATATTAGTTCCTCAGTTGTTTTTATGGGAGGCAGTTGGTGATCACGTTGGGCCAAATTGAGTGCTGAGATGTTTTCGTCAGCCTCACACAAAGCCTGGGAAAGAGGTGAGTTGTTTTTATAAAAATACTTCCTCAAGCTTTCGACATCTCTGCGGTGAGTGGCCTCGATATTGAGTAAACCCCTACCTCCCTGGTGGCGTGGGAGGTAGAGTCTGATTGTGGACGAATGGGGGTGGTGGATTCCACATCTGGTGAGCGCAGATCTTACAGCTCTATCCAGATCCCGAAGCTCGGTCGTCGACCAGGTCAACACGCCAAATGAATAAGTCATACACGGCATCGCCCATATGTTAATGGCGGTAAAGAGGGACTTCGAGTTGAGTCCTGATTTCAGAAGCAAGTTTATTCGCCCAAGCAGTTTCTCCTTAAATGAGCGCTTCATCGCGGAGACATCAATCTCAAGCGCTTGTCTAATTCCTAGGTATTTGTACGTATCATTGGTGTTCAGATTCGGTATCGCGAGATTGGTCATGAGAGTTGTCGCCTGCCCCGCATTCTGTATCTTTCCCCTCCTCACCTCAAGAACTGCACACTTATCCGTGCCCATTTTCATACCAATCGAGTCACTGAAAGCTCTCACTGTCTCCAGCAGCCCTCTGAGCTCGTCTTGGTTTGCAGCGTATAACTTGAGGTCGTCCATATAGAGATAGTGTGTGATGGTAATTTTTCTTCTTTTGTTTATAACATATCCATATTTGGTATTGTTGAGGAGCAAGCTCAAGGGATTAAGGGCAAGACAAAACCATAAAGGGCTAAAGCTGTCTCCCTGGAAGATTCCGCGATAAATATAAACCATCTCCGATTCTTCCGTATGACTACCATCTTTCACCAGCAATGTTGTTCTCCAGCTCTTCATAAGATGACTCAAAATCTTAATGATATTTTCAGCGACCCCATGCATTCTTAATACCTCCAGAAGCCAGGAGTGGGGGACCGAATCGAAGGCTTTTTGGTAGTCCACCCACGCGACTGATATATTCCTGAGCCTTTTGCGTGCCTGTTTGGTCAGGATGCAGTCAGAGACGAGCAGCTCTTTGCATCCTTTAGATCTCGCTCGGCATCCATTCTGTTCGCGTGCCATCAGACCATGTCGCCCAAGATGTTCGTTTGTGTACTTAGTTAGGATGGAAGTGAAAATTTTATAAACAGTCGGGAGGCACGTGATCGGGCGATAGTTTTTTGGGTCAGCGGGATCATCCCCTTTAGATATCAAATGAGTTATGCCTTTGGTGAAAAATGTCGGAATTATGGAAGGGTCAGCCAAAGCGCTCCGGAAAAACTGTTGCAGGGGCTGGTGAATAGAGGTGAAATACTTGTACCAATAATTCTGGATCTTATCAACCCCCGGGGCTGCCCAGTTCTTAGATCTTCTCAGAGCGTCAACTATATCCGCGACTTCGATGACTATGTCAGGCATCCGAGCTCCCGGTATCTTGGATCGCGCCTCATCAATCCAGTATGCTTTTGCATCATGAGTTGTTTTTTCAGACCAAATGTTCGACCAATACTGATGGGCTTGTTTCACCTCAAGATGGGCCAAGTCAGTGTCTTCGTTTCCTTCCAAACTTCTGAAAAACTGTTTTTGGTTGGTATAAAAAAGTCTGTTACTCGCATAGCGCTTCACCCTTTCGTTATAGCGATGTATTCGGCTTCCCAAAACTTTTATTTTCTGTTTCAGGCAGTCACACCTGAGATGAACCTTGTCTCTGAAGGAGGGATCTCTTCTTCTGATGTGGAACTCCGATGCGATCCTCCTGACTGCCCTAATTACTTTCGTAGATGGATTCGGTGTATTCAGGTAAGTATGCATGATTCCGATCTTCTTCCTCATATTAGATATCTTCTTTTGCAGGCGATCTTTCCATGGTGGGATGGAGAGCTGTTTCCTCATGCGGACCTCAGGCGATGGTCCTACCTTATTTCCGTTCATCTCAGATATGGTGACCGCTCCAGCATACACAATATCCACCAGTCCCTCAAGGTTGCTAACGTTCTCAAGATGTCGTGGAAGAACATATATATATATATATATATATATATATATATATATATATATATATATATATATATATATATATATATATATATATATATATATATATATATATGAACCCGTAGTGCGTTGTTACCTCCGTTAAGTTCATTGGGCGACCTGACCTCCGGGTGAAGGAGTTATATAATTGGAATAATTTTTGTTTATATATGTAGCGGGGAAGGTAAATAACAGGGGTACCTAAAGAGGGGAAAAGATTTTTATCGAAAAATTTTTCTTCAAACGAATCAGACCTTACTACCTCCGCATATATTTCTCAATAGTTGTGCGCTCTTACCTCCCGCAACGTTGCCAGATTTTAGGAGGACAGAAAGTAAGATAGCTCGAATTCTACTCATATATAGAATACAGCTGCTCTTCCGATTCATTCTCACATATTGTAACCTGTAAATAGTTCGAGAACGATACTAATATTAATGAACTTCATACGCTGATAATTGATTGATAAGGTTCGTGATCTCGGTGTAAATGAATTTGGACAGTTTTGAATAAATATGCTTACGTCTACGATACTTCGTCCGATAGGGGAGTTTAATACCATATAGGTCCCAAAATGAATGATGCATGAAAATGAAATTTTTCGTGACATATAAGATTAATTCAAAAGACAATTTTACCGAATTTGTTCTGGTATGAAATAGTAGTCTAATTTTTGGGCATTATATTCACGACATTAGGAACTCCATATAAATCTTTTTCCCGAATGAATCAATAAAGATATACGTTTTACTTTCAGCTTCTATACTTCATTCACTTTCATTTTAGCACTGGATTGGCCATGGAAATTGGATACCTTTCACTCTGTATGGTACAAAAATATTGGGTTAAGACGCTTGTCAAAACATTCTTGAGTTTTGAATCAGTGCTACGTAGTCCGTTCTACGTGAGACTCTCAGCAATTACGTATTTCATCACAATGTCAAATCACTTCGGAAAATATTAAGTCGAAAATATGTAACGAACATAACACGGGTCAACACCAAATTTGACTTTGACTGCAAAGCATAAAATTTCGATAGTTTAGATCCTAATTAGACGAAAAAAAAATATATGGCATGAAAAAGTTTGCTTCTGTGTTTAGGAGACTGATTCAACCATAGCATTTACAATAAAAACAAGCAACATGTGAAGCGCCATGGCTTGTCTTGATTCCAAACAGGAAAGTCAAAATATGCTTCAAAGGCTTCAGAGAGAACGTGAGATGTCTTTAATTCGTATTTCACGTCACGAATTATAATAAATTGACCACATATAAAACAAAATGCATCAGCATCGTATTTACACTTTTTTGAAGATATTTGAAGTTTGTCTGGGCTAGTAAACAACACCTGATCATTGTTTATGACTCGAGTGCCCTCTAGCGGCACCTTGTAAACGTAAACATCCCACTCTCATCCGACGATCTTTTTGAATTATTAAAAATTATGAAAAAAATGAAAAACGACTATTAATACTATAAATATCACAAAAGCAAACTTTATACCAAAAAAAGTTATTTTCTTTTCGTTTTGGTGCATAATTAACCAGAAAATCCTAGTATAAACGTTAGGACAAAGAACAAAAAATTTTTTGTAGAGTCGTGTAATTGACGTTTATACAAACTGATTGAAGACATTCCAAATCTATTTATTTATATGGAAAATACAAGTGATCAGTAGCTTGAGGAGAGTTTCTGTTGATTATCTTCTTTGGCTGGAGGTTGAAGACGTTACATCAGTTGTAGAAGTCAAAAAAATCAACCCGAAGATGAAATTCATTTGATGCAGTGTTAGCATTGAGTTGAATAATCAAAGGTGGTAGGGAATGGGTATCTCTTGAAGAAATGAACGGATAATTACAAGAATGTTGAATTCTTCAACAAAAATCACCTTGCGTGAATGGTAGTCAAAATAATAAAAAGAAGTTTGAAGCAAGAGGAGCTTCACCTCACAAAATAACTGGCTCGTATTCATGTCTGTTTATTTTCAATACATTGATATAATGATAATAATTATACAGGGTGTGGCGTAATGAATGGATAATATGGATCCTGCGGGTAGAGAACTCTATGGCGGTTCAGATAAATATATTTTACGTTTGGTAAAAGTACCTTGGTTTTCGAGATATTATTATATAAATAATAATAATAACTGGATATTGACATTTTTCATCATAGCGGATCAAAAGAAACTCCTTGATTTAATGGCATTTCTTGAATGCTCGAGGAGTCTTTTGCGATTTTTCAGTACACAGGGTGTTTCACAAGTAAACGGACAAACGAAAACCGTGAATAGAAGGCTTTGAGCTGAGTTCGTTCAGCTACAACTCCAAATAATTCAGTTGTATTCGGCTAAAAACTCATTATCCGCTTAAGCTTGTAAGTTTCAATAAAACAGAACATTAAAAGTTGACGAACACAGGACCGGACTCATTGAGGCCATATTCAAACTTAAACTCATGCAAAACACTCTGTTTGTAGTTTTTTTCGTCATAATTTTGAATTTTTCAGGTATCTGCATGAATTTTCTCAAAATCAATGAAATTTTGGTATGCTTTATCAGTGAATAATTTTTAATGAATAATTGTTTGGTGGTGAAATTCCTCTAGAAAAAACAGCGCTGCATATTGACTTTCCTTCACAATAATTAATGGTACGAATATGATCACCAATCAGATGTGGAAATCTAAAAATGGTATTGGAAATGTTCAACTGAATTTTTTCGTTTTTGATATTTTAGCATATCTGGTTATTCAGATAAATCATTCACAGTGATAATAAGCTTTATTATTGATAATGAACAAAAATAGCAATAAAAAACTACGCTATCATGAAAATGATAGTTATAACTTGATATCTTCCGAATGAATCGCTTTTTATGGACAACGTGGACCTGAAGTAATTTTCCGAAATGATTTATACCTCATTTGGTCTTTTAGTGAAGGTAATGATTGGCACTTCGAATAAGTATGATAAATGCACTTTCGAATTCTTCACTGATTCCGTTATAGTCATTATTGGATCTATGGAAATCTATTGATTGGTCTTATTACAATTTGTTATTGAAACATTGATGATATTCATGCACAGCAAAAGTATTTATCAGTTTTTCAGGTCATTTCATTGGAAGGGTAGGACCCTAACATTGGACTGCTAGATCTCCAGATCTGACACCCGATTTCTTTCTTTGTTTTTATTCACACAACTAGTTGTCGATAGAAAAATAGATCAATTCTGAAGATCAGGTTTTAATATTTACTTTCAAGATAGCGTAGCTTTTTCATCCATATTTGTGCATTATCAATTTTGAAACATTTTATCATTGTGAATGACTATTTTGAAGACCGAATATGGTATAATTGTTGAACACATTCATTTCATTTCTTTGAAAAAAAAATCAATTAAGAATTTCTATTTTTCATGAAGTGCTCTATTCCTTAGAGGCGTCTGACCAAAACAATTACTTCTAGAACATGATCAACAGGTGGGGCAACCCAAAAATTCATCTTGAGACAATAATAATGCATATAACGAAAAAGTTATGTATAAATTATGATTAAAAAACTACATACACGGTGTTTTTATGAATTTGAAGTTAAGTAAAGACTCACTGAGCCCGGTCCTGATTTTTGTCGAATTTAAATGCTCTGTTTCAATGAAATTAACAACTCAAGGCTAAATATAAATTTTCAGTCGACTTGATAGAGAATTTCAGGAGTTATAGCCGAACGGAAATTCGAGAAATTTCAAAAAACACTGAAGTAACCTATATATAGGGTGCCCCAAAACTATTGAAACAAACGTCACACCACGATAGAGTAGATCAAATACTATCGAATGACACCAACATTAGTTGAGCGAAAATGTACGGTTTCTGAGAAAACCTAACCTAAAGTTGCCGATTTTCGAACTATTTTTTCAATCACAAGGCCAATTTGTGATTGAGGATAGCGTTTTTCTCCCATATTATCACCCCTGTTTAATCTGAGTATTAAAAATCATGTAGAAAAAACAATTGTTTCAATTAACATCAACTTAGGTCGAGACTTAGGTTATGGTTATCGATTAACTACTTAAAATAATTTCAATTAGGGGAGATAAAACAATAATCTTAGTTCAATATGATTCAAAATCGATATCCTTCTTCACAAACTGGCCCTATTATTAAGAAAAATAGTTAGAAAATCGGGAACTTTAAGTATTTTAATAAAATTCTGATTATTTTGGAAACGGTACGTTTTCGTTGAACTAATGTTGGTGTCATTCGATAATATTTGGTTTACTCTATAGTGGTGTGACGTTTGATTCACTAGTTTTGGGACACCCTGTATATGGGGTGATTTTGAACTCAGCGCAATGCCCTCTATTCACGGTTTTCATTTGTCTGTTTACTCGTGAAACACCCTGTATACTCTTTGTACTCTGAAAATTTTGAAACAAATGCCCTCACCCTCATATGAAAATTCAAATTCTTCTTGTTGTGAGAAACGTTCATCCAGAGACTATGGTTCATCCCCCCGACCCTGGTTACATTGCCCGTTGAAAATGAAATCGGCATCTGTTTACTGCAAAACACGTGTTAATGCTGATACGAAGGGTTCAAACTTTTCTACCTGATTCGAGCTTTTTAGGAACGAATTGCTCAAGATGAGTTCGAGTAACATTTCGTTTTGCGTGTTATATTGGATAAAATTGAATTTATGCCATGGATGATTCGAGAATTATTAATGTCCAGAATGCTCCAGAATGATGAAAATTTTCAGATTTCATTGAAACTCTTGCGAAAACTGTCTCGTATATTGTCAAGTTTAGATTTTAATTCATTCAGAACTTTGAAGTTCGACAAATAATGATGTAAATAATTCAATATTATATTTGCCTCAAGACTCGAAACTTTTCGAGAAACGATTTATTTAATGATTTGATGACGAATAAATCAAAAAATTATGTGTGTTGATATTATATTTTCATTCATTGGAGAATATTTAGAATAATGAAGTTCAACAAATGATACGAACAAGATACTTATTCAATTAAACTCATGATCCGAAACATTTCAGAATTTATTTCGTGTTTAGATAATCCGCTGCATATCGTTGTTCACAATACGACTGTCAATTTAGGACCAATTATAGAACGATTTAATTAGTAGATCAATACCCAGGTGACCAGTAACATATCTGTTATGTTTTCTCGGGAGATCTAATGGGGAACTTTGTTATGTATTATTTTTCTGTAACCATTACGTGTCTGATACGATATTTGGGATGTACCTGTGCTGTATTTAAATTATATCCACATTTTGTGAATTTCATGTACCCGCTCCAAGATATCCACGTAACATATTTGTAACATTGTTCTTTATTTGCCATGTATCATTTTGAGATCATCGACAGAGCATGACACCATAAGCGTTTCAACTACCGTCGAGGGCGCTGTAAAACGTAAACAAATATGGAGGATTGTGAGAAATGCTATTGAAACTGCTGTCGTTTCGATATTTATTTATTATCATTTAGACGTTTTGTCAGTTGAATAGTGGATTACTGAAAGTGAAGTGCAGATATTGAACGTTTGATAAGTTATTTGTGTGTCATAGTGATTTTCCAGTGAAATGGTGAATTACTGAAAAGAAAGTGCTGTGGATATCGAACTGTAGGTCAATAAATCATTTCTCGTATTTTCATAGCAGTCCTATAAAACATAATAGGCTATGGTTTTATTATATCCAGCATATAAAGATTATATTTGAATAAATAATGCCTGTTTGATGTAAATTTCGATATAGGTTATTTTCTGACGTGTTGCATGTACCTCATTTGTAGAAATAAATGAATAAATCACATACCTATATTGAAAATTTTTTCTTCAGAAAGATATGAAATATGCATATAGTATTCTTATCTTTTTCATAACGCATAACATGGACAAAATTCTTCTAAAAACTTTTTGACCTAAGCCAAAAGATTAACGAACTGTTGATTATTCTTTTTATCGAATGCAGGAAATTGCAAAGACCAGAAAAGTATGTCCTAATCTTTCTTTGGAGAACAATAATCATGAACCCAGCAGTTTGCATGATGTAATTTATTCTTTCTAGTTTTATTAACGTGTGCACTTATTTGGTAATCTGAAATTTATGAAAATATATTGTTTTTGAACAATAGTTCATTCGTTCACATACCTCACCGAACTGATGTGAGATTTTTTTGAATTTTATTTTCAAGAATGATTGATAAACACACACTATTTGAAAAATCAAAATTCGAGTTCATTATTATTGCAATAGTTTATATTAATTTCCATAATTTTTCATCTTTTTGTTGAAAGCGTTTTTAATAACAAATGAAACATAATAAACATAACACATGAAGGTTATATATATAGATCTCCCATGAAACAAATATTTGCATGATCCATGTTTGAACTATTTATGCTCCTTTCAGAAAGGAGATGTGTTCCTTGTTTGAGGCGGACATAGGAGCATAGCTGCTACATAAGAGTTCTGTATTTGTACTCTTAGTGTGATATATCTGTTATAAAACAAGGAGCGCGGGATACATTTCTGCTTCATAACTGTTATGAGATATGGTCACCTGGGTAGCTTTCGAAAACGTTGGTCAGTCTATGAAGTGACAACTCATTTTGTCAAATGACGGATTTCAGTATCAGACTGCTATATAGTATGATGAGAGTTCAAAAAAATTTGTATGGACTACAGAATTTAGATGGTTGATATTCCGTGTCGCTAACAGTCAATCACATTTCCTTCAGCGTAGTTGTTGTTTTGAAGAAAAAGTAGTAGATTCTCGCAAAATCCGAAACTCTACATGTATAGCAGTTGTTCAGTTCGGGATTAAAGTTTATCCTAGACATTCCTAGATTGATTTTGACATTTCAGTTCAGTTCTGTCAGATCAATCTGGGATCATCTTAAATCTCGGCCTCATCCTGAACTGAACAACCGGGCCTTATAGTAATAGCAACGTAGCATTCATTAAGTCGGTATATTATTGGAATAATACTAATTTCTTATAGCGGAGAATAGTGGTTTTCAGCCTCAGTAGGTATTCACGAAATTCATTTTATTATGTTTCTTTAAGGTGAATCGGCCCGAAATCTTGGATCCCCCACCTGCTAGTTTCGTATACTTCTATGACAATAGCATAATAACTCAAATTTCAACATTTTCACAGAAATTTTTGAATTTAAGGGAGAGACACATTGAAAAAATCGATAGCAATTTACCGCCTAAACTACGGGCTTGCCGAAGTTGAAACTGGTAACAATCTACTCAGTGCTTCATAATACGTATAGTTTTATGACTCAGTGTTTTTTAGAACCTGTAAAAAAAATTAAAAACTGTTAACTCGTCATCGCCTTCCAAAGGCTGTATTTTGGAAGGGCTGTCGATTTGGAAAAAATTTATAGGAACTAACCCCGCTTATTTTCATTGAGGAATCATCTCCCTTAGCCCTTCGCATTTGTTTACAGATATCCTGTATATAGATATATTTTATCCATGTACCTATTTATTTTGGATAGTAGAAGTTTAATTTCGAAGACCAAAACAAAAATGTCAATTGCACCTGATTTGTTGATTATAAGAATCATTTATTTTGAATAATGAAACTTTTGTCTATCTCCTTTCATCATGCGTCCATCATAGTGTCCGCTGTTCATCATAGCTTTTGGGAATTTACCAACCAATCATCTGTATATCAATCATATGTATCCGAGTATGTATCTATATTATTAACTTCATTTTGTAGATTCATCATGTCTTGACAAAAACATTGTTGCAATTTCAAAATGTGTTGACTCGAGGCCTTCTAAAGACTTCAATTTTGCTTAATTTTTTCCTTACATCCTGTATGATCTATCGAAAAATGCAAATCTATTTTGAATAATTCTTCATAAGATCTTACTTTTTTCGATAAAATTGGTAGTTTTCTTTATGATACATCACTAAAAAATTTAAACCAGGGAGATGGTACAAGTTCTTTAAATTTTCGGAAAAATCCAATATTTAAACATAATCGATAATAAAATAGATGCTTCTGAGCAAAGGATTCCTCAAAATCATTTAGCAATCCGATTTAAGAAAAATATATAGAGCGTTCCATTTGAAATAACACAACAATGTCCAACATTCGGTTTAGCCAACGTTTTTCATTTTTGTGATATTGTAAAATTTGTAGCATTTTTTCTCTTGATTCTGAAATGAAAATTTTCGGAATGGCTCATTGTCCTTGAATATTCATCACCATTTACATCTGAATATTCTTTTCCAAAAATTTTTTTTTTCTCTGAACAGCTCATTTTATTATATGCAATGTAACAATACTGATTACTCGTTATTCTAATAGGTAGTATTATCTATATAGATCATTTCCATAGAGAGAAGCAATATTATTATGGACAAGAATCAAATCGATTTGTTTTCAGATAGGTAATGAAATAGTTCGCCAAATTCAGAATTATAGTGTTAGCTTGAGATGAAAGAAGTTCAACGGATGCATAGATATACGCACGATGAAATATAAACAGTCATAATCCCATTCGAGAGAGCCAAGATTGGTTCTCTTTCACGTGATTCTTTCCCCTACAGAAGAATGCGATAAAAAATCGTTGAGATATGCCGCCTGGCTTGCAATAAAGGAGGAGAAAACGCACTGCGCCTCTCTTTACTTAATTCCTCCGTATACTGATATTCCGCCTGTCTACATCTGCTTGCACAGTACAACGTTGCCATTTTCGGAGGTGCTAACGAGCAAAGTGTCTTCCAGAGAAATTCTTCGATATACAGCTCAGCACACTAGCGCCAGTGATATACACTCGAACTAAAAGATTGTTCAGTACATAAACGGGGTGCGTTGTGACCTCAAAACGATTTTTTGATATGTTGGTCCCTGAAGCCTCCTGAATCTAACAAGCTAAAAAACAAGCCAAAACGTTGTCACCTCCGATTTCGGAGGTGACAGCGATATATATGAGGTGAGAGCGTTAAACGAGTTACTATTTTGGAGGTGGTATTAACACTTTAAAACTATATATATATATATATATATATATATATATATATATATATATATATATATATATATATATATACATATATATATATATATATATATATATATATATATATATATATATATATATATATATATATATATATATATATATATATATTTATCCAGCATACTATGTTGCGTCCATACATTGTCTTTGGGCCATACACTATTGCGTCCTGAATAATACTGCGTCCGTATACCGGACGCAGCATTGTTTTTCAAAGTTTTCTCTGGTATTTCGAGGGATTCAACGACAGGGGTGGTTGCAAATCGTGAAGGACGTCGAGAGCTATCTTTGGAACAACTATAGATTTCATACATCTTTTGATAAAAGAGTTATTCCATGTTGAAAAACATATCTCCAGACGCAGTAAAGTGCTTCTCATGAAACCTAAAGTATATTTTTAGTTCACGCAAATTTCGCTTCGGGGGCGCTTCAAATGATGAAAACTGATATACAGTCAATATACATCTTCCACACGACGCATAATGTTGCGTCCTAAATCTGGCAACTGTGTATACAAGTAAACCAAGTTGTATTTGCCCAACTGAAATGATTTAGCTTCCTAGGCTCCAAGGTCATCCCGAAAGTCTGTTAGGTGAAGAATTGGATTCTGTCTCTAGAGCAATAGCAGGACCGCTTGAAGTGCCCTTATGGTGTTCTTTAAACTGATATTGTCATTATTATTTTTTCGAATGAAAAAAAATTATAACTCACCTGAATTTTATTCCACTTCAATTAGAAATCAAACGATAACACTTTCCAGAGAATTATCGGATTTATAAATTGACATGAAAGGTATCGCTTTATCCGCTTATGCTTATATCATCTCATTTCACTTGTGAATAAAAAATTTTTTATTCCACTGGATGAATAAACGTCAACTTCCCTTGTTGCTAGAGGCAAGTGTATTTGCCTCTTCATTTCCTTTAGTTCCCGAGGGACCAGGAACCTAGCTATAGAGTCATACGGTCATACAGAGCAGTTTTTGTTGATCGGTCGTCCTGTAGGCCATCTGGCATTTGTGAATTGGTGTATTCTCCAGATTCTATGTTCTTATGTTGTTATCTACTACTTTCTTCATCGTCTTCAATAGAAACGATGTTGAATTAATTGTTCTTGAAAATTGTGGGTCCCCATTTTGGTGTGAAGGGAACTTTTGTCCTTCTCCATTTTCTGTGTATATGACACATTCTAAGCAGCTTCTGGTTATCTTCAGAAGATGAAGACGAATCTCTTCTAGGATTTTTCTTTACACTTCTGGTGATCTATATAGATTGAAGGTGTTCATTGCCCACTCCAAACATCGTCTTTTAAATATCCCAATCTTCCTTACGAGGATTCTTGGTCTATATTGCTGTATCGATTCTAGTTATGGGTTTACTACCTGTGAAGGTTGTTTTGGGAAAACTGAAAGATCGTTCCTGTTCTCCTTCGGTGAATTATCCGTCTGGCTCATTGAGCGATATTGTGGGGTTGATTACTCCTTTTGCCATGACCTTTTGTATTCTAAGTGCTGTGGGATTAGAAGTGACATTACCGCAAAAATTAAAAAGTTCTACAAATTATGTAAACTCTTGTATATATGTAGTGTCCTTGTAATATATTAATTAATAAGGACTGTCTGTCAAAGTGTATATCACAGAGATGCGAGATCTGATTGAATTTAGAACAAATCATATTGTACACAGATGAATGATGAATGAAACAATATATTTGTTCTGGGCGTAGTAAGGTTGAACAAGCGTACAGGTCTAGAACTTGGGCGTCCTACATGAAATCCTACTCTAGCGAGTAGATGTGCCATTCAAGGGTCCATGAAGGAACCTCAAACAAACAACGCCCTTCCTGACATCAAGCTTAACTGCACCGAATTTATTCAACAAAACAGCATGATCTTACTCGAAAAAACTTCTCTGAACAGCCTCCATTAGTCCGAGAGCTGGCAACGAAATTCGGCAAAAGTTTTATACTGGCGCATGATCTAATATGATTTAGTATTGAGGGTGTATATAAGTCAGCACCCACTCTCAAGGTCATGTAGTGGAACATCTAGCGGCGACGCGCTTTAATGTAGGTATATGAAATTACAACACATTCTACAAGTATTTTGTAATGATTGAAAATTGTCACTAGTTCATAGAACAGAAAACTTGAAAAAGTGGTCAGATCTCATTTTAGTGAAACGCGGTGTGTCAGTACACCACATAAGTTGCTGCCTTGACGATATTGTTTCAAAAGAATTGTATTGGCTGAAACTGCATTTACTGCTCAAATATCATATATTATTTGTGAATAAAGTATTCAGACCACATATCAATAGAAGAGAGGCAGTCAGCAGTCACCACAAAGTACGGATATTTTAATTTTATATAAATCAAATAGCGTCGCCGTCAGGTGTTACACTACCTGACCTTTTAGCGTGGGTGCTGATTCATATACACCATCAAAACTAACTCATATTTAATTATGATCCATTACAAATCTTTTGCCGATTTTCGTCGCCAGCTCTCGGAATATATGTCATTGTGATGTGTATGGCAATCGTATATTGGGTTCCAAGCAATGCATCCAATTTCCAGTTTGCTCGTCACAAATGTATTGAACAGCAAAATCATGGTATCCGGATCGGAAAATATCTGCTATTACGCACGATGAATTCATACATTCTTGGCCTCGTACCAAGTAAATGATTAACATGAGGAAAAAATGTAAAACTTTGATCAAAACAACGCCAAGATCTTTTATCTCCGTTTTTTTTGCTCAGGACGCTGCTATCAAGACTATAACTATATAATAAATAGTTCTTTTTCCTGGTGTACGTGGCGACATTGCACTCAAAAATGCTCGATGGTAGTTGATTTCTGCCACACCAAATCAAGAATGAGTCCACAAAGCACGCTGCAGGAAACGCAGTCTTCAATAGAGCCTATATCACCAAAGATTTTAAAATCATCGGCATGAGCCCATGCACGAATAGGATTAATTAGATGCATCCTTACTTGTTCAAACTTCCGGGAGTGGATAACTGGAGTGGAAGGCCTCTAAAATTCCCTGATCGACTTTTCGTTCCAGATCGTAATGCGAGAGGTTTGGCCAATTAGTTTCGAACTGTTGTAAGTTTTGCTTCAGATGGATCTTAATGGTGGATCAGTTCCTCTTCTGTTATTTCATATTCGATTATCCTATGGTCAGAGATTGATGGTTTGGTCACCATTTCCCAAGCTTAAACACTTCTTCTGGAAGCTGCGTTGACCATTGTCACGTCCAGAACCCCTTTTCTTGCCCTAGTGACAGAACCAGGTGTTGTCCCCACGTTCTTGAGATAGTTCTTCATTCTGCCAGAGTTCTGCAGGCCAGAATAATCTCCAATTCAGTAACGTTATTAGTTCTCAGATCTAAAAATTCTTCAATCAGATTTACCATTCAAACTTTATGCCCTGGGTATGAAGCCCCCTGTTCGAACATTGATCCTTTGTATTTTTCACTTTTCTGTTCTTCGTTCACTACCACATTATTTTTGGCAGCGAAGGGAATACAACACAAGAAATTCTTTGAGCTCTTTTTCTGGCAGAACTTTATCGAGCTTTATTGCGTGTATATACACGCTTTTTCAACAACTTGGCATAAGCCTAATTGCAATATATGCGAGCTTTATCATTCTCAAAAACTGCTTTGGTCTTTGGAGGTACAAATGAGAGCTTTGGTTATTTTTCTATGCCATAAACTTCTCTCAGATGGAAGTAAGGAATTCGCATTGTGTCTCTCTATATACGCGGACAAGATGTGCATAAGAGTTTTCGTCGATCCCGGCTAGCCCTGAAAGATGTTGAGGTGACCACTTGCATTATATTCTTCTTATACTACCTGATATGCTAGTATCTATAGTATCACTCCATCTTGATGAACAAATCCTCCCGTTTCCGACATCAGCTCAGCCAACTCCAGAAAAGCCGAAGATGATTTTTACAGCAAGTCATGGACTTTCAATCTCTTGAAATATATAAAGTATATGTTTACTCATATGATATTCGAATGAAAACTTCAGTTTTGTTTGTCTAATCTGGCTTTCTAATATCTTTTGTTCTGCTGGCGTGATAGATTTTCCTACTAGCTTAAGATCCATTCATATGTCGGATATTAGCTTCTCCAAAGCACTTCAGCTCTTTGACTTTATGATGAGCTACTATTCCCTTGAGTGGGTCTTGACCTCTCAATAATCTCATTCCATTTCCAACTTCTGTGTATAATGTTGGTATTGCAAACTTTGAAACCCCTGTCTTCCTGCATTCGAGGAAAGTATATCCTTTGTATCGAAGAGTTACAGTTACAGTTTGTTCGGCGCATCTGTCGAATCCCCCAGACCTGCTACCCCGACAAAAACGGTCTATTGTGGCACACAAACAAGCTCAAAGAGCTAAACTTCTACCTCCAGTGCCATCTTCCAAAGGGAAGAGGTGATAACAGAGGAGGAGTAGTTCATGAGTTCCCCTAGAACCAGCCTGAGCGAACCTTGTCTGCCGCTGGGCAGTCACTGAGGATATGCTCAATGGTTTCATCCTCTTATAAGCAAAGAGAGTCCTTGTATATCGAAGAGCTAGGATGCAGGCTACGATTCATATTCAAACTCTTCTATCGAACTCGAGAATTTTATTCGCCGTCCATTTAACTACCCTGAGAGAGTAGTTGACTCTCCAGAGTGCCAAATTGTTCGTAGGATAAACGTAGGATAAACTAACAACTGTGCAGTTTATGCATTCCTAATTTAAGTTATCTCCAGAGCACCACTCTCTCACATTCATTTGTTATTAAAAAAAACGAAAATGAAATATATAACGTTTTTAAAATTATTACATAATCACTTAAGCTCTTCTTGACAAAAAGACACTTAAAGAGTGTTTGAAACATTCTGAAATACGATTCCCCAAGTGAGCAGTCTACAAACTAAGGATGATAGCCATCATAAATATAGAGGTGTTTTGAAAGATGAAAGTTGCAATAACTGGAGCCAATGTTATAATACGATCACGTCATCGAGTTCGAATAAGCCTACTGTACCAGATTCTAAAACATATGTGGCAACTACGCTGGACGCAACAACATGCTAATGGTGAAAGATTGAATAAAATTCGGACGCAGCATTGTGCTACATATGAAAACAAAATATACGCCGGACGCACTAATGGTAGGACCATGAAAGGACGCAATAATGTGCGTATATCAACTTCTTTATTGATGAAGATATTTGAGATCTGAAACGACCAAACTACGTAATTTTTTGCGTAGATTAATATACTTCGATCAGATTCCACCTAGGTAGCGTATTTCTGGGAGACGCAATAAGGTTGCTTTTTGAAAGGACGCAATAAAGTATGCCAGATGTAAATATATATATATATATATATATATATATATATATATATATATATATATATACTCCATTTGGGGGCCTTGACGATGACAAACTGGCTAGCTCAATTCAGATCGTAACACTTGTCGATATTCATATCGTCGGGTGGTATGCATCTGAATTTATCCTCATTATTCTATTCATTGCCTCCCTGTTTAGGCGTGATCACTTTCTTCATTATTGTATCGCCGGCATCGTACTCTGTCGAGAACCGAGCGCGTCTCAGACTTCCCATCATACGTCCGACGTTCGCAAGGCGAACCGGCGTACTGAATTAGGGAAAATATGGGACATATGCTATTGTCTTCGTCTTGGTTTCTATCTGGGGGGGATTGAATCGGATACCGTTTCATGTTGGATGGCGCTGTGGGTAAATAAATAATACCCACTAGAACATAACAACATTGAATAAAGTTCCATCAATTCCAAACGTT
Organism: Coccinella septempunctata; assembly: GCF_907165205.1. Lineage (NCBI taxonomy): Eukaryota > Metazoa > Arthropoda > Insecta > Coleoptera > Coccinellidae > Coccinella > Coccinella septempunctata. The sequence continues at coordinate 5,270,984 of NC_058194.1, read as the reverse complement.
CTCCACCGTGGGAAAATGCTATGTTGCTCTGATGAGGCCAAATGAGGCCGAAACCATGGTCAGCATCTGCTTTTCTTCGGTGGAGCGTACTCCATTTGGGGGCCTTGACGATGACAAACTGGCTAGCTCAATTCAGATCGTAACACTTGTCGATATTCATATCGTCGGGTGGTATGCATCTGAATTTATCCTCATTATATATATATATATATATATATATATATATATATATATTTACATCTGGCATACCTTATTGCGTCCTTTCAAAAAGCAACCTTATTGCGTCTCCCAGAAATACGCTACCTAGGTGGAATCTGATCGAAGTATATTAATCTACGCAAAAAATTACGTAGTTTGGTCGTTTCAGATCTCAAATATCTCTATTAATAAAGAATTTGATATACGCACATTATTGCGTCCTTTCATGGTCCTACCATTAGTGCGTCCGGCGTATATTTTGTTTTCATATGTAGCACAATGCTGCGTCCGAATTTTATTCAATCTTTCACCATTAGCATGTTGTTGCGTCCAGCGGAGTTGCCACATATGTTTTAGAATCTGGTACAGTAGGATTATTCGAACTCGATGACGTGATCGTATTATACCATTGGCTCCAGTTATTACAACTTTCATCTTTCAAAACACCTCTATATTTATGATGGCTATCATCCTTAGTTTGTGGACTGCTCACTTGGGGAATCGTATTTCAGAATGTTTCAAACACTCTTTAAGTGCCTTTTTGTCAAGAAGAGCTTTAGTGATTATGTAATAATTTTAAAAACGTTATATATTTCATTTTCGTTTTTTCAATAACAAATGAATGTGAGAGAGTTGTGCTCTGGAGATAACTTAAATTAGGAATGCATTAACTGCACAGTTGTTAGTTTATCCTACGTTTATCCTACGAACAATTTGGCAGTCCGGAGAGTCAACTACTCTCTCAGGGTAGTTAAATGGACGGCGAATGAAATTCTCGAGTTCGATAGAGGAGTTTGAATATGAATCGTAGCCTGCATCCTAGCTCTTCAATATACAAGGACTCTCTTTGCTTATAGGAGGAAGAAACCATTGAGCATATCCTCAGTGACTGCCCAGCGGCAGTCAAGGTTCGCTCAGGCTGGTTCTAGGTGAACTCATGAACTACTCCTCCTCTGTTAGCACCTCTTCCTTTTGGAAGATAGCACTGGAGGTAGAAGTTTAGCTCTTTGAGCTTGTTTGTGTGCCACAATAGACCGCTTTGGTCGCGGTAGCAGGTCTGGGGGATTCGACAGATGCGCCGAACAAACTGTAACTGTAACTCTTCGATACAAAGGATATACTTTCCTCGAATGCAGGAAGACAGGGGTTTCAAAGTTTGCAATACCAACATTATACACAGAAGTTGGAAATGGAATAAGATTATTGAGAGGTCAAGACCCACTCAAGGGGATAGTAGCTCATCATAAAATCAAAGTCAAAGAGCTGGAGTGCTTTGGAGAGGCTAATATCCGACATATGAATCGATCTTAAGCTAGTAGGAAAATCTATCTCGCCAGCAGAACAAAAGATATTAGAAAGCCAGATTAGATAAGCAAAACTGAAGTTTCCATTCGAATATCATATGAGTAAACATATACTTTATATATTTCAAGAGATTGAAAGACCATGACTTGCTGTAAAAATCTTCTGCTTTTCTGGAGTCGGCTGAGCTGATGTCGGAAACGGGAGGATTTGTTCATCAAGATGGAGTGATACTAGATACTAGAATACTAGGTAGTATAAGAAGAATATAATGCAAGTGGTCACCTAAACATCTTGCAGGGCTAGCCGTGATCGACGAAAACTCTTATGCACATCTTGTCCGCTTGCAGAATTCATTCTTTATCAGGGTCTATAGAGAGACACAATGCGAATTCCTTACTTCCATCTGAGAGAAGTTTATGGCATAGACAAATAACCAAAGCTCTCATTTGTACCTCCAAAGACCAAAGCAGTTTTTGAGAATGATAAAGCTCGCATATATTGCAATTGGCATATGCCAAGTTGTTGAAAGCGTGTATATACACGCAATAATGCTCGATAAAGTTCTGCCAGAAAAAGAGCTCAAAGAAATTCTTGTGTTGTATTCCCTTCGCTGCCAAAAATAATGTGGTAGTGAACGAAGAACAGAAAAGTGAAAAATACAAAGGATCAATGTTCGAACAGGGGGCTTCATACCCAGGGCATAAAGTTTGAATGGTAAATCTGATTGAAGAATTTTTAGATCTGGGAACTAATAACTTTACTGAATTGGATATTATTCTGGCCTGCAGAACTCTGGCAGAATGAAAAACTATCTCAAGAACGTGGGGACAACACCTGGTTTTGTAACTAGGGCAAGAAATGGGGTTCTGGACATGACAATGGTCAACGCAGCTTCCAGAAGAAGTGTTAAAGCTTGGGAAATGGTGACCCAACCATCGATCTCTGACCATAGGATAATCGAATATATAATAACAGATGAGGCACTGATCCACCATTAAGATCCATCTGAAGCAAAACTTACAACAGTTCGAAACTAATTGGCCAAACCTCTCGCATTACGATCTGGAACAAAAAGTCGATCAGGGAATTTTAGAGGCTTTCCACTCCAGTTATCCACTCCCGGAAGTTTGAATAAGTGAGGATGCATCTAATTAATCCTATTCGTGCATGGGCTCATGCCGACGATTTTAAAATCTCTGGTGATATAGGCTCTATTGAAGACTGCGTTTCCAGCGTGCTTTGTGGACTCATTCTTGATTTGGTGTGGCAGAAATCAACTACCATTGAGCATTTTTGAGTGCAATGTCGCCACGTACACAAGGAAGAAGAACTATTCATTGTATAGTTATAGTCTTGATGGCAGGGTCCTGAGCAAAAAAACGGAGATAAAAGATCTTGGCGTTGTTTTGATCAAAATGTTACATTTGTTCCTCATGTTAATCATTTACTTGGTACGAGGCCAAGAATGTATGAATTCATCGTGCGTAATGGCAAATATTTTCTGATCCGGAAACCATGATTTTGCTGTTCAATACATTTGACGAGCAAACTGGAATTTGGATGCATTGCTTGGAACCCAATATACGATTGCCATACACATCACAATGATATATATTCCGAACGAAAATCGACAAAAGATTTGTAATGGATCATAATTAAATATGAGTTAGTTTTGATGGTGTATATGAATCAGCACCCACGCTAAAAGGTCAGGTAGTGGAACATCTGACGGCGACGCTCTTTGATTTATATGAAATTACAATATCCGTACTTTGGGGTGACTGCTGACTACCTCTCTTCTATTGATATGTGGTCTGAATATTTTATTCACAAATAATATATGATATTTGAGCAGTAAATGCAGTTTCAGCCAATACAATTCTTTTGAAACAACAACGTCAAGGCAGAAACTTATGTGGTGTACTGACACACCGCGTTTCACTAAAATGAGATCTGACCACTTTTTCAAGTTTTCTGTTCTATGAACTAGTGACAATTTTTAATCATTACAAAATACTTGTAGATTGTTTTGTAATTTCATATACCTACATCAAAGCATGTCGCCGCTAGGTGTTCCACTACCTGACCTTGAGAGTGGGTGCTGACTTATGTACACCCTCAATACTAAATCATATTAAATTATGCGCCAGTACAAAACTTTTGCCGAATTTCGTTGCCAGCTCTCGGACTAATGGAGGCTGTTCAGAGAAGTTTTTTCGAGAAAGATCATGTTGTTTTGTTGAATAAATTCGGTGCAGTTAAGCTTGATGTCAGGAAGGGCGTTGTTTGTTTGAGGTTCTTTCATGGTCCCTCGAATGGCACATCTACTCGCTAGACTAGGATTTCATGTAGGACGCCCAAGTTCTAGACCCGTACGCTTGTTCAAGCTTACTACGCCCAGAACAAATATATTGTTTCAGTCATCTGTGTACAATATGAGTTGTTTTAAATTCAATCAGATCTCGCATCTCTGTGATATACACTTTGACAGACAGTCCTTTTTAATTAATATATTACAAATACACTACATATATACAAGAGTTTACATAATTTGTAGAACTTTTTAATTTTTGTGGTAATGTAACTTCTAAACCCACAGCACTCAGAATACAAAAGGTCATGGCAAAAAGAGTAATCAACCCCACAATATCGCTCAATAAGCCAGACGGATAATTCACCGAAGGAGAACAGGAACGATCTTTCAGTTTTCCCAAAACAACCTTCACAGGTAGTAAACCCATAACTAGAATCGATACAGCAATATAGACCAAGAATCCTCGTAAGGAAGATTGGGATATTTAAAAGACGATGTTTGGAGTGGGCGATGAACACCTTCAATCTATATAGATCACCAGAAGTGTAAAGTAAAATCCTAGAAGAGATTTGTCTTCATCTTCTGAAGATAACCAGAAGCTGCTTAGAATGAGTCATATACACAGAAAATGGAGAAGGACAAAAGTTCCCTTCACACCAAAATGGGGACCCACAATCTTCAAGAACAATTAATTCAACATCGTTTCTATTGAAGACGATGAAGAAAGTAGTAGATAACAACATAAGAACATAGAATCTGGAGAATACACCAATTCACAATTGCCAGATGGCCTACAGGACGACCGATCAACAAAAACTGCTCTGTTTGACCGTATGACTCTATAGCTAGGTTCCTGGTCCCTCGGGAACTAAAGGAAATGACTAAAGGAAATGAAGAGGCAAATACACTTGCCTCTAGCAACAAGGGAAGTTGACGTTTATTCATCTAGTGGAATAAAAAAATTTCAATTCACAAGTGAAATGAGTTGACATAAGCATAAGCGGATAAAGCGATACCTTTCATGTCAATTTATAAATCCGATAATTCTCTGGAAAGTGTTATCGTTTGATTTCTAATTGAAGTGGAATAAAATTCACGTGAGTTATAATTTTTTTTCATTCGAAAAAATAATAATGACAATATCAGTTGAAAGAACACCATAAGGGCACTTCAATCGGACCTGCTATTGCTCTAGAGACAGAATCCAATTCTTCACCTAACAGACTTTCTGGATGACCTTGGAGCCTAGGAAGCTAAATCATTTCAGTTGTGCAAATACAACTTGGTTTACTTGTATACACAGTTGCCAGATTTAGGACGCAACATTATGCGTCGTGTGAAAGATGTATATTGACTGGATATCAGTTTTCACCATTTGAAGCGCCCCCGAAGCGGAATTTGCGTCAACTAAAAATATACTTTAGGTTTCATGAGACGCACTTTACTGCGTCTAGAGATATGTTTTTCAACATGGAATAACTCTTTTATCAAAAGATGAATGAAATCTATAATTGTTCCAAAGATAGCTCTCGACGTCCTTCACGATTTGCGACCACCCCTGTCGTTGAATCCCTCGAAATACCAGAGAAAACTTTGAAAAACAATGCTGCGTCCGGTATACGGGCGCAGTATTATTCAGGACGCAATAGTGTATGGCCCAAAGACAATGTATGGACGCAACATAGTATGCTGGATAAATATATATATATATATATATATATATATATATATATATATATATATATATATATATATATATATATATATATATAAATATATATATATATATATATATATATATATATATATATATATATATATATATATATATATATATTATATTATTGTGATGTCTTTTATTTACACTGAAGAAGGCGGATGCGCCGAAACGTTTGTAAACATTAAAGAAAATTTCAACTCCAACTTAGATACCCAATGAACAAGTCCTTTACATATATATATATATATATATATATATATATATATATATATATATATATATATATATATATATATATATATATATATATATATATATATATATATATATATATATATATATATATATATATATATATAGTTATAAAGTGTTAATACCACCTCCAAAATAGTAACTCGTTTAACGCTCTCACCTCATATATATCGATGTCACCTCCGAAATCGGAGGTGACAACGTTTTGCCTTGTTTTTTAGCTTGTTAGATTCAGGAGGCTTCAGGGATCAACATATCAAAAAATCGTTTTGAGGTCACAACGCACCCCGTTTATGTACTGAACAATCTTTTAGTTCGAGTGTATATCACTGGCGCTAGTGTGCCGAGCTGTATATAGAAGAATTGCTCTGCGGGACTCTTTGCTGGTTAGCACCTCCGAAAATGGCAACGTTGTACCGTACAAGCAGATGTAGACAGGCGGAATATCAGTATACGGAGGAATTAAGTAAAGAGAGGCGCAGCGCGCTATCTCCTCCATAATTGCAATCCAGGCGGCATATCTCAACAATTTTTATCGCATTCTTTTGTAGGGGAAAGAATCACGAGAAAGAAAACCAATCTTAGCTCTCTCGAATGGGATTATGACTGTATACATTTCATCGTGTGTATCTATGCATCCGTTGAACTTCTTTCATCTCAAGCTAACACCATAATTCTGAATTTGGCGATTTAATTACTTACTTGAAAACAAATCGATTTGAATCTTGTACATAATAGTGATTCTTTCTATGAAAATGATCTATATAGATAATACCACTCATTAGAATAACGAATAAATCAGTAATGTTCTTAGAACATAGAATAACAGGAAGGAGCTTTTCTAGGTACACCTAGAGGTAAAATATATCTATATATACTATGAAGAACTTTCTTTCAGCTCGAACTTTCGATATTCATTTATATCAACATCGATAGCACTACAAAAAGTGTATCACTCACAAGAGCGTAATGCTCTATGTAGGGAAACGGCTTAAATGGATGATACCAGATAGTTTTTTGTTAAGAATGTACAACTACCTGCAAGATAACACAACAGGAGAAAAATTATTCATTGTTTCAAACACTTGTTAAAATACATATCGGGCTAAAAACCCTGAATCTACGCCAACACGAATCACGAATTTGTACAATTGGAGATATTTCAAGTTATTCCGTCTCTGGTTTCTGCATGATTTTATCGGGCCAAATGTTGCCTTGTTTCGGCCGGTTTGATAACCACTGATAGGAAATATTGACGAATTTTCAATGAAGTGTGAGAAATTTTTGAATTTCTTTTTCCTATTTTTTAATGAATAACCACTGATATATCTATGGGAGATGATTCCCCAACATGAGGGTTCCTCAAGCAACTGAAGAACAGAAGAATCTTCACTTGGAAGGCCGAACCTAGTCGAAAGACCTTCATGGTCATAAGCAAGATTTGGAATACTATTAATTCCACTACTGGGTAAACTGAGCTTACCTTCACCCACCTGAAGATGTTATTGTGTCGTGGTTCAAAACTAATTTTGTAAAATCGTATTATCTATTTTGAGTTCAATTATGGATCTTCATCCAGTATCAGTCACATCAATTCAATATATCTCTATAATTCTGAATTTGGCGAAATAATTCATTACCTACCTGAAATAAAACCATAATAATATTGATTCTTTCTATGAAAATTATTTATATAGATAATACTTCCTATTAGAATAACGAATAATCAGAAATGTTACATTGCATATAAAAAAATGAGCTGTTCAGAGAAAGGAGAATACTTTTTGGAAAAGAATATTCAGAAGTACAGGCCGATCCTAAGGCGTGCCGAATTCCTTATGTGCCGCTCCGCTGCTCCAAAGACAAAAAATATACTTTTTTTTTACATATATACGGTGTCCCAGATAAGATGAAAAACATTTTAATGTGAGATAGAGAACACCTCGAGGATTACGAAGAACCCCCACATGTAGTATCTAAGAGTTCTAGATTCTGATTTACAGGGTGTTTTTCAAATTTAAATGGAAATTGAAACCACTCTATCTCCTGAACGGAGATATTCATCCGAAATTTGATATGAAGATAGCTTCTATGAGGTTCCAGAAACTGATTTTTCGTCTTGATAGCGACAATAATTTTTTCTATCGTGTCGATATTCAACATCCTATTGATCTCATAACGAAGTGAATTTTGAATTTTTATGGATTTAATCAATTGAATCACTATTGAATGTTAATTTTAGTTTTCATTTGATCGACTACTTAGATCAGTTTTCTGAAGAGTAACTCGAGGATGGTTCTTCAACAATTATTTATTTTTAAGTAATTTAATTGGTAAAAATAAAATATAAAGTGATCGTTTTCATCCTATGATGAAGTGAATTTTATATCTTAATGAATTGCATTAAAGAATTAATTGTTCCTACATCTTTGGTTGCAGAGATGATTTTATTTGATGTTATTTTATAGAACGCACCGCACCTTTGATTTTTTTTTGTATTGGATCAAATGAAAATTGGAATAAACATTCAATAATGTATATTTAATTGATTAAATTCGTAAAGATTCAAAATTCACTTCGGTATGAGAAGAATAGAATGTTAAATATCAACACGAGAAAAAACTTATTGTCACTATCAAGAAATTGAATAAATAAAATTTACAGTTTACGCAGATATCGAGAAATCATGAAATTCATTGGGTGATTTCGCGAAATTTTAACGACAACGACTGTCCAAATTTACTGTCCTGCAAATAGAATGATATTGATTGCAGTTTTCTGGAACCTCATGGAAACTATCTCCATTCCAAATTTCGGATGAATAGGCGATTCCGTTCAGGAGATAGAGTTGTTTTAATTTCCACTCCACTCAAACTTTAAAAACACCCTGTAAATGAGAATCTATAATCTCCCATTTGGATGATGATGTCCCTGCCCTCCGACATCTTCTCTACAGATTTTTATGTTATCTAATCTACACAATAAAAATGCAATTTACATTTTTAAGTACACCCATGCAGTAACTGTAGGAAGCATCATAATTGAACCTTAGCCGTTTTTGTTTTTACGACCACGCGATTCTATTTCAAAATCTGGTAATTTTTACAAACCCTAGACATTCCTATCTCGAGTCCCTATCGATAACGATAATTGCTCTCAGATGGTGGTTTGTTCGATCTTTACATCACGTTCTTCTGAAGCAAGCATTCTTTTGTTTTTCTTTTTTTCGGTGAAAGGGAACAAGGAATATTCGATTTGACAAGATTGAAAAATTCAGTTTCATTTAATATTTTTCGTCGTCTCATTCAAAATTTGGATAATTGGAGTTAGAAAGTAATACTCAATAATTGACACTGACTGACAAATGAAGGTGGCTGTCTGAGGCCATCCCTTTTATTTGGGCAAAAAGTTAGGGGTGGTTTCTCGGGGGTTGTTTGTCAGGGGGTGGATTTTGCTATGCTGCATGAAAGAGCGTATGGTCTCCTACGACAAGTATTTTTTTCAATTTTTTTTTTCCGCAGGTAACTGAGATATTTGCTGGCCTAAAAGCTCTGGGACACCCGGTATACAGGATATCTGTAAACAAATGCGAAGGACTAAGGGAGATGATTCCTTAATGAGAATAAGCGGGGCTAGTTCCTATAAATTTTTTCCCAAATAGACAGCTCTTCCAAGATGCAGCCTTGGAAGGCGATGACGAGTCTACAGTTTTTAATTTTTTTTTACAGGTTCTGAAAAACACTGAGTCATAAAACTATACATATTATGAAGCACTGAGTAGATTGGTACCAGTTTCAACTTCGGCAAGCTCGCAGTTTAGGCGGTAACTTCCTATCGATTTTTTTTAATGTGTCTCTCCCTTAAATTCAAAAATTTCTGTTGTTCAAAAATGTTGAAATTTGAGTTATTATGCTATTGTCATAGAAGTATACGAAACTATCAGGTCGGGGGATCCAAGATTTCGGGCCGATTCACATCAAAAAAAACATAATAAAATGAATTTCGTGAATACCGAGGCTGAAAACCACTATTCTCCGCTATTAAAAATTTAATATTATTCCAATAAAATACCGAGTTAATTAATGCTACGTTGCTATTACTATAAGGCCCGGTTGTTCAGTTCAGGATAAGGCCGAGATTTAAGATGATCCTAGATAATCTGACAGAACTGAACTGAAATGTCAAAATCAATCTAGGATAAACTTTAATCCCGAACTGAACAACTGCTATACATGTAGAGTTTCGGATTTTGCGAGAATCTACTGCTTTTTCTTCAAAACAACAACTGCGCTGAAGGAAATGTGATTGACTGTTATCTATATCATTTACATCATTATTTGCCGAACTTCAAAGTTCTGAATGAATTAAAATCTAAACTTGAAAATACACGAGATAATTTTCGCAAGAATTTCAATGAAATCTGAAAATTTTCATCATTCTGGAGCATTCTGAACATCAATAATTCTCGAATCATCCATGGAATAAATTCAATTTTATCCAATATAACACGCAAAACGAAATGTTATTCGAACTCGGCATCTTGAGCAATTCGTTCCTAAAGAGCCCGAATCAGGTAGAAAATTTTGAACCCTTCATATCAGCGTTAACACGTGTTTTGCAGTAAACAGATGCCGATTTCGTTTTCAACGGGCCATGTAACTAGGGTCGGCGTTGGGTGAAAGGATGAACGGTTCTTACAACAAGAAGAATTTGAATTTTCATATGACGGTGAGGGCATTTGTTTTAAAATTTTCAGAGTACAAGAAGTATACAGGGTGTTTCACAAGTAAACAGACAAATGAAAACCGTGAATAGAGGGCGTTGAGCTGAGTTCAGAATCATACCATATACAGGGTGTTCCAAAACTAGTGAATCAAACGTCACACCACGATAGAGTAAACCAAATATTATCGAATGACACCAACATTAGTTCGACGAAAATGTACCATTTCCAAAATAATCAGAATTTTATTAAAATACATAAAGTTGCCGATTTTCGAACTATTTTTCCTTATAACAGGGCCAGTTTGTGGAAATGGATATCGATTTTAAATTATATTGAAGTAATATTATTGTTTCATCTCCCCTAATTGAAATTATTTTAAGTAGTTAATCGATAACCATAATCTAAGTAAATGTAAATCAAAACAATTGTTTTTTCTACATGATTTTTAATACTCAGAATAAACAGGGGTGATAATATGGGAGAAAAACGCTATCCCTAATAACAAATTGGCCTAGTCCTTGTGACTGAAAAAATAGTTCGAAAATCGGCAACTTTAGGTTAGGTTTTTTTAGAAACGGTACATTTTCGCTCAACTAATGTTGGTGTCATTCGATAGTATTTGATCTACTCTCTATCGTGGTGTGACGTTTGATTCAATAGTTTTGGGGCACCCTATATATAGGTTTCTTCGGGGTTTTTTGAAATTTCTCGAATTTCCGTTTGGCTATAACTCCTGAAATTCTGATCAAGTCGACTGAAAATTTATATTTAGCCTTGAGTCGTTAATTTCATCGAAACAGAGCATTAAAATTCGACAAAAATCTGGACCGGGCTCAGTGAGGCTTTACTTAACTTCAAACTCATAAAAACACCATGTATGTAGTTTTTTAATCATAATTTCAACTTTTTTGTTATCTGCATTATTATTGTCTCAAAATGAATTGATTTTTGGGTTGCCCCAACTGTTGATCATGTTCTAGAAATAATTGTTTTGGTCAGACGCCTCTAAGGAATAGAGCACTTCATGAAAATGTATTTAGAAATCCTTAATTGATTTTTTTCAAAGAATATTCTGTTGAATGTGTTCAACAATTATACCATATTCGGTCTTCAAAATACTCTTTCACGAGGATAAAATGTTTCAAAATTGATAATATCCAAATATGGATGGAAAAACTACGCTATCTTGAAACTAAAATTTAAAACTTGATATTCAGAATGAATCTATTTTTCTATGGACATCTAGTTGTGTGAATAAAAACAAAGAAAGAAATCGCGGGGTGTCAGATCTGGAGATCTAGCAGTCCAATATTGGGGTCCTACCCTTCTAATAAAATGACCTGAAATACTGATAAATACTTTTGCTGGTGCATGAATATCATCAATGTTCCAATAACAAATTGTAATAAGACCAGAACAATCCATAGATTTCCATAGATCCAATAATGACTATAACGGAATCAGTGAGTGCCAATCATTACCTTCACTAAAAGACCAAATGAGGTGAAAATCAGTTCGGAAAATTACTTCAGTTCCACGTTGTCCATAAAAAGCGATTCATTCGGAAGATATCGAATTATAATTATTATTTTCATGATCATGATAGCGTAGTTTTTTATTTCTATTTTTGTTCATTATCAATAATAAAGCTTATTATCACTGTTAATGACTTATCTGAATAACCAGATATGCTATAAATATCAAAAACAAATGCAAGACATATATTGAGAACGAAAAAATTCAGTTGAACATTTCCAATTCCATTTTTAGATTTCCTCAGTTGATTGGCGATCATATTCATCCCATTAATTAATGTGAAGTGAAAGTCAATATGCAGCGCTGTTTTTTCCAGACATTTCACGATCAAACAATTATTCATTAGAAATAATCTGAAAAGGCATACCAAAGTTTCATTGATTTTGAGAAAATCAATGAAGATACCTGAAAAATTCAAAATTATGACGAGAAAAACTACAAACAGAGTGTTTTGCATGACTTTAAATTTGAATATATCCTCAATGAGTCCGGTCCTGTGTTCGTCAACTTTTAATGTTCTGTTTTATTGAAACTTAGAAGTTTAAGCGGATAATGAATTTTTAGCCGAATCCAACTAAAATATTTGGAGTTATAGCCGAACAAAAATTGGGGAAATTTGAATAAACTCCTCTCTATATCGGAAACGGAATGCCTAAGACACACATATGAGGTGTTTTTGAACTAAGCTCAATGCCCTCTATTCACGGTTTTCGTTTGTCCATTTACTTGTGAAACACCCTGTGTACTGAAAAATTTCAAAAGACTCATCGAGCAATTAAGAAATGCCATTAAACCAAGGAGTTTCTTTTGAACCGCTATGATGAAAAATGTCAATATCCAGTTATTATTATTATTTGGGGTGATTCATCGAAAATCCCCAATATCTCGAAAACCAAGGCACTTTTGCCAAACGTAAAATATATTTATTTGAACCGCCATAGAGTACTCTACCCGCAGGCTCCATATTATCCATTCATTACGCCACACCCTGTATAATTATTATTATTATATCAATAAATTGAAAATAAACAGACATGAATACTAGGCAGTTGTTTTGTTTGAAGGTGAAGCTCCTGTTGCTTCAAACTTCTTTTAATTATTTTGACTACCATTCACGCAAGATGATTTTTGTTGAGGAATTCAACATTCTCGTAATTATCCGTTCATTTCTTCAAGAGATACCCATTCCCTACCACCTATGAGTATTCAAATCAATGCTAACACTGCATCAAATGCATTTCATCTTCGTGTTGATTTTTTTGAATTCTACAACTGATGTAACATCTTCAGCCTTCAGCCAAAGAAAATAAACAACAGTAACTCTCCTCAAGCTACTGATTACTTCTATTTTCCATGTAAATAAATAGATTTGGTATGTCTTCAATCAGTTTGTATAAATGTCAATTATGTTCGTTACATATTTTCGACGCAATATTTTCCGAAGTGATTTGATATTGTGATGAAATACGTGATTACTGAGAGTCTCACGTAGAACGGACTACGTAGCACTGATTTAAAACTCAAAAATGTTTTGACAAGCGTCTTAACCCAACATTTTTGTACCATACAGAGTGAAAGGTATTCAATTTCCATGGCCAATCCTGCGCTAAAATGAAAGTGAATGAAGTATAGAAGCTGAAAGTAAAACGTATATCTTTGTTGATTCATTCGGGAAAAACATTTCAATGGAGTTCCTCATGTCGTGAATATAATGCCCAAAATTTAGATAACTATTTCATACCAGAACAAATTCGGTAAAATTTTCTTTGGAATTAATCTAATATGTAACGAAAAATTTCATTGTCATGTATCATTCATTTTAGGACCTATACGGTATTAAACTCCCCTATCGGACGAAGTATCGTAGACATAGCATAATTATTCAAAACTGTTGATATTCATGAAGAAAAGATAATAATTTCTGTCCAAATTCATTTACTCCGAATCCTTATCAATCAATTATTAGCGTATGAAGTTTATCAATATTAGTATCGTTCTCGAACTATTTACAGGTTTCAATATGTGTGAATGAATCGGAAAAGCAGCTGTATTCTATATATGAGTAGAATTCAACCTGCCTTACTATCTGTCCTCCTAAAATCTGGCAACGTTGCGGGAGGTGAGAGCGCACTACTAATATGAAATATATGCAGAGGTAGTAAGGTCTGATTGGTTTGAAGAATAATTTTTCGATAAAAATCTTTTCCCCTCTTTAGGTACCCCTGTTATTTACCTTCCCCTCTTCATATATAAGCAAAAATTATTCCAATTAAAAAACTCCTTCACCCGGAGGTCAGGTCGCCCAATGAACTTAACGGAGGTAACAACGAACTACAGGTTCATATATATATATATATATATATATATATATATATATATATATATAGTTATAAAGTGTTAATACCACCTCCAAAATAGTAACTCTTTTAACGCTCTCACCTCATATATATCGATGTCACCTCCGAAATCGGAGGTGACAACGTTTTGCCTTGTTTTTTAGCTTGTTAGATTCAGGAGGCTTCAGGGACCAACATATCAAAAAATCGTTTTGAGGTCACAACGCACCCCCTTTATGTACTGAACAATCTTTTAGTTCGAGTGTATATCACTGGCGCTAGTGTGCTGAGCTGTATATCGGAGAATTACTCTGAAAGACTCTTTGCTCGTTTGCACCTCCGAAAATGGCAACGTTGTACTGTGCAAGCAGATGTAGACAGGCGGAATATCAGTATACGGAGGAATTAAGTAATGAGAGGCGCAGCGCGTTTTCTCCTCCATTATTGCAAGCCAGGCGGCATATCTCAACGATTTTTTATCGCATTCCTTTGTAGGGGAAAGAATCACGTGAAAGAGAACCAATCTTGGCTCTCTCGAATGGGATTATGACTGTTTATATTTCATCGTGCGTATATCTATGCATCCGTTGAACTTCTTTCATCTCAAGCTTACACTATAATTCTGAATTTGGCGAACTATTTCATTACCTATCTGAAAACGAATCGATTTGAGTCTTGTCCATAATGATATTTCTTCTCTCTATGGAAATGATCCATATAGATAATACTACCTATTAGTATAACGAATAATCAGTATTGTATCATTGCATATAATAAAATAACCTGTTCAGAGAGAAACATTTTTTGGATAAGAAAATTCAGATGTTAATGGTGATGAATATTCAAGGACAATGAGCCAATCCGAAAATTTTTATTTCAGAATCAGGAGAAAAAAATGCTACAAATTTCACAATATCACACAAATGAACAACGTCGGCTAAACCGAATGTTTGACATTGTGTTATTTCAAATGGAACGCTCTTTATATTTTTTTCTTGAATCAGATTTCTCAAAGATTTTGAGGAATCCTTTGCTCAGAAACATCTCTTTTATTATCGATTATGTTTAAATATTGGATTTTCCCAAAAATTTTAAGAGCTTTTAGCATCTCTCTGGTTTAAATATTTCAGTGATGTATCATAAAGAAAATTACCAATTATATCGAAACAAGTAAGATTTTATGAAGAATTCGCCAAAACAGATTTGCATTTTTCGATAGATCATACAGGGTGTAAGGGAAAAAATAAACAATATTGAAGTCTTTGGAAGGCCTCGAGTCAACATATTTTGAAATTGCAACCATATTTTTGTCAAGATATAATGAATCTTCAAAATGAAGTTAATAATATAGATACATACTCGGATACATATGATTGAGATACAGATGATTGATTAACTTCTACTATCTAGAATAAAAAGGTACATAGATAAAATATAGCTATATACAGGATATCTGTAAACAAATGCGAAGGAATAAGGGAGATGATTCCTTAATGAAAATAAGCGGGGGTATTTCCTGTAAATTTTCCAAATCGACAGACCTTCCAAGATACAGCCTTTGGAAGGCGATGACGAGTTTACAGTTTTTAATTTTTTCAACAGGTTCTAAAAAACACTGAGTCATAAAACTATACATATTATGAAGCACTGAGTAGATTGTTACCAGTTTCAACTTCGGCAAGCTCGTAGTTTAGGCGGTAAATTGCTATCGATTTTTTCAATGTGTCTCTCCCTTAAATTCAAAAATTTCTGTGAAAATGTTGAAATTTGAGTTATTATGCTATTGTCATAGAAGTATACGAAACTAGCAGGTCGGGGGATCCAAGATTTCGGGCCGATTCACCTTAAAAAAACATAATAAAATGAATTTCGTGAATACCTACCGAGGCTGAAAACCACTATTCTCCGCTATAAAAAATTAGTATTATTCCAATAATATACCGACTTAATGAATGCTACGTTGCTATTACTATAAGGCCCGGTTGTTCAGTTCAGGATGAGGCAGAGATTTAAGATGATCCTAGATAATCTGACAGAACTGAACTGAAATGTCAAAATCAATCTAGGATAAACTTTAATCCCGAACTGAACAACTGCTATACATGTAGAGTTTCGGATTTTGCGAGAATCTACTGCTTTTTCTTCAAAACAACAACTGCGCTGAAGGAAATGTGATTGACTGTTATCTATATCATTTACATCATTATTTGCCGAAATTCAAAGTTCTGAATGAATTAAAATCTAAACTTGAAAATATACGAGATAATTTTCGCAAGAATTTCAATGAAATCTGAAAATTTTCATCATTCTGGAGCATTCTGGACATCAATAATTCTCGAATCATCCATGCAATAAATTCAATTTTATCCAATATAACACGCAAAACGAAATGTTATTCGAACTCGGCATCTTGAGCAATTCGTTCCTAAAAAGCCCGAATCAGGTAGAAAATTTTGAACCCTTCATATCAGCGAACACGTGTTTTGCAGTAAACAGATGCCGATTTCGTTTTCAACGGGCCATGTAACTAGGGTCGGCGTTGGGTGAAAGGATGAACGGTTCTTACAACAAGAAGAATTTGAATTTTCATATGACGGTGAGGGCATTCGTTTTAAAATTTTCAGAGTACAAGGAGTATACAGGGTGTTTCACGAGTAAACAGACAAATGAAAACCGTGAATAGAGGGCATTGAGCTGAGTTCAGAATCATACCATATACAAGGTGTTCCAAAACTAGTGAATCAAACGTCACACCACGATAGAGTAAACCAAATATTATCGAATGACACCAACATTAGTTCGACGAAAATGTACCGTTTCCAAAATAATCAGAATTTTATTAAAATACATAAAGTTGCCGATTTTCGAACTATTTTTCTTAATAACAGGGCCAGTTTGTGAAAAAGGATATCGATTTTAAATTATATTGAAGTAATATTATTGTTTCATCTCCCCTAATTGAAATTATTTTAAGTAGTTAATCGATAACCATAACCTAAGTAAATGTAAATTAAAACAATTGTTTTTTCTACATGATTTTTAATACTCAGAATAAACAGGGGTGATAATATGGGAGAAAAACGCTATCCTTAATAACAAATTGGCCTTGTGACTGAAAAAATAGTTCGAAAATCGGCAACTTTGGTTAGGTTTTTTTAGAAACGGTACATTTTCGCTCAACTAATGTTGGTGTCATTCGATAGTATTTGATCTACTCTATCGTGGTGTGACGTTTGATTCAATAGTTTTGGGGCACCCTATATATAGGTTTCTTCGGGGTTTTTTGAAATTTCTCGAATTTCCGTTTGGCTATAACTCCTGAAATTCTGATCAAGTCGACTGAAAATTTATAATTAGCTTTGAGTTGTTAATTTCATTGAAACAGAGCATTAAAATTCGACAAAAATCTGGACCGGGCTCAGTGAGGCTTTACTTAACTTCAAACTCATAAAAACACCGTGTATGTAGTTTTTTAATCATAATTTCAACTTTTTTGTTATCTGCATTATTATTGTCTCAAATTGAATTGATTTTTGGGTTGCCCCACCTGTAGATCATGTTCTAGAAATAATTGTTTTGGTCAGACGCCTCTAAGGAATAGAGCACTTCATGAAAATGTATTTAGAAATCCTTAATTGATTTTTTTTCGAAGAATATTCTGTTGAATGTGTTCAACAATTATACCATATTCGGTCTTCAAAATACTCTTTCACAAGGATAAAATGTTTCAAAATTGATGATACCCAAATATGGATCGAAAAACTACGCTATCTTGAAACTAAAAATTAAAACTTGATCTTCAGAATGAATCTATTTTTCTATGGACAACTAGTTGTGTGAATAAAAACAAAGAAAGAAATCGCGGGGTGTCAGATCTGGAGATCTAGCAGTCCAATATTGTGGTCCTACCCTTCTAATAAAATGACCTGAAATACTGATAAATACTTTTGCTGGTGCATGAATATCATCAATGTTTCAATAACAAATTGTAATAAGACCAGAACAATCCATAGATTTCCATAGATCCAATAATGACTATAACGGAATCAGTAAAGAATTCGAAAGTGCATTTATCACACTTATTCGAAGTGCCATTACATTACCTTCACTAAATGACCAAATGAGGTGAAAATCAGTTCGGAAAATTACTTCAGTTCCACGTTGTCCATAAAAAGCGATTCATTCGGAAGATATCGAATTATAATTATTATTTTCATGATCATGATAGGGTAGTTTTTTCTATTTTTGTTTATTATCAATAATAAAGCTTATTATCACTGTTAATCACTTATCTGAATAACCAGATATGCTATAAATATCAAAAACAAATGCAAGACATATATTGAGAACGAAAAAATTCAGTTGAACATTTCCAATTCCATTTTTAGATTTCCTCAGTTGATTGGCGATCATATTCATCCCATTAATTAATGTAAAGTAAAAGTCAATATGCAGCGCTGTTTTTTCCAGACATTTCACGATCAAACAATTATTCATAAGAAATAATCTGAAAAGGCATACCAAAGTTTCATTGATTTTGAGAAAATCAATGAAGATACCTGAAAAATTCAAAATTATGACGAGAAAAACTACAAACAGAGTGTTTTGCATGAGTTTAAATTTGAATATATCCTCAATGAGTCCGGTCCTGTGTTCGTCAACTTTTAATGTTCTGTTTTATTGAAACTTAGAAGTTTAAGCGGATAATGAATTTTTAGCCGAATCCAACTAAAATATTTGGAGTTATGGCCGAACAAAAATTAGGGAAATTTGAATAAACTCCTCTCTATATCGGAAACGGAATGCCTAAGACACACATATGAGGTGTTTTTGAACTGAGCTCAATGCCCTCTATTCACGGTTTTCGTTTGTCCGTTTACTTGTGAAACACCCTGTGTACTGAAAAATTTCAAAAGACTCCTCGAGCAATTAAGAAATGCCATTAAATCAAGGAGTTTCTTTTGAACCGCTATGATGAAAAATGTCAATATCCAGTTATTATTATTATTTGGGGTGATTCATCGAAAATCCCCAATATCTCGAAAACCAAGGCACTTTTGCCAAACGTAAAATATATTTATTTGAACCCCCATAGAGTACTCTACCCGCAGGCTCCATATTATCCATTCATTACGCCACACCCTGTATAATTATTATTATTATATCAATGTACTGAAAATAAACAGACATGAATACTAGGCAGTTGTTTTGTTTGAAGGTGAAGCTCCTGTTGCTTCAAACTTTTTTCAATTATTTTGACTACCATTCACGCAAGATGATTTTTGTTGAGGAATTCAACATTCTCGTAATTATCCGTTCATTTCTTCAAGAGATACCCATTCCCTACCACCTATGAGTATTCAATTCAATGCTAACACTTCATCAAATGCATTTCATTCTCGGGTTGATTTTTTTGAATTCTACAACTGATGTAAAATCTTCAGCCTTCAGCCAAAGAAAATAAACAACAGTAACTCTCCTCAAGCTACTGATTACTTCTATTTTCCATGTAAATAAATAGATTTGGTATGTCTTCAATCAGTTTGTATAAATGTCAATTATGTTCGTTACATATTTTCGACGCAATATTTTCCGAAGTGATTTGACATTGTGATGAAATACGTAATTACTGAGAGTCTCACGTAGAACGGACTACGTAGCATTTATTTAAAACTCAAAAATGTTTTGACAAGCGTCTTAACCCAACATTTTCGTACCATACAGAGTGAAAGGTATTCAATTTCCATGGCCAATCCTGTGCTAAAATGAAAGTGAATGAAGTATAGAAGCTGAAAGTAAAACGTATATCTTTGTTGATTCATTCGGGAAAAACATTTCAATGGAGTTCCTCATGTCGTGAATATAATGCCCAAAATTTAGATAACTATTTCATACCAGAACAAATTCGGTAAAATTGTCTTTGGATTTAATCTCATATGTAACGAAAAATTTCATTGTCATGTATCATTCATTTTAGGACCTATACGGTATTAAACTCCCCTATCGGACGAAGTATCGTAGACATAGCATACTTATTCAAAACTGTTGATATTCATGAAGAAAAGATAATAATTTCTGTCCAGATTCATTTACTCCGAATCCTTATCATTCAATTATTAGCGTATGAAGTTTATTAATATCAGTATCGTTCTCGAACTATTTACAGGTTTCAGTATGTGTGAATGAATCGGAAGAGCAGCTGTATATGAGTAGAATTCAAGCTGCCCTACTTTCTGTCCTCCTGAAATCTGACAACGTTGCGGGAGGTGAGAGCGCACTACTAATAAGAAATATATGCGGAGGTAGTAAGGTCTGATTCGTTTAAAGAAAAATTTTTCAATGAAAATCTTTTCCCCTCTTTAGGTACCCCTGTTATTTACCTTCCCCTCTACATATATAAGCAAAAATTATTCCAATTAAAAAACTCCTTCACCCGGAGGTCAGGTCGCCCAATGAACTTAACGGAGGTAACAACGAACTACGGGTTCATATATATATATATATATATATATATATAGTTATAAAGTGTTAATACCACCTCCGAAATAGTAACTCGTTTAACGTTCTCACCTCATATATATCGCTGTCACCTCCGAAATCGGAGGTGACAACGTTTTGCCTTGTTTTTTAGCTTGTTAGATTCAGGAGGCTTCAGGGATCAACATATCAAAAAATCGTTTTGAGGTCACAACGCACCCCGTTTATGTACTGAACAATCTTTTAGTTCGAGTGTATATCACTGGCGCTAGTGTGCTGAGCTGTATATCGAAGAATTGCTGTGGGGGACTCTTTGCTCGTTAGCACCTCCGAAAATGGCAACGTTGTATTTTAAAAGCAGATGTAGACAGGCGGAATATAAGTATACGGATGAATTAACTGTAGAGAGGCGCAGCGCGCTATCTCCTCCATAATTGCAATCCAGGCGGCATATCTCAACGATTTTTTATCGCATTTATCTGTAGGGGAAAGAATCACGTGAAAGAAAACCAATCTTGGCTCTCTCGAATGGAATTACGACTGTTTATATTCCATCGTGTGTATCTATGCATCCGTTGAACTTCTTTCATCTCAAGCCAAATATTCAGATGTAAATGGTGATGAATATTCAAGGACAATGAGCCATTCCGAAAATTTTCATTTCAGAATCAAGAGAAAAAATGCTACAAATTTTACAATATCACAGAAATGAACAACGTCGGCTAAACCGAATGTTGGACATTGTTGTGTTATTTCAAATGGAACGCTCTATATATTTTTTTTAAATCGGATTGCTCAATGATTTTGAGGAATCCTCTGCTCAGAAACATCTGTTTTATTATCGATTATGTTTAATTATTGGATTTTCCCGAAAATTTGAATAGCTTGTACCATCTCTCTGGTTTAAAATACTGGAACTAACAATCTGCACTCAACTAGTAGAATACCTTCTAAAAGAAAAGATCCTTTTACCCACACAACATGGTTATGTAAGAGGTAGATCAACTCAGACAGCAGTGTTTGAGTTCATTTCAGGAATCCTTAATGCCTTGGAGGATTCTAATATAACAGTGGGTCTAATGCTGGATCTATCAAAGGCATTCGATACTCTGTCCCACGACCTTATTCTCCATAAACTTTCTGCATATGGCATAAACAAGCTTGACTGGTTTCAATCATATTTAGCAAACCGCAGGCAGAGAGTGGTGATCTCTCAGAACGGAAAAACAACAGTTTCGGAAGAAGAACTCACAGAGTTCCGCAGGGTAGCATATTGGGCCCTATCATTTTTATCATTTTTCTAAATGACCTAAGTACCATATTCGATGAAACCATGGTTAGGACAGTGAATTATGCAGATGACACAAACTTCACTGTATTGGCCAAGCACGATTTAGAGTTGAGTTTACCATTTTACACTCAACTCTAACTCTAAATCGTGCTAGCCAGTGGTTTGAAGCAAACGGTTTGTGCATGAATTCTGAAAAAACAAGTGCCATCCTATTCAGGACAGCTCATTCCGGTCCCCAAGTGCCTACCAGCATTTCACTGTCTAACTCCACATTAGAACTGACTAAATCTTGTCGCTTCCTAGGCCTCACTATTGAGGTAACCCTTGATTGGGGAGAGCACATTTCCAACCTTTGCAATCAACTGGGTACCATCTGCTACACTTTGGGAGTCCTCAATAAATATCTGGACATAACCTCACTAAGAACAATATACCAGGCAGTGTTTAGGTATGGCATCATGTTCTATGGTAGTTCATACAACCTACATAGAGTGCTGAAAATGAAGAAGAGAGCCTTCAGAATGATCTGGAGGATGAGGAGGACGGAATCATGCAGGGGAGTCTTCAGAAGGAATGGTCTTTTGACTGCTCCTGCTGTACACATCCAAGAAAGCCTGATATTTACATTCAAGAACTAGCACTACTTCGAAGAGAAAACAGTAAGTAATTACAATACGAGGACAACTGCACTAAAATATCCAAGACACAGATTAAGCCTCACTGAAAAGGGACCTGAATATAGATATATTCGTTATTACAATAAGATAGCTCACAAACTAAGAGTAGAATGGACTCTACAACAGTTCAAGAAATTCATCTTCAAACTCCTACTTGAAATCGAACCCTACAGTGTGGAAGAATTTATGGAACACAAACTAGTGTTTAATGTCATGTGTACACTTTACCTGATATAAAGCACATTATTTATTTATTTATTTATTTATTTATTCAAATTTTTTAGTGATGTATCATAAAGAAAACTACAAATTATATCGAAACAAGTAAGAATTCATGAAGAATTATCCAAAACAGATTTGCATTTTTCGATAGATCATACAGGATGTAAGGGAAAAAATAAACAAAATTGAAGTCTTTTGAAGGCCTCGAGTCAACATATTTTGAAATTGCAACCATATTTTTGTCAAGACATGATGAATCTACAAAATGAAGGTAATAATATAGATACATACTCGGATACATATGATTGATTGGTAATTCCCAAAAGCTATGATGAACAGCGGACACTATGATGGACGCATGATGAAAGGAGAAAGACAAAATTTAATTTAAGTATTTTCGCATGAAGTTTTATTATTCAAAATAAATGATGATTCTTATAATTAACAAATCAGGTGCAATTAAAATTTTTGTTTTGGTCTTCGAAAATAACACATATTGATTAAACTTCTACTATCCAAAATGAATAGGTACATAGATAAAATGTATCTATATACAGGATATCTGTAAACAAATGCGAAGGACTAAGGGAGATGATTCCTTAATGAAAATAAGCGGGGCTAGTTCCTATAAATTTTTTTCCATATAGACAGCTCTTCCAAGATGCAGCCTTGGAAGGCGATGACGAGTCTACAGTTTTTAATTTTTTTTTACAGGTTCTGAAAAACACTGAGTCATAAAACTATACATATTATGAAGCACTGAGCAGATTGGTACCAGTTTCAACTTCGGCAAGCTCGCAGTTTAGGCGGTAACTTGCTATCGATTTTTTTAATGTGTCTCTCCCTTAAATTCAAAAATTTCTGTCAAAATGTTGAAATTTGAGTTATTATGCTATTGTCATAGAAGTATACGAAACTATCAGGTCGGGGGATCCAAGGTTTCGGGCCGATTCACATGAAAAAAAAAACATAATAAAATGAATTTCGTGAATACCGAGGCTGAAAACCACTATTCTCCGCTATAAAAATTTAATATTATTCCAATAATATACCGAGTTAATTAATGGTACGTTGCTATTACTATAAGGCCTGGTTGTTCAGTTCAGGATAAGGCCGAGATTTAAGATGATCCTAGATTAACCTGACAGAACTGAACTGAAATGTCAAAATCAATTTAGGATAAACTTCAATCCCGAACTGAACAACTGGGCCTATTCATGTAGAGTTTCGGATTTTGCGAGAATCTACTGCTTTTTCTTCAAAACAACAACTGCGCTGAAGGAAATGTGATTGACTGTTATCTATATCATTTACATCATTATTTGCCGAACTTCAAAGTTCTGAATGAATTAAAATCTAAACTTGAAAATATACGAGATAATTTTCGCAAGAATTTGAATCTGAAAATTTTCATCATTCTGGAGCATTCTGGACATCAATAATTCTCGAATCATCCATTCAATAAATTCAATTTTATCCAATATAACACGCAAAACGAAATGTTATTCGAACTCGGCATCTTGAGCAATTCGTTCCTAAAAAGCCCGAATCAGGTAGAAAATTTTGAACCCTTCATATCAGCGTTAACACGTGTTTTGCAGTATGATGCAAGATGCCGATTTCGTTTTCAACGGGCCATGTAACTAGGGTCGGCGTTGGGTGAAAGGATGAACGGTTCTTACAACAAGAAGAATTTGAATTTTCATATGACGGTGAGGGCATTCGTTTTAAAATTTTATATTATTATATTATATCATATTATATCAGCACAGCACAGAAGGAGGTCATACTCGCGAATGTAAGAACGGTCAGGAAATTTCTTACAACAATCTGACATGCCTTGGCAAAACAGTTTGCCCGGCACTAGGAACTGCCAACCCTTGAAGGTTGACCTTATGGTTGAAGGCAACCATAAATTTCTGGCAAGAGTCTTCCAAAAATCCCTAACTGACCCATCAATTTTACCTGACTTCTGCACACTTGGTTCAACTCATATGATACTGATACCAAAGGGTAAAAACACCGAAGACCCCAGAGACTATCGACCAATCACTTGTTTACCTACGGTATACAAGATATTAACAGGGACCATCACACAACACATCTGAAGACACGTGGAAAAATACAACATAATGGCACAAGATCAAAATGGCAGCAGAAAGGACACAAGGGGATGTAAAGAGCTGTTGATAATAGATACACTTGTCACAAAACAGGCAAAAAAGAAACAAAGAAACATTCCATGGCATGGATTGATTACAAAAATGCGTTCGATTCAATACCACACTCTTGGCTTCTGAAAACTCTTAGACTATATGGTGTCGCGGAGGCTGTAATCAATTTACTGCAACATCTGATGGAAAAGTGGAGAACAAGGCTACAAGTAAAGACCAACAAGAACAACTACAAAACAGGCGAAATCAACATCAGAAAAGGGATCTTTCAAGGCGACAAACTGAGTACGTTATGGTTCTGCCTGGCCATCAACTTCCTAAGTAAATTGCTGAACAATTCATCCTACGGATATGTTATAGATAAAAGAACCAACATAAAGATAAACCATCTCCTTTATATCGATGATTTAAAACTGTATGCAGCCAATGAAGAGCAGCTCTTGCGACAACTAAAAATTGTAGCGTCTTTTACGAAAACAATAAAGATGGAGCTAGGACTTGAGAAATGTGCAGTCATACACGTGAAAAGAGGAAAGCTATCGGAAGGGAACACTGTGATGATAGAGGATGACTTGGGCATTCGAAGATTAACGCAAGGAGACACTTACAAGTACCTAGGAATCCAACAAGGAATGGAAATAAAATCAAATGAAACCAAAGAATCATTTAAATATAAATTCCTGAATAGGTTGAAGAAGATTTTCCAAGCGAAACTGAATGCCAAAGCAATGAACACAGCGATAAGCTCCTGGGTGATACCCTGCCTCTCTTACTCCTTTGGAGTTGTCAAATGGACTGCTTCAGATCTCAAACATCTAGATATTCAAGTACGAGCACTCCTCACGAGGCATGGGATGCACCATCCTCATGCCTCCGTCAATAGGCTGTACATACCAAGGAAGGATGGGGGAGAGGTATGCAAAGTATTGAAAGCATCCACCATAACGTTATCAGGGATATGAGAGAATACTTCAAATTGAAAAACTTACCATTCTACAAAGCTCTATCCAAGGAAGACCAGAACATCACGGCCTTAAATTTAGCAACTGAACACCATCTGCTTCAATCTCCCACCAATGAAGAACTATCTGAGATGTGGCACAGCAAAGCATTACATGGAAGATATCCAGCGGCCCTGAAGAAGAGAAGCGTCGATAATAATAATAATTCCTGATAGCTATTTACATTTATCCTTTATTGCGAATTTTGCTCATAGCAAACTGTTTTTGGCGATCCCTTGAGGTTCGAGTTTTTTTCTGATATGCATCACCATCTCATACTGTCACTAGCAGCCACTGATTGTAGTGGTTCCAGCTACAGTACCGAGTTCCGCCGACAGAGGGAGTGACTCGCTATAGGCTTTCAGAATTCAACCGTATTTATCGTTTATTTTAACCGCATTTTCCTGAAAATTAGTCAATTGACCATTGTTTCATCAACCGCCCCACGCCAACCAGTATATTTCTTGCATCTAATTCAATTTAGGCGAAATAAAGAACTGATCAGTTAGGTACTGTGTTGCAAGATATTATTGCCAGTGAGTTAGAAGAGGTAGGTACTCTTTTTAACGACTAAAAATCGTTGGAAAGCAGAGAATCGGAAGACACTACCACCCTAGTCTTCACTGATACCCTTCTCCACTGATAATTTCAAGTCTACCCCAGCTCTCTATTTTTGGAGATTCTGTGACAAACGTGAGGTTCACTGATTGCCTTACTGGCGCCCGAGCAAAGGCAAGGAGCGGCCAGAATGCTGAAAACTCTCACAATAGGCCCTGAAATAAATTTTTAATCTTTTAACATCTCAACTTGAGTGTCAGAATATTTGAATTCATAAAAACAGATTTTTTTTAGTTATAGGAGTGTGTAACGGTATGAACGAACATTTAAATAGTCGAATAAAAGTAGTACTTGAAAATTTTATTAGCGCATTCGTTTGTTACTCAACGATCCCTTCTGCCACAGATTACAGAGTAGAATAGATCTGATACTCACGTTCTACGGTGAAAAATACAGTTTATCCCGCCCTCAGCGCCCCCATGCGGCTGCCACCCAACTAACCGGGAGTAATGTCGGTAAAACAGGAAACTGCAATTGTAAGGCGCGAAATTCAAATTGGCCCATTCACTGGTCTTTTAGACGTCGATAGAATAATATGGATTATTATGGCGAATTTAAAGGAGAAATAAAACATCTCATGAAAAATATACATATATTGATATTTCCAGCACAGGAAAAAAAAAATATGGAAATACATAAGCTATAATTTTGGCAATGAATATATGAGCAGAGGTAAAATGTCAATAGGGTCACATATCTTCGTAAGACAATAATTATAATAAACAGTAATAATATTGTTCATAGGAAATGAGGTTGAAATTATTATATGTTCAGAAATCTTCAACATTATCCTAAAAGGACACAATGTTTGTTGGGAGTCGGCCATAGAAATCAAAAACAGCATGCCAAAGCTTAGAATGCATGAATAATTTGGAAAAGAAAAAATTAGTTGCCCAAAGACCTATGTGGATTTTATATTTTCCTGCAGGAAAGATTTCAAAGTCTCTAAACAACGACTCCCTGTTTTATCTTCCTCACAGTTAGATCACCAGGAATGCACTGACAGGAAATTATTAATAACTAAAGTTTTGAATGATGAAATAAAGTGTTCAACATTTGGGTTAGTATTCCTTACTCCATGTGCTCTAATGTACCCAAAAAGGTTTCCTAAACAATCTTGATTGAAAGCCCCAGTTAGAATATATTTAAAGTGATAATCATTGAACAGTTTAACAGGTAAAGGAATGCTTTCAATGTTGTCACTATATTCTTCAAAGTGGCACCACAATGGATCTTTTCTTTCGAGGGCAATAAAATGAAATATGTACTGTTGAAAATTTGTATCGCCTGCTCCCAACAAACATTGTGTTCTGTTTGAATACTAACCGTCTTCTTTAAGAGTTTCGCAGTGGATGTCCAAGCTCTGGATACATTCAACGAATCAAATAACTCATCCAAGAATAGTATAAAGTCAGCAGTGTCGATAGCCTCTCTGTGAAGCTGAACCGGATGCTTGATTTCTAAAAAGGAAAATAGTAAATTTTTGTATTATTATGTTTGAAAAAAATACTTACCCCATTGAGAAATGAGCTTCATCATTGACCCCACGGCTTAATAACTGACTACACAGTTTGACTTTCATTTCCATTAACACAATTTTTAAAGGGTTTGGTTGGATTGGTTTTAGTATAAACGATTAATGTAATAATTACGTGGTTCTTTGAATCAAATATTTCTTACAAGAAAATTGATTTCCTGATAAAACTCAATAAATGAGTATTTTTAATTTACTCTCGTATAAGATCTCGTTTGTAAACAAGAATTTGCATTAAAACATATTGACATTGACAGTGTTGGCGTTCACAAATCCAATATGTCAGAATACAGTAACATGTGTAGAATATTTTCGTATGCAGTGCCACATAGCGATTGATTGCAGAACTAAAAACCGTATTTGGGGTGGGGGTAAGGAAGTGTCAAGCCCCTGCCTTCTGCGCAATCTCAACTTTGCGATGTCTGGATGACTCTTTTCTTCTTCCTACTTTCTTTTCTGGCAGAAACAACACTAAGAACTTTTTCCGGCTGTTATTTTTTGATTGTGAAAGAAATAAATTGAGTCGTAACGCAGCAAAAGTCATTTATTCGATGGAATATTTCTGACATAACAATTTAAGTATGTCCTTAAAGGAAAATGAAATTTCCATAAAATTTTACAATTATAATTAACTGAGAAATGGCAGCCAGTGTTTTATTGTTATTTGCGTGTACCCTTTTAATCAAGGTAGGTAATAGAACACCTAAACCTGCCTATAGTTTTGCGAATTTCATCATAAAAATAAAAATATTTCGTCCGATAGAGGACTCGTTTTGCATATGGAATTGTTGTCAATCTTCTAGGTAGTGTTGGAAAGAATTATCTTGGAATGTCTGTCATTTACTCAGAAAAATTTTATGATCGTATTTGAATAAATAAGTATTCAACATCAGCAAATTGATTCTTTTCAGCAGAAAATAGGGGTTTGAGAATTACCAGTCATCATCAAGAAGAAGAAAGCTTATAGGTATATGTTGAAATAATGATGATGAGAGAACTAGTCCATACTCGATGACAGTTCATTTACGGATGTTATTTTCAATGAACTTTCTTTCCATCGTTTCAATTACTGAAGATAGATAAAACCATTATGAAACCTATCTAGAAATAAATCATGAACAAGCGAACTCAAGTCATTTTTCTACATTCGGTGTCTAAAAAGATGTATAGGTAGATAGTGTGTGACGTGAAATAATAGTTCATAAAATATTCGCTGTATCATCTATTGGTACTATTGATTTCAATTATTTTGGAACGTTATCTCCAACGTTTTGGAGGCAATCGATAGTCGTCTTCAGAAATAATATTCTTACTGTTAACGGTTAACAGTTAAACTTCGTTCGAAAGAAAGAATGTTTTATGTGACAGTGAATGCATTCGTTCCGTTTTTGCAGTTCTGATATGACAGATTTTTGTTTTATATAGGTACATATTATATATTTCGGTCTGATTTCTGAAAAAAAAAATGTTTAAAATCCATATTTTGGAGAAGGTGTTTCTTTGTACCGAATAAGATCTTAAGGTGGTATGAAAAAAAAGCACTAGACCTTTTCTGCATTTTACGTTGAAAAGTTGCCTATTCTGTGAGGATTTCGAAAATGTAAAATAAAGGTGATAACTTTCTTCACAAAAAATATATTGAAATGTTTATCGAAAATTTAACATTCTGTTATGTTTTATTGTCAATAAAGCACTTATATTTCATTGGGATTTCATTACAAAGCTCAAGCGTCTCTTACAAAAGGTAGTGCTTGACAATTGACAATGACATGGATGTTGATGTCTAGATAGATGGCGCCTATGCGGAGCGCCCCCTTATGTTACTTGTGTCAACCACAACTACCTACCTTAACTTTGAAATTTGGTCTCTGAATCTTATGTTGTTAATAGCATTACATCTAGATCTAGTTCTATATGCTGCACTAGCAGGTACATTCTCAGTCGTATTATTATCTGAATTTTGACTCAATCCAAGGCACTCGCGATGAGCAACAGGCTCATTAGCCAGTATCGGTATATCCTATTAAATACATTGTGCTAGATCTTGCATTCAACTTTTTACCTTTTGGAACATTTTCATTTCTAACTTCTACCTGTGAACCGAAAATTCTTATATTTTGCAGATCGGCTTGTTTTCCATAGAGTTTTTCATATGGAGTCAAAAAGTCAAATGATGAATGAGGCGTACGATTGTATAGATAGCAAGCAGTCGAAAATGCAAAACCCCAGAAAGTATTTGGAAAGCCTGATTCAAATAACAAGGCTCTAGCCCTTTCTTGGAGTGTTCTATTGAACCTTTCACCAGTTCCATTATGCTCATGTTGATAAGGTTCTGCTAACTGAATTTGAATACCAAACTGATCGAGAACTTGTTGGCAAGATTCGCTGATAAACTCTGTTCCATTATCACAACGTAATTTTCTGAATTGACCAGGACTAGGAAATAATGACTGAAGATAACTTGAAAGTTTCAGACTTACGTTTCATCAGGAAAATTTGTGCATATCTTGAATAATCATCTAGAACAATTAAAATATACTTTTTCTTAGTGTAATGTGTTGGCGGATTGACAGTTAATAGATCTGAATGAAGAATTTCACAAGCTCTAGTGGATCTCTTTCTTTTGCACATGTTTTTCTGGTCATTTTTGCTTTAGAACAAATTGTACAATTACCAGTACTGAGATTATACGTGAGTTCTTTAACTCCTTGAACAACATTAGGTAACTTTCCTAAGTAAGAAGATGATATATGACCCATTCTACGATGCCACATACTACCTTCCTGAGCCAACATTTTTAACTGATTACGAGTAAATCTTTTACGTAATTTTCGTGTTTCTCTTCTACTATTATTGACTTTCTAATTGGATTTGATAACTGAGAGTTTCATTTTAAAACTAGAATTATCTTTCGAACTTAACTGTTTATTGATACTTTCTTCTTTATTTACATTAATTTTGTTGATACTACTTGTATCACCAGAATTGACTGTTGCTGAGATTCGATAAACGCCATCCGATACAAAGAGCAGGGAGAGCTTTCTTCTTAATTTTCTAGATAAAATAAATCCATTATAAGCATTTAGCACAAGACTTGTCCCGAACTGAATATTAAATGCACGGACACTGAGAATATTATCCCTTACTTCGGGGACATACTGAACATTAGCTAGATGTACAATGTGCGAACTTTTTCCAAACTGTACTAATAATGGAGTGTTCCCTGACCCATTGACATAGTGCTTTCAGTTTCCGATGCCAAAACAACAGATATCGGCTCTTTATAAGCCTGATAGTTCAACAAAATATTCTGTACATTCACTACATGGTGAGATGCACCATAATCAACTAGAAATGTTGCAAACATACTGAAATTATTCAAATCGAACAATGACTTACTAGATTTTTGATCTTTCAGTTTCCTACAGTCCTTTTTTTCGTGTCCCTTCTTATGGCAGTAAAAGCAGAATCTCTGTGTTCACACATGTGTTTGACTTGTGGAACATCAAACCACATTTTCTGCAACTTGCCTCACGCTTTTCAGCTGGTGTCATTTTCTTGATTTTCTCCAACTGATCCAGTGTGTAAGGACTCTTTTCTGTCCTTTTCCCTTTAAAATAAGGAGACCTCTTAGCTGGATATTTCTCTTTTTTTGAACCATCCCTGTTTGTTCGATCAGACCTATTTTCTAAACAAAAATCACAAAAATTATTATCATCTCTCTTACCACATTTGATGCAGAGCACTAAAACTGAATTAGGATTAGCAAAAGTACATTCTCCAATGGGATCATCAATACAAAAAGAGCATACAGTATACACTTCATTGATCTCAGTATTGAGATTCTCACCCGTAATACCAAAACACTCGGAACAAATATCCAAACTATCATTTTATTCATTCTTATACATACTGTTTTCTGCTTCCTTGTAATATTGGCTATTCGCCACCTCCAGAAAGGCATTCTTGACGAATTCATACGTCGTCGTTTCCTCTGGTAGTGTAGCCATTGTGGTGAAAAACGCCAAGAAACCATTAGCATCCTTGATTTTATGTAGAAAATATACCACGATGATCTTCGGGTCCAACGGAAAGCCCAGTTCCTTGAATTCTTGAACTCCTTTTTCCAATTGTGAGACGAAGTTCACCGGGTTCATCTTCGGATAAAATGTGATTTTTCCAAAATTGTCCAATACTTCCACCATTTTTTGAACGTCATTTTTGCCGAACATTTGAATAAGTTTTTGGAAGGCTTCAGCTGCCGATTCTTCGTTTTCTATCACAGCTCTGGGAGCGTGCTGCAAATATGCTTCCAAGTATTGTAGGACTTGAGCGTTGTACATGTTTTTTTCTTCTACGCTCATGCTACACTCTGGTCCATCCATATTGTGTAGTAAAAATTGGGATCTTCCTAGGGCCCTAATGTCACGCTCGACTCTTTGTTTCCATGAACGGAAATTGGAATGACCCCTCAGCTTGTCGCTGTTCTCAAATTGAGGTATTATGAAGGTGGGTATATTGACCTTCTCCACAGATGATTCTGATATTGTGCTTCCTGTTGACGTTGCCGGAGGATTCAAGTTGTTCATTTGCTCTGCCAACATCTTCACGAAATTGGTCTTCGTGAGCATCGCAAAAATGTTTTCTGGTACTCCCATCGTTGACCTTTCGCTTGCATCGGATTGGTCCATCTCGACCATCTCTTCTTGATTGAACATGCTTGTTGTTTTGATGTTGAACACGTGGTCTTCTAGTCTTCTGTTTAACACGTGGTCTTCTATTTCTTAATTAATACGCACGCACATACACACAAGCGCTGCTACCATGTGAGGGTGGATAATCTTAAAACTGATGAAACGGTTTTTAACAAAGTTTATTTGAAAATATATTTCAACACACTGGTGAATTTACACAAAATGGCCGATGGTCGCTTGAAACTATTAATAGTGAGAGTAGCCTTTATCTATTCGTATTCCCGACAGAACTGGCTTCTGCACCATTAATAGCACGTGTACCTAACTTAGTTGCGCTTGCTCATTAGGCCGAACATAATATTAGTTGTCAACAGGTTGCTTTATAGAAGTGGACTGGTCCCAAATCAACTTTGGCCAGCAGTTCTTACTTCAACAGAATTAAATTTAATTAATTATAGGAATTTAATTAGAATATTTCGAGATTTTTGAATTGAGAATATTGAAATTATTTTTTAATGGCATTAAATGTTATAATAATATATTTGAATTTTTCATTTTTCTTGAATCCTCAATAGTGATAGAGTGTACCGGGAATTTCAAAATTTAATTTTATCATTTATTTGATTCTAAAATTCATTCTCATTTCTAACGAAAAAACAAATAAAAGGAATCATAACAATATATATATATATATATATTTTTTTTTTCCCCTTTTTTTTTTCCTCCACACTTCGCACGCGCCAAGAGTACCTCCGTGTGCTAATGGGGATATATAATTTTTCGCACTATGTTGACGGTTCCCAGGATTACTGCTTTCTGCATCCAAGTGATGGTGTTCTGCGGTAGATCCAGTTCATGTAGATGTTGGGTGGTCTTTCGATGTACGAGGCCATTTACCCTTATTATTAGAGGCATTATAGTCACTGTGTTAAGCCTCCACATGTCCTTCATTTGCTGTGCAAGTGCCTCATATTTGGATATTCTCTCGGCATAGCTTTTCGCTAGGTTGTAATCTTGCGGCACAGCAAAGTCAATAATAATGACGGTCTTCTTTTTGTTATCCCATACCACCATGTTCGGTCTATTGTGTTCCACACCTCTGTCTGTTGTGACTGCCAGATCCCAGTAGATTTTGTGCTGTTCGTTCTCTACTATAGTTTGTGGTTTATATATGTGGTGTGGTGTGAAGTGTTGGACCAGTTGCTTTTGGAGGGATAGTACTTGATGAACGACTTTACCCATATTGTCATGTCTGCTGAGATATTTAGTACCTGCTAGTGTGGAACATCCTGAGGACAAGTGCTGGATAGTTTCTTCGGCAGCGTTGCACATCCTGCATTTAGTGGTTTCCACTTGTTGTTGTAAAATATGCTTTACATACGTTCTGGTTGGGACGACCTGGTCTTGGATGGCCAAGATTGTTCCCTCTGCTTGGGGAAATAGATAGCCTTGTACCAGGTAGGTATTTGAGTTTTTTATATCTACATCTGGTTGGTGTAAACTTGTGTAGAATCTTCCGTGTAAGGCTTCTGTTTTCCAGCTCTGTCTTAATTTTTCAGATCGATCTTCTCCTGCGACCTGCCCGTTGTCTGTTTCAGTGTATTGGGCCGATATCCATTGATATACAGGTAAGTTGTTCTCCCTGAAATACTCTCTAATTTTTCATTTCTCTGTCAGACAGATGTGCTGCAAGCTGCTTAGCCCGCGTTCTCTTTCTTTTCGAGGTAAGTAAAGCCTTTCTGTTGCCGAGTTTGGGTGTAGCATGCCGTTCTGTGTGAATGTTGTTCGTATTCTTCTGTCCAGCCTTTCCAGATCTGTATAAGAAAAAGTTGGTATGGCCCAGGTGTTGATGGCTGTGATTTCGTTTTTTGCTGACAGTTGTGAGTTGATTATTTTCTTGACGCGTCCGATGAGTTCTGTTTCTGCAGCAATTTTGTTTTCTTTTTGTTTTATTATATATATATATATATATATATATATATATATATATATATATATATATATATATATATATATATATATATATATATATATATATATGTTAGAATTAATAAAACACGTGGTTGATACTTTTTATTCACAAAGTAAGATGGCGGTCGGTTATCTAGCACGTGGAGGTGCTGTAACAAAGGGTCAGGTACAAAGCGTATCGCCCGACAAGATAGTTCAAGTAATTGTGTGCTCGGCCTGTGCGAAGAGAGAGCAGGTAACATTGGAGCACAGAGTTCACAGAGCATAGGTTCTATACTCTTATTCTTCCTTCGACATTCGTCGTCGGACATTATCAGTATATTTTAAGGGGGGTCAAATTAACATTTGCTAACACGGCCATACTGACCACTGAAACGTCCTCGTTTCACTTAGTAGGCATAAACAATATCTTAATATCAAACAACATTGTTAAAGGGAGCTTGTAAACATAAAACAGTTGAATCTTTGTGTACATGGCTCTGTTTGATGCGCTGGCTCGCGCTGCGGCATTATTATAGGTGGAAAAAAGAGCCAAGCGAGAAAAAAACCACCACCGCTTACTGTTTACAGATCAGGTCAGCAAAACACTTGGAATTTCAAAAGTTGTTAAATTGTCATTTACAACATATAAACTGTTAAATTAGGTTTGTGACATTGCACAGAAGTTAGCCTCTACTAGGGACTCCCGTCCGGGCCTTACTTGTCAATTGCACAGAAGTTAGCCTCACTAGCGACCTCCCGTCTAGGCCTTACTTGTCAATATCAGAACTGTGAAATTGAACAGAGGTTAGCCTCAACTAGGGACTCCCGTCCGGACCTTACTTGTCAATTGCACAGAGTTAGCCTCACTAGCGACATCCCGTCTGGGCCTTACTTGTCAATATCACTACTGTAAAATTGCACAGATGTTAGCCTCTACTAGGGACTCCCGTCCGGACCTTACTTGTCAATTGCACAGAAGTTAGCCTCACTAGCGACCTCCCGTCTAGGCCTTACTTGTCAATATCACAACTGTGAAATTGCACAGAGGTTAGCCTCAACTAGGGACTCCCGTCCGGACCTTACTTCTCAATTGCACACAGTTAGCCTCACTAGCGACATCCCGTCTGGGCCTTACTTGTCAATTTTACATCTTCGTATTTAAAGTACCGAAAACTTATCATGGAATTTCAAGTGCTTTGGAAAACATTCAACATAAAATGAACATGAGAGAATACAATGGATCATAACATAACAATAAGAATCTCATAAGGAACAGCATAGAACATAAAATCTGATGGACATGAGAATATTTCACTTCATCATGGCGCATCATTGAAACTAGCACTCACTCATCACTATTTGCTTTTTTTAGGCCAAGATCTCATTGGTTCTATTCTGGACTCCTACACTTCTCAAGGCATATAGATCGTTTGGTAGGACTGCTTGCACTTCGAAAGGTCCAATAAATGTTGGCTTCAGTTTTTCTTCATTCGATAGATGTCACCTTCATGGAAATTTTCTGATTAACATCAATCGGTAACCTAACCTGATGGTGATGTTCGAGACCTGCCAGCGTTATACTATACTCCTGGATTGCTCAACGGGAACATTTTACATTCTTGAGAGCGCTTGTCTTGTGTAAATCTTCATAAAAATTCACGTACAAAACAGATCAGACTTTTGCAATTGGTTTTGATTTTCCTGAAACATAACAAAGCGCCAGTATCTTATTTCCACTAGGTATGTTCCGACTAAGTTAGTCGACATGCTTGAGAATTTTTGTTATTTGACAATATTCGATTTATTCAATACTTCACTAATCGCTCGTCCAATCCTGACAAGTCTAGATTCAAATCTAATGTGCTAATTGATTGTTACGAACACTGGGTCACTAAAGTTTGACTGAACTTGTTTCTCTCTTTTTCTTAACAAAATAAAAATCTTCAGTATGTCCCTTTCAATCACAGAAATTACATTCAAGACTGGAATTTTCTGGATTAGAATTAAAACAACGTTTCTTTACAATAATCTAACTTTCTATGCCTAAATTTTCCACAGTTCTTACAATTCCCATGAAAGGTTTTATCTGATTCTGTTTTCAGTAGCTGCTTCATTCTTCTAGTTTTCTACTATTTTATCTGAGACTAATATGGAGCGTCGGAATCCAATGAAGAAGGCAATTTCAGCTGCTGCATTTCATTCTTAGGTTCTTGCACTAATAATCTATTCTTAACTTCTACATTAGTGATATCATGTGCTATCAAGTTCAACACTATTTCCCACGGAAACCTTTCACAAAGTTTCCTGATCGAATTCAACTTGGCATGAGCATACTCTACTAACGAACTAAAATTTGCACTACTTATCAACATGCTAGCTTTAAGCCTCGTGGCCGGAGTTCCTTTCTCAGGGAACGCTATCTCTAAATTCCTAGAAAATGTTGACCAATTTCTAACTATCGGTTTCCAATTTTGATAAATTTTGGCTGCACGGCCTTTCAGGGCTTGCCCAGCTTTTGATACTACAACAGTATCAGACGTACCTGTTTCGAATTTAATTTGATCAACTTCCTCAATCCACTCCTTGGTTGAAAAGGATGTATCGTCGGGGTCAAACTGGGCTAACGATAATTATGCGGTCACCACGTGGTCGGTGTCGTTCCTTAAACGAAATGGCTTACTTTCTTCAGGAGCTTTGTTGAGATTTTGCTGGTCCATTTTGGCTTATTCTTGTAGATTCTCACAAAACACAAACGATTTTCACTCACAAAATAGGATCCTCAATTTCTTTTCTCGAAAGAAGAAATTTAATCCCACTTCTGATGTTAGAATTAAGTAAAACACGTGGTTGATACTTTTTATTCACAAAGTAAGATGGCGGTCGGTTATCTAGCACGTGGAGGTGCTCTAACAAAGGGTCAGGTACAAAGCGTATCGCCCGACAAGATAGTTCAAGTAATTGTGTGCTCGGCCTGTGCGAAGAGAGAGCAGGTAACATTGGAGCACAGAGTTCACAGAGCATAGGTTCTATACTCTTATTCTTCCTTCGACATTCGTCGTCGGACATTATCAGTATATTTTAAGGGGGGTCAAATTAACATTTGCTAACATATATATATATATATATATATATATATATATATACATAATCGAGGTGAGCTACTAGTCGTCAGGAGATATCGAAGAGGTTAAGGGTGTTTCGACTATTGGGCAGTTAGTTAAAGTCAATTTGTATTAACAGCTCTATATTTCGTCCGAACTTTGTGGACTTCTTCAGGAGCATACTGTAAAAAAAAAAACTTCACCTTATATTCTAATGTACATATATGACAGTGGACTTACAATACTAAGACATAAACAGGGGCACAGCTTCAAGAAAAAGGCACAACCGCTGAAAGTTGTCAATCCACATTATCATAATAACAAATTTCAGGAGATATTGTACGATGTTAATAAATTATTATTACTTAAATTCTTTCTTAATTGTTTCGAAAAATAGCGGTGCATAACAAAATGAAGTCACTGACGCGACGAACACAGACCAGGAACATAGAACAACATATGATATGGACTTATTTTTCTTGACAGGAATGATTTTGTTTTTAATTTTTATTTTAAAACCACCTTTTTATGTGGGAACATTCACTGTGTAAGGTCCTGCAGATTTCGTCCATATTGATCACTTCTTAGGAGAAAACTATATATACTGCTGAGATTTTTTGTATCTGATTTCATATTCATTGTGTTATTTTGTTGTATATGGCACATCTCGAGGAATAAGCGTTTGTTATAGTTGTCTTCTTGCTCTAGCACCATTACATTCTCGAAATCTACGTTGTGACCTGTGTTCTTAATGTGTTGGCCCAGTGCACATTGGTCGAGGCGAATGGTGGAATCGCTTTTGTGCAGGGAAATTCTTTTTGCTAGGGCTTGCGAAGTCTGGCCTATGCATACCTGGGGGCAATGTCTGCATTTTATCTGGTAGACTACGTTTCGTTTGAACGAGTTTTTTAACTTTTCTTCTGTGTTACTGAAAAGCGATTTGATGGCTACTAAGGTGTATCTTGCAACTTTTATGTTCATGTATTTTTTGAACAGTTTTGTTAGCTCGAATGTCAACTCTTTGATGTATGGTAACTTTGCGAAGGTGACTCGCATTCCCATTTTCAGCTGTTATGGTCGGCTCTGGAAGGCGCGTTGTGCTGTATAACAGTTTCTTAAGTAGTTGGTTGGAGTACCCATTGTCTCTTTAGTTGGAATAGCCTTCCTAGAGCTCCTTTTGTCAATGTGGGATGTGTGATGTCTTCGATTCTTTTCTTTAGGCCTAAGATGGTGTTCACTGTTATTTTGTATTGTGGTATGACGACGCATTGATGTACCTGCCGGAACTGCTTGGCTTCTGGTACCAGTCCAATTTTATAGTATTATCTTCTTGCCTGATCAGTTTGGTATCTAGAAAAGGCACGCTTCTATTTGATTCGCTGTTTTCGTTCTTTATCAATTCACTGACTGACAATAGGTTAGTTCTGAGACTGGGTACACACAATACATTCTTCACAGTTATGTGAAAATTGTGATTTGTTGTCATGTCTACATCTCCTATACATCGAACGGGAACTTTCTTGTTAATGGCAACGATGATTACTGGAAAATTCGAAGAGTATGACGGATTTTTTATCCAACTTTCATTCGTACACATGTGTTGACTTGCACCTGAGTCGATGTAAAAATCACCTTTGTTGAATTTGCCGCTGAGAAATACAGCACTGAAAGCTTGATTTTGTTTCTTCTTATCAGCTTTCTCGTTTAAAATTGGGCACTTATTACGATAATGTCCAATGTCTTTGCATTTGCAACATTTTATCTTCATACTTCTGACAGCTGAGTTTGACGCTGACGTTGACGTCGACGGCGCATTGAAGTTGACATTTCTGCCAGTGTCGCCACCTTTAGCGATTTTCTTTTTATGCCAACCTCTCGATGAGAATAATGCTCCGTTGCATTCCGTTTCTGTTTCCATATCCAGTAATTTGGTTTTGATGGAATCGGCAGTAATATGAAGTGAGGAATGTTCGATAGCCATTATCATGGGCATAAATCGCTCTGCTAATCCGGCCAGCAACAATGAACCAACCCATTCGTCGTTGATAGCGAATCCTGTTCCGCTTAAACGTTGAGAAGTCTCAACTATTTGTGTCACATAATTCGTCATATTCTCACAGTTTTCTAATCGTATAGAAATGAGGTGACGAAGCGAAGTAATCCTCCTCGAAAATCCTGAATCGTCGAACAAAGCACGTAGTTTTTTCCACAATTCGTTCGTGGTCTTTCTGTCCTTTATGTGTACAAATAATGATCAGTCAATCGTCAAAATTAATTTAGCTCGTGCCTTAGCATCAGCTGCTGCTGCCGCGCCTTCAGTTTATTCCTGCTTCAGGTATTTGTCTGCACCTTCTAGCACCAACAAATTTTCCACAGCGAACGCCCAATCATCGAAGTTTTCGCGTCCTTTCAGCTTCGGAATATTTGTTTTATAGTTAGAACTAATTTTCTTGCGAAAACAAATACGAAAAACTGAATTTTAAACGATATTTTCGTCAAATCAAGGGAAGCGGCCCATAACCTGTAATCATGCACGTGGTGATTGGACTGACTTTTTATCTCATAGAAGTGACAGGTCATAGACAAATCATAGAAAACAAAATAACATATTTTGATATCATCTCTAACAGATACGAAGTTATATATGTTATTCAGATTTGACATACCATGTATTTGTTGATGGTCAAGAAATTATTCATTTATTTATAATATATTGAAATATTATATATTTATATTTATATATAATTATGTAATCGCACCCCATATTAATTCAATGTAACTTATCCAGATTTACCATAAGCTTTGTATATGACTATGTTGCAGCCTGCAAAGTCAGCAGTGAACACCTGCAGTGCTGAGTCACATCCTATAATAATAAAAATAATAATAATAATAATAATAATAATATATTTCATTCCTTTCAGACATTTTAAAAAAATGTATAGGACACGTACAAGAAGAATATAACTCGATAGATCGAGAAAAAAATAAACTAATCAATCAAAATTTATACAAAAAAAATTCAGGTATGCTATAGAAACATTTATACTTGGCAGTGTTATGTTTTGGTATGCACATTATTTCCTTATGTCTCGTCTCATATTCATGGAAGTCGGAACACTTATTCAAATGATTCAAATTAGAACGTATATATAGAAGACACTGTAAGATGTAAATACAGGGGAAAGTCAAAATCTTATGTTCCTTGAAAACTGGTCTACATGAATGCTGAGGTCTTAAGTTGAAAATAAGTCGGATTGTTTTTTTCTGGGCCCTGAACGCCCTAATGCTATTTGTTGAGTTACCCCATAACATAACACAACATTATAACTCAAATGGCTGTAAACCATACTGTAATAAATACCCAGCAAAGCATCAGCTGGAAGTGCACTCTTTAGTCGCAATATTGCATAGTATGAACTGTTGATTTTTTTACAAATGTGATCGATATGATCATGCCATCTCAAATGTGTGTCCAAATACAATCCCAGAAATTTCACACATTCCGTTGACTGCAAATTACCATTCTGGTTTACAATAACAAAAGGTTCAGAAGCTTGATCACGAATTTGAAATTTAACTATTTGGGTTTTATTGAAGTTAACTATTAGTGAGTTTTTGTGACACCAATCAATGAAGCTCTGAATTACAATTTCACAGAGTGATTTAAGTTCCATTAAACTAATTGCTTTGATTGCTACGGAAGTGTCGTCGGCAAAAAGAATTCTTATAGAAGCAATAATATAATCAGGCAACTCATTAATGAAGAGTGTAAAGAGCAGCGGTCCAAGAACCGATCCTTGAGGTACGCCTAGATCAGACTCATATTCTTGAGATTCATAGTTGTTGATTTGAACATAATTTTTTCTGTTAGTAAGATAACTGTTGATCCAGTCCAGAAATATACCCCGGAAACCTATTTGGTACAACTTGTCTAAGATGAAATGGTGATTAAGGCAGTCGAAGGCCCGCGAAAGGTCAAAGAACAGGCCGGCGACGTAGGAACCACTGTCCAAGCACTCATAGACGTACTCCACAAATTCACGGCTCGCAGTCTGGGTGGATCGACCAATTCTGAAGCCATGTTGCCTACTAGTTAGGATGGAAAACTGAGACAAGTAATCATGCATTCGCTTATATACAATTCTTTCGAACACCTTGGAAAGCTGACTACGTATGGAGATTGGTCTATAATTCGCTATGTTATCGATGTCGTCTTTCTTATGGATAGGTAAAACCCTAGCTAACTTAAGGGCAGATGGGAAAAGGAAAAGGGAAAAGGCCTGTGGAAATCGATTCGTTCACGAGATCGGAGAAATATTCCGCAATTAGAGGGGAGATTGATTTTAAAATTCTGGCAGATATTCCGTCATGACCAGTGCTACCACTATTCTTTAAACTGACAATGGTGTTGCAAACTTCATCTGGCAGTACAGAAAAGAAAAAAAAATTATGATTCATCAATTTGTGAGTGGTACACTTGTTTGACATAGAGTTACCATAATAGTTGCTCAGCGCCAGCCTGTTCACCTGACTAAAGTAATTCACGAATGCATCAGCCACTTCCTGAGGGGAAGATAGCTTTTTATCGTCGAGGGTTAGTGTAATATGCTTCCGAGTACTAACTGTGCCGTGTTCATGCTTAACCAGTTTCCAAACTGCTTTGTTAGTATTTGCAGATTCTAAAATGAAATTTCTGTTATACTCAATTTTCGTATCTTTGACCAGCCGAACGTAATCAGACTTGGCTTTTCGGTATTGAACATTAACCCTGGGCGTATTTAAATTTAGAGCCAGCCAGTGCAAATTACGTAAATGGTCTCTGGCTTGAAGTAACCGATGGTTAACCCATTGTGGTCTTCT
This sequence comes from Coccinella septempunctata, assembly GCF_907165205.1. Lineage (NCBI taxonomy): Eukaryota > Metazoa > Arthropoda > Insecta > Coleoptera > Coccinellidae > Coccinella > Coccinella septempunctata. The sequence goes on along the minus strand of NC_058194.1, from coordinate 5,227,992 downwards.
TGATAAATTAGAGTTCAATTTTTTCAAAGGACAAGCAATCTCAATTTTGGATTTCAATATATCGATGAAATTTTGGAATTTTTGATCAACGGTTACAGAGTGAATACTATTGAAATCAATGTTGGAAATCAATGAATTGAGTTCATTGAGATTATTTTGAGAAACCATTCTGATTGTTTTAATCTCCCTATTGGTTTTCTCTACTGGGCGATTGACGTATTCAAGGACCACTGCTCTGTGATCGCTAATAAATGGTTCAACAACTGTAACATTCACAAGAGACTTATCAGTATTAGTTACAAAATAATCAACTTTGCTGGAAGATGTTATCCCATGCTTATTTGTGAAAACTCTTGTGGGCTCTGAGGAGCCAACGAATAGGTTCAGACTAATAAATAAATCCTCGAGCAGCTGACGTGATAAATCCCCATCGTCCAGGTAATTCACGTTTAAATCACCACATAAGAACACTATTCCATACTTCGAGATACAGTAATTCAGTACATACTGTAGGATATTCAAAAATAAATGAATTTTGCCAGTTGGGGGACGATAAACACTGATAATGCAGAATGATGACATACCGAAATTGTACTCAACCCCGCACATTTCACAGTGCATTTCAACTGAAAACTTATCAATGTTCAATTGCTCAACTTGAAGTTCGGAAAGCACATAAATTGCACATCCTCCATGTATTCGAGAGCCCCTAGAGTAATAGGCACCAATCTTGTATCCTGGGATGGACATGTGAGGAATCTGCTCCGGTGAGCACCAATGTTCGGCCACGCTGACGAAGTCAGGTTTCATAGAGCCAAGAAACATCTCTAAAGTAGTGAACTTGTTAGAAATACTTTGAGTATTTAACTGGATTATTTTCAGTCTTGTAGATGTTTGAATGTCGAAAGAATTGTTAGAATTCACAAACTTGTAGGTTCTGCTCGGCGCCGACTTAAAAAAATTTTTTTCACTGTAACACCTTCGGGCCAGAAAGTGGGATCATTCAATTGGGATACATATTCTGAGGGAAAACTCAACTTGAAAGAAGAATAAATGTCAGGTTGTTTCGACTTTAGTTGTTCGCATATGAAGTTCGGAATAGACCCGTTAAGAAATTTATTTATATCATCGACTGTAGTTGATGAATCAAGACGAGAGACATGAATATGGGATAGATATTTTTTGGGTGCACTGATAAGAGTAGTAGTCTTAGATGATCCAATTATGAGACTACTGCGTTTTCTTTGTTTATGAACATCAGAAGGTATTTCGTGTCGGTTTTGAATCGACTTCTTCCTTTTAGATTTAAAAGTTGTCCATTCTGAAGCACCGACCTTATCCTGGGATCCTACATTTTTATTCACAATTCGAGGAGCCCCTTCATCAAGTCGAGACGACTCCGTAGAAACATCAACAGACAGTTCGACGCCCCCTGAATTTGGTTCCGTGTGTTTCATACTCTTATCATCAAGGGAATTCCGGTCGGCTGTTATCACAGATGTAGTGTTGTTATTGATCTTTTTTAAAGATTGAATTTCCTCGATAAGTGCGTTCATTTGAGCATTCTGCGAGATTATTATGCTTTTCAAATTCGCTATTTCAGAATACAGCGGATGAAGAGCCTCCTGAATTGCTCCTTTAATGAAGGCATTCATTGGAGTACCCATTTCGGATGAATCACCTCGAAGAGCCGCGGATCCCGAAGAAGTTTCACACCGATCACAGATCCAATTGGTTATGGGTCCATCCTCACGCATTTTATTGAAATTTTCCACAGATACATTCACACACTTGATATGAAAACTGCTTGTACAAATCTTGCAATCGATAGGATCGTCATACCTATCAATCTTGAGAGAACATTGGGAGCAAGTTATACCTCGTACTCGCGACATGACGGCGGAACGCATAATGATAAGATATTTGTATAAAAGCATCTTCTTCCTTGCCTTCATTGAAGAAATAGATCTAGAGCCTTAGTCGATAGATCACAGAATATCCAAATATTCTCTATTGTAAATAAAGTGTTTTTTTAAAAAACCAAGTCTTCATCCCAAAATTCATAATTGGCGACGAGGTGATGGGATTGTGCCAGGTCTGAAGAAGAAGTGAATAGTGCCAGTCAAGTGTACCAGCTCCAGATCAGATACCTGTTGGTTTCAACCATCAAGCACACCCTGAAGAACCTGTGGAAGAAGACCAGAGAGTCCGATTGACGGAGTTGCGACCTCAACGACTTCAAGACTATCGGTGAGCATTTCCTATTTCTCCCCAGTTTCCCTAATCAGGTGAAAAATTAGTAAACTTGTATAGTTTTTCCTAGGTTTCTTTGAAAAAACCGATCACTAAAAAGTTTTTCCTAGGTTTCTTTAACAAAAACTTTGTTTGTTGGTATATTTATTCCATTAGTTTATTATTGTATTAAATAATTGATTAAATAAAGATTGAAAAATGGCCCGAACCCGAAACGTTTTATTATATTTGACTAAATAAATTAGTTTTACAAAATTCCAAACTTCAATTATTTAATACAATAATATTTAACAAAAACCGATCACTAAAGAGTTTTTCCTAGGTTTCTTTATTGAGAAAAAACAGATTACTATTTTAATATTGATAATTTATCTTGATACCGTAATTACTTTATAATATTTAATATTTTTATATTTCACGATTACGTCGATGAAATATTTTTGGGGTCGTAAAAAGAAAATAAATAAGATGGCACAAGAGAGAATAGATTTATCACTAGCTGAAAAATTTGGTATGCTCTTGCCTAAATTTTCTGGTATTGAAAATGAACTTCATTCTTTCATTAAAAGTTCCGAACTCTTGATGTTTGCGGATGAAAATCAAATAGTAAAGAATTATTGTTATGCTGTCGTTAAATCAAAACTAACTGATAGAGCCCTAGCTGAGGTTTCTACATCTGATGTTCCTGATAATTTGAAGATTTATTAGCTTTCATTGATAAAATTATTGCAATGAAAATCAGAATAAATTACAGAATTGATGCCGGTTGAATGCCTGATCCAGAGAAGCAAATTTATAAATCTAATATTCATAAAATTTGTAAAACCGTGTTAATTTCGAATGCCCCTGTAGAATTGAGAACCTATTTGATTACCAATAATGCACTTTCTTTCGACGAAACGGTCAATGCCGTGAAGGATTATTTGTGCAACATGGCACAATATGAATTATTAGATAGGAGCCGTCGTAACAAAAATATGCAACCGTCGAATAAAGCATTTAATTATCAATCGACGTACCGAAATAATTATTCGTTCAATCAACAGCCGAGAAATAATTTTAATAGATTTTATAATAATCAGCAAAATTTTCCGTCTCAGCCGATTCAGATTCAACAGCGGCCAGTGAAAACTCATTATCCTTCATATCGCGAAACTTTCGAAAGATCAAATCCACAACGAAATCCAAATATCAATGTTTTCAAGCCTAACCCTAATTATAGAAATAATAGTCCGCCTGAAAAAATGTCTATACAGACTAGAAACTACCCGCAGAAACGAGCAAATTATTCCACGCAATATAATGTTAATCCACAAAGAAACTTTTATAATAATCGCAATGAAAATTATCCAAATGTTAATAATCATCGTAATGAAAATATTCCTAATTTTACGTTCGAAGAATTGACTCACGCTGAAGAAGAAAAGCGAAAAGAGAATTTTTATAGTCAATCAAAACCTTCTACGTCAAAGATGCAAACCAATCAAAATTTTCGTCAATCAGCCGAAAAACTCGCGTTGACTTAAACCAAACATTAGAATATCATAACCAATTACCCTATGTAGGATTTGAATATCCGAAGTGTAAATTATTGATTGATAGTGGATGTTCAGTTTGCCTAATTGATCCAAAATTCGCTTATAATAATTTTGAAGAAAATATTTTTAGAGAAGATACCACCCTTAATGCATGTTTCAGATCTCAAACGTCAAACGAAAAAGTTTCATTGCCTTTATTTTCCGAATTAAAAATGAATGATTGTCATCCCTTTGTTCTTTATAAATTTCATAAAAATTATGATGGTTTCATAGGAGCAGATTTTCTCAATAAATACGATGTGAGAATTGATTTCAAAAATATGGTTTTAGAAAATGATTTTTGTCAAATCCCTTTTAAATATCAACAAGTTTGTCAAAATCCAACAAGAATTCCTATAGATTTGAGTCACTTAGAACCCAAAATAAAAAGTCAACTTATCAAAATCTTTCAAACCAATGATAAAGTCCTTCAATTGCCGGGTCAACCATTGAATTTTTCAAGTAAAATTAAACACAGAATTAGAACGATCGATGAAAATCCAGTTCACTCTAAAATTTATCGTTATCCAGAGATTCATCGTGAAGAGGTGAAAAACCAAATTGAAGATTTATTAGAAAAGAAAATAATCAGACCGAGTATATCTCCTTGGTCATTTCCCGTAGTAATTGTTCCTAAAAAACAGGATTTATCCGGAAAAACTAAATGGCGTATGGCCATAGATTATAGAAAGTTAAATGAAAAAACTATTGACGATAAGTATCCATTACCACAAATTGACTCTATCTTAGACAAACTCGGTAACAAAAAATATTTCACAACCTTAGATTTAGCATCCGGATTTCATCAAATAGAGTTGGATGAAAGTTCGATTGAAAAAACTGCTTTTACTGTCGAAAACGGACATTATGAGTTTTTAAGAATGCCTTTCGGACTTAAGAATGCGCCAGCAACTTTTCAGAGATTAATGAACGAAATTTTGAAAAATTTTATTGGAAAGATATGCTATATTTATATGGATGATATAATTATATTTTCAGAAACTATTGAACAGCATTTAGCTGATATCCATAATATTCTAGAAACACTTGCATCAGAAAATCTGAAAATTCAGTTAGATAAATGTCATTTCTTTAAAACAGAAATTGAATTTCTTGGTCATGTGATTACACCTGAAGGAATCAAACCAAATCCAAATAAGTTAGAAGCTATTCAAAATTATCCTATTCCTAAAACAGAGAAGGAAATTAAATCTTTCCTTGGTCTTATAGGATACTACAGAAAATTCATTCCCAATTTTGCAAAAATTACCAAACCATTGACAATGTGTTTGAAGAAGAATGCAAAAATTAATATTGATAATTCTGATTACATTGAATCCTTTGAATTATGCAAAAATAATTTATTGAATCACCCAATACTCCGATATCCCGATTTTAATGCTTCTTTTGTTTTGACAACTGATGCGTCAGGTTTTGCGATAGGTTCAGTTTTATCTCAAGGAGAACCACCTGATGATCTTCCGATCGCCTACGCAAGTCGTACTCTAAATCCCGCTGAAACTCGATATAGCACAATTGAAAAAGAATTATTATCAATTGTTTTGTCATGTAAGCATTTTCGACCATACCTCTACGGAAGGAAATTCACGATCTATACAGATCATAAACCATTAATTTGGCTATTTTCGTTAAAAGAACCGAATTCAAGATTAATGCGCTGGAGAATCAAGTTAGAAGAATACGATTATGAAATCAAGTATAGAAAAGGATCGATGAATAATGCCGATGCATTAAGTAGAATTATATGGAAATCTGAAAATGAGAAAACGTATGAAAACTTTTTGAAATTAAATGAAAATAATGATATTCCCGAATCAAATAATGTTAAAGAAACAGAAGGTAATTTATTTAAAGCTCCGAAACAGTATTCACTTGCACACTGTGTATCTAGAGATCTAGAAATGAGTAAAGGAATCGCGTCAATTTTCAAAAATAAATACGGAAATGTAGATGAATTAAAGTCACAAAATAAGGGTATTTGTGAATTCGCGTCTATCAGAAAAGACAATAAGAATATTTATTATTTAATAACAAAAGAATTTTACTTTAATAAACCTAATTATGAAAATGTTTTTGAATGTCTAATCAAGCTTAAAGAATTGTGTGAATATAATAATGAAAAATATTTAGCATTACCGCGATTAGCAAGTGGTTTAGATAGACTAGAATGGTCATGCATTTTCAATATGATCAAATATATTTTTAACCAATCAAAAATCAATGTAGTTATCTATTATTTATCAAGATCAAAAAATGAGTATATTGAAGAGTTTAATGGAATCGAAGATGACGAAATTTCTTTGATTAATCACATATCAGATGATGAACTAGACGAATGTGTTGATCTTTTAACTAACCCTTATGAGGAATTACCAGTTTCAGATAATGAAGTTTTAAGTGAATTAAAAACAGGAAATGTTATTATACATAGCGATGTCACAGTTCGCAGTGGTATTGAAAACCCCATTTTAGAAATTCCATACACTGAAAGAAGCGTAAATGCCTCTCCGTTACAAATTATTTTCAAAACAGCATCGAATTTTAATGTTACGAAAATTAAATTATTTGGAGATAAACTCAGAATTAGAGTGTCCATTAATTCAATTGATAAAGATATTTTTCAGTTTATTAAAGAAAAACCCAAAATGTCATACACAATATATTTTGCGTCTCAGGAATTAGAAAAACCTTTTATAAACATTTTACAGAATAAATTCGATTATAAAACCCTCAATTTAAAAATTTCAAATATTTTGCTAGAAGATATAGAAGATAAAGAAGAACGACTTTTGAGAATTCAACAATATCATGAAACCAAGACTATTCATCGTGGCTTAACCCTTTGTAGCCCAAGGTCATAAAATTTTAAATCACTTTAGCATATGATAGGTTTTAACAAATAAAAAAACACGTATTTCTCAAAAATTAAAAAATATTCATAATTACATATTTATTTATTTGACAATTTAGGGAGTGTAACATTACTGTAACATTGAGTGAAACTAAAAGAAAATACACTTATGAGGTATGGAAGGAAGATGTGTTCCAATAACCGATTACCCTTGGCAATTGAATCAATGACATTATATAAGTTGCACCAATAAACTGCTGGATATTGGTATTGGTAATTTGAAAGGATTGGTTTTTTTTTGTATTATGCAAAGATTTGTTTGTTCTGTAATAAAAGTTCAATTCTTTAAAAAAAAATATAGGAAAAATTGAATTGGTGTATCAAGCTCCAATAAAGTAGGCGGTAAAGTAGTATTTCTGGTAAATCCTAACTGCTGGTCGTGAAGAACTAGGTCTTGTTCTTCCATTGTAGTTGCCGCTTTTTTTGCCTTTGATTAGTGGAAGCTTTATTCGAATGGCTACCTTGCTGTCCAGGATATGCAGACGAGGGGCCAGCAATAGGCTCACTGCGTTCAGATTTTTCAATTATTGAATCTGGAAGAAGATACTGCAGTATCTTTTTCACACTCAGATAAAAGTTGAAATTTTTTCTTCTAATAACGGCTGAAAATCTGGGTCAAGAACGCTGTCATCACCAATTTTACATGAATATCCACATACTTTAGTTCCAAATAATATTTCAATCGTCACTCAATGTGACAGAAATGTTACAAACATATAAAGTTACGTTTTGCACATAAAAACGCAAAAATATGCTTTGGTAACGATATATGAACAAAATCAATCACTTCCCTATAGGTTTCGACGAAAACAATACAATTTTATACACTTTTAGTGTATTTTCATAAAATTCAAACTTCCAAAATGTTTTTTCTTGTCACTTTCATCAACGCACGAAATTCAAACCCGCTTAATGCATCAAATTATACCTCCTGTGATTTATATTTGATACTTAAATGTTCAGTGTGGTATGTTATAATACTGTGGTACTGATTTGAATGAACTCAAATGTTGAGTATACATTTTAGAAGGATTATTAAGGTTTGTTACAGAAATGTCACACGAGGCTATAAAGGGTTAAGAGAAAATTTAATAAGTTTGAGAAAAAAGTATTATTGGCCGAATATGAATAAAGATGTTCAGAATTATATTAATGCATGTGAAATTTGTCAAAAGAATAAGTACGAAAGAACACCCATTGAATTACAGTTTAAACCAAACCCGATAGGATCAAAACCTTTCACACATATTTATTGTGATACTATAAGATTTGGACAAAATTATTGTTTGAGCATTATAGACTCATTTTCAAGGTTGGGTCAGTGTTACCCTTTATTTCAGAAAACGGGAACAGAAATTGTAGATAAATTAATAATGTTTTTCAGTCATTATGGCATTCCTATAAAAATAACCTGTGACAACGGACTTGAATTTAAAAATAGCGTAGTAAAAGATTTTTGCTAAGTCCATCAAATAGAAATTCATTATATTACTAATTACAATACTAATTCAAACGCTCTAGTAGAAAGATTCCATTCAACCCTGATCGAACAAATGAGAACTATTGAATCTAAAAACTCAACATTCCAAAGTAAATTGGCACAAGCTTTGTTCAGTTATAATAATTCAAATCATTCTAGCCTAGAATTAACACCCATGCAAATAATAAAAGCAGATCTAAATTATTCTTTACCAATCGAACAAACTCACAACAGGAAAATTCAAAATTACGTTGAGAATTATATTGAGAATTTAAATGATATAACGAAACACTTGGAGAAAAATCAAAAGAGGGCAACCGAAAAGTTAGATAAATTAAATGAAAAACGTTCAGCAAAAAGTACCTATGAATTAAATGAGAACCCCACTTTCATCAAAAATCCAATAACGCGTAAACTCGATCCCGTATACAAAAAAGTAGATATTCGCGAAATCGATACACATAGAATTCAGGATAATAAAAATAAACACATTTATTATAAGAAAATTTCAAAACAAAGGAAAAAGTAGTTAAATATTTTGTTTCAGATCAAGATGAAATACGTCACATTTATTTTCATAATACTCGAGGCAGTAGAATCAATAACGAACCCCACAATTATTCCCTTAGAAAATAATATTCTTCCAATTTTATTAGGAAAAGCCTATAATACAAAAAGGCATATACAATTGATTTATCATATTGATTTGAGCCAAATTGAAGATTTAATACTCAAATATCAAAAAGAGATTGATCATTTCAACAATAAACAACTAGGGTTTTCTCAGAGAGCACATTACCAGTATTTACAGCATTCAAATTTAATGAATGTAAAAATATTAGAAGAACTTTTAACTCAGAGAATTCGAGAAAAAAGAGGATTGATTAATGTTGGAGGCAAGATATCAAAGATATTATTTGGATTATTAGATTCTGATGACGAAGAGCTTTACCAAAGTTATTTTGAAAGTATAAAGAAAAACGGAGAGACACTTATGAGGAATCAAAAACAAATTGCTACTATTATAAATGACTTGAAAAATAAGTACATTAATAAATTTCAGAAATTAACTGAAAATTTCAAATTGCTTCGTACTGTACCTCAATTAGAACGTATTGAACAAATGCATCTCATGACTTTTGAAATTAGACATCAAAAATATTTTGGATGAGATTCAAACAGCAGTGAGCTTTGCAAGATTGCACATCCTGCATGAATCTATTCTCCCTTACACAAAATTTGCGGAAATTGTCAAAAACGATACTATCATTCCAATGCATCATTTAAAAGATTATTTTCAGATATGTCATACCAAAGTCATTTTTAAAGAAAAAACATTGTTATTTCTAATTTCAATTCCAACGGTTTATGAGGAAAAATATAATCTATACAAGTTTTACTATATCCCTCAACGGAATTTGTCCCTTCCTTTCACAAACCCCTATATGCTCACTCGAGACGAAGAACTAAGATGGTCCACGAAACAATGTCATCAAGTAGAGGAAGACTACCTCTGTGATCAAGATTCCCTCGACAGGCCTCCAGAATGCATGAAAAATGTTTCGAAAACTCATTTAGAAAGCTGTCCCAGAAGAGAATCACCCTCAGCACCAAATTTAAAAACATTGGAAGATGGAAATATTTTATCGATTAATAATTTGGAAATTCAAGAAAAATGCCCACAGCAGACAAAGTATCATTTTACCCCGCCAATGGCTATAATCCAGTCCAAGTGTACCATTAGTAACAATCGAAAGGAAATTTACCCCATTCAAGTTAAAAACGAGGAAAAATACATCGTTCTACCAAAACCTACATTTTTTACTAATCACTCCAAGGAAGAAGAGAAAGAAGACTTCAACGTCAAGGATGAAGAGATTCCAGATATCCAGCTAGAAGAAATTGAAGACTGGAAATGGAATTCATCGATATCAACATTTATGATTATTTTGATTCTTATAATAATTTTAGTTATTTGGGTAATTTGTAAAGTTTTTCATAATTTTAAAGCTACACCTCAAAGAGGTGATACCTTTATCCAAAGGGGGGAGGAATTATGTAATCGCACCCCATATTAATTCAATGTAACTTATCCAGATTTACCATAAGCTTTGTATATGACTATGTTGCAGCCTGCAAAGTCAGCAGTGAACACCTGCAGTGCTGAGTCACATCCTATAGATAAGATATTTGTATAAAAGCATCTTCTTCCTTGCCTTCATTGAAGAAATAGATCTAGAGCCTTAGTCGATAGTCATAATTTACACAGAATATCCAAATATTCTCTATTGTAAATAAAGTGTTTTTTTAAAAAACCAAGTCTTCATCCCAAAATTCATAATTATATATAATAAAGGGTGTTTCAAATTGAGGGTTGTTTTTAAGAATGAATAAAATATAGATGGCGCACCGAATTCGTCTGGGTATTTTGACATTTGAAAAGTACGATGTACGAAATTTATAAAAATGGCTTCATACACGATGAGACAACGCGTTCAACTTGTTAAATTATTTCATGAAAATCAGCGTACTGTGAAAAGTGTTTTTAGAAAATTACGTGAATTTTATGGTTTATGTACATTATCGTCCATCTCAAAGCCCTGTAACGAGAGGATAGTTTTCAAACCTACCCCCTCATTTTAGAATACTCCTGTTTGTTTCATTTACATAATTTTATTTTTGAATTAATTTTCAGAAAAAATCCTTTCAAATTTCCAATTCAGGATTCCGACATCGTAATTTTCAGAAAAAATCCTTTCAAATTTTCAATTCAGGATTCCGACATCGTTCGGAATTATAAACATTCCGCACCGTTTTTATTCCGTTTTCATTTCTGAAAAAACGATGTCGCACCGTATACAACATCCTGAATTGAATGATAACCGTGTTTTTCGTTCGCTAGCACAGATAAGTCGAAATTAAGACGTCTTCATCGACGAGAATTTTACCGGATTTCGACAGTCGGGGAACATCTGATTTCCGCACCCCCCCTGTGGGTTTATAAAATCAGATGTTCCACCGCAGGCCACTTCACTTACGAGAACTTGCTGTCACTTAATTCGCCTGTTGTCACTTACGAAAATTTGCTGACTTACGATTAATTGCCTACGACTAATGCCGTGCGCCGTAATAAATTAGATTTCCGCCGTTAAATTTGATTAGAAGATTTCTTTTCAGTTTCGTTTTCAACATTCAGAATTTCAATTTTCTTTTCTTTCTTATTCACTCTATTTCGGCGATTTCTTTTTGTTTCACGAGTGTAAGTGGCCGAATAGAATCCAGAGGTAAGACACACTCCTTTTTTTATATTTACTGTTGGAACTTCAGCTCCCATCTTCACCACTTCTATGCCACAGTCTGAGTTCCACCCCTACTGTCATTAAAGTACCCTGTTGGTGTGGATACCCATGGGTACCGAAGGCACTTTGGGGTGGCTCACCCTTCCCTCACTTTTTTTTCCCTTCTCCTCTTTCCAGTCCATCCCTACTGTCATTAAAGTACCCTGTTGGTGTGGATACCCGGGGGTACCGAAGGCACTTTGGGGTGGCTCACCCTTCCCTCACTTTTTTTTCCCTTCTCCTCTTTCCAGTCCACCCCTACTGTCATTAAAGTACCCTGCTGGTGTGGATACCCGGGGGTACCGAAGGCAAATTGGGGTGGCTCACCCTTTCCTCACTTTCCTTTTTTTTCCCTCTCGTTCATGTGTTCACCCCTACGGTTAGGCAAGCACTCTGCTGGTGTGGATACACGGAGAGTGCCGAACGCTCATAAGGGTGAGCCGTCGTAATTCTGTGTCGTCATTTTTCATCCACTAACCTGGCTGAAGTCCGATACTTGTACGGTACTTGTACGTCTTAGGTTCGGATCCTGTTTCATTCCGTCCGTTTTGTTCTGTGAATTCACTATAATAGTGCCATTTGTGTTTCCTTGTTCGAGTCGACAAATATAATTTGTGTGCGTTGGTTTTGACTTTCACTGGTTGTCGCTAACACCCCAGACACCGAGGAACCTTTTCTTCGGCTAATAGCTACCAGGGTAGGTTTGCTATTTTCCCTTAAAGAATAGCTGGCGCTCGAGTACACCGAGAAAAAAGCATTACAGTACTGTTGGTCGAATTATTAACAAATTTCAAGAGACCGGTTCGGTGATGATCGAATTTTTGTGGCCAGAATATGGATAAAGAGGACATTTGGTTTCAACACCTCACTTTGCAAATGACACAATTGATTTATTGAAACGATAATTTCCTGGACGAATAATCTCCAGAAACGCTGATGTCAATTGGCAACTAAGATCATGTGATTTGACACCGTTGGACTTTTTTATTTGGGGGTTATGTGAGGAGCCAGGTCTATTAGAATAATCCACAATCAATTCCTGAACTAAAGAATTAAATAATTTGTGTCATAAGTGAGTTAGAGCCTCAATTATGTCAAAATTCCATTGAAAATTCAAACAAAAGAGTAGACCGTCATAAACTTTTTAGGGTTTTCACTCCCAATCTCTGAAACAAAATCAATTGAAAATGAAATCAACGATTTGCTCCTGCGTAAATTCTTGCACTAATTTGTCAGGAGCAAATTAACTAGAAAAAATTGTTGTCTGACAATGAACTCAAAATAAATAACGTTGAAATTATAATTCTGTAACGTTTCGGAGTCTATATCAGACTCCTTCATCAGACGAAAAATCTATTTTTTAGAAAATCTTCTGAGTTGTGGCTTTTGTTTGACATTAATTGTTAACACACAGAAACGGAGACTGCAAAGAAACGTTGATTCATTCAATTTTGAAATTACAGAATTATAATTTCAACGTTATTTATTTTGAGTTCATTGTCAGGCCACAATTTTTTCTGGTTAATTTGCTCCTGACAAATTAGTGCAAGAATTTACGCAGGAGCAAATCGTTGATTTCATTTTTAATTGATTTTGTTTCAGTGAAAACCCTAAAAAGTTTATGACGAGATGCAGAATCCTCCCAGAATAAATTTCAATCGATATCTAAAAGAGTAGACGTATGTAGAGTTGCAAGAGGAGGCCATTTGGCAGATATTAATTTTCGTACATAAATGTCATAACTTATATTTCAATTACCAATAAAAAGTTTTCGAAAACGAATGCATATTATGTGTTTTATTCATTAAAAAAAACGCGTAATTTGAAACACCCTTCATTATATAATATATATAAACTCTTTTTCATATATTTCAGGCTACAACAGCTGATTATAAAAAATTTGATAAACTGGAGGACTTCCAAAAAATAAATATCAATAACACACTCGAATATATTCAAGAAGACCCTGTATTTTTGGTACGATTATTCAAGGACTTATTTGGAAACTTCGAGCCTTTCGTGAGAGGTCTTTTTGGATTCAACAGATTGAAGATTGGTGCACTGGTGAACCAAACTTTGGACCGTGTCAAAATTATATCAGATGCTAAGTCTTTGTCAAGAAAGGGAAAACGATGCATTGAAGATAACATGAAGGTTTTACTCCATCTTTTTAAAAATTCGTTATCTGATTGGACCTGCATAAGCATTCACATGAATAAATTTTTTGATCTCATCAATCCACTATGGCAAACTATATTTGGATTCACCGTGATCAATGACGAAGAATGCGGATTTGGCCCTTTTTGCCTGTTAGGGAAAGGTTTTGAAACAGCGAAACTGACGACACAAATGCTAGAGCACGGTGGGAAGTTCATGAAATTCGCAGCAGATTTTGTATTGGATATGAGATTGTGTCAACGCAAAATCAAACCTTTCGAAATTATTGCGAAAGATATCCTTCAGAATATGAATATTTGTACCTTGTCTTGATGTCATCCCGAAAAACATTTCTGATTGGAGAGGAGAATATTGAAAAATGGCTCAGCCCGCAGTTGAACTGAAAGCTAAAAAACAATATCCTGTGTTGGAAATTAAATCTTTTTTTATTTATCCCTACCTTTCAGATGTGTACATTTAGCTTCAATCTGATCATTTTAGAAACAACCGTTGGGAAAAAGGAACAACTTCAATTTGTTTCATAACCTCCAGTCTATTCTTCTCATGTTTCCTTTTCTTTAGTTTGAAAAATTGAATTGGTGGAATCGTTCAAACATTCCCTTTTCCATCGTCATGTTGCCTTATGAGCTCCGAGCAGACTCGTCTGACGAATAAATCACTTTCACATGGATTCGGCCACGAAGAAAAAACTTTTAACGTGATCAAAATTCCAAGATTCCTTTGAAATCTGTCAAGTTTTTATCCGATTGTACTCATACAAGGTGCTGTAGGGTTTGAGCGATATTTCGAAAGATAGGGAAATTCTGTAGGAGTATCGAAGTATTCATGAGGTTTCCCAATTTGGTGTGGAATAAGAAGCAGAGAATAAGGTTACCCTGAAATCCAACTGTTCTAGTGGCTACTATGAACCCTTCCATTTCAAATTCAAGTTCAAATTGGCGCCAATCAGAACCAAAATGACATTAGTCAAAATCAAATTGGCAACATCGTTTTCAAACTGGTATTAATCAAAAGAAAATTGGCAGTGCTTTCAATCTGGCGTCGGTCAATTGGGAATTGACAATAAACAAAATCAAATCGACAATTCTGAATTTGAATTCTTTACTGGAATAAAATGTATTTACCTAATGCAGATATTTCATTGAATGATATATAAACATTAAATTACGTTATTAATTGAAACCATTAGATAATTACGAATTTTGGGTATGAGAGATTACTTTTGCAAAATTAACAACCGTAACCTTGCCAATATTTAGTACGAGATCCCGCTACAGAATTACTACGTTCAGAGACAAACACACATTTTTACATACGTTAATGGATGGGAGAATACACTGATAACACCGCAGCCTGTCAAAAGTGGCCGCAAGTAATTTGAGTTAAATTAATGTTAATCAATATTCCAAGAGAAATTTCGTCGACTCCGTTTTGAAATAAAATATCATTCACATCATAGCAATGCATGTAAAGAGTACTAAAATCCATAGCTGTCGTTGCACACTCGGCCGCAACTACCTCGCAGCCAGGTGTAAGCAGGTAACATTTCGATGTATTTCTACGTTCATGTCGTACACGGATGTTTTTGATATCAAATTGAATTTTTTTTTTTTAATATGATGATATATGGCTGCCTGTTAGGGCTGCCATCTGTTGAAATAGCGAGATATCTGAAATAAAGTGAAAGAGATGGCGCGCAACGCCACTTGATAGATGAGGATGGTGGATGCTAGATTCTTAGCCGGAGGCTCAAACAATGGTAGGAACAACTTAACATTTACAAATATTATAATAACGTAATGAATATTATGAAGGAAACTTAAAGTATTAAGAGATTTATTTTATAATAAAAAATTATTTATTCATCAAATACAAATGTAATTAAATCTGAAGAAGATTTTTTCGTGTTTTTTCAAGATCAGTCTCTTGAATCAAGTTATATTTTATGTCAGTATATCACATTTTCTAGTACAAGTCCGATTCCTCGCTGCTTTCACAATCGCAGTTGTCACTATCGTCGTCGCAATCAGAGTTTTTTTCATCTTCTGAAAATGTGCTAGCTCAATTACATAATACATTTTCTACTTGTATCGGTGTTGAACTTTCCAGAAAACATGTTGGTTTCAGGGCACCATCCAGAAGAAGCCATCCATTTATTATCCGCACTAAACTTAAAACAGTGGAACTTAGTAGCATTGAGCAATATTGAATTGACGAAAATCGTCCGTAGCACCTTTTGTTTTAATGATATCCAAAACGATGAAATGTGGTATGAAACAAACCCTTTGATTTTGAATGAATTTTTCATCATTCTCTTTTGCCGCATACATCTTGTTGAACATGATAAATCGTCCAGTGTTTTTGGGATGAACTTTGGTGAGACTTATCATCTTTTTAAAAAATTCTTCTTATATTTCGATATTAATTTATTAGGACCTTATTCTTATTAGAATCTATTATATGGATTGCGCCCGAACTCTCAATATTCGTATACCGCCCAACGAAGGGTTAATACATAAATAATCGACAGCGTTGTGTACAACGAGCTCCAACACGTGGTTATAATATACGAATAATTCCCTAAGATGTTGAGAACCCTAAGATTCCTTTCAAACCACAGGTTTTTACCGGAAAACAACCGAATGAAAAATTATTCATCGGGTTTTATCCGTACGGTGGGCACATCAAGCTCTCGAATCTCGTGGCGATAAGCGCCGCCGAAAGTGCAATCTGGTTGTTTTTCAGTGCGAAAGTGAACCGGAACATGTGTGAAAGATCCCATAATATCAGTAGATATAATTCGGAACATAGGGTAAGAACCCGATGGTGCGAAATGAGTCTAACTCTCTCTTACTTTATTTCGGATATCTCGCTATTTTAACAGATGGCAGACCTAACTTCCTTTTTTTCACAGGCAGCCATACATCATCCTATTCGAAAAAAAAAATTAGCTTTAATTTTATATCAAAAATATCCGTGTACGTTATGAACGTAGAAATACGTCGAAATGTTACGTTTCTCACACCTGGCTGCGAGGTAGTTGCGGCCGAGTGTGCAACGGCAGCTATGGATTTAAGTATTCTTTACATGCATTGTTATAATGTGGATAATATTTTATTTCAAAACAGAGTGAACGAAATTTCTCTTGGAATATTGATTAACATTAATTTAATTAAAATTACTTGCGGCCAATTTTGACAGGCTGCGGTGTTATCAGTCCTATCCATAAACGTATGTGAAAATGTGTGTTTGTCTCTGTACGTAATGAACATAGTAATTCTGCATTGGGATCTTAGTCTAATTGTAATGAACGATTATAGATGTCCCATCTATACAGTCTGTGCAAATTCTCGATTCTACCATTTCGTTTCATTTACAAAACAGAAAGATAACCACAATCGTTTGCTTCCTCAATGAGGTATCATAAAAAGAGACGATTTCAGAACCTCATTGTGTTTCAGAATCAACGTTTGATACTGTTCACTGTTGTGATGCATATCCAGTTAGATATTATTTACTTCATTTCGCAATAATATGCAATGATTTGAGAGACTCGGAATACACTCACTATTCAATACTTTCGAAGTATTGCAACCGGAAAAACTCATAATTTTTTTACGAAAAGGACAGAGAAAACAAGCTGAAAAGATGTGTTGATCTGGGTTAACAACTGATTGAGTTCCATTCAAAATTTTATGTTAAATTTTTACAGCTGCAATTCATGTTGTTAATTTGAAATTGATATATGATAGTTTGAACTTAATTATTGCTAATTTGCTTCTGTTTAATGCCAGTCTGAAATTCATGTTGCCAATTTGAGGTTCACTATATAAATACAGACCGCTTATTGAAATGATATGTAGAAGATGGTTGAAGCCGAAGAACTAGATAATATGTCTACTGAAAGAAATACGATTCAAAATTGGACTGAAAACTGTGCGGCGATTGGCTTGAACTTGAACACCAACGAAAAAAAAATTACTAATCACTCCAATAGATCGACTGCGGTTAGTCGATTTTCCAAAAGTGTTGTTCAGAAGCAGAAGCTAATAAATATTACAAGTTATAACAACCGACTTAATAAAACCATACTTGAATATTGACCAAGAACATCCTAATCAGATAATTAACAGCATGCGTAGTGGAAATACAACTTTATCAGTTATAAGAACTAACACGTCTGGATCTTCATTCAACTTTTCTTATTGTTTTTTTGTTAATTGAACCTTTAAATAAATTGTTTTGGCTTTGTAATTTTCACTATAATTAGCAGAAAATTTTCTACCCGAATAACCCTCGAAAAATTTCGACTCGCTCGAAAAATTTTTCAACAACTTTCTCAAGCTTGTTGCTGATAGGGGACAGACCTCCACCTGCGACATCGGTCTGTTCCAAGCAACAAGCTTTCGAACGATTATCAATATCTTATTACCTCTGAAAATGCAATACAAGAATCAGTAAAGGCTCCTTGTGAATTCCTTTTACCTGAGAATTATAAGAAATTTTACGAAACAGCATGAGGATGTTTCAAAGAATAGTGCGTAAAAATGCATTAAATCTTAACATGATTCTGATCTCAACAGATAATATATGATTCATTGATGATAGTGAATGAGTTTTGTGTAGAAAATTTGTATATTTAGAAAAGAACTGAAATGAGGAGAGTGCCAGAAAAGTTTCTCCTAATTCTGTTAAGTGTAAATTCGAAAATTGAAGTATGAATATGAAGTCCTGATTCAATTTTTACTCAATGTCGTAACGGACTGCTTACTATGTCAGTAGTAAAAAATAACTGTTAGGTAATTAATTCTTTCACTATACCTTTGTATTTTCTGATATATTTTCCATCTACTTGAAATCACATGATCAGCTATTCATGAACATTCACCAGCGTATCATCATTGTTTTTTATTGTACAACTTGAATTGTCCTGGTTTTTATTTTAAAGTTCGAAAGAACAAAAACTAGATTTTAGAGGAATCGAAATTAATTTTGCCTATTCATAAGCAAAATAAATATCGATTCCTCTAGAATCTAGTTCTTCGGCTTCAACCATCTTCTACATATCATTTCAATAAGCGGTCTGTATTTATATAGTGAACCTCAAATTGGCAACATGAATTTCAAACTGGCATTAAACAGAAGCAAATTAGCAAAAATTAAGTTCAAACTATCATATATCAATTTCAACTGATGCCACTGAGGCATCCCTGGCGATGTATTTCATGTAATTTCTTGTTGGAATCACCTGATCCTGGATGGCGAGCATGAAGCCCTCTGTCTCAGGAAACAACCTTCCGGAAGTCAACCAGCAGTTCGACGCAGATATGTCGACGTAATCACGGTTGACCTCATTCTGGTGCCTCCCATGCAAAGGTTTGCCAATCAGTTTCTGCATTATTATTGTTATTATTATTACCGATGGAAAAATAATTTGGGCAGTATTTGAGAAAAAGAACCTTACTTCATATAAACATTATCTGAATAATTCAGAAAAGAGCTGTGTGCCGACTTACATCAATAGTACCATTATTCTTCGATATCAAGATTGACGACCCAAGTCGCATATGTATGTGTGAACCGCTTTAGGTGATAATGAAATGACTCGCATACCTCTCCATTGATGGCTACGCGGTATCAAAACAGATAATTTCGTGTAACTCAAAAACTGCAATGGTGCTTTCAAAGATTTATACGGCACTAATTGGCGCTAATGAGGCACTAAATATTTTATATAGTCCCAGAATTAGTGCTTCCAACTTCTCGCTAACGTCACACTTGTTCAAAAAGCATCTGGCATACACTGTAAAACTAAAAATGATATCGCATCCGTTTTAACGGCACTAATATGAACTAATTAGGCACTAATTATTGCAACAAAAATTTGCACAAAATACCTATATGTTGGTGCTGAGCGTCAAGTTAGCACCAAAGGAAATAATCTGTAATATTATGAAAACCGTCCATTTTTTTTCATTGGTTCCAAAAGCACTAATATGCACTAAATATCAGTTTCCTAAATTCATGGTGATATAAAAATGTTGCTGCTGAGCGTGGAGTCAGCACCAAAAACTTGAATTATCAATTTCTCAGAAACTAAAATGGTGTCAAAGATTTATACGGCACTAATAGGCACTATAGTATATAACATTACTAGCAAGGTAAGAGGGTTTTTACTGGCAAATGGAGAATATACCTCCTTGAGCCAGTAAAACCCGTTACCTTGCGTGTATTGTTTTATATTTTATTTGTTTCTCATTTGTAAAAAGGTGAGATAAATTCCAAAAAACTTTCAATAATTTGTCGCAAATGTCGTAAGCTATGGAAGCGTTGCCATGAACATGTATGTTTATTTTTCTTTACATTTTTTTTTGCGAAAGCGAAAATGAATGTACCAAAAGAAATAATTGAGACAGCCAGCAGTGTAGCTGCAAGTTTATTACCTGCAAAATCAGCTTCAAGGTACGAGCGAGAATACGACGACTTCAAAAAGTGGCAAAACAAAAAATATTGTGATTGGGGTAACTGAAGATGTTTTGTTGGTCTACTTGAATCAACTATCAGCTAGATTCAGCCCTGATACTTCATGGGCAAAATGGTCTATGCTGAAAAGCTGCTTGGAAATGGAAGATTATGCCCCTGTTCGCAGGTATGTTTTCCCTAAAAAATTTATTGAAAAATATGATGTTTAGTTGTCATTTGCAAATTTAAAATGGTAATAGCGTTTCTGAAACGAAAACATGAGGGTTATACGCCAAAAAAGGCCAAGGTATTAAGTAAAAAAGAGGCTGAACAATTTCTTTTACATGCTCCTGATGACCAGTGGTTGCTGGCGAAAATTGTAACAATATTTGGGAGTTTTGGATGTTGTCGATGTGACGAAATTCTCTCCTTAAACTTGAATGATGTAGAAGATATGGGAAAATACGTTATTGCGACATTGCGACAAACAAAAAATTTAACAACAAGAAGATTCACCATAATCGATGATGGCTGCAGCTTCAGGCCCTGCATGTTATACAGTAAATATGTAAATCTTCGGCCTCCTGGAACAGAAAGCCTAAGATTTTTTTTGACATACCGACATGGAAAGTGCACTTCCCTTAATGCTGGCCAGCACACTATTGGTGATTTCCCAAAGCAAATAGCGAAATATTTAGGTTTAAAAGACCCAGAGTTATACACCGGCCACTCTTTTCGCAGAACTGGAGCCACTATGGTTGCGGATTCGGGTGGAGATATTTTAGCACTAAAGCATGCAGGAGGGTGAAAGAGCACCGAAATTGCGATGAGTTATGTTGATGATTCGGTCAACAAAAAATCGAAATGTCTAGCAAATTATTTGGTAGTAAGGAGAGTACAAATGTTCTGCAGTCCTCGAATTCAGCAGTCTCTGAGTCAACACATGGTTCATCATCATCAGTATCAACTCTTTCATCATCAAAAATCTGTGTTACTGGAAATAACTATTGTATCATGATATATGACGATAACACAAAATTTTCTGATGTAAATAATACTACTAACTTGTAAAAATTTTGCAAGTTAACTGTCAGTTTTACAAGTTAGTGACTTGATAAAATAAACTTTCGTGATAAATATTGTGTTTTTGGAAACTGACGTTTACAAATGAGAAACAAATAAAATATTTAACATAGTTTCAGATTTAGTGCTTTCAACTTTTCGCTAAGGGAACCACTTTTCGTATCGAATCAAACAACGATGGGTCTGTACATAATCGAGCTGAATATAGAATTCAGCAAGACGGGCGAAGGTGGTACTGAAAGCAAATTTTTAGTAAAAACAACGACAGCAACGTTTGTCCTGTCAGATTATTCAAAAGATTGATGTCAAAAAGAGCACAAAATATTAAAACAAACAGATTATTTCTAAGAACAAATCGTCACTGGAGAGCTGAAAGATCACTGGTATGATAATATGTCTACTAAAAGAAATACGATTCAAAATTGGACTGAAACGTGTGCGGCGATTGGCTTGAACTTGAACATCAACGAAAAAAAAATTACTAATCACATAATACGAAACAGCATAAGGATGTTTCAAAGAATAGTGCGTAAAAATGCATTAAATCTTAACATGATTCTGATCTCAACAGATAATATATGATTCATTGATGATAGTGAATGCGTTTTGTGCAGAGAATTTGTGTATTTAGAAAAGAACTGAAATGACGAGAGTGCCTGAAAAGTTTCTCCTAATTCTGTTTAGTGTAAATTTGAAAATTGAAGCCTGAATATGAAGTCCTGATTCAATTTTTACTCACTATTTTGCTTATGAATAGGCAAAATTAATATCGATTCCTCTAAAATCTAGTTTTTGTTCTTTCGAACTTTAAAATGAAAACCAGGACAATTCAAGTTGTACAATAAAAAACAATGATGATACGCTGGTGAATGTTCATGAATAGCTGATCATGTGATTTCAAGTAGATGGAATATATATCCGAAAATACATAGGTATAGTGAAATAATTAATTACCTAACAATTATTTTTTTACTACTGACATAGTTAGCAGTCCGTTACGACATTGAGTTCCCTAGGGTAGAGAGTAAAAATTGGTTGGTGTTCAAGTTCAAGCCAATCGCCGCACACGTTTCAGTCCAATTTTGAATCGTATTTCTTTCAGTAGACATATTATCATACCAGTGATCTTTCAGCTCTCAAGTGACGATTTGTTCCTAGAAATAATCTGTTTTTTTTAATATTTTGTGCTCTTTTTGACATCAATCTTTTGAATAATCTGACAGGACAAACGTTGCTGTCGTTGTTTTTACTAAAAATTTGCTTTCAGTACACCTTCTTGCTACACTGCTGGCTGCCTCAATTATTTCTTTTGGTACATTCATTTTCGCTTTCGTCAAAAAAAATGTTAAGAAAAATAAACATACATGTTCATGACAACGCTTCCATAGCTTACGACATTTGCGACAAATTATTGAGATTTTTTTGGAATTTATCTCACCTTTTTACAAATGAGAAACAAATAAAATATAAAACAATACACGCAAGGTAACAGGTTTTACTGGCTCAAGGAGGTATATTCTCCATTCGCCAGTAAAAACCCTCTTACCTTGCTAGTAATGTTATATACTATAGTGCCTATTAGTGCCGTATAAATCTTTGACACCATTTTAGTTTCTGAGAAATTGATAATTCAAGTTCTTGGTGCTGACTCCACGCTCGGCACCAACATTTTTAAATCACCATGAATTTAGTATACTAATATTTAGTGCTCAATCAGTGCATATTAGTGCTTTTGGAACCAATGAAAAAAAATGGACGGTTTTCATAATATTACAGATTATTTCCTTTGGTGCTAACTTTACGCTCAGCACCAACATAAAGGTATTTTGTGCAAATTTTTGTTGCAATAATTAGTGCCTAATTAGTTCATAGTAGTGCCGTAAAAACGGATGCGATATCATTTTTAGTTTTACAGTATATGCCAGATGCTTTTTGAACAAGTGTGACGTTAGCGAGAAGTTGGAAGCACTAATTCTGGGACTATATAAAATATTTAGTGCCTCATTAGTGCCAATTAGTGCCGTATAAATCTTTGACAGCATCATTGCAGTTTTTGAGTTACACGAAATTATCTGTTTTGATACCGCGTAGCCATCTATGCGAGTCATTTCATTATCACCTAAAGCGGTTCACACATACATATGCGAAGAATAATGGTACTATTGATGTAAATGGGCACACAGCTCTTTTCGGAATTATTCAGATAATGTTTATATGATGTATTCTCAAATACTGCCTAAATTATTTTTCCTTCTGTAATAATAATAATAATAATAATAATAATAAATAATTACCATCCAGATGCTGTATTGGAAAATGAACATCACAAGCTCTACTGGGATCGCACGGTTCTCACAGACCGGAAAATAACCCACAATAGACCAGACCTCATACTGCTCAATAAGGATGAGGACAGAGCACTATTCATTGATGTGGCGATTCCAAATAATAACAATCTTCTAGATAGGCACACTGAAAAAATTTCAAAGTACAGAGATCTCGAGGAACAAACCAGGAGACAGTGGAAGCTGAAAGATATCAAGACCATCCCTATTGTCATATCATCTACAGGCCTGATACCGAAGAAACTGCTAGTGAACTTGAGGAAGCTTCAGTTGGACGAAGTCATGCAGAAACTGATTGGCAAACCTTTGCATGGGAGGCACCAGAATGAGGTCAACCGTGATTACGTCGACATATCTGCGTCGAATTGCTGGTTGACTTCCGGAAGGTTGTTTCCTGAGACAGAGGGCTTCATGCTCGCCATCCAGGATCAGGTGATTCCAACAAGAAATTACATGAAATACATCGCCAAGGATGCCTCAGGCGGACGATAGCTGTCGTTATGGCTGTGCGACACATGAAACTATCCAGCACATCACCGGGGGATGTCAGAAGTTCGAGGGCACGGAGTACAAAAGTAGACATGATGCTGTTGCCAAGATTCTTCACCAAGATTTGGCAATAAAACACCAACTTCTAAGTTCGAAAAAGGTTCCTTATTACAATTACCATCCAGATGCTGTGCGGGAAAACCAACATCACAAGCTCTACTGGGATCGCACTGTTCTCACAGACCGGAAAATAACCCACAATAGACCAGACCTCATATTGCTCAATAAGGATGAGGACACAGCACTATTCATCGACGTGGCAATTCCAAATAATAACAATCTTCTAGATAGACACACTGAAAAAATTTCAAAATACAGAGATCTCGAGGAACAAACCAGAAGACAGTGAAAGATGAAAGATATGAAGACCATCCCTATTGTCATTCCATCTACAGGCCTGATACCGAAGAAACTACTAGAGAACTTGAGAAAACTTCAGTTGGACGAAAATATTTATAAAGTCATGCAGAAGGCGGTACTGCTCGGAACGGTGAGAACTATACGCAAGTACATGGGGGCAAAGGAACACCGTCTGCTTCGACAGGAAGTGCGGGTGGATCTGGAATTCAACCGACAGCAAGAAGCCGTGGAGCGGCCCGAACCCGACCACCACCACGAGCTCGAAAACTTGGAAAGGGCCCCAACAGAGCTTAATCCTTTCGATATCTGGGAAGAAAGATGTCTTTTTGGCGTGAAGGGAAAAGAAATAGCTGAAAATTCAAGAAGAAAAACAGTTTTTGTGAATAACTCAGAAAATATCCATTTTAGGGCAAGGGTGTGATGCATACACTCACATTATTTTTTAACGTAGATTCAATATCTGCCATAAAAAAATGGGGTTCTGATTTAAAAAAAATTCATTTTTCACGATTTTGTCATCCCTAACTTTGAAAGCGATTTTTTCACCCCCTGTATCATGAATCGCGATTTAGATTTTTAAAGTGGATACATCAATCTTACATCTTGAAAAATCCCAAAAATGAAAGTTTTCCATCCAAAAACCTCGAAGTTATTCTTGTTTCAGCGGAGCTCTCTTTTCGATTTTTTTTTCGAATTTTCCCGCTCAGAGAGAATTTTTCAACCAAAACTGAAAAATGTTACATCAAAATAACTCGAAATTTTCTAAGGAATCTATTTCTGCAATAAAAAAATGGTGTTCTAATTTGAAAAACGGAAGTTGACGTCATTTCCGGAAAAACCGGAGGTTCTCATGCCTTGAAAATATTTTAGATTTCATCAGCATCGTGAAATACTTATAAGTCCTGAATTTCATGAAAATACGTTCAGTAGTTTCCCGTATAAATATGTGTGAGGTTCCTCGTGAAAGACCCTGTATATACAGCTGATGTCCCAGTTCAAAATGAGGAAAACAGAAATGCAATGATCAGAAATTCAAACTCAACAGAGTGAAATTAATGAATTAAACAATATATAAATTCATTATATTCAGTCAATATATCAGGTATTAAAGGAAAAAAGAAATCAAGAGCGGTCACTTTGATTCCTTCTGAGACAAAAATCGAAGTCCCTGTTATCGGTTTATTTAGCGATGGGTTTGATCCCGAGCACCTTCAGTGATTTTCAGTGTACGGGGCAATCAGAATTGAAACTATTCAATAAACGGGACAGGTTTGATGCAGGTGAAACACAATGCAACAATTTACAGGATAACGGGGTAGTTTATCGTGGTCTCTCCGTGGCAACCTTGGGTGTACACGCCAAGCATTACCAGTGGAACGACTTGGAGACTTCTGTCGATTGATTTTGGTTCACCAGAGAACCAGGCGACAAAAGTCTGCGTTAAACATGCGGATTAACAAAAAGGATTAACACAATTGAACAAATAAAAGAATGCAACTTTGACTCGCGAAGTATGCGGTATCAAGAAAAGAATTACAGTTTGTTCCGGTACGGTCACACCACCACTTAGAGAAAAGAAAAAAGAACAGATCGTAGGATCTTCGAATTTAGGAAAACATCATGAATAAAATCAATCGCAGAATAAAAAATAAAAAATCGCCGAATCAAGAATAAGGATGACCGTCGAACAGGGGATAAGGAATCAAGAATCACGAATAAAGAAAGAATGACATTGAAAGTTTTAGCGGCATGACAGACAGGAATTGAATTGAATTGACTGTCTGTCATGCCGCTAAAACTTTCAATTTCATTATATTTTCAGACAAAAACTATCATCAAAGAAAGAATGACGTTCGTCTGGTAGTGCGGCCCTATTTATCAACTCTCCAACATGTGGACGGTCATGTGATCAAAATTGCATCCAAAAATTCGGTATTCTCGAATATTCTCTCCAGCAGAAATATTCTCGGTGTTTTATCGGTGAAACAAGCTGTCGTTATCTGCAATCCACGTTGTTTTTATGCTGAATTCGGTGTGTTTTTGTGGACGGAAAAACAACGCCGAATGGACACTTTTTCTTTGTTTTGGATTATTACGGCATATTAATGATGGAAATTTCAATTATACGGAATTTGAATTTATTTATCAGGATTCTGAAAAATATTTCTAAAATGAAACGGAATAACTATATTAAAACTGAAATCTCCATCAGACTGTGTTGCAACTGGAAAATTCAGGGAAACAGACATTTAAAGCGAGCCTTGATATCAAAAAACAATCAAGTATCGTTACATCCCCTCCCCTGGGAGAAATTGAAGTTGCGTTGAAGACACAAGTTCAATTTAATAAGGGGGTAGCTATCCCCTCAAAAAAAAATTAATTGAAAATTCAAGTGGGTTAAGTGTTCGCTATCTCGCCCTTACAGAGTTTTCATCCTAATCTAAACAGTACAATAAAAGGTATCCGGATCTGCTCACATGCGTAGTTCAGTTCAGTTCACTCTGTAATTGCTTCCAGCTACTCAGTTTCCTACCCCGTAAGGCAAAAAATTTTTTTTTATTGAAAACAGAAAAATAATACAAGTTTATCACAACACAAAAACGAAAATATAATAATCTTAATATAATGGTTGTTCATTACACTGTGGAATGAGAATAGGGCTTCAGGCGTTGCTAGAGAAGCTTCTTCATCCCCAAAATTTGAATGACTGAAAGATTTGGTTAGAGAGGAAGACGCTGCATTAACTATTTTTTTATGTTTGTAACTTGAAACATTTCTCCAAATACAATGCTGAATTGACCCTTCATTGGAAAATCAGGCTTTGTTTTTTTAGGGAATGGAAATTCTTTTGAAAGATCTTCCGTAAATTTGCACTTTATTTTTTTATTATTCATCTCAAATTTTCTTGAGAAAAATACTGAATTAAATTCAAGATTTTGACGGATATTTCGACGGACGTTTTCCAGTGACGGACTCCTTGGACGATTGACGGACTGTTCGTCACAATGAGAGACATCTGGTCACCCAAAGTTATGGATAATGCACGATGATACAGTATTGCATATCCATCAGTGGAAGTACACAAACATAAAATTTCTGATTGTACAAATAAGATTCAGTCCTGAACATCCTACGAATGTTCAGAAATTTATGGATGCTCGAAAATGATATATCCAGTTGTCGTACAGAAAAGTATAATTTCTAGGAACAGATATTTCGATACATTTCTGAATATCCAAAAGTTGTTCAATAACGTACGTATATGGATGTTCGACGGACGTCCCTTATTGAAAGTGCATTGGGCTTCCTATGGATATACAGGAATGTACAATTATGGAAAATTTTTGTTGATCCAAAAATGTAAATCCACTGGACGTACATTAACGTACAATTGCTTATTGTAGAAATAAGATCCGGTCCTGTACATCTCACGAATGTTGAGAAATGAATAATTATTGATGCTCGAAAATGATACATCCATTTGTCGTACAGAAGAGTACACTTTCTGGAAGCAGATATTTAGATCCAGATCCGAACTTCCAATAGATATACAATCATGAATAATTTACGTTGATCCAAAAATGTACGTTGAATGGACGTACATCAACGTACACTTTCTGATTGAACAAATAGGATCCAGTCCTGCACATCCTACTAATGTTGAGAAATATAGGTACAATTATGGACCCTCGAAAATGATACATCCAGTTGTCGTACAGAAAAGTACAATCTCTGGAAGCAAATAATTGACATACAAATCTGAACATCCAAAAGATGTACAATCATGGATAATTCACGTTAATCCAAAAATATTGCTGAATCGCCATGCTGATTGTAGAAATAAGATACGGTCCTGTACATCCCACGAATGTTGAGAAATGAATAATTATGGATACTCTAAAATGATACGTCCAGTTGTCGTACAAAAAAGTACAATTTCTGGAAGCGGATATTCAGATCCAGATCCTAACTTCCAATAGATTTACAATCATGAATAATTTATGTTGATCCAAAAATGTACGTTGAATGGACGTACACAAACGTGCAATTTACGATAGTACAATAAAGATCCAGATTTGTGTATCCAGAAGATGTCCAATAAGAAACGCATATAGATATTTGTCCAACATCCCTTATTTAAAGTACAATGGATATCCATAAAAAGTCCATTTATGAACGTACAGTAAAGGTCCAGAAATGTACATCCATTGGACTTCCATGTAAGGTCCGTGGATGTTTGTACTTCATTTGGATTAGAATGGACGTCCATTGGACGCCATGTGCTGTATGGAAAGCTTGTTGGAAAGGACATTTAATTTTGTGTAAATTTTGGAGATAATTGTGCTTTTTGAAAATTTGATGTACAGGGTGTTTTACAAGATGTGAAATAAAAAAACTCTTGGTAGGGACCCGCGCTATCAAAAAATCATTATAATTGAATCATCGTCATTTTCCAATGCTTGAAATTTCCATGAAAATCTTTAAAGGTGTTCAAGAGTTATGCCGACTCAAAGTTTTTGATGACATACTTACATAAAACATCTCTCGAATGAATATACTCAGGACATATTTCGAAAACTAATTCAGACTTCCCAAAATGTCCTGAAAGCTTGTGCAATTATCCGTAAACCACCCTGTTGCCCTTCTACTTTCTTCGCTCGGTTCAGGTATATCAATCCATTTATGCATGAGAGAGATGGTTTTTGAACATATAAAATGTTTAATTCCCAGGACATTCCTGCAGCTGCAGTTGTAAAATTAGGGAATTGTATATTATGTGTCAAGGTAAGAATGAATATCCGATGCGAGTGAATCATCAGAGTATCGAATTTTTATGCTAACCGAAATACATATTAATATACTTTCCACGCCACGCTAAATATTGAATCATTCAATTGAAAAATGAATATAACATTTCGAATACTCCAATGAATATGATAGATCATCAAAGATTTTATTCTCCATGTTTCCGAATGTATTTCCTAATGTTCATTAAGTAACAAGTGAAACTAGAAGAGCTTTACTTTACAGCAGTCTTGGAGAGAATTCATTTAAACGATTTTGTTAATTTGGGAGAAGAAAAGTTGTTTTACTCTACCCTATTCTATGAGTTGAGCTAATAAATTTGAAACCCATACTAAGGGAGTTCTATAAAATTTTCCATTTACCAATTTTTTGTGGTGGCCATCTAGAATTTGAAATTTTTTTAGTAGTGTACTGTATTCAACTAGTCTAACCTAATCTACAGGTTGATTCAAAAATCTGTACCTACACAGCTTTCTGGGGGTGATAGTACATTGAAAAAAAGGTATAGTTTGATAAATAAACTCATGGCCTAAAATGCATATTAAGAAAGATATATACTTCCAAAGTTGATAAAATTAAAAAGAATTCTCCGCATAACTTCTAAATGGAATATATTCCACCAGATTGAAATTTCGTGCATAAATGTATTTTTTAAAATACATATCTTTTAATACATTTCTACATTTCTGATATTATTATAACGGGTGTTTTTAGAGGGTGAATCGTGATTTTTTGCGACAACTTCTTTGGTTGTATTCGTTTTGATGAAAAAAATTGAAGCATTCTATGGAGCGAAGAAAATTACATGAAGAAGGTACTCTTATCCAAATACAAAAATTGAATCGTTTTCGAGATATTTGAGTTTATGTAGTCACATGATTCTTTCATCGCGAGACTCATCAATAACGATATTTTAGCAGGCCATGATCAATTTTGTTCTCAATTTTGACGTTCATGTCATGAACATTGTTGTAGTTAATTTCTCGTGTGGTTTTTCTATGTTTTGCTATTTTCAACTGGGATTTTAGGAAATGGGAGGTTATCCGTTCTCTGAACAAACTGATATGCTTTTGATGCTTGGCGAGTGCTTCGGAAATGCAAATGCTGCTGTAAGTTTTATGCAGAGATGCTTATATCATCGACAAATTTCAAAACAGAATTGTTCATGGCCTGCTAAAATATCGTCATCGATGAATCTTGCGATGAATGAATCTGCTGACATCATGTGACTACAAGAACTCAAATATCTCGAAAATGGTTCGATTTTTTGTATTTGGAGAAGAAAGTGTGACCAGACGTCCGTCATTGTGACGGACAGTCCGCCAATAGTCCAAGAAGTCCGTCATTGTAAAACGTCCGTCAAAATGTCCGTAAAAATCTTGAATTTAATCTTTGACAATATTCAATGATTTAATTCACTATTTTTCGTACCTTAGCCAGAGTGTAAACGTCGCTAGATAAATTTCATAGTGGAAGTCTTGGCGTTAATAAGTAGATACTGTGGGAATTCGAACTTTGTAGTCTTCTCAATAATATTTAAGATCGATAATAAAAAAGGCGGAAACATATATCCATTTGAAAAGCAGTTTACAAAAATTTCAGCTTCATTCAAATGATGAATGTGTTCAATTTCTTGCTACATTTCAATCTATATATATTTTTCCCATTGATCATAATTATTTGGAGTTTCGATTAATATGATAATCGTGAGTTGAGTTCCTCTTTATTTTATCGTTTGCTTAATATGATCAAGTGTCCTTGAATGTTGAAGGTTAAAGATCACGCAAATCAGTTTGTTTTTCTCCTTTTCCGTACCTACCTCGAACACTTCTCTGCAGGTGATATAGATATTGAAGAAATATATCATTACCAACAGAAGAACAAGACTGTAGAAAGAAAATGTAGAATATTGAATTTCTTGAAAGACTATCTAACTCACTTCTCACCATCTCTTATATTCGGAAGTGAGTAAAATGTTGCGTTTCTACTGATCTGATGCAACATCACTTACGTTAATTGAATTGATGATGGGCTTAAAGGTCTAGAAGGATTTAAAAAAAAACCAACTCAATAAAATGCCGACAGTTTCGGTCTATATTTAGACCAACTTAAGGGCTCTGGAACAAACAATACAGAATATCACAAACATAGAGCGTGACTTAAAATTACGTGACATACAGTACGTACATAAAAACAATTTTCTAGAACTTACATTATTTTCTGGTTTTCCGTGTTTTCACTTTCAAATTCGAAGAAAAACACGGTGCGGTGGAATTGAACATACCAGTAGTAGGAGAGCATCGAGCACGACTGAAAACATGTAAATAAACGGTCGGTGATAGGAATTCCCCATGTGTTGGGAATAAAAAGGTTAAAGAAGATTGGTGGCATGTCACAGTGTGGAAATAATATAAACTCCTCCGTAATGACTATGAAACTAACAAAGCTGTCTGAATTTCCATATTTCAATGTCCCGACTTTTGCATCTTGTCGATCAGGCCGAAGTAACATGAATTGAGGTTGTCGATGTCGGACCTTTTGTTGATGGAGTTTTTGTTTCCTTTGATGCATATCATCTCGTGTAGCAGTCTTTTCTTGAGGATTTTTTGATATCCTGTTATCGTGGGGTTTTCGAAATCAAAGCGGTGGAGTTTTTCGAGTACGTGGTCGGCCAGAGCTGTGTTGTTCTCTTTTCGTTTTAGGGAATTCAAAATATTTTTTGCATCTCTCATGTGTTCGGAGATTCTCGTTTTAAGATATCTTCCTGTCTGGCCGATGTAAATGCCATTACATTCTAGACAAGATATCTTGTAAATTATATTAGACAATTGATCCTTGCAGGTGGACGATTTAAGTTTGGAAAAAAACGCCTTATTTGTATTTTCCGGTCTCATTGCGATGGATATGTTATCTTTGTTCTTTTTCAGAACCTGACTTACTCTCTCGGAGAAAGCATTGATGTAGGTAATCTTAAAGTGTTTTATTTCTTCAGTGTTAGGTTTATTTTCCGTTGATGCGTTTGCTTCGAAAATTCTCTTGATCATCGATTTTGGGCAGTTATTTGTTGATCTTTTTTAGTACGTTGCTGTGGAAACTTTCGTGAGAGAGTTGAAGGGCTCTACTTTTCATTATGTTTATAATGTTCACTTTGTGGGAGAAAGGATGGTGAGAGTAAAAGTTAAGTACTCTTCCGAAGAAAGTTGGTTTGTTATACCATCGGGTTATAAGAGAGACCCTGTCTCTAATTACTTCCACGTCCAGGAAAGCCAAGCTCCCATTAGATTCTATTTCCACGGTGAATTGCAATCTTGGATGGAAATTATTGAATACTCCCACGGTATCATTTATTTTGTCATGGGGTAAAATTGATTTCAGCTACTATTGATGCCAGGCAGTTGCCCATGCCTAAACCAAAGATCTGATTAAAATACTCATTTTTAAAAACAAAATAGCGGTTGTCGACACAAAATTTTAAAAGCTCTAAGAAGTCCTTTTTCTTCATTTTTGTATGTGGTTGAATTCTTTCCTAATGCTTGTTTATCAGTTGTATCGCTAATTCCAATGGAATGAAAGAAACAAAGTTGGTAGTCGTCTGGGACTTGTACATTTTCTAGTGCCTTAACGAATTCGAACGAGTTTTTGACATATCTTTCGTCTTTTATGAATACGTTTTCCAAAAGCTGGGAGACAAATTTGGTGGTGTTATATAACGGGCTTCCGATGAAGCTAACAATGGGACGTAAAGGAAAATTTGCTTTATGTATTTTGGGAAGAAAACACTTACGTTGTCTCTCATATGCTGAAAAATTGTTCTTCTGCAAAAAAGCAGTTTTTCTTCGGTTATTTTAGTGTTACCGTGAAAACAAAATGTTCCAATTTGAAAACAGTGTTTGTTGATCAACTTGAAAGAAGAGGATTTGGCATGCTCCAAAAAACAATCAATTTGATGCCACCTACAAATTCGAAAAATATACGCTTATTTTTTATTAATTGATTGTGATGTTGGGAAATCGGTTCGTCTTAACGTAATCGAATTGATTTCAAACATTGAAAATAAAACTTATACTTTACGAGGGCTAGTTAATTTTGAAGCTCCCTGTGTAGTTACTGGAATCGGACACTATTCCTATTGAAGAAGAAATTATGGGCAATGGGAAGAATACAATGACTTATCAAAAGAATATAATGTAGTGAGGAATGACATAATGGTGAACCCACATTTGCTTTCATACCCCATTCGAATAAAGCTCATATATGTAGGCTTTTTTATCTGGTCTAGGGTATGATTCTCTTTCAGACAAAAGTAAACCTATATTTCCCTTCTTCTTAATGGTGTTGTTAATAAAACTGGAACTGTATTTACAAGTTTATTCACAAATATACACGTTGAAATCACTCTTCACAATATAATAATATATTGTGGCCGATTGCTGACTATTTTCGTCTTTACCTCCAAACGAAACTCTTATCATCTAATCGACTAAACATATAATAATCCTGAATCGTCTATTCGTCTTTATTCGACTGAGCCGACACTTATGCGAATATCTTAATGTAGATGAATCTGAATGCAAATCAATGTTTTCCTTAAAGAACAATGATTTTAAATTTTCAAGGCCCACCCACATTTCTGACTGGAAATCTTAGGGGATGTCCCTTTTACTTTAAGATTAATGGGACCCAAGCAGTACCAAGTCAACTTCCCACTCACCTGCTGATTTTGCCCGGTTAAATTTCTTTCGAACCTCTTTACGAAGTGTCTCTAGTTTAGAGTTCCACCGAGATACTTTCCTATTGTCGGATTTCTTTCTTAGTGGACAGTTTTTATGATATGCCGAGACTATGGCTTGGTCAATTGAGTTGGCCAGCCTCTCTAGGTCTTCATGATTGTTAACGTTAACGTTAATGAATCCCAGATTCCGCTGAAGGGATAGTTTATAACCATCCCAATCGGTCAGTCTGGGATTGCGATATTCCTGAATGGGTTTACCGCCTAGTTCAATATTGAGTTGAATATTTCTGTGGTCTGAGCCGGAGGGCGTGTCGGAAACCCTCCAGTCAGTGATTTTAGTGCTCAGGTATTGCGAGCAGAGCTTGATATTCAGTACCTCAGGCCGATTTTTCGTGACAAAGGTCGGAACAGAGCCCCGATTCAATACAAATAGCGCTTCTTCTAAAATGAAGTCGAATAGGTACTCACCTCACCTCAGCAACGAGGAGTTGAAGGTTTTTCCCCCTGCAGTAGGCAACTAATTTTCGCACTTCGTTTGGTGGGGGAACATGGTATCACCAGGGAAATAGGATGAACAGATCACCAGTTCCAGTTAGTGCCCGTTTCCATGGGAAGTTTCACCAGGATGGAAGTAACATCTCTGGAACAGAATCCTGTAAGGACAAACATGTCAATAGTGTTGAATTATATTGACAAAATTAGGCGCTGCTGCCATCTATAGTTAGTTGTTAGTAACTCTTGTACTCTATACTCTATGAAGGTGAATAAAAGAATCGGTCTTATGCGGTATACTCTGTTGTTTTATTTCACAGGTTACACAAATCCAGCACAATTCTCTACAGGTTATGGGCCAGGTCCCAGTTTTTTTGTATTTATTGAAATAGTTTAGAGTACATAATGAAGAACTACATAAGAATAAGAATAAGAATAAGAATAAGTTTATTACATCCCCTAAGACAAACAACCTTTGTATGGGACAGGTCATACAGTTTTACAATAACAATATAGACTTATATAAAATTAGAACAGCTATTGAACTTATGTGAAATTAGAAAATCGATTACGTTTACAATCCAAAAATTCCCTAAGACTATAAAAGCAGTTGATCAACAGAAACTTCTTAACTTCTTTTTTGAAAACATTATAAGGTAAGATCTTGAATCTGTCAGGCAAGTGATTAAAAAGTTTAATGCCGTTATACAGTGGTGATTTTTGGAATTTTGAAGTCCTGTGAATTGGATATTCAAGAGTGTTCTTGTGTCTTGTGTCATGTTTATGGAACTCACAGCATTTTTTCAGATTGTCAAAGTTCTTCTTAACAAATAATAGAGTATTCAACATAAAGATAGAGGGAAAACTCAATATTTTGTATTGTATGAACTTGGGTCTACAGGACTCCCGGGGGTCCAAATCGAATATAAGGCGTATCAGTTTATTCTGCGCAATGAAAACATCTTCCGCTAATGATGAACTTCCCCATAAAACTAAATTATGCGCTGCTTAGTTTCTCACAGACAGAATTTGCTTGTTTCTGCCAATTCAATTGTTTATCGATTAAAATGCCCAAAAACCTCACGTGATCTGATGCTTTGATGTTACCAGTAGGAAGAGTTAGTTCAAATTCACACACCGAGCTCCTATTTTGAAAAAAGATCAAATCGGTCTTGTTGACATTCAATATTATTGAATTTTGGTGGCACCACTCCAGGAAAGAACCAACAAGGATTTCGCAAATTCTCCTAAGTTCCGAGATATTTTGTGCTGACACAAGAAATGACGTATCGTCTGCGAATGAAGTGATCCGAACAGCCAACAAAAGATTAGAGTAAGTTTTTTAAGTACTCCGGCAGATCATTAACGAACAGGATGAACAGCAGCGGACCCAGCACAGATCCCTGTGGCACACCCATTTCTATTGGATACCGTCTGGATTTATGATGGCCCACTTGAACAAACAGCAATCGATCTCTCAGATAGTCCGACACCCAATTTAAGAAAACATCTCGAAAGCCAATATTATACAGTTTACTGAGGATGAAACTGAAGTCGAGACAGTCGAAAGCTCGAGATTCATCAAACAATAGCCCAGCGACCGGAACTCCAGCATCTAGGCACCCGTAAACGTATTCAACGAAGTCACCTGTTGCGGACTGTTTGTAAATTAAAAGGAAGAGAAAATTACTCAGAATGAGCGTTTGCAGCCGAGAATTTTCTGTTGCTGGATGGAATGAAAGGAACAATCGATGTAACGGAAACCGACGCCACCAAGGTAGCACAAGCCAGGCAAAGTTAATCCTTACGATTGATCCGAGTTTGTTCGTCCACATCAAGGATACAAAAAATGCAAAAGAACTCTGGACTTCTTTGAAAGATATGTATGACGATGCATTTTTTTTTTTTCGAGAAGAATAAGTCTCCCGAGGTCATTAATATCGGCAAGATTAGAAGATATGGACAGTATGACGTGTTATGTGAACCACGTGGTTGAAACATCTCAGACGCTGAGAAGTACTGGTTTCAACATTGACGAGGAGTGGATGGGATCTCTTTTATTGGCGGGACTGCTGGAAAGATTTTCTCCTATGATTCTCGCCATCGAACATAGTGGTATGCTTATCACAAGTGATTCCATAAAAATGAAGCTCCTGGATATAGCGGATGACGCGATCTGCGAAGGAACAGGAAATGCGTTCTTCACTGGTAAACCATCATCGCACAGGGGAAAGAAGTTTGAAAAGGTTGGTAACACCAAATGTCAAAATTCTGTCAGTCAGCAAATGTCAAAAGTCAACGCGAAGAAGAGTGACATAGGTTGCGTTCACAAACTTACTCGAAGCGTTCACAAATGTACTTTTAGTTCCTCAGAGTATGCTCTCTGAGCATGGCCATACTCATACTCTACTCTCGGAGTAAGTTTGTGAACGCAACCATACGTAGCTATAAACAATTAGTAAACAATTATGCCATTTCAAGAATAAATGCCCCAGTTTGAAAACAAATAATAGTTCCACGAACTATGAGAATGCTTTTAGTGCTGTATTTCTATCTGGTAAGGAATTCAACAAGACGGATTGGTTTATTGTTTCCGGAACTAGCGTTCATTTGACAACAAATAAAGACTGGTTAGTAGATTTGAAAGAACCTTGTGTGAAGGAAATAACTGTAGCTAATAAATCGACAATTAAAGTTGAAAAATTTGGAAACTTGAAATTAGTCACAGAAGTTCAAAACAAAAAGCATGAAGTGCTAGTTAAAGATATTCTTTATGCTCCTACACTTGCCAACAATCTACTGTCTGTAAGCCAAATGCTAAAAAAACAGAAATTCTGTCATATTTGAAGAAAATTGTTGTCGTATCCAAAGCAATAAGGGAGAAATAATTGGTATTGCCAAACAAATTGACAATATGTACAAGGTAGAGACGCAACACCCGCAACAGTTTTTTCTAGCGAATAATTCAGCGTCAGATGAGATTTGGTATCGTAGACGGGGTCATCTAAATGAAAAGTAGATAAAGAAAATGCTGAATGGAGCTCTCGACGGGATGACTTGCAAAGGAGAAGTTAGCATTAGCAGAAACAATTGCGTAACTTGCAATGAAGGTAAGCAATGCAGATTACCCTTTCCTCATAACGGTTCTCGTGCTTCAAAACAATTGGAGATAATACATGCTGACATTCGTGGTCCAATGGAAGCACAATCCATAGGAGGTGCTAAATATTTTTTGCTGTTCTAGGATGATTTTACTGAAATGGCATTTGTTCATTTCTTGGCCAGTAAAGACCAATGTTTTGAATATTTTATAATAAAAAATTTAAATCTATTGTAGAGAACCAATCTGAGAAGAAAATCAAAACCTCAGGACAGATAAAAACGGAGAGTTTTGTGGGAGCCAGTTTCAGAAGTACTAAAAAAGCTCAGGTATATTGCATCAGAGGTCCATCACACAACAGAACAGAATGGATCTGCTGAAAGATTGAACCGGACACTTATGGATGCATATTGTATGATGCAAATCTGGAAAAATGATTTTGGGCTGAAGCTGTTAATACTGCAATATATCTGAGAAATAAAAGTACAATGTCTGAACTGGTTGACCAAACGCCTCTTGAATTCTGGTATGGGAGGAAACCCAATATTAGTCATCTCAGAATTTTTGGAAGCGAGGTTATGGTACATATACCAAAGATGCATCGATTAAAATGGGATAAAAAATCCTCAAAGATGATTTTAGTGGAGTATAGGGAAACATGCAAGGGATATAGGTTATATAATCCAGAGATTAGCAATGTAGTCATACGACGAGATGTAATAGTTATGGAACAAAGACCAGATGAAGCTGAAATAATTGTTTATGGATATAATGAAATACCAGATACAGTGGGAGACAGCCAATCCCAGACAGAGAATAATTCGACTATGATAAAGAATATCATCAAGCTGTTGATGTGGAAAGTATCCAAAGAAGGAAGTCAGAGAGAACCCCAAAACCAAGAAATTTCAAAGACTATGTTACATATATGTGTACGGGGAATTTAGGTGATTCTTTGTCGGTTGAAGAAGCGTTGTGAAGACCAGAAGCTGCCAGCGAGCACAAAAACATCTCAGAGATGTTAAAATTAGGAGATTTCGAGACATTAAACATCCACTGCGATGTTCTGTTCATACATGAATAGAACTTTTGTAGAACAGCCAATGTCCGCCGCAGGCGGCTATTATAAGGATGTCCCTGGGATGTCACAAGAAGAACTTCTCCGAAGTTTTTTTGATAGCCTCTTCATGGACACAACGAAACATTTCCAGAGTGCTTTGCGCACACGAGAATAGGAAAATAAACAAAAAAAGAAATTTATCGCATTCAATATAAAAAAATGAGTAACAAAGAAGGAATATCACATTCAACATCGAAAAAATTGAAATGATACTGTTCAAAATTGAGCGAAGCCCTCCTCCGACCTCTCTCTAGTCTACGATCCTGTTCAGCTCCGGTGGCCACGTATGGTACCCCGATTCTGCGGTGCGCTGAATGAACGACGCAGCGGCCCCACTTTTAGTGTTTTTGAGAAGTGAAAAACCACACATTTACACATTTTTTTTGAGGATTCTCTTTGTTAGCACCGCAGAATTCACTTCTCGGTGTTATAATTTTGATTTGTATCACCTCGTTTAAGTTCACCTCTTTTAGTTAATCTCATTTTTCAAGTCTTCTCGCACAATCCTGGTGCTAAATTGTTCTTTTCATAAGGTAAAGTACACTCAGACTACTCAAAATTATTAATTCCACCATTTTCATGATAATTTCATTCTGATGAAATGAGTCCACGTGCAAGATATTTCAGAATCTTGAAATAGATTCATAATGCCTGCTAGCACCACTCAACTGAAATGTCCACTCAAGACAAATCGAACAATTGCCTCCTCAGAAATATATATTTTATTATATTTCATAATTTATATATTATAGATTTTCAGACTTCTCTAGATCTTCTCCCATGAAAATGGGTATGTAGTACCAGGATTGAAACTTCTCAAGTCCTTCTCAATAATGATGATTACTGATTTATCGTCTGCTCATGATATTCCTTTTTATTAGAACTAGTTTAATCATTTTTTAAGACAACTCTTATGATCACCTCTTTGTACATATGACTAATTACATATGAAAGAATCCTCATATTCTCCAGGGTGGACTCTGGATGTAGCAGTTTTCCTCAGAACAGGATGTAAACACCTCAACTTTGGTTAAACGATCATTGATAATGCTCGATACACTGTCGACGTAGGCTCCATCCTGAAAAGTCTGCTCGAGTACACGTGTACTCTCATTTGGTATGATCTACTCCTTATAATATGTATTCTCATTGATTCTTTTCCATATTCATTCATCGGACTCAACATACATGTTAGTTTTCTCAGCCTTCAGCACATCTCAAAAATCAACGATTACTGATTTAACTCAGTACCTACTCTCTTGACTTCTCTCAATTTATCACTTGCTCTTCTGTTTTTTTGATGAACGTTCTAATCGTGCTTACTTGAAAGCAGTTCGTCTCTGTAAATGTTGAATTCAATGATACATTTTTGCACTCTTCAAGACCAACTCAATGTATATGAATTATACTATGTTCTTCTCAGATTAACTATGATTGTCCTTCTCATTTAATTAATTATTATTAAGCTTCTCATTCAATTAGAATTTATTGCCCTCTTCATATTATTTTTAATATTCTAGTGCTTCTCAAATTCATTAATTTTGTGCTTCTCATTTAACTTGTGCGACTCTTGTTCTGCTCATACTTACATTATACTTATTGCTCAACTCATATTTAATGTATCGATTTCTCGTTAATGATCAGACTTAGACATTAGGTACCTTTACACTAACGCTCTTTCCTGCGCGACTAGAACGCCCCGTGCCAATCGCTCGCGAAAGAATGCTAGTGTAAAGGCAAATCATTCACTCGGTTTTTGGAGGTTTAAAAATTCGCGAGCGACTAGCCCGAGTGACTGAGTTTGTGTGGATTCGGGGCGTTTGTGTATTCGCGCGGGTTTCTAATTGAAGAAGTATATACGTTCAAAATTCGTAAGTACATGTAGGTTTGTATTAATTAATGATTAGTCATACAAGTTTTTAATTTATAAGGAACATGGGAGATTCAAGCTTCTGGAGCAGGGACTTTATGGAATCGGCATCCATTCTCAAATAGTTCATAGTCCATAGGAAAATTTTCACTCAACTCATTCAAGAGAGGCATATGTCCATATGTACGATTTTCCATACATTCTTTCGGTCAACATCTTCTGTTTCTCTTCTTTGGAATATTCAAGTACATTGCCGAGCACAAAGCTACTTTCAGTTAGCGTATTTTATTCAATTTGCCCATTTCAAGCTATGGAGTGCCGCTAAAACCGTTGAAAATTTCAACATGCCACGAGTCACGCCAACCTCTCGCTTATAATGAGAGATTTCGAATTGGACGCTCCAAAGCATACGCAAGACTGCGCGAAAAGCCGTTGCAATCTCACGACACAAAATAGTTAACACGCGCCACTCCATACCGCGCGAAAACACGAGTGACTGGCACTCGCGATTCGATCGCGCACGAAAGAGCGTTAGTGTAAAGGTACCTATTGCAGTTTCACCTCTGGCCTATTTCACTGTACTCTCGCGTCTTCTCCTTAAAATTCAGTATTCTAACCTTCGCGTTTTCTGATGGAATAAAAAGGCTCTCGCAATCAATTTTCAATTGATTGCTGTATCACTGTGTATCCGTTGTGTTAATATAATAATAATAATAATAATAGTTTATTTGTATACTATACAATTTGTTTGACATTATTTCACTTCATCATTTACATACAAATAAATTTGCAGAGGCTCGAACGCTCCTTGAAAGACTCGTCTTGCCTGTACGCTACTTCAGATGAAAGTTTAACCTGAGCTTCAGCTAGCATCCCTACCATACAAACAAATAAACAATAATTCTTTTTCCCTGAAATAAGTGAAAAAAATAAACATCAGGTGATGAGCCGAAGCATGTACTTACAGTAAAATAGATTATAACTATATGACAATAAAATCTGGGACTGCACCGGAGTTCAACAAGTTCATCACATATTTATGGCCTCATCAATAAAACCCCTTCCTTTTGAGAAAACCCATTGAGTAACAAGCCTCTTGAATTTCTGTTGGTTAGTAGTTCCCTGGAATTTTGTTGGAACGCAGGAATATATTCTTGGAGCAAGGTAAAAACTTGATCTTTGCCCAATTGTCTTTTTAGCTCTAGATGTCCTGAAATAGGTATTTTTTGTTCTGGTTGGATATGCATGATCAAGGTGTTCCAATTTGATTTTCCTATTGTAAACTTGATATATAACTCTGAGATGATACAGTTGTCTAACGTCCAAGACTTGGGATGACTCGTAGAGCAGATCGCTGGGGAATGTAATTTTTTTTAAATTCATGATTTTCAGTACCAGCTTCTGTAGTATGTTGATTTTGTTCAAGTGGGATGAACATGCCGCTCCCCATCCTATGATGCCATTTGTTAAGATGGACTGTACCAATGCAAAGTAGATAATCTTCAAGTGCTATTTCCTACGTAGTTTCTATAGTATTTAAACTTATAGATTAGTCCTCTGATCTTCTTGGCTATGTTGTCTATTCGCAGGTTCCAGTCCACTTTAATCCCCAGATAATTCACAACTCCGTTCTCTGCTTCATTTATTTGTGTTTCAGGGTCTACATTCAGGGTTCCAAGATTTGGGAGTCCGGATAGATACGAAGTAAAAAGTAAGTATGAAGTTTTCTTAATATTTGGAGTCAACGTATTTGAAGCCATCCAATTTTTCAGAACAACAAAATCATCTTCAGCTTTTTTTTTTAGGTCACTCCACGAGCTGTCCTCATACAGTATAGCGGTATCATCGGGAAATGAGAATTTTGCCCTTCAGCTTCAATTTCAGGAGACCATTCACATACAATATGAAGAGAAGAGGGCCCAGAACCGTATCTTGGGGTACTCCGTATGTCACTTCCTTCATATTACTAACCACTTTATTGATTTCCACGGCCTGTTTACGATCTGTCAAATAACTCCTTAGGAATTCAAGCATCTTACCACGAAATCCATATTTCTCCAGCTTATTTAGTAGCTTTTCGTGGCTGACAGTATCAAATGCTTTTGACAAATCAATAAATATGCACAAAACAGAAATATTTTTATTCATCCTATCATAGATATGAATTGTGAGCTCTTTTATAGCATCTTTACTGCTCATTTTCTCCCGAAATCCATATTGGTTTTCTGATAATGCTTCTTGAGAAATTTCACCATTCTAGTCTTTATCAGTCCTTCTAATATTTTGGCCAAATTTGATAGCAATGAAAAAGGTGGATAGTTCGACCTTATATTTATATCTGATATTATTATAT
This sequence comes from Coccinella septempunctata, assembly GCF_907165205.1. Lineage (NCBI taxonomy): Eukaryota > Metazoa > Arthropoda > Insecta > Coleoptera > Coccinellidae > Coccinella > Coccinella septempunctata. The sequence goes on along the minus strand of NC_058194.1, from coordinate 5,184,962 downwards.
CTGATAGTGTTGTAATTGGCCAAAAGGGTCAGGCTAATGCAATGAAAACACTCTTTGGCTACATAATGATGGGAAAAGTAGACGGGTTTGACTCATGTACTGATAATTTCAGTTTATGTACGCAAATTTCTCCATCTATTGATTGTGTTTCACATAAATTCTGGGAAATAGAGCAAATTGCATCTGAAACTTCTACTCTTCCGAGCAGGAGATTGAAAATTATAACTTTGTTCCTCATAGCTATGTGTTTCCGTCAATGTCAAAGTTTCGTGTAGTTTTTGATGCTTCGGCAAAAGGTACTTCGGGATTTTCTTTGAACGATGCCCTCTTAACCGGTCCTAAATTTCAGAGCGACATTGCCGCAATCCTGTTAATTTTCAGATTATTTCCAGTAGTATTCAGTGCCGATATAAAACAGATGTTTAGACAAATAGTATCCAACCTTCCGATACAAGGTATGAAAATATTGTTTTTAGGTTTCCTAATGATTCGGATCTAAAGGTGTACTCTTTACAGACCGTTACTTACGGACTTCGTTCAAGCCCTTTCCAGGCAATTCGTACTATTAGACATTTAGCTCAATCCCATTCTTCAAAATATCCAAATGCTTCCAAAGTTCTTTTGAAACAAACCTATGTCGATGATATTTTTGCTGGTTGTACATCGATTGAGTCGGCATTACAATTGAAAAATGAATTAGTGGTTATACTCGGATCTGCCGGTTTTGAACTAAGTAAGTGGACGAGCAACTTTCCAGACATTATTCAGCCCACATTCAGTCCAAACACTCAACCAAACTTAGTGTTTGATAAAACGGATACTAATTTCGTGAAGATTCTTGGTATGCAAGGGAATCCAAACTTGGACTCATTTTCCTTTCTCTGTCATTATGATGATACCAAATGTACAAGAAGAGCTATATTATCACAAATAGCAAAAATTTATCATCCATTAGGATTGTGCGCTCCAGCTTCTTTTTTCGCAAAGTTATTGATGCAGAAATTATGGTTAGGTAAAGTGGGATGGGATGAGGAACCTGAAATACAGATCCAATCGGAATGGTTTAATTTTCGTTTCGAATTTCCCTTGTTATCACAATTATCGATTCCGAGAAAAGTTGTGATAGATAAACCCTATCGCTACGAGCTTCATGGATTTTGTGACGCCTCGCAGGCTGGTTATGCGGCAGCTATTTATCTCAGGTCTATGTCTTCAGATGATATAAATGAAGCTCATCTCCTATATGCAGAGAGTAGAGTAGCTCCGTTGAAAATTCTGTCTGTTCCGAAACTGGAATTATGTGTTGCCAAACTTCTGGCTAATGCCATGGAATTTGTTAAACAAACATACCAAGATTTACCTGTGGATGAAATTTTCTTTTGAACTGATTCGAAAGTCGTTATTTCATGGATTTCAGCATCACCACACAGGTGGAGTACTTTCGTTGGGAATCGGGTAGGCCACGTACAAAGAAAATTTCCTTCGGTTCCGTGGCGTCATGTTCCTTCCTCTCAGAATTCCGCAGATTGTGCATCGAGAGGTCTTATGCCCAGTGAATTGCTTCATCATAGGCAGTGGTGGAATGGTCCAGAATTTTTGAAGTTGCCAAAAAATTGTTGGCCAACGGATCAAGGTCACCACGGAGTTGACGAAAACTTGGTGATACAAGAAGAGAAAAAACAAATTTTCTTGACAGAGGTGGAACATCATTTCTTGGATGATCTGCTGGATAAATATTCATCCCTGCCGAAGATACAACGTATTGTCACTGTTACGGGTTTTCGTTTCCGCACATAAAGAGCGTATTTACTATTTGAAACTTTATTTTCCTTTCACAGTTACAATAAAACTGCAGACTAGAGAGAGATGGACGAGATCTGTTTATATCTTTATGAGAAGAATTTTATCTTTTTGAGAGAACACAATGTTAGCTTGACGGAGAATTTTATGGGATTAATTAATGTGTTTCACTTTCAGCGCCTGCACTTGACAGAGAAAGTGGGGGTCAAGTGCATGCGCTGATTTGTTTGAATAAATCTTATACTTATAATAGTGAAATTCAAACATCCTCCCCCCGCGAAAGTGAATTTCGTCTGTTCTAAGGGGAGGACCTACACTGACTCGATAGGCAAAGGACAAACCTTCGAAATAGGTCTGATTAGTGTGCCATTTTCTGTTTTTACCTCTACAACTCTCACTCTGCCGTCATTGCTCGGAAAAACCTTTGTGACTCTTGCTGTGGACCATTTAAGAGGTGGTAAATTATCAACCTTTAATATCACTAAGTCACCTTCCTTTACATTCTTATGAGATTTCAACCACTTTGGTTTGTGTTGCAAAATATGTAAATACTCAACAGACCACCTTTTCCAAAAATCCTGCCGTAATTTTGAGCAGTGTTGCCAACGCGATAAACGTGAACTTGGAATGTCTAAATAATTTTTATCAGGGAAAGATGTCAAAGGAGCGCCTATTAGAAAATGCCCTGGGGCGAGACAATTTAAATCGGACGGATCATTCGATAGAGGGCATAAAGGTCTTGAATTCATTATTGCTTCAATTTGGCCAAGAACAGTAGACAATTCTTCAAATGTGAGTGATGAATTACCCACTATCCTGTTCAAATGAAATTTAGTACTTTTGACCGCCGCTTCCCATATTCCTCCCCAATGAGGACTATGAGGCGGAATGAACTTCCATTGTATTTCGAGGGTACTCAGAAAATTCTCAATTGCTACAACGTGATTTTTATTCTTGAAAAATTCAAATAAATCTTTTAATTTATTTCTGGCTCCTATGAAATTAGTTGCATTGTCACTGTAAATACTTGAAGGGTTACCACGTCGTGAAATAAACCTTTTAAGAGCTGCTAAAAATGCATCAGTAGAAAGATCACTTACGAGTTCAATATGTACTGCCTTGACTGCCATACAAACAAAAATGCAAACATAACATTTTTGAAGTGGAGCCCTTCTCAAATTAGAGGATTTAATCATTAAAGGGCCGGCGTAATCTAATCCCACATTTGAAAAAACTCTAGCAGGTGAAATTCTAACTTTTGGCAAATTAGCCATTATTTGTTGAGCATTTTTTGATCTTAATTTATAACACGTAAGACATTTACTACTAATTCTTTTTATTTCTTTCATGCCATTCAGTGGCCAGTATCTTAAGCGAATATTAGACAGAACTGTTTGAGGTCCAGCGTGTAACAATTTTTTGTGCTCGAGAATTAGCATCAATCTAACAAAATGACTATTGGATGGTAAAAGTACAGGGTGTTTTTGATCAAATGGAAGATCTGACATCGATAAGCGTCCACCAACTCGCAAAATGCCTTCATTATCTAAAAAAGGACTAAGTTTTAATATTTGTCTAGATTTAATTTCTGATTTACTTGAAAGACTTGAAATTAAATCAGGGAAGAAGCATTTCTGTAGTAATTTTATCATGCAAGTTATAGAATTCTGCAGTTCGATAACCTCTAATTCACCAGTAGTTCTTTCCTTTGACCTACAGTTATTTGAGAATCTGAAGCAATACGTAATCGAACGATGAAATCTAGTAAAAGATGAGAATTTCTTAGACAAAAATTCGATGTTGACTTCGGGATCGATCTTACAATCGACTAAGGCAACCTTTCTTTTCTCGGGTAAGTTTTTCAAATGACAACTGTACTTTAACTTCTCCAAATCGATAGCAGGATCTGAAATAAAGTTAGGTCCGTTCCACCATAATGGACAATTTAGTAATTGAGCGGGTGATGAGCCGCGAGAAACAAGATCTGCTGGATTTAGTGATGAACGAACGTGAGACCACTGATATTTTGAAGTTAAATTCTGTATTTCCGCTACACGATTTGCCACAAACACTGACCATCTTGTAGGATGTGAACTTATCCAAGAAAGTGTAATTTCTGAGTCTGAGAAAAGATAGACTTTGGAAATGTCCAGAGAGTGATAAATGTCTAGTATTCTCTTTATTAATTTAGATAAAAGAACAGCTGAATTCAGTTCGAGTTTAGGAAGAGAGATGGTTTTAATTGGAGCTACCTTAGACTTTGCACTAATTAATCGAGAGGAATATCTTCCCTTAGAGTAGAATGTTCGTAAATAAACAGCACAACCGAATGCTTTAATACTGGCATCGCAAAACCCAATCAATTCATATCTATTCACATTCAGTAACGCGTGATATAACAACCGAGGAATCCGCAATGAGTGCAACCTAGACAATTCAGACAAATAAGTCGTCCACTCAGTTAACAAATCAAATTCCAAATTGTCATCCCAACCCACATTAGAAATCCAAATTTTCTGAAGAAAAATCTTGAAACGAATAATAATAGGAGCTATTAAAACTAGTGGGTCGAAAATCTGAGCAATAGTTGATAGAACATTGCGTTTTGTAATAGGAACTTGCTCTTCGTCATAATCGGGAATTTTTATCAAGAACTCATCGCTACAGGGATTCCACATCAATCCTAACACCTTATCAGGGTTTTTTGACATTTTAATGATATAATTATCATCCCTGTCTGATCTTCGATCATTGAAAAATTTAATAAATTCTGAGGAATTAGATTTCCATTTGTGAAGCTTAAAATGTGCAGAACTACACAGAGATTCAAGTTGAATGAACATCTCATTTAACTCATCAACAGAGTTAGCGCCACAAATGAAATCGTCAATGTAACATTGTTCTATTATGCAACGATAAGCTGAGGGAAATTCATTTTTATTTTTAAGTGCGAGTTCTTTGAGAGTACGAGTCGCTAGAAAAGGTGCTGCTCTGGTTCCGTAAGTAACAGTTGTGAGTTCAATGCATTGAAGGTTTTCAGATGGGTCCTTTCTCCAAAGAATATTCTGTAAGTGTGTTTGACCAGGGTTAACCCTTATATTTCTGAACATTTTGGCAATATCTGTAGTGAAAACATAAATGAAAGTTCTGAAACGACAGAGAATATCGAATAAATCAGGCTGAACCTGATAACCCTTTAACATGATGTCGTTAAGAGAAAATCCTGAAGTTGTCTTCATTGAGCCATCGAACACAACTCTGATCGAAACTTTATCCTCCCTCTGTTTCAGAATGCAATGGTGAGGTAAAAAATTTTGATTTCTATCTGTTTCACTACATTTTTTCATTGGTACGTATCTTGCATGATTCAACTCAATGTATTCATCAATAAAATCACTATATAGTTGGAACAGTTTTCTATCTTTCGCGAACCTAGCCTCTAAACTTTGAAAACGACGCTTTGCCAATGTGAATGAATCTCCAAGCAATGATTCGTCCGTTTTGAGCGGCAAATTAACTTGAAAATAACCATTTCGCAATAGGGTAGTAGATTGCTTAAATATATCCTCGGCCATCTCATCATCGGGAGACAAGTTACTTTGGGGTACATCAACCTCTTCGGTTAACCAAAACTTGCGTAACGTTTCATCTAAGCTTGCTTCTTCTAATGTTGAGTGATAAGCATGAATTTTATTGTTTTCAAGAGACTGAATATGAAAAGAGTGCGTAACTGGACCCATAATTACCCATCCTAAACAGGTCTTTTGTAGAATAGGGGCATTTTTTCCTAATCTTATTATATCCGGGCAAATTAAACTGTAATAAATATCGCAACCGAGCAATAAATCAATAGTCGAGGGTTCAAAAAATGTTGGATCTGCAAGTTTGATATTCGATGGTATATTAATTTTAGTGTGGTTCAACTTAACTTGGGGCAGTTTACAAGTAATCTCACCCAGAACATAGCAGTCAACGATAAATTCAGAAAGATTTGAGTCATCAGTGAATGTGACCCCCGTTACTTGGTTTACAGATGTGTTACAATTAGAAATACCTGCAACCTGTATACTCCGCTGAAAAGTTGGAAGCTTAAGCATTTTGACACAATTTTCAGTAATGAATGAACTCTGACTACCTGGATCCAATAGAGCTTTTACTTTAATTAACTCTCCGGAATGTGAAAATATATTGATACATACTGTAGCTAAAAGAATATGTGAATTTATTTGCGAAGATGTATTCAACGCAGTATTATTATCTTCGCGAGGTACTAGGAGACGAGAAATTATTATTTTGAGTTGAATTTTGAGTGATTTTGTTTTTATCAGGGCTACTTATTTGAGTATCCGCATTGAAATTGTGCAAGAGCGTGTGATGATTCTTTCCACAGATAGTACATCCTCGTGATGAGCAATTAGCAATTGAGTGTTTTGATCCTAAGCAATTAAAGCATAGTGATTTTTCTTTAACAATTTGATTTCTATTTTTCAGAGTTAAATTTTTGAATTTTATACATTTATATATATTGTGATTTTTAAGGTTACAGTAGAGACATTGACTATCAGAAGTAGCTTTATCTTGAGAGTTCACTCTAGTGTGATGAGAGTATCTAGTGGGTTTAGCTTTAGGTAGATTGGGAGATGGGGTGTTTAAATTTTCAAAAATAGTGCATCGTTTTTCTAAGAAGAGAAAAAATTCCTTTAAATTGGGTAGTTCAGTCTCATTTCTTTCCATTTCGAAAGCCTTCCTAGTGTTGAAATCTAATTTTTGAGAAAAAATGAAGATAAGTATTAAATCCCATTTATCGATGGGAATTCCGAGATTTTTTAGAGACTCCAAGTGTTGTTTAATTCTAGTGATAAATTCTCTCATTTTATTTACCGAGAATTTCGACAGAGTGGGAGTTTCTAACATATACCTGAGGTGTGAATTTATGATCAAAAGTTTATTTTCATAGCGATCTTTGAGTGTATTTAAAGCGATTATAAAATTTTCACTTGTTAACTGTAAATTATTAATTGAATTTAGGGGTTCATCTCGCAAAAATGATTTCAGATAAATAAATTTCTGAATGTCGCTTAGTGACTTATTTTCTATTATCAGAGTTGAGAAGAGTTCTGAAAAAGACATCCAATCCGAAATATTTCCTGAAAATATTGGGATATTTAATTCTGGCAATTTAACAGAAATTTTACTTTCCGCCACATCTGAACAACCAAGATTCAGAGTCCTTTTTGATGAGTTAAACTTTTCGATGATATGGTCAATTACTGATAATAAATGGCAATATCTCTGCTCCATCTCCACTCTGTCCTCACAATCTTCATAATCACTTGGATGTTTAGATGTTAAGTAATCAATTTCATCTTGAACCTTATTATAATCATTGAAAGCCTTCACCAACCAATCACGACGTACAGTATAATCATTGATATCGTAAACATCCTTATCTATGTTTTTTGCAATAAACGTTTCTAAACGGACGAAAACGTTTTTGTGAGCAGTCCTTTGCTTAGTGAAAGCTTCCATTTCGAAACAACAAACTTCAACCTAAATCAACGTGAGAATATTTGTATCTTTGAAAATGTTGAAATTAACCTTTGAATAATATAAATGGTGATATCAATAGAGAATTAATTATTCAGATATAAATGTTGTGGACATATCTAAGTGAGAGAAGCAATACGATTGATCAAGAGCAGAAGAAAATATGCAAAATATGATAGGATCAGCAAAACTTCAAAAAAAAATTTACACATCTATCAAACATTAATTCAAATTCTTTCAGTTCAAATTTTCACTCCCAGAATAAAAATCAAAACAATCAAACCTGGTTCTTTCGATTTTTTGCATGGAGAAATCTTGATAAGGTGGCAGCTACACTCGGCGTCGCACCAGATGTTGGCCGTGAAGACGGAACAGCGGCAATTTTACCATAAATTGGATCTTGAAATTAACTGTTGAATTCCTGGGGCTGATTTTATAGGGCTTCAAAATTTCCAAATCTGTGGTCCAGAATTGATCTTCTTTGCGGCACCAAATTTTATGTTACGGATTTTCGTTTCCGCACATAAAGAGCGTATTTACTATTTGAAACTTTATTTTCCTTTCACAGTTACAATAAAACTGCAGACTAGAGAGAGATGGACGAGATCTGTTTATATCTTTATGAGAAGAATTTTATCTTTTTGAGAGAACACAATGTTAGCTTGACGGAGAATTTTATGGGATTAATTAATGTGTTTCACTTTCAGCGCCTGCACTTGACAGAGAAAGTGGGGGTCAAGTGCATGCGCTGATTTGTTTGAATAAATCTTATACTTATAATAGTGAAATTCAAACAGTCACATATATATATTAAGATTTAAGAGTCCTAAAAAGAGGATGAGCTCAATAAATCTTTGAATGTTTTGGGGAGGCATATTCAAAAGACTTCATTTCCTGAACTGTTTCACAAATTAAAGTTACATTCGCTTCTACCTAAACCGTTTAGAAAATTTTCACTTTTCTTGGATGATAACAATTGTATTAGAGTTGGAGGACGTTTATCCAATGCAAACCTTCCGTACAGTGCAAAACATCCGCTTCTTCTCCCAAAATCACATCGTTTAACAGACCTTATTATTGAGAGTACCCATGTAAAATATTTGCATACGGGTTCTAATACATTGCATTGTTTACTTAGACAACAATTTTGGATATTGTCCGCTCGACTTGCAATTGAAAAGATAATATCGTCATGTATAAGATGCTTCAAAGTTTCTCCGAAATGTTCTATCCAATTGATGGGAGATCTTCCATCATTTAGAGTGTCTCAGATAAAAGCGTTTTCTCATGTTGATGTTGATTATGCTGGTCCTTTTTTCGTAACAATGGGAAGATATAGAGGAACCAAAGTGTATAAATATGCTTCAAAGTTTCTCCGAAATGTTCTATCCAATTGATGGGAGATCTTCCATCATTTAGAGTGTCTCAGATAAAAGCGTTTTCTCATGTTGATGTTGATTATGCTGGTCCTTTTTTCGTAACAATGGGAAGATATAGAGGAACCAAAGTGTATAAATATGCTTCAAAGTTTCTCCGAAATGTTCTATCCAATTGATGGGAGATCTTCCATCATTTAGAGTGTCTCAGTTAAAAGCGTTTTCTCATGTTAATGTTGATTATGCTGGTCCTTTTTTCGTAACAATGGGAAGATATAGAGGAACCAAAGTGTATAAATCATACATTTGTGTATTCGTTTGTGCGGCCACTAAGGCGATCCATTTTAAGTTGGCCTCAGACTTGAGTTCAGAAACATTTTTGGTTGCCTTCAAACGGTTTGTAGCTCGACGTGGTCGCGTGAGTAACATTTATTCCGATTGCGGAACCAACTTTGTAGGGGCAGAGAGATTGTTGAGAGAGTTTTCTTAGAATGCCTGTCACGCATTGTAGTTAAAATGGCATTTTTCTCATCCTGGAGCTCCTCATTTGCGGCTTTCACACTCCTCTCCAGAGGAAAATTCACTTATCCCAGATATCTCAGATATCAAAAAGATTAAGCTCTGTTGGAGCCCTTTCCAGGTTTTCGGGCTCGTGATGGTTTTAGGGTCCGGGTCGCTCCTCGCCTCCCTGTTGTAGGTTGGATTCCTGCTCCACCCGCACTTCCTGTCGGCGCAGACGGTGTTCCTCTACATTCCCCATGTACTTGCGTACAGTTCTCGCCGTTCCGAGCAGTACCGCCTTCTGCATGACTCTATAGATATTTTCGTCCAACTGAAGTTTCCTCAAGTTCTCCAATAGTTTCTTCGGTATCAGGTCTGTAGATGAAATTACAATAGCGATGGTCTTGATATCTTTCAGCTTCCACTGTCTTCTGGTTTGTTCCTCGAGATCTCTGTATTTTGAAATTTTTTCAGTGTGCCTATCTAGAAGATTGTTATTATTTGGAATCGCCACATCGATGAATAGTGCGCTGTCCTCATCCTTATTGAGCAATATGAGGTCTGGTCTATTGTGGGTTATTTTCCGGTCTGTCAGAACCGTGCGATCCCAGTAGAGCTTGTGATGTTCATTTTCTAACACAGCATCCGGATGGTAATTGTAATAAGGAACCTTTTTCAAACTTGTTTTAGTGCCAATTCTTGGTGAAGAATCTTGGCAACCGCATCATGTCTATTTTTGTACTCCGTGCCCGCGAACTTCTGACATCCCTCGTTGATGTGCTGGATAGTTTCATGTGTCCCACAGCCATAACGACAGCTATCGTCCGCCACTGAGGCATCCTTGGCGATATATTTCATGTATCATGCAATTCATTATTATTATTTTTTTTTCCTTCGTGTGGGGGGAAAACCCTTTATGGGCGCCCAGAGGGTCCGCATTCTAGGTAGTGTGAGACTCCGGGATCTTGTTTGGCTACTCACTAAAAACCCCTTACACATTCCACGGAGAAGTTCTTCGTCCGGCCCTTGCAGCGTCCCCTAACAAAAGAGATGAGCTGCACGTGGCATCTAGAGTTCATGGGATCTGATGATATGCAGTGACCCAAGCAACACCGCCTTCTGCATTCTGTGCGCTAGTATCTCGGCCCAAGATCTACAGGCCAGAATAATCTTCAATTCTTCCACGTAATTGGCTCTCATTCCTCTGAGACATCCAATGATCAGTACAACCATCCTGACTTTATGACCCGGGTACTTAGTTCCAAGCTCGAAAACAAAATCCTCGTATTTTTGCCTTTTCTGCTCTTTCTTCATCACCATGTTGTTTTCTGCAGGGGATGAGAATTCCACGACGAACAATTCCTTCAGCTCTTTGTCCAAAAGAAGTATGTCTGGCTTTATTGCATTGATCTGCCGGGTTGTTGAGACAGGATAGTTCCAGAATATTCGAGCTTTCTCGTTCTGGACCACCGCTTCAATCTCCAGAGGCACATATGGTAGCACCGGTTCTTTGTCTATGTCATATGCCGCCCTCAGATGGAAGTAGAGAACTCGGAGTGCCGCGTTGTGTCTCTCTATATACCCCGATGGAGCATGGACTCTGCAGGCGGAAAGAATGTGCATAATCATTTCTTGTTGACTATGGCACGCTCTGCACGTTGTTGGGGTGTCCATTTTCATGATGTTTTTTTTATACCATCTAGTATTTATTACTCCATCCTGACACGCCATCATAAATCCCTCCGTCTCTGACTTAAGGCTAGCCGACTTTAGAAAGGCGAAAGACAATTCTTCCGACAGATCTTGGTCTTTTAAACTCCCGAAAAATATGGAGTGCAGGCTCTTACTCATATGATGTTCGAGTAATGTATTCGACTGAGACTTCCGGATCAGTCTTGCTAGCCTTCTTTGGTCCGCTTGAGTGATCGGTGCTCCAGCACGCTCAGGATCGATCGACACGCCGGTTATACCGAGCTTCTCCAAGGCTCTCTGTCCAGCTCGGAATAGGAAGGCTCCGTGGTTCGTGAGTTCATGCTGAGCTACAAACTTCAGAAGCGGATCTTCACTTCTTAGGACCCTTACTGCTATTTCCAATGTTTGTTTATAGTGTTGATATTCCAAACATTGCAATCCTCTACCCCCCTGGCTTCGGAGAAGGTATATACTCTGAATCGAGCTATTTGGGTGAAGGCTACGATTCATGTTCATCGTTTTTCTTGTTGACCTATCAAGATCGAGGAGTTCGTTCACCGTCCAGTTTACCACCCCGAAAGAGTAGGTAAGTATCGGGATGGCTAGCATATTTGTAGCTGATACTTTGTTCTTTCCCAACAGCTGTGATTTCCAGATGTCTCTCAGCTTCTTCTTGAAGCTGGCTGATAAGGCGTCCTTTATCTGGGTTGTCTCCAGTACTCCCCTCTGTTTCATCCCGACAAACTTGTAAGTTTCTCCCTCTTCCAGACGTCGAAAAGTCATTCCATCTTCCAGTTGGATATCTTCTCCTGGATCATCAACCCTTCCCCTGCGGAGATGAAAAACAGCACACTTGTCCAAACCAAATGACATTCCCATTGCAACCCGCACGGGGGTACTACTTAGTAGTATACGGGTGTGACAATCCCGCGGACCTCGGTCACTCTCAGCCGATGTCGGAAAGAAATCAGCTAAGCCTCGGAAATGAGTCGCTGCCTGGGAATCGTCAGGGCACGTCTGGAGTTGGTGCTGAACGTGACAGCATGCGGGACACCAACGGCAGAACGCTGAGAAGGCGGGCGCCTGCCACACAAGAAGCTACGCCTCTAGACGAGGAGGACATCGACGAGGAGAGAGTTCAGGTTGTCGGTCGCATAGGGATTCAAAGCTCGCAAGAGCACCCCGTAGTCGGAACCGGCAGCCGAAACAGGACAGCACCAAGGGGACGCCACAAGTGGACGCCCGAGCAGCATAGCCTGCTGTCTGCGCTATACAGAAGATCAGGACCCGACAGAAGGGGATACATGAATAGGCTGCATGGTCTGTGGTGCGAAAATTGTCCAGACCTCAACTACATGACGCAGAAAAACCTGAGAGATCAGATCAGTCATCTCAAAAGAGGAGGAATCTTGCAGCGGTCTCGAGGGCAAGGAAGGTTGGAACAACAAGCTGAGGAGCAGGTGACAGATGCTTTGAGCCAACATCAGCAATTGACGGTTGACATAACTCAAGAACAAGCTGAAGCCCTTTTGAGTGATATCGCGGGCCGAACCAGGACTGTTACACGCTCCAACAGGCCAATAACGGAACATGTGAGAGATGTTCCAGATATAGAACGCGCTGAAGAGCAGGTGGCAGATGCTCCAGACCAACAACACCAAGCGATAACTCACAGAAATGAAGCTGTAGCCCTGGAAGCAAGGCCAAGAACGGAAGAAGTGAGAGAAGTTCCAGAGATAAAACTAGCTGGAGAGCAGGTGACAGATGCTCCAGACCGACAGCAACAAAGGCCAAGGACAATGAGAGATTCATCAGAGTTAATCGACAATACAAAAGAGGCATTTGAGGCTGCCGTTGGGGACCCACTGATCAAACCCACCCAGATAAAATCAAGACACAACGCTGAAGATCTAGCCGTTTTGAATAGCATCATTCATGATCATCTTAACGAGACCTGTTCACTGGAAGAGGTGGAGGCTGTAGTGAGAGAAGCCGCTTATCTACTATGTCCACCGAAAAGTACAGCTGCGAATAATAATAATAATTATTATTATTATTATGACTTTAGCCTTGCGGCTTTCACACTCCTCTCCAGAGGAAAATTCACTTATCCCAGATATCTCAGATATCAAAAGGATAAGGCTCTGTTGTAGCCCTTTCCAGGTTTTCGGGCTCGTGGTGGTGGTCGGGTCCGGGTCGCTCCTCGGCTTCCTGCTGTAGGTTGGATTCCTGCTCCACCCGCACTTCCTGTCGGAGCAGACGGTGTTCCTCTGCATTCCCCATGTACTTGCGTACAGTTCTCGCCGTTCCGAGCAGTACCGAAATAGGGATGGTCTTTATATCTTTCAGCTTCCACTGTCTTCTGGTTTGTTCCTCGAGATCTCTGTATTTTGAAATTTTTTCAGTGTGCCTATCTAGAAGATTGTTATTATTTGGAATTGCCACGTCGATGAATAGTGCTGTGTCCTCATCCTTATTGAGCAATGTGAGGTCTGGTCTATTGTGGGTTACTTTCCGGTCTGTGAGAACCGTGCGATCCCAGTAGAGCTTGTGATGTTAATTTTCCAGCACAGCATCCGGATGGTAATTGTAATAAGGAACCTTTTTCGAAGTTAGAAGTTGGTGTTTTACTGCCAATTCTTGGTGAAGAATCTTGGCAACAGCATCATGTCTATTTTTGTACTCCGTGCCCGCGAACTTCTGACATCCCCCGGTGATGTGCTGGATAGTTTCATGTGTCGCACAGCCATAACGACAGCTATCGTCCGCCACTGAGGCATCCTTGGCGATGTATTTCATGTAATTTCTTGTTGGAATCACCTGATCCTGGATGGCGAGCATGAAGCCCTCTGTCTCAGGAAACAACCTTCCGGAAGTCAACCAGTAGTTCGACGCAGATATAGAATAGAATAGAAATGAGTTTATTCAAATATTACAATGATTGTTTAAACTCTAGAAAAAACTGTGAGTTATTTATAATAACTGTTTACGGTTGTTTATAATAAATTTCACTCTAACTGAAACCAATTTATAAAATACTAAAATAAAGATCTTGTTCTGTCCCCTTTCCTCGTCACGCCGTTGTATACATATATTTCGTCTTCATCGGGTTCACAGTCACGTTCGGGAATATCTGTCACAATCAGGTTATTTTCCTTTTTCTTAGTTCATATTTAATTTTTTTTATTATTATTATATATAGTTATTCTTTATGTTGAATTGATTATTTTATGTATCATGGATCTATCTTCTGAAGTCAACCAGTTCTTTATTTCCTTCTTGAATTTCTGTATGTTTCTTAGCTCTCTTATTTCCGTAGGCACATTTGGGTACAATCTAGAAGCTAGGTATGTGCAGCTTCTCTGTCCTATTCTTTTTTCTGCCCTCTGTCTTTTATAGTTGATGTTATCATGGTTGACCTCATTCTGGTGCCTCCCATGCAAAGGTATGCCAATCAGTTTCTGCATTTTACTTTCTGCAGAGTGTTCGATGGTTTCCAAGTGATCCTGCTGTAGCTTTAATGGTGTAGAACTATCAGCAACACAAACTACTCGATGGAGTTCTGACGAAGCTGCCTTCCTCAAGAAATATTTTCGAATTCAATTTCCTGGGACATACGGTTGGACAAATCAATAATTCCTCTACCCCCAAGATGTCGTGGCAGCTCTGTCCGTTCTATTGAGCTTTTGGGGTGATGTTTATTGTGTTTAGTCAGCATCGTCCTTATTTTTCTCTGTAAAGCTGCTACATCGGTGGTCGTCCAAGAGATAATACCAAATGAATAGCTCAGCGCCGAGCAAGCGTAGGTGTTAATCGCTTTTATCAGATTCTTGCTGTTGAGACTAGTTCTCATTATTCTCCTCAATCTTCGGGTGAACTCCTCCGTTAATTCTTTCTTCATCTGGGTCTGATTGATTTTTCTTGGCTGTTTTATGCCTAGATACTTGTTTGTGTCTCCTTCCTTTAATGCTTCAATTTCTGCACCTTCCTTGAGTTTGAACGTACCATCTTCTATTTTCCCTCTCGTTATGTTTAGCAGTCGACATTTTTCTAGTCCAAACTTCATTTTGATGTCTTCCGAAAATCCTTCCACCATTCTCAGCATCAGTTGCATTTGTTTTTTGGTAGATGCGAAGAGTTTCAAATCGTCCATGTAAAAGAGATGATTCAGTTTCATCATAGTTCTACTGCCGCTCTTGATGGAAAATCCGTAGTCCGTAAAATTCAATCTATGAGACAAGAGATTCAGGGCCATGCAGAACCACAGAGGGCTCAGCGAGTCTCCTTGGAAAATTCCGCGTCTTATTGGCATAGGTCCTGTTGTAATGAAGCAATCTGCTGCTTTCATTATTATTATTATTATTACGCTTGATCTTGAAGAAACTCTTGGACGCGGGATTGTCTCTGAATCTTTCAAAATGTGAGTTTTGATAAATTACCTGGGCTATGTAGTTGATAAAAATGGTCTGAGTAAAACCCAAAAGGTTTTACCTATAGTAAATATACCACGACCCACTTCTGTAAAGGAAATTCGTAGTTTTATGGGTATGGTCAGTTAGTACCGTCGGTTCCTACCAAATTTCGCTTATACTTCCGCCCCTCTGAATAGACTTTTGCATGGAGTCAAGATTGTGAAAATGCTTTCAATAATATAAAGCAGGCTCTTTTCTCTGCACCGATTTTATCTTGTCCAAATTTTCATATTCCTTTCGTTGTTCAATGTGATGCTTCGGGTTTCGGTTTGGGAGGAGTACTCACACAAAGATATCCTGAAGGGGATAAAGTTTTAGCTTACGCTAGTAGGTCACTGACGAGAAATGAGCTAGTTTATACCACAACAGAACTTGAATGTTTGGCAGTATTCTTTACTCTCGAAAAATTTCGTCCGTATATCGAAGGTACTAGAGTTACTGTTATAACAGACCATAGCATGGTTACAAAATTTGAAAGATCCTCTGGGTCGTCTAGCGAGATGGGCTGTGGCCTTAACACAATATGATTTTGACATTGTTCATCGCCCCGGGAGAGAAAATGTTGTACTTGACTTTTTGAGTAGGTCGGTGGATAAAGTTTGTGTAGTAGATGATGAAGCGGATAATTCGCGTTCAGTTGATAAGTGGTACGCAGGAATGGTATCTAGAGTTAAAAGCGCTCCTGAAAAGTAAAGCAATTGGAAGGTTGTCAACAATCTTCTTTATAAGTACTGTGAGTTAGAATATCCCGACTTGGTTTATGACTATCAAGAATATTGGAAAAAAGTTGTTTCAAAACCGGATCGGAAAAAAATTATTTCCTCCTATCATGATGATGTCAAATCTGGTCATCTTGGAATAAATAAAACAGTGGTAAAAATTTTGGAAAATTTATACTGGCTTATGTTGCTTCCTACATTAGATCATGTTCGGTTTGTAGTAGGTATAAAACTGTTCAGAAGGCTCCTGCAAGTTTCATGTTGACAAGAAATTACGTGAACAAGCCTTGGGAATTGGTTTCCGCCGATATAATTGGACCTCTACCTAGATCCTCTCGTGGTTACAAATTCATTTTCGTAGTTTGCGATTATTTCTCAAAATTCCCCTTACTTTTCCCTTTAAGATCTACCACTTCGGATAAGATCATTGAATGTTTGAAGGACCATGTATTCATGATGTTTGGTGTTCCGAAACTTTTAGTGTTGAATAATGGTCCCCAAATCAGAAGTAATAGGTTTCGTCAATTCGCATCTTCATATGGCGTTGAAATATAAAGTTCACCGCGCATTATCATCCCCAGGCTGATCACACTGAAAGTGTTAATAAAGTGTGAACTGGTGTAACATCCATAATAATTGATGAGAGAAAATAACGGGAACTTGGACGCAATTTATTCTCTAGAATCCAACTACATAGCCGACGTTTCGAAGGGACTTCCCTTCTTCTTCAAGGGCTAAAAAACGGTTACAAGTCATGGAAAATATAAAAGAGTAACTAGGTACAGTACCTGGGATGGAAATTTCTAGAAACTACGGTCATGCGATGCATGTGAGTAGTGAGTCAGAGTGAAAACAAGAAAAGAAAACGAGAAACAGAGATTTTCCTCCCACAACGCAGAATTCGCCGATGCTGATATTATCGATCAGGACTAGAACTTCCTGAGGTGTAGATCAACGCAAAATATGCAGTAAATGCAATAATTATTCACATCGATGTAGCGACGCTGAAGAGGTTAGAAAATGATCATTACAGGCAGAGAATTTCGTAATATGTCTTCAGTGTCGAACGAGTGCGTTCGGGAGAATGTAGAGGGGATTTAAATAGTCAATTGAGAGGACTATGAATAAACAACGTCATCTGGCCGCTGTGGGAGGAAACTTATTGTACAAAATCGAACAAACGGCAATAACACAAACAACAATAACAGGGTGGTCTCCAGGTAAAAAGACACAAGTAAGTGGAAACACAGTGGCAAGATAAAGGTACAACTTATATACTAATTAATCAACATGCACTAAGATCTAAGAGGGGGTTGTAAACTATGCTAAGATTGCCGACGTCACCTCTGAAATTCACGGAATTGTTGACTTTGATAAAATTCATTTCGCTCATTCTTCGTTTGTAATAATTCGGTTCGCTATCTAGCATCTCAGCATCGTCAAAAGAAATTTATGTCCGGTGTTGAAATAATGCGAAGACTATGCTGTCTTGTCGTGGTTGAGAATAGATTTACAGTCGTATTTATGTTGTTTTAGTAGGCGGTTACATAGGTGTTGGCCAATATAGCATCCATCGCATCTGGAACAGGGGATCTTGAATATTAAATTGGATTTGAGCAGGGTGGGGGTTTTGTCTTTGATCTTTGTGAAAAACATTTTCGTGGTGTGTTTGTTATAGAAAGCGCAAGTGGAGCCGAATTTTCTGAATATTGTGTTGATTCTATTAGATAGGGACGGTACGAATGAAAATTTAAAATATCTAGGCTGAGTTTGGTGATCATCTTCCCTATCAGGGGGTCTAGAAGGCGTGTGAGATGACATGTAATTCTTAATGGTTCTGTTAATTATATAGTTTGGGTAGTTATTTTTGGCTAAAATTTCTCTGACTTGTTTGAGATTATCATATTTGAACCTATCGTCTCTCAGTGAGGTAGCTCTCTTTATTAGATTATTCATGACGTTCAGTTTGTGTTTCATGCAGTGATTGCTAGTGTAATTCGAAAGCGGTTGGAATTTATCGGCTTATTATACCAGTTAGTTATAAGTCTATTGCCCATTCTAATAATTCGGATGTCGAGAAACGGCAGGCTATTGTTACTATCTTCTTTCTCGTACGTGAATTGGATCTTTTCGTGAAAGGAATTGAAGTTGTCTAGGGTATATTGTAGTTTGTTTTCAGGGATCAACATCAAGGAATCGTCTTCGTAAAGCACAAGAAGGGGTGGTATAAAATCAAGTATTGAGCACGCAAATTCGAAGAGTTCGTTCATAACTAGGTAAGCGATGGATTGGCTGGGTGGGGCTCCCATAGGAGTACCATCTAGTTGTTTGTAGAAGTTGCTGTCGAAAACAAAGTAGCTGCTTTCAAAAAATAAGTTGATCAGTGACAAGAACGTTTCTTTGCGCATATCCGTGAAGTTCTTTACTCACATGCATCGCATGACCGTAGTTTCTAGAAATTTCCATCCCAGGTACTGTACCTAGTTACTATTTTATATTTTCCATGACTTGTAACCGTTTTTTAGCCCTTGAAGAAGAAGGGAAGCCCCTTCGAAAAAGTAGTTGGATTCTAGAGAATAAATTGCGTCCAAGTTCCCGTTATTTTCTCTCATCAAGTGTTAATAAAGTTATAAAGAATATTATAGCTTGCTATGTGAATGAAAATCATAGAGATTGAGATAAATATCTCCAAAAGGCAGCGTGTGCTATTCGCTCATCACCGCATGATACTATTAAGCATTCTCCCTACTTTGTTAATTTTGGCTCAGTAATGCACTTAAGCGGGGAAAGTGATTGTGTCACCTCTGAGTCTGGTGAAACTCCCGATGTTAGAATTCCCGGAAAGTTACAGTCTAGGGTCGAAGGATTCCGTAAATTGTATCGGGATATAGGAAGTTATATGGATAGGGCTTATTTACATCGCTCGAAATATTATAATCTGAGAAGACGTGATGTCACTTATTCTGTAAGCCAATATGTCTACCGGAAGAATAATGTGCTGTCGGACGCTTTGCAGTATTACAAAGCTAAATTTGCTCCCGAATATCTTGGTCCATTCAAGATTAGGAAAAAAGTTTCTCCGTGGTCTTATGAATTGTGTGATTCAGAAGATAGATATCAGGGTACTTGGAATGCTAAAGATCTTAAGCCGGCTGTTGAAGCTTCTGAGGATACGTAAATGGCTGTCTCAAATATTTTTTTTGTACTTGTGATTTGTTCCTCTTCAAAGATTTAAGAATTTCCACTGAAATTCTTTTTTTTCAGCAAGTGGGGGGTTGTAACGTTTGAATTCTCGCGGTGATTCCGAAGATTCGAACGTCGGAGTTCGAACGCATTCAATATTACGCCGTATGCGTAAATTTTTTGTTGATTCCCCTTTCCATACTTTTCTTAAACCGGATTCAATCTGAATTTGGTGACTGAGAGAGAAATATCGTAGCGTTGAAGCTTACCGTAGAGGAATTTTGAAATTTCTACTCTCGTAATTATTCAAATTTTTTTGTTTTGTATAACTTGATTAAAACTCTTAGGAAGAGGATTTAAAGTCACTCAAATATATCAAACCCCGCTAAGATCAAGGGTAAGTTAACGTTCTTTAGAAAGGAGAGTCGACAAGAATTTCTATTGTTTCAGGATTTTTTTTGTATAACAGTACATTACTGTAAGAACGCCATATCTCTATATTGTTGGCTCATACTGGGTGGATAAACCGGACCCTGTTCATTCTTCTGGTCTGCATTATACGTAGTTTTCCATCTGATTGGAGAGGATAAGTACCCCAAGTGGAATCACTTGTATATATTTCGTAAATTGTGTAGAATTTGATTGCTACATCAACGCACGTAATTAATATTTAGAGTTATAGAGTTAGGAAGTTTGAGATAACAACAAGGATTAATAAATTCAGCTGATAGGTAGTGGAGATAGGTTATAAATATAAGAATTAATAATATAGGGCTATCAAATTCTTCTATTTTCAATTGTTTTCTCCTTGTTTCTCATCTTCAAAGAAAAGAAAGAAGCCCACTGTTATTTTGGCAATTTCTTCAATTATTAGGTGATCAGGCATTCAAATTACCTGGCGCCCCTTATCCCAGTTAAAGAATAATTTCATTTTGAGGGTGAAGAACATACCCCTTGTGAGCTAGCTGGTCACCCTTTTGTTAACGAGCAATTTTTTTTCTCTTCATATTCTTCAATATACCCGTTACAACCTTCATTTTATTTTCTGCCCTAGATACCCTGTTTTCCATCGTTTCTCTTTTATAATTTTCGAGCCCTTCAAAAATTTTATATATACATAGTATCTTCTCTTCTTATCATAGCTTGTAGGGCCAGAATGTCCAGCTCATTTCTTGCATTTTTCAGATCCGACGGTATTGAATTACGGACTCTATCATTACAACAAGTTTGTCAGGCAAGGAGGCTTACGCTTCTTGCGCTGACTTTCCCGACAGCAAACTCTACCAGTCCAATTCCCTTATCGCTCTTCTCAACTTGCGAATACATCTTTTCCCATCTTTCGTTTATAAATGTGTCCCTGTCGGTTGTGGTTCTCACCTTTATGCATTTAAGTGAATATCTGAGTCTTGTGGTCTGAGAAAAGTAGCTCCTCTGTTTCGGTTGTGGTGTCGTTTTCACTCAAGTTTGTCATAATATTGTCAATACGAGTACACTTTGATGATGTTTTAGTCGTCCTCGATGGTTCTGTAGTTGTGATTCATATTCCGAATGTTTCTATGAGGTTCAGCAATCTGTTTTTTTCTGTGCTATCCCCTCTGAAATCAACATTAAAATCTCCCGCCACAACAACCCTGAAGTCCTTCAACTGGCATAATTCCTGAAGAGCGTCAGAAAATATATTCAAAAAAACCCCAAAATCGCCATCAGGCACCCTGTACACAGCCAATAATAATTTTTTTTCAGGTTATCCAACAGCAACCATTTCTGTGACCCTCTCAACGGACATGTCACTGATGGTCTGAATATCCTCAGTCGGAACGCCATTTCTGACAAGAACCATCACTCCACCTCGCCTATAGGATGTTCTACATAAAGCAGAGGCAACAACATATCCGCTAATTCAGTCGTCAGAAAATGCTCTGTGATACAAATTGCATCACAGTTTTTAACCTCAGAAACAATACCTAACAATGTGATCTTTCTTCTTGTTCCCTGTATTTTCTGATTCAATAATATGAACTTTGCTTTTCTCTTACCTGAGTTGTTTCTACGAGTCTCGTCTTTGTCACTAGTTCGACCATTGCGCTCTGATGGAGCCTCGAAAGAAATACCTCCGGAGCGTCACATTCTCAGGCCCTTTATCCTCGGCATAAACGTCACTTAATAAACTGATATCAGCTCCGATCTTAAATGATGTACTTTTCGCATCATCCCTTTTAGGGGACGACGAAGTCATCTCTCCCAAATGTCTTCTTAAGATGATCCAATATTTTTTCCCTATTTGTATTCATGTTATCTCTACCCAGATGTTACCAGCATAATTTTGGAATTCCGGTGAAATCTTCTGAATTTCGATTTTTCCCAACTGTGATGCTCATCGGACGTTCTAATTTCTTGATCATTTTCTCCTCTATGTAAGGTTGTAGTTTGGGGTCAATTTTTACCGAAGAAGGCGGGAACTCGACACCTTCACACACTCACTCAGTAGCGTTTTCGAGTAGCCTAATTCAATTTTTGCACATTTGAGTTCATTTTTCAGTTCACGTCTTTTAATTTCAGGTTATCCCGTGAAGTATTGTTTTCTGGATCACCCAAGTTGTTTGCACTAGAGTTAATATGGTTTTTCAGATCCTCGCTCACACTGAGATCGACTGGAATGTATTTGCTGATTATTTTTTCGATTAAAATATACTTTTTAAGTTTACTCAATTCGCCAACGAATGCTTCCATCAACGCCATGTTGCCAATTAATTTGTAGCCTTAAAAATAGATGCAGCGTTTTCGACTCATGTTTTCAAATCAAATTAGAACATAAAACAATAATCCTGATTATTCTTCATTTCATACGATTCTCGGAGCTGTTTTCCATTATGAATACACTCAAGGTCTACGAATTGCAAATTTTATGGATATATGTCCTGCTCCCTTTACATTTCAGATTTTCAATTTTTTGCTCACAGCTCACAGCTCCTACCGCACATTCAATTGCTTCAGTATTGCAACAAAATGGGCTGGTTTTTTGCCTATACATAGATTTTTCAAAAAACATCCATTTTTAAAGAAGATTTTCTTTCGAGTATTTATTCAGCATTTGTCAGCACTTATCTCACATTTTACTTTTTTCTCAGGATTTTGATGAAAACTCTGGTTTTTATGTGTGACAAAAAGTTTGCCCGAAAAATTCAATACTGAATTTTTTCAGTGCTACTGTAGATTTTTCATTTTTTTTTTAAGCACTCGACAGTATTTCGCTAGCATTTACCATTTTGGAAATATGGATGAAAAATGCTGGGTTTTCCGGGCTGCACGTAAGTTGCCCGGATTTTTGATTCTCAAATGCACTTCTCTCGAATATTTTTCGATTTTAATATTAGCACTGGACAGCACTTTGCTAGCATTTTCATAGAAAAAATTTTCTTTTCGAAATGCATTCATTCATTGCTGTATCCCGTTACTAGGAATTAATCTACAAAAAGACATAAAAAAGAACAGACTTATAATTTCTTGGGGCTAATTGCGACTGTGTGCCCTCCTGTGACTGAAGAGATCCAACCGTGACCTACAGATCCTCCCACACTCCGGGCATGGATAGTCACCAACCAGATCTGGCCGCCGCTGAATTCTACTCGAGTCTTCGTTATAACTGTGCACCAAAGATCTCCACTGTGACCTGCCTAACGCTAGTTGTTCCCAGTTATGATTGGCATTAATTGATTTTAGGGATTGATTCAGTGTATCCTCAAACCCCTTATACTGGCCTCCTGGTTTCGGGCTCCCTCTGCCAATACGCCATACAGAGCTATTTTGGGGAGTCTTGTGTCTTGCATCCTCATCTAAGTCGGGTCCTCATTACTTGAGTCTCAATTGTTGTACAACTCGCGCGTTGCAATACAATCGGCCCAATTATTATCGTTTCGGTCGAGTGAAAATCGTAATACAATAAAATAAGAGTCTACTTTACAACACTAAGGAGGTTTTCCTCGGAATTATATACAATGTAACGTGCGTTTCTCGGAGAAGCCTTTAATCTCGAGCGCCAGCTAATCGTTTCAATAGGAAGAATAGCAAACCTACCAGGGTAGCTGCTAGCCAGAGACAGAGCTCGGTGTTGTCTAGGGTAGTAGCGACAACGAAGAAGTCAAAATCGAATTATGTAAAAGTTTATTCACACCTTCGGAAACTAGTTATATGTACAAGGGAGATATGTGAGATATGAGTGATTCTATAAGTGAAAATACATTCGGGAAATCTTATCCGGTCACGAGCACTGTATGAAATTTATACCGGGTGTAGTGAAAAATTAACGGTTCAATAAAAATGCGCCAACCAGAACTGACGAATGCTAAGGACTTGCTATACGGTATCGGTGGGTAGTTGTATTTCTCCGGGAATGAAACACAATAAGGGCGGGTCTGTTCGAGACTTTTATTCGCTGCCCCAAGGGTTGTAGCACGCCATGACTGACAGCGAAGAAAATGTCTATTTTTAACGCAACTACGGGATTTCACTGACTACGTGCGGTATCTCTTATTCTCTGCCCCAAGGGTTATAGCACGCCATGATTGACAGAAAAGAAGAGATTTCGGATTTAACACTTATGACGCGGAACGCGGACAGGGTAAAGAACGATAAAATACAACAGGAAACGATACAGTACAGCAGTGTCAAAGTTAAAGAAGTAACGGCGTAGGTCTAACAAAGAAACTGAACGGTACAGACGGGGACCTACCTCCTTTGTTTCAAGCACTCGAAACTCAAAGGATTTAAAAGAAAAACTAAAAAATTAACTCTAAGCACTGATGCAAATAACACAAAATGATTATCTTCAACGGCGAAAGAAATACGGAAAATCAACTGAATTTATAACAGAAGTTAGAAACCACGTTAGAAAGCGAAATGTCGAAAATACTCAAGCGAAAGGAAAGCACTGAAGTAAAAGTCAAAAGTCGAAAAGTCAGCCGAAGAACTGAAGTAACAGTCGAAAAGTCGAAAAGTGACCGTCGCGGGGGGAAAATTTGCTTTTATAGGCATATCCCCTCCCACGGTAAAAATCTGAAAATTCCAGAATGCGACAAGAATGAAAAACGTCGTCAGCTCCGGTTTATCGCATATCAACAGATGAAAAACGTCGAAATCTTCAGCGGCATGTAAGAAAAACAACGTGAAATACAGATAAGCGGTTTTTTACATTTACTCTGCCTGTCGGAATGAACGTACGGAATATTCGAGAATTAAAATATTTTCAAAGACGGAAATTTAAAACGAAAGAAGAAAAAAAATGCACTAAGATGAACTCCAATTTTCCTCAGAAAACTGGGGTTCATTACACCCCCTCCATCTCGGAAGAAATTAACTTACGATGAAATAGTGAGCTTAATTTCACGACTCTATCTACCCCTAGTACCTTACTTTCGCGCGCGCCACCTATATACTCGTGACCAGTTTACAATAGCTGTATTCGATAGTACTTATCTTCTCTATGGTTGGAATGGTAGTTCCAATGCGCACGCAGAAACGTCAGCGTCAGTCATTTCGGCGCAGGTCTCCGCCATCTTGTCAAAGAACTTTGTTCAGCGTTCCGTGGATAAATGGTGTATAACAGTGGAAAATCCTCCCTCTCTATGTGGAAATTCATCTTCATCGCTGGTCGGAAGCGTGCCATGCTTCATCCCTCCGGTGAGTACCTAATTTAACTGTGTTTGGCGGGTGTTTGAATTCCATCGTGGTTTTGTAGGTTACCCAGGATTCGTGGGATCTGCAACAGGTGGAAAACCTCCGGTACGTGGGGCGCAATGGACCGGTTCACCCCTTTCGACCTGGCCACACGGACGTTGGGACTCTCGGAGCCGGCAGGAGACTCGCAGGTGGGTAATTTCTAACAATAAACTCTCCAATCTTCATCGTTCCTCGTGGTCAACTTTTCTTCTTGGAACGGTTTTTCTCTGTACTCTGTTTTCAGGTAGACGGTGTTTTCTTCAGGTAAACAGTGTTAAATTGACGGTACAGTAATTTCGATTCGGTTCAGGACAGAAATTGGTTAGATCTATTGGATTAATAGACGGATATACTCAGCTGTAATGTGAAACAGTATCCTTTATTGGTATTCCTTACATAAGTAACAGATTTTTCGGACAGTTTTAACAGGTTTGATTTATAATTGCATGCTGAACGGATGAAAATCTGTAGATACGGTATTTCGGTCAACGGTGGTGCCTGTACGGAATTTGAACGGAATTGTTACGGTGTAATCGGTTATAATTATGCTGAATAACATGCTTCATATTTACGAGATTTCTCCTTGCAGGTGGCCTTGGTTTCTTGGACAGGCACGGAGGGCTAATTCCCTACTGGTTGACAGGCGGAACTCGTTCAACTTCTTCCGGGGTGGTTCTATCCGCTGATTCTTGGAGACAGACTGTCTGGATGCACTGGCTCTGGTTGGCTGAGCAACTACAGTTATTCAGATAAACAGGTAAACGGAAAATAATAATATAATCGGTAACGAAAAAATATATATATTCGGTAACGGAAAAATAACGGATTTTCTCCTTTCAGAGGTTATTTCTATAGAACGGTTAACGGATCATGACAATAATATATATTATGCATGAAATGGTTTTAAATCTTTAATGTGTATGTTAGTGATTTTTTTACCCTCTGTATCTTTCAGGTCATAGACGACAGGTGAAACAACTTTAACAACGGTAAACGGTCCGGAAAACTTCGGAGCCAACTTGGCGGCGAAACTGTCAACGGCCGAGGATAAAGGACGGTCTCGGCGTAAAACTTTATCTCCCACATGGTATCGGACTTCTCTTCGTCGAAGATTGTAGTGGTGAGCCTGTTGTTGGAAGGCACGGTACAGTTTAGTACGGACGAACTCATAAGCCTCCTGGAGATGTTTGATCTGTTGGGTACGGTACGGTAAGTCATGTCTCTGTTTTCTTCTCCTGTACGGTTGGATTCTCCGTTCATTTCATTATTGTGGGGGTTTGTCGAATAAATCGCCCTCGGGACTTCTAGTTCCCTTCCATAACTTAAAAATGCCGGTGTAAATCCAGTTGACTCCTGTTTAGCGGTATTGATGGCAAACGTTAACTCTCCTATCTTTTCATCCCAGGTTCGTTGATCGGCTTCACAAAACTGTGCTATCATAGTCTTCAGGGTACGGTTAGCTCTTTCTACAGGGTTGCACTGAGGGGTATACGGTGGTGTGAAACGGTGAGCGATGTTCAGCTCTCGGAGACTGTTCTTGAATAGCCTGCTGTCGAATTGTACTCCATTGTCGGATATTACTAGTTTTGGGCAACCGTATTTCAGGATGACTTGTTCGTAGAGGGCCGAATAAACAGTTTTGGCGGTAGCTTTCCGCAACGGACGACACTCTACCCACTTTGTGAACCGGTCTTGCATTATCACGATGTAGGAGTTTCCCTTTTTTGACCGTGGCAATGGTCCAACTGTGTCCGTGGATACTTCTTTGAACGGCGCATCCGCCATTCGGTGTGGTTGCATCTTACCAGGGGTTTTCTGTTGCGAAACTTAGTACTTTTGGCACGATGTGCAGTTCCTCACGTATTTCGCAATGTCTCTAAACATCCCTGGCCAGTAATAGTTTCTGGCTATCCGTGCAATCGTTTTGGCAATCCCCATGTGACCTGCTAATTCTGAGTCGTGGTTTTCCTGCAGTACTTCTGTTCGCTGTTCGGATGGTACACAGAGTTTCCAGGGTTGGCCGGTTCCATCTTCTGTGAAGTCGGATGAGTCCCAGAAATGTCGCAACAGTTTTCCATTTTCAACGGCGTAGTCAGGAAAATTTGCTGGGTCTTTTTCCACCTCCTGTAACTTTTTGTTGTACCATTTGCACTGAGTTGTTTCTATCTCGGATAAACATACGGAATCTAGGGACGGCAACGGGTTTCGGGACAGGCTGTCGGCTACTTTGTTCATCGATCCTTTACGGTACTGGACTTCGAAGTCGAATTGCTGAAGGAAAACGGCCCATCGAGCAATTCTTCCGGACGGTGACTTGATGGAGTTAAGCCATTTCAGACTCATGTGATCGGAAATTACTGTGAAATGGAATCCTTCTAGGTACGGTCGCAGTTTCTCTATGGAAAATACTATGGCGAGACATTCCTTTTCTGACACTGAGTAATTTTTCTCTGCGGGGTTTAGTGTTCGGCTCACATAGGCGATTACTCTCTCCTCTCCATCGATCACTTGTGTTAGGGCACCTCCAAGGCCCATGTCACTGGCGTCGGTTTGCAGAACGAACGGTTGGGTGAAGTCTGGACAAGCCAGTATCGGAGATTCTGTGAGTTTTTGTTTCAGAAGCTCGAAGGCCTTCTGCTGGTCTTCTCCCCATTTCCAACGGTGTTTCTTCTGCAGTAATCGAGTCAACGGGGAAACTAAATCGGAGAAGTTCTCTATGAAACGACGGTACCAGCTGGCAACTCCAAGGAATCGACGAAGTTCTCGGACGGTTTTCGGTATTGGTAAAGACACTATCGAAGACACTTTGTCGGGATCGGTACAGATGCCATCGGAGGTGACGACATGTCCAAGGTATTTTAGGGATTTTCGCACAAAGTCACACTTGTCGGGGTTGAGACGAAGATTAGCTTCTCTCAACCGTCGGAATACTTCTCTCAAGTTCTCCAGGTGCTCCTCGAAAGTTTCCCCCAGGACAATTATATCGTCCAGGTAAGCGAACGCTTCCGGTTCCATTTCTGGGCCAATGACGGTGTCTAGGAACCTCTGGAAGGTGGCTGGGCTTGCATGTAAACCGAACGGCATCACGGTGAATTGGAACAGACCTCTTCCGGGGACGGTAAATGCAGTAATCGGACGGCTCTCCTTTGCTAATGGTATCTGCCAGTATCCTTGTTTCAGGTCCAGTGTGGAGATGTACTTCGCTTTTCGGAGTTTGTCCAGAATCCCAGAAATGTACGGCAACGGGTATGCATCTTTCACAGACACTTGGTTAACAGCACGGAAGTCGATGCAGAAACGGTACTTTCCGTCTTTCTTCTTGACCAATACAACAGGTGAACTCCACGGTGACTTGGAGGGTTCAATCACTCCCTCAGCCAACATACGGTCCACTTCCTGATTGAAGATCTCCTGCATTTTCGGATTTAGGGGTCGGTACCGTTGTTTGATCGGTTCGGTGCCCGGTTTCAGTTTGATCTTGTGTTCAATCAGGTCGGTTGTACCATACAGGTCTTCGAACTTCTTTAATTCCTCGGTCAGAAATGCCTCCAGTTCTTGTTTCTGAGATTCTGTCAGTTCCAAGAGGTGTTCTTCGGCGGTGTGAACCTCTGCGGCGGTTTCGACGGGAGCCATCGGCTTCGAGATCAGTCGGCCTTCCAGAAAGCACTCGGCGGTACTAAGATTCACGGAAAACTTGAAAGTCGACAGAACATCCATCCCCAGAATAATGTCTACCGGTAAGCTTGGTACCAGTAAGAATTTCAAATCAGGCAGTGTGTAGTCGGAAATTTGCACGGTGGTGGTGTACAGTTTCGGCGTGACGGTGGTTTTTCCGTTCGCTATTACTGCAAAACTGTTGTGCATTGTTTGTCCTGTGATTCCTTTACTTTCACAATGATCGGATACGGCCTGACTGCAAAAACTCCTGGTCGCTCCTGTATCTATCAGTGCTCGGAAGTGTTCGCCGGCTATTTTGACCTCTATTAACGGTCGGTTATCATTACAGGTGGTCGGTGTCAGTGGAGTCAAGATTCCGGGAGATGTTGTCGACTCCGTCTCCAATCTCCCCTTCAGTTTTCCGAACACGGGCAGTCCCGTGATAGAATGTTCTCCCTCTGACATCGAGAACAGAAGATTTTCGGTGGCCTGCGACATTCTCGACGCATGTGGCCATACCCACCACATCGGAAACACTGTGTCTGGAAGGATACTCTCCTCCCTGTTGATGATTGGGTCCGGTCAGCGTGGTTATTTTCGGCTCGATGACGGGGTGGCGGTGTTGAATTTCCGGATCTACCTTCGGACCTGTCTCCAGAAGTTGGACGGTGTGATTCCTGTTGCCGGACTATTGACTCTCTGGATCGGTGTGACTTTGGACGGCTTTCCCCCTGCGGAGAAAGTCGTGTCTGGTTGGCTTGCGTCGGCGGGGCTGATTCCCTGTGATCAGTTGTTTGATGAACCTGTTCTCCGGTATCCACAGAAAAACTCGCCTGATATCGGTTCAGTTGACGGGGAGTGTACGTTAGGTGAGGTTCCTCCACGAAACCTGGTTTTGAGGGTGGCCGGGTGTACTGGCTCATCTGCCATTGGACCAGTTCAAAAACTTTTCCTTTACGGAGAAGTTCATCATACGTCTTGGTCTCCTGGAAGGCCAAGGCCTGCTGTAAGGGCGGAATCAACCTCTGTCGGATGAGTCGGATCTGCTCCACCTCGGATGGTTTTGTATAGGTGAGCTTCTGGAATAAGTTCTGCATCCGGGTAACATACAGAAGCAACTTTTCCTCAGGACCTTGTGTTCGTCTTTTTATTTCCTCTAACAGATTCTCTTCATAGTTGACAGGCAGAAATGCTTCTTTCAGCTGGTTAGAAAAATCTTCCCAGTCCTCGAAAGTACCTCTCCTGGGAATGAACCAATCCCTTGCATCTTTTCGTAGTAATTCATAAACTGATTCGAAAACTTGTTCCAGGGACACCTTACGGGACTCAGCCAGCCTCTCCACCTCTTCAAGAAATCCGGTCACACTTCCAGTGCCATCAAAGGAAATGTTCCATTTGTGTACAGGGACAGTCGGTATTGTTGATCGGGACTCCGGTTCTGATCGGGCAGGTGTAGTGATGACTGGTCGGTCAGAACTTATCCAAGGTGCAGGTAAGTGTGGGAAAGACACCCTTCGTGTAGAATTAATCCATCTACCCTGTGTCGGACCGTCAGGTGTTGTTGTCCCACAGTCCTGTGACTGTGTGAGAGGTATCGCTGGTAACTGTCGCAGTAATGCTCTACATGTCTGTCGTGTCTCATTCATGACCTCTTCTAATGTTGGATTCCTTACAGGTGTTCCAGTATGTGAGACATCGACCGCTACAGGAGGATCGACACCATCTCCCAAGTCGATAAGCGATGGCTCTCGGAGCCCTGAAATCCGTTCCGGTTGGATCGGTGACACACCAGGTGAACTAGGCACCTCCACATCCAAGAGAGACCTCTGATGTCGGTTAGATGTCTGCAGCTGTTCACGATTGCTCCCTTTACGTAGCTCCTCCAGTGTTTCCAATGCCTTAGCAGTAGTTGCCTTCATTTGTCCAACTAGTTGTAACTGTGTTGTGTCTGCAGTAACAATAAAGTCCAGCCTTCCTTGTATGTGTATTAATCGGGTGTAAATTCGCGAAAATTCGTTAGCCGCATTCTCATGATTGAAGTTCTGAAGGGATTCCACTAAATCGGTGAGTTTATTTTGGCAAATCTCAATCTCCGAGGCGGGGTTCAATGATGTTGGGGGTAATAGAGGTTCATTAGACTGAAGTACTTGTCGTAGTAGACTCCGTTTAGTCATCACAGTACCCGGTATCGATTGTCCTCTCAGTTGTAATTCGTATGTAAGTTCATCACTGAGTAACCGGTTTACATCTATGTTCGACATGTTATTTTCAACTAAGTCCGATTCAGAACGCACCAATCTTTCACACTCGGTATGTCTTTCACAATCTGTTCAAGTTCTAAGTCCAACCCGGTGAGTTAATCGTTAGCTAACCTACTCACTTAAGTTCGAAGTGGGTATCGGTGTAACCCCAAAAAAAAAATAAAGTCTAAGTCCCGGTGTATCAAAAAAAAAAAAAAATCTAAGTTCAAATCACGGCGCACCAAAATAATCTAAGTCCCGATGTATCACACTAAAAATTTTACAAGTCCGACGTTACTCGAAAAAAATTTCAATCAGTCCCACTAAAGTCCGAAAATATTCGCGAAATACCGCACACACTCGCAAGTCGTTTCGTATAGTCCGGAAAATTTCCCGAAATTCGAACCGCACCAGAACGCACAGGTTAGATTCCAAATAGTTTTTCAAGTTCAATATCCAGAAAATAAATCGCAATAGGTTTCAGAAAAATCAGCAATAATTGGTAAGTTTCAGCAGTACAGGTCGAAAGAAAATAAAGCAGGTAGACAAGTTATCAATAGGGTAATAGGTGATTCACTATTAAACTGATAGGTAAATCAAACCTATTAAATTTTACCAATTGTGACAATAAATTTTCAATGTTCGGAAATTCACTCACCTTCAATACGAAATTAAAACAGTTCAATTCAATAAATCAGGAATAATAAGAAATCGGAAATAATTTTCACTGATATTAAGGCGCAACAACTGTTCAGTTTTCAACAACTCAATATAAGTAATCGGCAAAAGGAATAATTAAATAATTTCCAATAGGTTTCAACAATAGGAAAATTTTCAGAATATAGTCCAATTCAATTCACAGTATAACAGTTCAATACAGAGTGGCAGGTAATAAAACACAGTTCAAGTTTATTTTTCACAGTTCTCGGTTCAAGAAATAGTTACTCACTGTTCTTAGGTTTTACTCACTGTTTCGGGAATTCACTCACTGTCCGGTTAATGTTTCTCACCTCTGTTGTTTCCTACTGGATTTTGCACGGTCCCTGCTCGGGCGCCATTTTGTAACGTGCGTTTCTCGGAGAAGCCTTTAATCTCGAGCGCCAGCTAATCTTTTCAATAGGAAGAATAGCAAACCTACCAGGGTAGCTGCTAGCCAGAGACAGAGCTCGGTGTTGTCTAGGGTAGTAGCGACAACGAAGAAGTCAAAATCGAATTATGTAAAAGTTTATTCACACCTTCGGAAACTAGTTATATGTACAAGGGAGATATGTGAGATATGAGTGATTCTATAAGTGAAAATACATTCGGGAAATCTTATCCGGTCACGAGCACTTTATGAAATTTATACCGGGTGTAGTGAAAAATTAACGGTTCAATAAAAATGCGCCAACCAGAACTGACGAATGCTAAGGACTTGCTATACGGTATCGGTGGGTAGTTGTATTTCTCCGGGAATGAAACACAATAAGGGCGGGTCTGTTCGAGACTTTTATTCGCTGCCCCAAGGGTTGTAGCACGCCATGACTGACAGCGAAGAAAATGTCTATTTTTAACGCAACTACGGGATTTCACTGACTACGTGCGGTATCTCTTATTCTCTGCCCCAAGGGTTATAGCACGCCATGATTGACAGAAAAGAAGAGATTTCGGATTTAACACTTATGACGCGGAACGCGGACAGGGTAAAGAACGATAAAATACAACAGGAAACGATACAGTACAGCAGTGTCAAAGTTAAAGAAGTAACGGCGTAGGTCTAACAAAGAAACTGAACGGTACAGACGGGGACCTACCTCCTTTGTTTCAAGCACTCGAAACTCAAAGGATTTAAAAGAAAAACTAAAAAATTAACTCTAAGCACTGATGCAAATAACACAAAATGATTATCTTCAACGGCGAAAGAAATACGGAAAATCAACTGAATTTATAACAGAAGTTAGAAACCACGTTAGAAAGCGAAATGTCGAAAATACTCAAGCGAAAGGAAAGCACTGAAGTAAAAGTCAAAAGTCGAAAAGTCAGCCGAAGAACTGAAGTAACAGTCGAAAAGTCGAAAAGTGACCGTCGCGGGGGGAAAATTTGCTTTTATAGGCATATCCCCTCCCACGGTAAAAATCTGAAAATTCCAGAATGCGACAAGAATGAAAAACGTCGTCAGCTCCGGTTTATCGCATATCAACAGATGAAAAACGTCGAAATCTTCAGCGGCATGTAAGAAAAACAACGTGAAATACAGATAAGCGGTTTTTTACATTTACTCTGCCTGTCGGAATGAACGTACGGAATATTCGAGAATTAAAATATTTTCAAAGACGGAAATTTAAAACGAAAGAAGAAAAAAAATGCACTAAGATGAACTCCAATTTTCCTCAGAAAACTGGGGTTCATTACAACAAGTACACAAAATGGTGGATTCGCGGAATGAAACGGACGGAAATAAAGAAAAAGGGGGGATCCGACCTCAAACGTATCGCGGATGTGTTAGTCTCCTAACACTATTCCGCAAGATCTGGGAACAGGGAGATGTGCCACAAGACTTCAAGACGCTTTAGTTATCAACCTCTATAAGAACAAAGGCGATACGTCAAATTGCAACAATTACAGGGGCATATTGTGGCTTAGTGTGGCCGGTGAAATTCTCTCGAAGATTATGGCTAATCGTCTGATTCCACTATTAAAAAAGCTATTGACTGAATCCCAGTGCGGCTTTCGACCAAATGAAGGTACGGTGGACCTAATTTTCACACTGCGACAGCTGCAAGAGAAGGCCCGTGAACAACAATCAAGGATTTATACGTCCTTAATCGATTTAAGTAAGGCATTCGACTCGGTGAATCAAAGAGCGCTATGGAAAATCATGGAACGTCTTGGAGTACCCGAAAAATTCTAAGCTGTGTTTAAAAGCCTTCATACCAACAACACCGCTAGAATACAGCATGTTTCGTAATCACGAAATATATACCAAAATATATTGTTTGTTTTTCATTATGGGGGGATTTCTCACAAGTTTTTTCTTCATTTTTAAATTCAAGTTTTGAATATTCTGCCAACGAGTTGCGTACAGCTACCTCTTTTGTTGGCGCATGTGCGTAGTGGTTAAGCAGAAACAGGAAGAGACAATTCTTAAGAAACCGCCACGCAGTTAAATTCTATTTTTTCTATTTTCGCTATTTTCCAAAAGTTTGGACGCATTTCAACTATTTAACTTGTAATCAAGCCGCTATAGTTCGTGAATACGAATACACACCAAAGGACATAGTGTTGTGTTCATCTCCAGAAAGAAGGGCCCTTCAAGCAGCAGCAGAACCATCCTTTTAAGGGTAAGTCGTAAATCGTTGGTTTTGTTTCAATATTTATTTGATTTATTGATTTGTGAGGGGTCCTATTCGCTATTATTGAATTTTCAACGGAAATCTCGAGGATTGAGGTCCAATCAGTCCACTTTAATTCTCTCCGGCCTTTAACAACTTAAAGTTCTTAAAGCACCAATTTTGAGCTTTGTAACATGGTCCTTCGGGCCGGATGTTGAGGCCCTTCGTCCTCTTTGATTTTTGTTGAAAATATACTCTAAATACTAATTTTCATTTTTTTTTCAAAAGTAATTAAATCTCTTTTCACTGGTCATTTCAGGCCAATCGCTTCGAAATTACGTTTTGAATAATTTTAATATATTATTCAATACATTCGTTTTGATTTACCGCAAAATTTCGAAAATTTTTCATTTCCTGAAAATTCGATTTAATTCATTATAAATTCAACCATCTTGAAGATAATTTATCGCCTGAAATCATATGCTCTGTTCAGCCGTTATCAGTGGTCATCCTTCAACGTCATATTTTCAGCAGTCATTATCAAACTAGTTTCAGGTTAATATTTATTCAGAGGTTCGCATTGTTTACAAACACAATATTATAGTTGCGTATTGAATTCACTCCTTTTATTATTGATACAAACTTTTAAAAATGTCTGATAAATTTCGTAAACAGGTCGCTCTGAGGCAGAGTTGTATAAAGGAGATGGAAATAATTAACAATTTAGCTATATCAGTTAAAAGGGATCATAAGCAACAAACGAAATTCAAAGTTCGTCATACTTCTCTTGATTTTCTGAATGAGAATTTCAAAAATATCATAGTGGCATCCTATCTTTGTTATCAACTGATAAAGACTCAGATTTGAACGCAGAAGATGATCTTAAATGTAAGTTTCTTGAAATGTTTTATGATTTCAAATCGATTTATGCTGAATTATTTGAAAACGATGCAATATCTCCTTTGAATGCGACTGTGGCCGCAGATAAAATTATTTCTGAAATTTCGCACGTGAGGTTACCTAAAATTGATTTGAAACGGTTTTCTGGCGATATCAGAGAATTTCCTGCATACAAAGATATGTTTGATGCCTTAGTTCATTCGAATTCAAATCTCAAACCAGTTGAGAAATTTAATTATTTGATCTCTTCTCTAAATGGTACGCCATTAGATCTTATCAAACTCCTCAAAGCAACTTATGAAAACTATCAGTCAGCTTATGATACCTTGATAAAACGTTTCACAAATCCTCGAGCCCAAGCTCGAGCTTATTGGCTGCTCCCTATTGAAAACTTCGCTCCTTTAAAAACTGAAAATCCTTTTTTACTCCGCAAACTATTGGACACTTTCTCTATAAATTTACAAAGTTTGAAAAATATGAACGTAGATATCAAATGTGATTTTGTCCTGACTCATATGTTATTATCCCGACTTGATCCTGATACTGCTAGAGCCTTTGAGAACGAATACGGTTCAACAGAAATTCCGGAATATAAAACTTTGTTTGAATTTCTTGAGAGGTACTGCAATGGTTTGAACAATATTTCTGGAAGCAGTATTCAAAAACCCATTTCTAGATCCACTAAACCATTAGCAAATAAATCTTCAAATAATTTTCTTGCACGCCGAGATTCTAAAGCCGCACAGTGTTCATTATGTAATGAAAATCATAATCTCTACAATTGTGAACAATATTTGAATAAAACGCCCCGCGACCGGTTTTCATACGCCAAGAGTAAATTTCTTTGTTTTGCTTGTTTGAGTGACATGCATATGTTAAATAAATGTAAATCAAAGTCATCATGCCGAAAATGTGGAAGCAGAAAACATCATACAACTTTGCATTTTGAAAATGAACATTTTGAAAAATCTGTTCCTATAAATTCGAATCGATACCGGAATGAAACGGCGACGCCCGGTGCTGACATTGCCGCATCTTCTTCGATTGCGTTCGATAATAATAATTCGTTCGCTGCGCAACAACGATCCCGTACTGTTATGCTGGGTACTGCATTGATTGAGGTGCGAGCTCGTGATGGTACGCACAAGAAATTTCGTGCGTTACTGGATTCTGGTTCAGAAATTTCGATTATATCGCAAAAAAGTTTTAACGTTTTGAATCTTCCGAAAATTAATTCAGACGTGGTCATTAACGGCATCGGCAATACCCAAGTTGCGAACAATGGCATTGTTCAACTTTTTTTGAATCCCATTGGGAATTCTGATATTTGTTTAACTGTTGACGCCCTTATTTTGCCCAAAATATGTGATAAAATACCTCCTCATCCCTTAGATTCCAAATCTTGGAAATATTTAATCGGTTTACCTCTCGCTGATCCGCATTGTTAACATGTCGGCGAGTAAAGAAGTCGCTTCCAATGTTTCTCTTCAATTGGCAGTTCCCCAATGTGGGTGCTGTAAGAGACCAATAGCAAAAAGTAGTTGTAGATGTGATATTTGTTGTAAGCCATTCCATCCTGGCTGCAGTTCTAAAATGAAAAAGTGTTGTGGTGTGGAATTGTCAAACATAATTGTATGTGACAGAACCGGGCGAGAATCATCCCCGCGGGTGGAGACAACGGCAAAACCCATATCAGGTGAATCATCCAGCAATGATCTTTTACTCAGAATCATCTTCGAACTCGAGTCGAAAAATAATATCTTGTTAGAAAACAATATGCTCCTGAAATTCAAAATTTCCGCCTTGCAAAATGAGATTCAGATCAAGGATCAAGAAATAAACACACTCAGGAAGGAAAAAATGTCAACATACCAGATGAGTGGGAGTACCGGTGACCGTGATGAATTGTATTCGCGTACGTTGACGGTGTCATCTGGGTGCACCGCAACAGCGAGTCATCATCGTACGGCCTCGGGTTCGAATACTGAGAATACGCGTTCTTCAACTGACGCTCATGGCAGTACATTTGCGAAAAAGGAAAAACGAGTCGATCGTGCGAATAACAGCATCGCCGTGAATGAATATAGAACAAGAAATTTAATATCCACAGCTATGCCTGAAGATCCCGTTAGTCCGAACAAAAATGTTGTCAGTGATGCCTCCATTGGAGGGAATGAAACAGAATAGAAAGTTGTTCAGCACAAACAAAATCGCAGACAAAGGAAAGCTCTGGTTGTTGGTAGCTTCACTGGTTCTTCCTCTGTTGAGGGGGTGGAAAAACTTAAAGCTTTTCATGTATCCAACCTGAAGCCGGATACAACCGAAGGTAGTCTACTGAATTTTCTTAAACAAAAATTCACAAATGTCGTCTGCGAAAAGTTAGAATCCCGCTTTCCGGCCCACTATTCTTCGTTCAAAGTTTTGATTCCTAGCTCAGAATATGAAAAGGCACTAGATAGTTTCAACTGGCCGAACAAAGTCAGCGTGCACCATTTTTTCCATCGACGCAAAATTCAACAACCCCAGGAATCTTGAAGTCTCCTATAGATAACATTTCACACACTGCAGTTTTCGGAATAATGCAGCTGAACGTCCAGTGTATATCGAATAAACTCAATAACTTGGAAGTTCTGATGGCGGAAATGAAACCTGATGTGATCAGTGTTTCGGAACACTGGTGTAAAATCGATAGTGTTGAGTCCATGGTACTACCGGATTACCAGCTGGCTGATTATTTTTGCCGTTCAGCGAGGGAACATGGTGGAACTATGATATATATCAAAAAAGGCCTCCAGGTGAAGAAGTTGAAAGTACAGGAATATTCTGTGGAAATGCATGTGGAAATTCGCGGTATTGTGGTTGTTGTTGGTGGTGCTAGGTTTGGTATATTAAGTGTGTATAGACCATGCACAGGAGACATTGATATGTTTTTCGAAAAAATGTTCTGTGCTCTACAATACTGTATCCTGAATGTAGATTTCATTTTATTGTGTGGGGATCTCAACATCGATTCACTTAAAGCAAATTGTAATAGAGTTAAACTCCTTGTTGAATTGTTAGACTGCTTTGGTCTCACAAGAACGTCTAAATCTCCAACTAGAATCTACACTAATGTGAATGGCGTTACTTCAACTTCTAAGGTTGACTATATTATCTGCAGTTCAAATCTTGATTATAATTCTACTGTGATTGAACCTCATATAAGTGACCATAGGGCCGTATTTTTCCAACTTTGTGTAAACCTTGTTTCTACCGGAAAAATTCAAATGTCAGTTAGAAATTTCAATCAGAACAACCTAAACAAATTGACTGCTTGTATATCAGAGAGTAATTTCCAAGAGCTCTACTTGCAGAGCGATGTTGATCTGTGCTTTCAAGCTTTCAGTAATGAAATTTTATATTATTTAGATTTATGTTGTCCCGTTAAGAAAATCCATTCCACCAATGCGCGGAAAAGTTGGTTCAGGGCTGAAATTCAACAAAGCAAACGAAATTTAGACAATTTATATTGGATTCATACGTTGGTGCGTTCACCGTCCCCTTCAATCAATTATAAAAACGCAAAACTGCTTCACAACTCATTAACAAAATCTGCTAAATTGAGGTACTACAGTTCAGTTATTGAGAAATCAGATAACAAGAGTAAAGCACTGTGGAGTATAGTCAACTCATTCACTAGTGGGAAAAAACGATCTTATGACCCAGTAGTTGTTACGGTGGATGGAGTGAAATATGACAGTCCTTCAGAGCTGGTCAATAAGTTTGCCGAGCACTTCACCACAATGGCTAAAGCAAAATTGAAGAATAGTTATGGTGATCACCTGTCTATTTCCTGCACCACTGCTCCGTTAATTGAAAATACCTTCTTTTTTTACCCAGTAACTAAATTTGATGTCTTGGAATCAATCAAGAATTTGAAAAACAAGCAATGCATAGGATTAAATTATATCTCAACTAAGGTTGTAAAATCCATTGCTGAGGTGATAGGTGATCACCTGGCTCATATCATCAATCTTTCAATATCGACTGGTAGATTTCCCAATGCCCTCAAGGAATCCATTGTAATACCGATACATAAAGGAGGCAACCTGGATGAAATCACTAACTATCGTCCTATTTCTATTTTGAGCGTTTTGTCTAAGATCGTTGAGAAAATAGTTTTTGCTAGAATGTCGAAATACCTGAATAAGTTTAAAATACTCGATCCAGCTCAGCATGGCTTCAGGAGTGGCCGGTCAACGCAGACGGCTGCGCTTAGTTTCATAGAATCCGTGTACCAGGGTATGGATAGCAACTCACATGTTGCAGGTCTGTTTTTTGACTTGTCTTGTGCCTTCGACACACTATCGTTTGAATTTATTTTAACTAAATGCTACAGCCTAGGGTTCAGGGGAATATTTCTTGACTGGTTACGTAGCTACCTCAATCAAAGATATATGCGTGTTAGAGTTGGTTCCACCTATTCGGAAAAGTTCCCTATTGATTGTGGAGTTCCCCAGGGCTCCGTCCTGGGACCACTATTATTTTTATTGTTCATTAATGATTTGCCAATTCACATATCTCTTTTTTTGCTGGTTTTGTTTGCCGACGACACATCGGTAGTTGTTTTGGCACGGAGTAGGGAGGAGCTTCGCCAGGCTTGCGAGGCAATTATAGGTCAGTTCGTTTGTTGGTGCCGGGCAAACAGAGTTGTGGTAAATGTTAACAAGACAGTCTGTATCTACTTCGGATCGAGAAATGGTCCTGATGACACTTTAATAATGCGCCATTCTAATACAGTGATAACATCTACTGCCAGTACTAAATTTTTGGGTGTATATATGGATAGGAAAATGAGCTGGTCTGCACATGTTGATATGCTCTGCAAGAAGCTAAATTCTTCATTTTATGCAATCAATAGAGTAAGGGATACGCTTCCCCTCAGTTCGTTAATTCAAGTTTATTATAGCCTTGTTTTCAGTCACCTTTCCTCTAATATCATAATCTGGGGTAGCTGTGTTGATTTCAACAGAGCTTTCGTCGCTCAGAAACGTATTATACGCAGAATTTTCAATTTGTCTGCACGCACATCCTGTCGACCAACTTTCATTGCACATAACTTACTATCATTGCCATGTATTTACATATTCAGATGTTTGCTCTATGCTAAAGAAAATATTAATGAATGGAGCAAATTATCTGATTACCATGATTATCACACTAGAAATCAAGATATTTTACTTTTACCGAAGCATAAAACTCGTAAGTTTGAGAACTCTCCTTTGTATCAGAGTATCAAAATGTACAACTGCCTGCCTAAAACTTTGAAGTCCCTCAGTTTTACACCATTCAAAATAAAAGTCAAGAACATACTGCTATCCAAATGTTATTATTCTGTTGTAGAATTTTATCAGGATTGTCCTATAATTGTTAATGAGGATTGAATAATTTGTACAATGACTTGTCCTATACACTGTGTTGTCTACAGGATCAATAAATTATTATTATTATTATTATTATTATCATTATTATATTCCTAATGAAATCGATGTTTTATTAGGATCAGATATATTCGCAAATATTTTATCAAATGACCTCATTTATGGAAAAAATGGAGGTCCAAACGCGCTTCGCACCATTTTTGGGTATGTTTTACTTGGAAAAATTGAGAAAAGCCCAGTAGAGATAAAATGCAATTCTTTTATTAATACACTTTCAGAAAATAATTTGGACGATACCATGAGAACGTTTTTCGAAATTGAAACTGTACCTGGAATTAATTTAGGTATTCATAACACTTGCGAGGAAATTTTCAAAAATAACGTTTCTCGCTCACCTTCTGGAAGATATATTGTTCCTCTTCCATTCAAAGAACTGAATCCAGATTTTCCACAAAGTCGCACGATAGCAATTCAACGTTTTCTCGCTTTAGAAAGGTCTTCTACGCCAGCCTATTTTACATGAGCAATATTGTTCTGTAATTAAAGAATATCTGCAATTGTCACAAATGGAAATTGTTGATCCACCACAAGAAAATACTAATTTTTTCTATTTACCCCATCACGCCGTTCTACGACCAGATCATGCCACTACGAAGTTGCGTATTGTTTTTAACGCTTCCGCAAAAATGCCTAATAATAAATCACTTAACGATTGTTCATT
Source organism: Coccinella septempunctata (assembly GCF_907165205.1). Taxonomy (NCBI): domain Eukaryota; kingdom Metazoa; phylum Arthropoda; class Insecta; order Coleoptera; family Coccinellidae; genus Coccinella; species Coccinella septempunctata. Next base: position 5,143,708 of record NC_058194.1, on the reverse strand, counting down.
TATTGGTAATAAGTTACAGAATGACATAAGCACAATATTATTGAAATTCCGGTTACATTCAGTATGTTTCACTGCAGATATAAAGCAGATGTATCGTCAAATTTTGGTGGATCCTTCATATACAGATTATCAGCGTTTAATTTTCCGCTTTTCCCCAAATGAAAAATTATTAGATTTACGTATAAAAACATTATGTTTTGGCTTCAATTGTGCCCCATATCTGGCGATGCGAACCATTCACCAATTAGTAGAAGATGAAGGTAGAAATATGCCTTCAGACTCGGTTGCGTTAATTGAGGAGACTTACATAGACGACGTTTGTAGCGGTGGTGATTCTCTAGAAAACGCTTTAAAACTCAAAAACAATATAAATGATATTTTGAATAAGGGTGGATTTCACCTTCGCAAGTGGTCTAGTAACAGTTCTGAATTTTTGTCTAGCATACCTGCCGATCAGATATCTTCAGGCACGCATTCACTTGATTTGCAAGATAATTGTTCAATTAAAATATTGGGACTCATTTGGGAACCAAAAAATGACTCCTTTCAATTCAACGTTGAAACAATTGATCGCAGTTGTACCAAACGCAATATTCTGTCCGAGCTGGCAAGAATATTTGACCCTCTAGGGTTTCTTGCACCTATTACTTTTTTGTGCAAATACCTGATCCAAAAGATGTGGTTAGCAAAATTAGATTGGGATGAATGTCCGCCTGATGAAATATTACGAGTTTGGTCAAAATATAAGAATGAATTGACATTATTGTCCAACTTACGTATTCCACGTTTCATAAAAATTCCTCAACATTGTATTGCAGAAATACATGGGTTCTGTGATGCAAGTGAACGAGGTTATAGTGCTGTTATTTATTGTAAAGTGACAGACAGTGTTGAAAATATTAATACATTTTTTTTTATGTAGTAAATCTAAAATGGCCCCTTGTTCCAAAAAATTAAGTATTCCTCGATTGGAACTATGCGGTGCAGTACTTTTGGCGAAAGTTTTAGAATGGGTTACAATTACTTACCGCGATAAAATTTGTTTCGATTCCATTCACGCTTACACCGATTCTGAAATTGTGCTTGCCTGGTTGAATTCGTCGCCTCACAGATGGCAGGTTTTCGTTGGAAACAGGGTTTCTTTCATACAAGAAAGGATACCTGCTTCATCCTGGTCACATGTCCGATCCACAGAAAATCCTGCGGACCTAGCTTCACGTGGTATGTTTCCCTCGGAAATCATCACTAATGAAGTATGGTTTCAAGGACCTAAACATCTCCTTTCCATCAACCAGAAGTTCGATATCGTTAATAATTTCGAAACGCAAGAAGAACTTCGAAAGTCTGTTTTATTGGCATTTGAAGAAAAACATTTTATTGACGATTTATTGATAAAATATTCAAATTTTTCTGTTCTTCAACGTATCTTGAGTTATTTTTTACGATTTATTTTTCGCTTCACCGAGCATATACATAAAGATCATGCTTTATCCCTATGGGAATTAAATCGTGCTACCTTGACATTTATTAAGAGAATCCAACAGTTATATTTCAATGAAATATTTGAAACAAAAAATTTCCCTAAACCTTTTAAGAAATTGAATGCATTTATAGATTCTCAAGGAATCATAAGAGTTGGCGGTAGACTCACTTATTCAAAATTATCTTTTGATAAAAGGCATCCGGTATTATTGCCCCAGCGGTGCAGACTTGCTGAATTATTAATTGATTCCTACCACAAAAAATATCTGCATGCAGGAACAGGAACGCTCCATTTTTTAATTGCTCAAAAATATTGGATTTTATCTGCACGAAGGGCTATACGCTCAGTCCTATCAAAATGCTTAAAATGTTGGAAAACGAATCCTGTTACGTCGCAACCAATAATGGGAAATTTACCGAATATCAGAATCTCTCCAGCCAAACCGTTTTCTCACTCAGGAGTAGATTTTTGCGGTCCTTTTTTCGTCACAATGAGTAGGCACCGAGGAGTTAGATCTTCTAAGGCTTATGTGTGCGTTTTTGTGTGTATGTCCACCAAGGCGATTCACTTAGAATTGGCGTCCGACATGAGTAGTGACGTATTTATAGCTGCCCTACGCAGATTTGTGGCACGACGTGGAAAATGTTCACATTTATACTCCGACCGTGGGACAAATTTCGTCGGTGCTAATAGGGAGCTAATAGCTTTAGCAAAAAAATGCGCTGAATGTGAGTTACTCACTCATCATTTTCTGCCAGGCAATGCCCCTCACATGGGCGGATTATGGGAGGCGGGCGTACGGTCAGTAAAAACTCACCTCAAAAGAGTGATAGGTGATCAAATATTAAGCTATGAAGAGTTTTATACGCTTTATACAAATTGAGGCGGTACTCAATTCTCGCCCTCTTACTCCGATGAGCTCAGACCCGAATGATTTATCGGTATTAACTCCAGGACATTTTTTAACCTTGGAACCATTAGGTTCTGTTCCGGATGAAAATTATCAGGACATAAATATAAGCCACTTGAAACGGTGGCAACTTATTCAACAAATGCAACAACACTTTTGGCGCAGGTGGAAAAACGAATACTTGCATACTCTCCAGCAAAGAAATAAATGGTTAAAATCTTCTCATATGCCAAAGGAAGGTTCTTTAGTTTTAATAAAGAATGATAACCTGCCTCCTTTAAAATGGGATATGGGACGAATACTCAAGCTTACACCCGGTTTAGATGGTGTTGCATGAGTGGTTAAGTTAAAACCAAGTCGGGTATTATAAAACGACCTCTGAACAAATTATGTCCTTTGCCTGTTGAATAATTTTCAACACCAATGATATCTGCTGAACAAGCATATGCTACATTTTTTCTTTTTTTTTATTATTCGTGGGTATTAAATTTTTCATTATATCTCCACCTTGTAGAGATTTAATTTTTTAATTAATTATTAATTTTAAGAGCAAAAGGCTTATTACAGTCGCCTTTGGAGGCGGGAGTATGTTTCGTAATCACGAAATATATACCAAAATATATTGTTTGTTTTTCATTATGGGGGGATTTCTCACAAGTTTTTTCTTTATTTTTAAATTCAAGTTTTGAATATTCTGCCAACGAGTTGCGTACAGCTACCTCTTTTGATGGCGCATGTGCGTAGTGGTTAAGCAGAAACAGGAAGAGACAATTCTTAAGAAACCGCCACGCAGTTAAATTCTATTTTTTCTATTTTCGCTATTTTCCAAAAGTTTGGACGCATTTCAACTATTTAACTTGTAATCAAGCCGCTATAGTTCGTGAATACACACCAAAGGACATAGTGATGTGTTCATCTCCAGAAAGAAGGGCCCTTCAAGCAGCAGCAGAACCATCCTTTTAAGGGTAAGTCGTAAATCGTTGGTTTTGTTTCAATATTTATTTAATTTATTGATTTGTGAGGGGTCCTATTCGCTATTATTGAATTTTCAACGGAAATCTCGAGGATTGAGGTCCAATCAGTCCACTTTAATTCTCTCCGGCCTTTAACAACTTAAAGTTCTTAAAGCACCAATTTTGAGCTTTGTAACACAGCATAATGGCTCTGAAACCGACCATTTCTCAACCAACTCCGGAATAAAACAAGGCTGCGTATTAGCGCCTTTACTGTTCAATATTTTCGCCATAGCTGTATCGATAATTGCAGATATGAGTATGCCCGTAAGATGTGTTGGGATAAGATTCAGATTTGATGGAGGCCTGTTCAACCTGAAGCGCCTCAGAGCAAAAACCCGTACCAAGTTTATCACGGAACTTCAATATGAAGATGACTGTTCACTCGTCGCTAGCAGCTCAGAGGATCTACAGATAATGATGGACACCTATAAACATATATACGAAGCTTTAGGCCGTAGACTCAATATCGACAAGACCAAAATCCTGGTAAGTCCGCCAGAAAGCCTTCAAACAGATATCAGCCTGGAGAATGAAACTCTAGAACAGGTCGAGCAGTTCAAATACTTGGGAAGCTTCATAAATACTAGGGCTGATCTAGACACGGAAATTCAAAACCGTATCAATTCGGCATCACGAGCATTCTGGAAGCTAAAGGACAGAGTGTTTCAAAATCACAACCTCAATCTGAAGACCAAGACAGCTATTTACAAAGCAGTGGTCCTCCCAACGCTTCTATACGGAAACGAAAGCTGGACGCCCTACAGGCGACATATTAAACAGCTTGAACAAACGCAACAGCGTCATCTGAGACAGATAACGCACATCAGATGGTTCCACAAAGTTTCGAATGCCGAAGTCTTGCAACGGGCGAGTTGTACAACAATTGAGACATTATAGACTCGGCCGCCAGCCAGAAACAAAGATCCCTGAGCGGGCAAGGTAATTGGGGCTCAGTTCCGAACTACGGGACTGTAAGAAACTTACAGCACCGATAAAGAAAAGGGCTACAAGATGGGCAACCACGCGGATTTCATCCAGAGATTTCCCCCAACGCCGAAAAAGGAAACAGGGTAAAGGGGGTACACCGGGTGATCACGTTAGTTTCCGCCTCTGATGGAGTTGTCTCTCCGGCCAGAAACTATCGAGTTAATCGGTAGGTGAGGTTGACATTTGAGAGGAGAGGCTATAAAACGCATCAATTCCCCTTACACCCCACACACCGAAATGCGACAACTTCCGGACTAACTCGATAGACCTGATTCGAAACCCATTGACGACTCTCCGATACGTCAGTTTCCTGACGCAATGAATATTTTATCGAACATATACATCCTATACGGAGGAACTTTTAATTAATGCAGGTTCTGACATCTTGATGGTGAGAAGTTTAGGCTCTCAGTTTTCAGATGAAAAGCCGAATTCAGTAGCCAGATAAAAGGGAAGAAATGATTTAGTAAAGTTGCTCATTCAGAAGATAACATTTTCGGGACTGGAATTGCACCGAGGCTTACAGAAAGTGAAATTATCCCTAATCTTGTGAATGCAAATTGCTAGAGTAGATAACTTTGCTATTTTAAACAAAAATAATTGTTATCATGATTATTGGTAGATTTCTGCTTCAGGTTCTTTTTTCCAATGTATCAGGTGTGTATTTGCGAATTGTCGGTGTGTTTTTGGAAAACCCGAAATTATTCATTATTTCGTGCTCTGACTGAAAAAATTTTTGTGAAATCACGATGTCTCGAATATACACCTGCACTGCCCGAAATAGAGATGAAAAAGATGCGAAGCAATTTGATAACATCTTTTTTATTTATAAAGAATGTGCTGGTGTGTTCGAGGCATCGTGAAATGACGGAATCTATTTCAGTCAATTCGATTATTTTTGAATACTCTCGAAGTCACAGAATATTCAAGAATCTGTTAATAGTTATTTTCCTATCAAGTGCGGAAAGTGATACTTGCCCGCATGAAACTGCCGTTGCCCGAACGATGCGGAGCAGAGTTCGGGTAAGCAGTTGAGTGCGGGCAAGACACTTTACGCAAGAGTTAGGAACAATATTTTTTCTACAAGCGCTACAAACGCGCTACAAACGCTACAAACGCTACAAACGCAAATGCGTGCGGGAAAGAAATAGCAGGCGTTTTTCCCGCACGTTTTGGGAAAGTGACTCTTTGCAACTTGGAATGCGTGCGGGAAAAAGGTTGAACGCGCACGCTTGTAGAAAAACCATTTTACACCTTTCAATACGGAACAGAATTTGAAAACGAACTCCAAAAAAACTGAAACTGAATAACATGATTTTCAGTAACATGAGTTATTCAACCACGACTCGTGTTTCGGTGTCATGGTAGCATCATTATAAATTTTCATCTAGCTCAGGATTTCTAGAACCCAGCAGGTCAGGGGATCTACGTTTTCGGGCCGATTCGCCTTGTAATCAAACAAACATAATGAAATATGTTTCATAAATACCTGGCCAAAAACATAATTTTTTGCTATCGATGAATTGAATCGATCATATCTATCCCTGTCTCTGATCGATGCTAACCTCACTTCTGTCAGTCATGTCAACTGACGTGGATTTGTTTACATTTAAGTTTGGTGAACGCCAAAAATCAGAAATTGTCTGAGGCTTTTTTTTAGTTTTTCCGATCTGGCTGCCCAGTCGAGAGTATTTGCTGCACATAGTTATTCGGCTTTCGTTTGGCATTTTTCGCGGACATAGAGATGCAGCACTCGCGAAGAGATAGAGATTTCCCAAACCTCAGACTCATCTGATTTTCCCCTCTTCCACTCGGTGGTTACGAAATTAGTATATTTCAATTATAATCATTTTCAGGAATCAACCTCTATCGCCAGGGTGCCTCTTCCTTTTCCTTGAGCAATGGAACATTCATAAAAGAGACCTTTTCAATGACGGCTCGTCCGGATATGCAGGGTTGGCCGGGCCGACCCAAAAATAATCGAGAAATGGAAAATAATTATAATTATTTTATTCTTCGAAACTTATTCCAAATGATTAATTTCGATATTAAATTCTCGATTAATTCCCTAGTAATACGTACGACAACTTATTTCGATCAACGTGACGCCCCTGTCGCCCTGAGTTAGTTTATTTCGAAGTTCTCTTTCCTTACGATAAACACGCTACACGCTAGGTCGGCCAGCCGGCAGTAGCCTAGCGAAACGCTTCAAGTTATTGTACTATACAGCACCTACGTCGCACGCAGTTATCACCAAGTTGAACATCGTATTACGTCGCTGCTAGATACATACACGGTCGGCCAGCACGAGTTGGGCCTACCTTGCTATGGTTTGGTCGTTTAGTTGTCATATTTCTAGATTTCCTCATTGTCTATTCTAAGATATTATATCATCAAATGAATAGTTAATCATTAAATATTATGTCTATTTTAGAAAAGAGCGTATTCGCACCTTTTAAGAGTAGTTTTAGTCAATGAAAATATAATATATCCCTAATTATAGTTAGATTTTTTTATTATTAAATGAATAGTTAATAGTTATTTTTGAAAAAGGGTATTCCGACCGTATAAGAGTAGTTTAGTGATTTTTTGACCATAAAAATTCGTAATTCCTAGTGAATTTTTAAGGGCACGGTGATTTCGAAGCTTCTTGAATACGCGTAGGTCGGCCAGCCGAGCCTCGGAGTAGGGATATAAGAATCGCATCCGCATCGCTGTTCCCATATTATGAATTGAATTAGGTCAGTGTCGTAGAATAAGAGAAAGGGGTGCACGTGTTTATCAGTTTTCTTCGATTCATTTCGTAAATTTTGACAATCTGAGTGGATTCTAAATTTCTTTAAATGTTGAATAATTGGAGTAGTAGCAAATCGAAACAAACTTCGATCCTGTCACAAGATCATGTGACAGTAGAAGGAAGAATGGTGAAATAAAGAAAGGAAAAATTAGTACATTTTCACTTAAAATCAAAATTGTAGATGTGTTTCAGTGAATTTAAAATTTTGATTCGTATTGACGTTGATGTTTTGTGTTGTGATAAATTTGTTATCGGTATTTACAGAGAGACACCGAAGAAGAATGAAACTATTATTCAAAAGCTGGGCAAAAACAAAGAAGTGTAGTATATTCTTTCTCCAAAAACAAGCCTTTATATCGCATTGAAAACGAAACTTTTATACATTGTTGTATAAAAATAAATCAGACTATATCTACAGGATGGGGCATAAGTCTGGAATAAAATTAATATTTCTTCAATATTAATCAACCACTCAAAATGAAGACACTGAAACCCACCAATTGCTTTTCAATTACCTTCTTCTTCTATCAATGAGTAGTTTCTCAACCAATAACTTAACATCAAGATGATGAAAAACATGTCATTTCTGATTGCATTTATTTTTGGGAAATAAAATTGAATATTTTTTCCATCCCTTAGCCGCAACCCTATCCAACTTATCTTTAGAAACTTAATCGACAAAAAATATATCAATATTTAATTTTAGAAAAACAGAGATTATGGTATGAGTGTATGAGTGAAACTAATCTTGTATTCGAATTTTTGCTCAACAGAAACCTCGATTTTCCGTTTTTCTGTTTTGAGAAGCTATGCTTATTATATTATTATGAATTATATCGTCTTTTAATCGACTTGTCAGTATTAAACAAGCTTCTCAAATCGTCTCAGATGAAGTATCATATGTTGATGGAAAACTAATTCGAATGTAATCTGTAGAAGGCTCGTCACTCACAATAATTACTTCATTCATATTCACTTGCGAAACTAGCAGTATATCGTGCTGAAAACAATCACAATTTTCATTTTATCTGTGATTGATTCGTTAATGATGTGAATTATGTTCTACACTTCGATTAAATGCTCCCATTAATAGTGAGTATAAAAGATTGTTTGTCCATGTGTGGTTTGGAAAACATTCATCGCACTTATCTAGGGCAAACTACTAATTCTTAGAGATGTCCAGAAGCATATTGAACGCATTAACTGTTTTTGCTCTTATGTCCTTATCCCAGGTGAGAAAAGTTATTCAAAATTGAAGAATATCATTAAAAAAAAATATATCATTTTCTGTTTTTTTTTTTATGTGCCATCTTTCATTTTCATGCACTCACTCTCATTGTGTAAGGTAACCTTTCTTTTTGACATATTGAAAAAATATTTTAAATATGTGCAATCTCGTGTGCTAACTCAAAAAGATGTCGCCAGGTATTTTCAACTTACTGCAAAAAAATTCATGTTTATTATTCATCCAACTATTCAGTATCTAAATCGATATCGAGTCATTATTAGAATAAGGAATACAGCAGTAACTTTGTTCTTCCGAGAGAAGTGTAGTGATGTTGAAATCGTTTGAAGAATAAGCTTTCTACAATGAGGAGCATCATCGAAATAAAAAGTTATTTTCCTCCCTTCATTTCGACATTATGTCTGAAAAAAAAAGAGGAGAGGAAACAAGATAGAAGAAATAAATGATATGGCTTTTTTCAAATTGATCTGAGGTCTTGATCATATTCAGTAAAATCATAACTCGCTGAAAAATATCCCTTTAAGGAATTATTCTCCTCTAATTGCAGTGGATGAAATTTTTCCCTGACGAAAAAATCTTTTGCTGATTTCGGTGAACGAATACAAGGGGAATATTGGTCTTGAACATAAATTTTAACAGTAGCTTTCTTCTTTGAATGATTAATACTTTCTGTACCCCTTCATCAGAATATTTCTTATGGAAAATATAGAATACTACTCTTTCTGTTTTTGTTCATTGATTAGTCTTAACAAATGCAGTAAATTGTGGTCAGGTTTCGGATTCATTTCTCCCTATCTTTCTACATTTCTGATATTTCAAAGAAAGCCCACAAAATAAGTATATAAAGCCATCAGAATAAGAGAATTTCATAATTCTGGTTATCAACAATGTTGATGTTATCAACATTTCAGATATTGAAAATTTCATTCTTTGAAATTTATCATATTCAAATTCAACATTCAACAGGTTTTTATTATTTTCGTTCGTAGATTCGTGCTTACTCCATTTTTCCGAATGCTTTTTTGTTTTATACTGTGGATAATCGCACTGTTTCGATATTGTATCTGAGCTGATTTGCAGGATTATTATTCAAGTTAAGCCGTAATGCTTGAAAAAACAATGAGAATAATTATTAATTATAAATGTTGTAGGTAAAATTTTAAAAATTGTTAAAGAGAATATTATACTCATTCAGGTTCTTGGTTCAGAGGACTATGACAGTACTAGTAGTTGCAGTCGGAATGAATACACTGCTAGTATACAGGGTGAGTCTTTGACTCGTACAACTATTTTATCAGTAGATTCTTGAGATAAAAAAAACTCTTTTTTTCCTTACCATTTTCTTCAAATCGGCTAGGTTTAATAGATATAGGCTGTTGAAAAACCATAAAAAAATTTATTTTTAGTTATGTTATCTCACAAACGGTTTTTTATCGAATGAAATTGATTTCGGAACATAGTTTTTCATTTTTTTGATGATTTTTTTTTTTCGAATACAAGATGTCACCCACATCTTCAAGTCTTCTCATTATGACCATAAAAATACTGAAAATTCGAAGATCTTATGAATATTTGAACGATTTGTAAAGTAGAAGTATTCTTCATATTTTCTTGTCATTTACACGGGGATATTTTCTTTCCTGTTTTTGGTCGGGAAATCCTATGCCATATTCGCATGCTATTTATTTACATACCTGATGTTTTATATCATGTTCGATTATCGTATATTCGAGGCGAGAAACTCTACCCGTGCAAATTAAACTTAATTCGCCGTTTTCGAGTAAGTTGATAATCAAAAATTAAAAAGCAACTGTGAAATTTGAAAAATTCTTTGGCTGAATACAAATCTGTTTTGAAGATCCACAGATGAGTAGTGTCATAGATTTAGCTTGTTATTCTGAAGAGAATTTTGTTTGTCCAGGGGTGTCATAACTCATTATGAAAACTCAAAATGGCTATATCTATTTATCAGGGCCTAATCGAAAAGAATATGGTATAGGCAAACAGTGTTTTTTTTACCTCAAGAATCTACTGTTGGAATATTTATACAAGTCAAAGACTCACTGAAAAAAATTTATTGCTCCCTTTTAACCTATGATTCTTTTCAATACACCTTGTGTTATATGAAATTTGATAATTCCTTCGACATAATTTTTCTACTACTGCACTACTTCAGAAGCAATGACAATTGATTTATATCTTGTTGTAAGGTTTAAGATATTCTGCAATTTTCAATTGTACATTCTACAGGCAAGGTACATTGAAAAGTGAACCATCGTAGATGGAAGATTTAAGGGGGACCTTAAGATTTATTGTGTCCCCTCGCAGAGCTGTTCTCGCTACGGAGTCTACAGTTCGTCCTCCAGTTGTAAAGTTCTAAGAATCTCCAGTATCAGGCATTGCTTCAAGGAGATAACTTCCTCACTTCTGCAAGTTTCTTGGCCGAAACATCATTCCCTCACCAGGTGCTCCGCAGTTTTCTCCTCCTATCCACAGAATTTATACTCTCCGTCTTCTGTTAGATATCATCTTATTAGGTGCTCCCTGAGGCGGCAATGTCCCGGGAAGAATCCATTGAAGAGGTGAAGCATAATTCAAAAAAAAAAAAAATTCAAAATCTTTATTTGCCACAAGACAATGATTACATTGTGTCAGGAAAGTCAAAAACTCTTAAAATTGAAATATAGAAGTACAGAATATAAAAAATTATATTACTGTAGGTACAGGACAGTCGAAAAAATCCTGAACAGTATAAAAACATTTTTGTAACAAAAATGCTTTAAGATGTCTCTTAAACATCTTAAGCGTTAAACTTGACCTAATATCCTCAGATAAATGATTGAAAATACGCGGTCCCATATAGTTAGGAGCATTTTGAGCAACCTTGTATTTTGCAACCTGGGTATGAATTAATCCTTTTCGTCGTGTATTCATGTTATGAATCTCTTCATTACGTTTGAAAGAGCCTGAGTTGCAATAAATATAACATGCAACTTCAAAGATATATAGACTGGCAAGCGTCAAAACATTGCCGGACCTGAAAGCCAGTCTGCAGGTTTCTCTCCTAGGGATGTTAAAAATGCACCTCAAAATTGCCTTCTGTGCAACAAATACATCTTTTGCTCTGGTTGAGATGCCCCACAAGCAGATTCCATATCTAAGACGAGATTCTACTTGTGCATAATAGATACTCACAAGCTGGCCAACATCTAGTACCGCCTTCAAGTTCCCGAACATGTAATAGAAAGAGCGCAACTTCGAAGCCAGGCCCCCACAGTGCGACACCCAGTTGACGATTTCATCAAATTCAACTCCAAGAAACTTGACCGTACATTTGGACAAGAGTGTATCACCGAAATCCAGTCGTAACCCAACAGACGGCTGTTTATAGTTATGAAAACGAATTACTTGGGTCTTCTTGGTATTGAAATATAGATCGTGGTTGTTGAAAAACTTGCAACCGGCGTGCAGTAATTTCTCAATTTCTTCCTTCAAAAAAAACACATTTGTTGAAGACTTTAAAAAGGATATATCGTCCGCATACGCAACGAAATCGTGGAGTATACTGGCTCCAAATCTATTGATATATAATAAAAAGAGAATCGGCCCCAATATGGACCCCTGAGGTACACCCATACACACCGACTCTCCCTTCGACGTAACCAATGATATCGAACCATCCACCTCAAACCTCATAACAACACACTGGCTTCGATTCTCAAGGAAAGTCTTCAACCAGTTATAGGGTTTACCCCTAATACCGTAAGATTCCAAAATATTCAGTAATTTCTGATGATTAACACAGTCGAAAGCCCTGCTTAGGTCACATAAAACTGTGTTGTGAGGAATTTATAACGTGATGCTTGTTTATGAAGTCTAACATTCGTTTTAAAAAAGCATATTCAAAAATCTTTGACAAAGTTTGTGGTACGGTGACAGGTCTGAAACTTTCAATAGTGTTTATTTTTTTATTTTTTTGAATAGGAGTAACTTTTCCCAATTTCCATTTTGAAGGAAAAACACCATATTCGAATGACATATTCACGAGGTGAGTTATTGGTTTTATGATTATGTGTAGGACTTCTTTTATTACAAAGGCCGGTATTCCGTCCGTACCAGAAGATTTTCTACTATTAATTTTCGTTATCAGTGTATTAAAAAGTTCACTTTCGCTAAAAGGCCGCAGGAACATAGAGTGACATTTGATATCATTTATGGGTGTCACAATTGAGTCATCAGATGCGTCAATATGTGACACAAGCAGTTTTGAACTTTCTATAAAATAAGAATTGAAATTATCAACGATAGCCTGAGGTTGACTAATTAACTCACCCCCTCTAGTGACAGTTATATTTTTACTTTCATTTCTTTTATTCGTTATCTCGGATACAACATTTCATAAGGCTTCAGAATTGTTTTCACTATTCGCTATTTTATTCTTGTAGTATCTTCTTTTGGTATCCTTGATTAATTTTACATGATCTTTTTTTGCTTTATTATAAACATCCGTCAAAGAAATATCAACCCTCTTCAAATCGAACAACCGCCTTAAAAGGGCACCAGACTCTTTGATGTCTGAATTTATCCATCCTTTGTCGTTTTGTTCGACGTAGTATCTTTGCTTTGGAAAACATAAGTCAAAATCATAAAGTAAGATATTATAAAATTCGTTAAAGGCCTCATCAAAACAATCAACATGATAGACCCCCGTCCAATTTTCTTTCTTCAATGTTTCCCGAAAATTATTTATATTTGCTTCGGAAAACAATCTTTTCACTTCACTGATTGACTGCTTTTTATTCTGGGCGTCACCTGTAGGCTCAAGTAAGACTGCACGATGATCTGATAATTCATTATCAAAAACAAAGCAAGTATGCGGGCCGCCTGCAAATATCTGATTTATAATGGTGCAACTATTATTAGTAACTCTTGTGGGCCATCTCACCATTGGCTCAATATTAAGACAACACATCAGAGAACACAGTACATTAAAATTCGAGTTACTGTACAAATCAAAATTAAAATCTCCACAAACTATGAAGTGTACGCCCGGCCTGAATATGTACTCAATTACAAGTTTCATTTGATCAAAAAATACATCCACATTTCCAGAAGGAGATCTATAACAATTAACAATAATGTATTTACGTTTTTCGATCTCGTATGAGACGGCACATATTTCGAAATCCTGTTCTATGCAATATTCGCTCAAATCAATTTCAGCAAAGTCAACTTGTTGCCTCACCCAAATGGCAACACCTCCCTTTAGTTTATTTTGTCTACAATATTGGGATCCCAAGTTAAATCCGGGAATTACAATATTTCGTAACATATCTAGCCTGACACCTATTTCTGTTATACACAAAAAATGCAAACTGCTGTAACAATTGAATTCAGTTGAGAAATGATCAACTTTGTCAAAATTAAAAGTATTTACGTTTAGTAGCAAAATATGTGGACTGATTAGCGGTGTATTGGATTTATTTTCAGGCGATGATGAAAAAAACGGCTTATATAACAACCATTTGGCCACAAGTCCGGATTCATTGCAGTTTTAAAGTTTTTGTCGTATACTCCTACCTTAAATGAGGAATATATGTTAGGTTGTCTAGAAGTTAATAATTCACACGTAACTTCAGGAAAATGATGAACAATTTTTATTCATTATCCTTTTAATACATCGCCAACGTTTCGAATCGGTTGTGATTCTTTCTCAAGGCTGGAATGTCAAAATAAAACCAGAAACAGATAAAAAGGACCTAGAGACGATCTGCCACTCACCTCGTATTTCATCGGATTGAATATCGTCAATTTTATTGAAATAATGGTCTAAGTATCTCGTATTAATTTTCATTAATCTTCAAGTGGTTCATGTGTTAAAACGACATGGGTAAACAGAATCGCCTCCCGGTACGTTCCACAATTCACAATGAGTAACAGGGAGATGACATTCAACTCTCCCATAAAACATTATATATGTTCGTTACAATATCCCATCTCGGGTAAAAAACAATAAGGTAAAAACAACAATGGTAATACACAACTTAACCAACTAAATCAAAACATTTTGTTTTTGGTGGATGTCACCAATAATCGAAAAAAGTACTCACGAATTTTCCTCGTATTAGGACAATTGTTGGTAACTACAGACCAATCTCAATTTTATCAAACTTCTCCAAGCTATTTGAAATTATTGTCTACAACAATATATATCCAGCTATAAGGAACCATATTAAGATTGAGCAGCATGGATTCATGGTTGGGAGATTTTGCACGAGCAATTTGACTGTATTTTCCCAGTATATTTGCGAGGTTCTTGATTCTGCTAGTCAGGTTGATGCAATATATACAGACTTTCACAAGGCCTTTGACAGGGTCGCACATGAGCTTCTGTTATGGAAATTGCGGAACAGGTTCAGTTTCTCGGAGAGCCTTGTCAAGCTGTTTCGTTCATACTTGGTTGATCGTCGTCAGTTCGTTCAGCTTGAGGGTATAAGATCATCTGACTTTATACCCACTTCTGGGATACCTCAGGGGTCCAATCTAGGGCCACTTTTATTTATTCTATTCGTGAATGACCTGATGGATGTCCTTGGCTTGCCGCATCTGATGTTTGCGGACGACTTGAAGTTGTATTTCGTAATTCGTTCAGTAGATGACTGTGTTCGACTCCAGCTCGAACTTAATAATCTTGTCAATCGTTTGAGTTTGAATGTTCCAAAGTGTAGTGTTGTTAGCTTCACAAGGAAAGTAGATATTCTGAAGTATGATAATGTCGTCGGGATCCAGGTCCTTTCTCGAGTTGATAGGGTGAAGGATCTTGGTGTGATCTTTGATCAGAAGTTTTCGTTCATCCTGCATATCTCCCAACTCATTTCGTCTGCCTCGAGAACATATGGATTCATCGCACGCAATAGCAAGTTTTTTAGTAATACTTCAACATTGATGATTCTCTTCGGTTCCTTTATTCGTAGCAAGTTGGAGTATGCCAGCATAATTTAGCGTTCTATATATTATTGCCATGAACACCATCTTGAGGCGGTACAGAGGAGATTCCTGAAATTCTTGGCATGGAAAGAGGATAAAGTTCATGCACCAAGAGGACTCGACCATTCTATATTGTTGAATCGATTCAATGTTGTTTCACAAAAGGGTAGGAGAGAGATCGGGGGTCTTAAATTTCTTTACAAACTACTGCACAACGATATTGACTGTCCGCCTCTATTGACTGCATTGACTTTCCGCGTTCCAAGAGCAGCATCTCGTGCTGTGGAGTTATTCCATCTGCAGACCCCGAGGACCAATTCCTTAATACAGTCCCCCATTTGGTTCATTGAGTCTATTTTAACTCGATTGCGAGAGATTGTGACATTCATTTTGACACATTGGCGTCTGTTATTAGCAGATATGTATTGAGGTTGAATTAAGTCTTTAAGGTGTTTATTTGTGTATAATTATTTTTCGCGCTTGGCGGTTGTTTTCTTCTTTTTTTTTGTTCGTTATTTCCATGCTATTTTTTTTAGTTTACAATATTGGTTGATTTCTCATTTGCATATTTCTAGTCTCGGTATAATATTGTTCAATTTTGTTTTTCTTCTTTTTCGTTATTAGCAATGTAGCTTGAATTCTCTTATTATGCTAGGTTAAGTTATTTTCTGTAACTGGGTATTTACCTGTTGAATAAATAACTTATTATTATTATGACTTTAGCCTTGCGGCTTTCACACTCCTCTCCAGAGGAAAATTCACTTATCCCAGATATCTCAGATATCAAAAGGATTGAGCTCTGTTGGAGCCCTTTCCAGGTTTTCGGGCTCGTGGTGGTGGTCGGGTCCGGGTCGCTCCTCGGCTCCCTGCTCTAGGTTAGATTCCTGCTTCACCCGCACTTCCTGTCGGCGTAGATGGTGTTCCTCAGCATTCCCCATGTACTTGCGTACAGTCCTCGCCGTTTCGAGCATTACCGCCTTCTTCATGACTCTGAAGATGTTTTCGTCCAACTGAAGTTTCCTCAAGTTCTCCAGTAGTTTCTTCGGTATCAGGCCTGTAGATGAAATGACATTAGGAATGGTCCTGATATCTTTCTTATTATGACTTTAGCCTTGCGACTTTCACACTCCTTTCCAGAGGAAAATTCACTTATCCCAGATATCTCAGATATCAAAAGGATTAAGCTCTGTTGGAGCCCTTTCCAGGTTTTCGGGCTCGTGGTGGTGGTCGGGTCCGGGTCGCTCCTCGGCTCACTGTTGAAGGTTGGATTCCTGCTCCGCCCGCACTTCCTGTCGGAGCAGACGGTGTTTCTCTGCATTCCCCATGTACTTGCGTACAGTTCTCGCCGTTCCGAGCAGTACCGCCTTCTGCATGACTTTATAAATATTTTCGTCCAACTGAAGTTTTCTCAAGTGCTCTAGTAGTTTCTTCGGTATCAGGCCTGTAGATGAAATGACAATAGGGATGGTCTTTATATCTTTCAGCTTCCACTGTCTTCTGGTTTGTTTCTCGAGATCTCTGTATTTTGAATTTTTTTCAGTGTGTCTATCTAGAAGATTGTTATTATTTGGAATTGCCACGTCGATGAATAGTGCTGTGTTCTCATTCTTATTGAGCAATATGAGGTCTGGTCTATTGTGGGTTATTTTTCGGTTTGTGAGAACAGTGCGATCCCAGTTGAGATTGTGATGTTCGTTTTCCAGCACAGCTTCTGGATGGTAATTGTAATACGGAACCTTTTTCGAAGTTAGAAGTTAGTGTTTTAGTGCCAATTCTTGGTGAAGAATCTTGGCAACAGCATCATGTCTATTTTTGTACTCCGCGCCCGCGAACTTCTGACATCCCCCGGTTATGTGCTGGATAGTTTCATGTGTCGCACAGCCATAACGACAGCTATCGTCCGCAAATGAGGCATCCTTGGCGATGTTTTTCATGTAATTTCTTGTTGGAATCACCTGATCCTGGATGGCGAGCATGAAGCCCTCTGTCTCAGGAAACAACCTTCCGGAAGTCAACCAGTAGTTCGACACAGATATGTCGACGTAATCATGGTTGACCTCATTCTGGTACCTCCCATGCAAAGGTTTGCCAATCAGTTTCTACATTCTACTTTCTACAGAGTGTTCGACGGTTTCCAAGTGATCCTGGTGTAGCTTTAACGGTGTAGAAGTATCAGCAACACAAACTACTCGATGGAGTTCTGACGAAGCCGCCTTGCTCAAGGAATAGTTTCGAAGTCCTTCAATTTCCTGGGACATACGGTTGGACAAATCAACAATTCCTCTACCCCCAAGATGCCGTGGCAGCTCTGTCCGTTCTATTGAGCTTTTGGGGTGATGTTTATTGTGTTTAGTCAGCATCGTCCTTATTTTTCTCTGTAAAGCTGTTAAATCGGTGGTGGTCCAAGAGATTATACCAAATGATTAGCTCAACGCCGAGCAAGGGTAGGTGTTAATCGCTTTTATGAGATTCTTGCTGTTGAGACCAGTTCTCATTATCCTTCTCAATCTTCGGGTGAACTCCTCCGTTAATTCTTTCTTCATCTGGGTCTGATTGATTCTTCTTGCCTGTTTTATGCCTAGATACTTGTATGTGTCTCCTTCCTTCAATGCTTCAAGTTCTGCACCTTCCTTGAGTTTGAATGTACCATCTTCTATTTTGCCCCTCGTTATGTTCAGCAATCGACATTTTTCTAATCCAAACTTCATTTTGATGTCTTCCGAGAATCCTTCCACCATCTTCAGCATCTGTTGCATTTGTTTTTTGTTAGATGCGAAGAGTTTCAAATCGTCCATGTGAAGGAGATGATTCAGTTTCATCATAGTTCTACTGCCGCTCTTGATGGAAAATCCGTAGTCCGTGGAATTCAATCTATGAAACAAGGGATTTAGGGCCATGCAGAACCACAGACGGCTCAGCGAGTCTCCTTGGAAAATTCCGCATCTCATTGGAATAGGTCCTGTTGTAATGGAGCAATCTGCTGCTTTCATTTGAAGACTAGTACGCCAGGTTGACATGGCGTTTTTCAGGAACTTAACAATATTGTAAATCTTCAAGATCGTCAAGAGCCATGCGTGAGGTATAGAATCGAATGCTTTTTTGTAGTCTATGTACGCATCGTAAAGATTCCTTCGCTTGGAGAACGCTTGATTGCAGATAACTGAATCTATTATTAGTTGTTCTTTGCACCCTCGGATGTTTTTGGTGCATCCTTTCTGTTGCATGGCGATGATGTTATTCCTTTCGCAATGGTTGTGAATTCGGTTTGAAATGCACGATGTGATTAATTTGTACATCGTTGGAAGACATGTGATTGGTCGGTACTTGGATGGGTCTTCTGTATTCCTTTGGTCTTCAGGTAACAGGTATGTTGTGCGATGTGTAAGGAATACTGGCATTCTTTCAGGATTTTCAATGACACCATTTATTGCGGAGGTCAATTTGTCATGCATGATCAGAAGTTTCTTGATCCAGAAGTTCTGTAATCCATCAGGCCCAGGGGCTTTCCAGTTGTGCAGTCCTCTGATAGCTGATTTTACTTCTTCAATTGAGAACATGTCATGCTGCATCGGCTCATATTTTATAGCTTCAGATTTTTCATCTTCAATCCATCCGGTATCTCCATTGAACTGAGGTTTCGTTGATAATTGTTCGGTCCAGAATTGTTCAATGGCTTCCTTTGGCTTCCATTTTCTCCATCCGACGATGTGAGTGACCGGTAGAAAGATCCTTCCGACTTTTCGAATGAATTATTGTCTCTTTTTCGGCTATAATTGCTTTTATATCTCCTCAGGCGTTCTGCATACAGACTTAATTTTTGCTTCAGAGTGTCGAGGCAATGGTGAGCTGTAGCATTCTCCGTCTCTCGTTCTGTGTGTGTCCTGTTTCTATCCATGATCTCTTTGGTATCTTTCACAACCTTTCTTCCCCGATTCCCGTTCAAGTACTCCGTCAGTCGTCCAATGTCTCTTCTTAGTCTCTCTTTTCTGTGTTGAAGACGTTTCTGCCATGCTGGCGCGTGTAATTTGTGTAATTTTGGACCATCGTTGTTCGTTCGGCGTATTTTTGCCCCTATGGTTTTCGCTGTCGTGAGCGCTGCACAGTGAAAAACTAGATGCAGATATTCCAATGAACTTCCGTTCTGTAGGTATTCAGGTAAAACGTCCTTATTCAAGATGTCGATTATAAGTGACAGTTTCTTGGATGTATTGAGTCGTGGAGGTGCTACTCGATGAAGAGGATATGTTCCTTCCAGTTCGGCAAAGTATCTCCTCATGTCAGAGTCAACTTGTCGGTGGAGCTCTTGCCTATCGTCCTGGTGTTCAGGCTCACTTGCGTTGCAAGATGGACTTTAAGTATCAGTTTCTTCTGCCTGTTGTTGCCCAGGCATGTGAATTTCATCAGAGGTGTTGGTGTTATTCTCTATTGTAGGCGGACGCTAAAGTTTAATTGCGTCGATTCTGGCCATTGGTATTAGTTCGTTTCTCAGAATAACGCGGTACTGGTCTGCCAGCCGTTGTTCAGTGACATTGAGATTTGGGTAGGCGTTGCAGAATTCCTCATGGAGCCTTTTCCTATAGTTGTTCGTGTTCTGCCCTAGTCCCGTGATGGAGTTATATGTGCGCACAATAGTTTCATTCATGGACGTTGTCCACTTCATGCGCTTTCTAACTAACCCCGCTTGGGTGAGCACTGGCTGAATATCCTGCGCAGCACCTTCAGCGGTTCGAGTCGGCAATTGAATTGGACTCGTTGGTTGCTGTTGTCGCTTTGGAGCTGTAGCTTCTTTTGCAGCAGGAGCCCGCTTCCTCAACATCCTGCCACCGACGTCCCGGATGCTGTCATGTCCAGCGCCGGCTCCAGACATGCCCTGACGATCCCCAGACAGCGACTTGTTTCCGAGGCTTCTCGTAATCACCATTTCCATGGGTTTGTCCTCCCCTTTCTCGGTTTGGGTGAGGGGTAGAGAAATGGGAGCAGAAATAGCACCCCCATAAAGGATGTGAAAAAGAGAGGATAAAGGAATGGGACTGCGGACAGCAGGCGTGGCTGGCTGCACCGTCTACGTCGTTACGATGGCTACCCGGCAGGCCATCTACTTGATAGCTGCCAGGCAGGCCAGACATTTATTATCATTATTATAATGTCGTCAGCATGTTCTATACATTCGAAGCCAAGCTCAGTAGCCTGTCACTTATCGACTACTAGACTCCATAGAAGAAAAACCAACGTTTTGACTCACGGAATATCTAAATATGCTATCGGACAACCTATCGAAGATAGCCATGGACTGATATACCGAAAAACCGGTTTTTTACAAAAAGAAATAAATTTTGTAGATTTTAACAGTTTTCGCAACTGAATGGTATGCAGATATTTTCTGGCCTATTTCACTTCCATTGTAGCTTTTAGTTTTCCTGAACATAGTGAAATTTTTCATCCACAATATTCAATAGAAATTTTTCCCATATTGTCTGAATGTTCAACCAAATCTCAATTCAAATATATAACTGTTATGGTAGTTTTAAATTTATTTCAGCATTTATTCAAAATCACCTTGATGAAATACGAAATCCAAATTCGAAAAATATGTTTATTTTATCTACAAAGGGCAACAAGGTTGTATATTAGCAAATTCTTTTTGTACCATTAGAGATGCACTGAATCACAGAATATCAAATTTGGATAAGAATATCTTGAAATTATTGCTCTGCTATTATTATAATATGTACCCAATGCGCAAGTACCAGGGTCACTTCTGTATCGCTACATGTCACTTTACACTAGCGCGCAATGTTTAGCAATAATAAAATTGGGCCGTGCTGTGCAATAATTTTAAACAATTTCATTGTTATCCATAAACTCATCTTACCCGATAAAATATCTGTAGCACTTATCGTGACGTATTTATTATACACACAAATCCAAGTATATGGAGTTGAAGGTATTTTGAAATAACTTCTTTCAAACTCATTGTCTATGAAATGGTCCGAGTTCCGTTAGTGCGGTCGACATTGCCACTTTCTACGTCATCGCCCTTACAAACGCCGTACACCTGAATTGCACTTTTTGATTGCTATATCTTTCTGGATTCCATATGCAATTAAAATGTTGTCAGTAGCGTTTACAAATATCTTTCGATGGACGAGTTAAAGGGGATATTTCTGAAATGGATTCAAATTTTCATTTAGAACCGAACTATGTCTGTTAAAGTCCGAAACTCAGTTTCTCGCGTATTCTTGAACGACTTGGTTCTTGCTCAAGGTTCTGTTCTGGGGCTTTTACTTTTTATCCTCAACATAAATGATTTGCCTGAATACATTGTTGAATGGCTTGTCATTTTTGTGGATGATGCGTCGGTGGCGCTCTCCGCTCGCAGCTTTGCTGAGCTTATAAGGTGTTGCGACCTCTTAGTCGATAGAGATAGAGATAGAGATACTCTCATTGTGAACACCCCTAATACTGAACTAATAATCTTTGAAATGAAAAACTATTTAAAACAGCCCATTTCCATTCGTTTCTTGGGCAATGAATTAAAGTTCAAAAACTCTGTTAAATTCTTAGGTTCATTTGTTGATAGTAATTTGGAATGAAAGGATCATGTACATCGTTTCTATTCAGCAAATAAGAGATTATTTCCCCCTTGAATTAGTTATAAACATGTATTACAGCTTGTGATATACCCATATTGCCTATAATATCATCGTCTGGGAAAATTCCTTAGATTTTTGATAGAGTTTTTATATCCCAGAAACGTCTCATGAGAATGATTTTTCGAGTTGGTCCTCGTGAACATTTTAAACCACTATTTGTTGCTAACAGTATTATGACTGTGCCTTCTAGATCTTATAAATGTTTTTTATATGTGAGAGACAACAAATCGATCTTTGTTAAGTTGTATAATTTTTATTGTCATTCTACTAGAAATACCGAAACTGTATCTCTGCCTCTTCATAGGAACACCAAGTTTGAAAAATCTTCCTTTTATCAGCGTATCAAGCTCTAAAATCACTTGCCTGATTCTGCTAAAGTAATGAGTAGATTAAATTTAAAAAAAAGTTGTTGAATCGCTAATGGTTCGTAAGATATAATATAGTCTTAAAAAGTATTTGGATGATAAAAATAGGTTGTTCTAATAAATCTGTAACCATGCGGCTTGTCAAACAGGATCAATAAACATGACTTTAGCTTTGCGGCTTCAACACTCCTCTCCAGAGGAAAATTCACTTATCCCAGATATCTAAGATATCAAAAGATTTAAGCTCTGTTGGAGCCCTTTCCAAGTTTTCGGGCTCATGGTGGTGATCGGGTTCGGGCCGCTCCTCGGCTTTCTGCTGTCGGTTGGGTTCCTGATCCACCCGCACTTCCTGTCGAAGCAGACGGTGTTCCTCTGCATTCCCTATGTACTTGCGTACAGTTCTTGCCGTTTCCAACAACCTTCTGCATGACTCTATAGATATTTTCGTCCAACTGAAGTTCCCTTGAGTTCTCTAGTAGTTTCTTCGGTATCAGTAGATGTAGATAAAATGACAATAGGGACGTCCCTGATGTCTTTCAGCTTCCACTGTCTCCTGGTTTGTTCCTCGAGATCTCTATATTTTGAAAGTTTTTCAGTATGCCTATCCAGAAGATTGTTATTATTCGGAATCGCCAAGTCGATGAATAGTGCTCTATCCTCGTCCTAATTGAGCAATGTGAGGTCTGGTTTATTGTGGGTTATTTTCCGGTCTGTGAGAACCGCGCGATCCCAATAAAGCTTAGGATGGTCATTTTACAATACAGCATCCGGGTGATAATTGTAATAAGGAACTTTTTTCGAACTTAGAAGTTGGTGTTTTGGTGCCAATTCTGTTAGTGCCAGTTCTCATTAGCCTTCTCAATCTTCGGGTGAACTCCTTCGCTAGATCTTTGTTCATCTGGCTCTAATTGATTTTTTCTGCCTGTTTTATGCCCAGATACTTGTATGTGTCTCCTTCCTCTAATTCTTCAATTTCCGCACCTGTCTTGAGTTTGAAGGTACCATTTTCTATTCTTCCTCTCGTTATGTTCAGCAGTCGACCATTTTTCTAGTCCAAACTTCATTTTGATGTCTTCCGAGAATCCTTCCACCATTTTCAGCATCAGTTGCATTTGTTTTTTGGTAGATGCGAAGAGTTTCAAATCGTCCACGTGAAGGAGATGATTCAGTTTCATCATAGTTCTACTGCCGCTCTTGATGGAAAATCCGTACTCCGTAGAATTCAATCTATGAGACAAATGATTCAGGGCCATGCAGAATCATAGAGGGCTCTGCGAATCTCCTTGGAAAATTCCGCTGCTTGTTGGAATAGGTTCCGGGCTTTTTGCCTATTAACCAGCTGACTCTCATGGCTTCTGGACTCTCACGTTGTTGTATGCTGCCTATATCTTTTATAGGTTAAGCTCTTCTTTGCTTACATTTAAATCCTTAACTGATCCCTCGGTCTTCGGTGGTAGGTTCTTGACCTTCTAGCTTTTTCTGTTGGATCGTAGTCGACGAATCTTTGTAGTTCCTCATTTGGATGTTGTTTGGCTTTGTCGAATATCCTTTTCTTTTCTCTTCATATATTCTGTAACTGGTTCCCATTCCAAGTCCTTGTAGATTTGTTTGTTCCTAACAAACCAGGGTACATCCATTGCCATTCTGAGGAGTTTATTCGCAGTGGCCCATATTCTCTTGATATGAGTCTCGGCTGCGAAGCCCCATGCCGCCGATCCATTTGTGAGTTGTGGTCGCGCAATAGTTTTAATCATCGTCAACTTGATGTTCTTATTCATATGACTTCTTCTGGCTATGAGTGGATAAAGTTTACTCATTTTTCCATTCAACCTCTTCTCCATCAACTTCAATGTTTTCTTCCATCCTCAATATTCTCTTCTGCAGTAATAGTGCTTGAGTCTTTCTTCCATTGATTTGGATTTTCCATTTGATGCACCATTTGAGTAATTCATCTATGGTTTCCTGCAGTCTCTGGTGTATGATCTCTGGTCGTCGATGTCTGAACGCTATTCCTGTGTCATCTGCGTACGAGTCTGCGTACTAGGTGAGCATATTCCTAGCATTCTTCGGGATATCATGAACGTATATTACGTGAAGCAGAGGTCCAATTACCGATCCTTGAGGCACTCCCGCTTCCAATTGTCTGGTTTGGGAGGTTGCTCCATCTATATTCACATAAAAGTTTCTATTCCTCAGATAGTTCCTTATATACTTGCACAGCTTGGTCGAATATCCTACTTTTTTCATCTTGTAGATTAGGCCTTCGTGCCATACTCTATCAAAAGATCTCTCTAGTTCTCTAGTTCTGATGGATATCAGAACTAATCCTGTGGCCTGTTTGGTCTGCATTCCTTCGGTGACATATTTTAGAGGCCGTAGCAATAGGAGTTCAGTCGAATGTTCCCGTCGAAATACAAATGGTTCGGGTGGAATTATCTTCAACATCCTCATTCAGCCTCTTAGCGATAACCCTCTCGACGGTTTTTCCTAGTGCTGATAGTAGACTGCTTGGTCTATAATTTTGAGGGGCGCTTTCCTGTTTTTCAATTTCATTATGATCTTTTTGATCTCTGTTGGTGAAGGCGGTTTTGGAATGATTTCGGTTTTGGGTGGTTCTATCATCAAATTTTCGTTTGCCTACACTTCTTCTTCTAGATCTTCATTGTCATCATCATTTCTGAAGTTAATTCT
Source organism: Coccinella septempunctata (assembly GCF_907165205.1). Lineage (NCBI taxonomy): Eukaryota > Metazoa > Arthropoda > Insecta > Coleoptera > Coccinellidae > Coccinella > Coccinella septempunctata. The sequence goes on along the minus strand of NC_058194.1, from coordinate 5,118,573 downwards.
GGCTTCTCTCTCAATTGAGTCGGCAAGTGCTTCGGCTTTTTCACGTATCGTATATACCATTCCGTTTGCCCCATGCAGTGGAGGTATAATTGTCCGTTCTCGTCATAAGCGTTTTTGCATTTTCCAAGCCGAGTGATCTATTTTCAATATCTGACTATGCTTATTCAGTTTCTTCTTATCTTCTTCTCTTTTTGTTATTCTGTAGGTTTTCCTGAGTCTTCTGTTCTTTTTTAAAAGTTCCTTTATATCCCTTGGCGTATCTCCATGTGAATGTTTCGGAATTGGTTTCCTTATTCTCTTGGTGCTTTCTTCATAGGCTTCTTTTATTTGACTTTCCAATTTTTCAACTGCTTCATCCAATTCATCCCGGGTGTTTATTTGGGCAATTTCCGTGATTTTCTCCTGAAGTAAATTCTTATAATTCTCCCAGTCTGTGCGATCTTTGGTTTGTGTCTCTTCTTCGATTCTCGGGCCATGTCCCACTATGAATTCTATGGGATTGTGGTCTGAAGTTCCATCTTCTATTGTATCAATGCTGATTTCTTCAGTGATGTCTTCCATTAGGACAATGTCCAGTACATCGGGTAGTCCATTTACTCTTGGTTTGTAGGTCGATATATCAGGTCCTTCCACAACTGCATTAAGTTTTTCAGCATGAATTTTCAGTCTTTTCCCGGTGAAATTTTCCACCCTACTGTGCAATTCCTACGATTTGCAGTTAAGATCACCAATTATGATTTTTGGGTGTCTTCCTTCTAGTAGCATTTTCTGATCCTCCTCCAGCATGTTTTTATCCTGTGATTTATAAGTCGAAATAATCTTCACTCGTCCTCGATTGATATTCACAATCGATATTACTTCTACTTCTTGACAATTGAATATTTGGTCGAAATGGTGATCGATATTCCTTCTTGCCAGTATAGCAACGCCACCTGTGCTGTTAGGTCTATGATTTCTGTAGATATCGTAATTGGGAAATGCTATCCGAACGTCGGGGTTAAGTCTTGTTTCTTGAAGAGCTATGACATCCGGTTTCTTCCCTTCAATCAGTTCTTCGAATTATGGTGTGCGGGCTCCCAATCCTTTGACGTTCCAAGAGACAACTATGAGATTGTTCTTTATCGTAGTATCAGCTATTGAATATTATTAATAATTTGCTGTATTTTCTTCTCAATCTCTTTCTCCAGATTCTGCATCATCGTGCTCAGGAAGTTTTTCGTGAACTTATTCAGTTCCTCAGTGATTCCAGGAATTCCCTTCCTGGTTTCGGCTCTTCTGACGGTTTTTGCCTTTTCCGTCTTTTTCTCTGGTTTCTTCGTCTCTTTGACTGCTCTGGTTGCAGTTTCCTGGTGTTTCTTCACTTCCGAAGAGTTTTGGCCTGGCTTCGGAGTATTTTGTGTTGGCGTCGAGCTGGTTTGGTTCGAGCTTGGCGATCTCTTGTTTTTTTTAGTGACCAATTTCCATTCGCTACATCCCTTGTAGCTGGCTGGATGTCCTTGCTCTCTACAGAGAGAACAAGAAGCATTTCGCTCCTCGTTCTCCCTGGTGAGCGTGTACTTCTTAGTGCTGTGATTTGCCAAGCAATTCACGCACCTCCATGGACTGGTGCACTTACTTTGGGCATGTCCATATCGCTGACAGCGATAACATTGTTCAGGCTCGGTCGTCCTTCTCTTAGGTTCAACAACACAGTTCATGTTGTAGAGCCTTCTTTCCACGAAGATACCCTTATTCTGGGTTTTAACCAGCAATAAGGCCTCTGTTATATTTGAGGTCCTCAGCATCGACGATCTCCTGATCCTTGAGGTCGTCAAGGATCGTCGGGATATCTGCATCCATCGGTAGATACCTCACTACCGCGTAGATTTTCTTCTCTACCTCTCTCTTCCTCCTCTCTCAAAATATCGTGTTCGGACACGACATTAGCGATTTCTTACGCATCTTCTTCCATTACAGAATTGCACTCCGAATGTCAGACATTTTGAAATCTAATTTATAATTACTGTACTACTCAAAGCAATTTGAAATAAAATTTTTCAAGACAAAAAAAAAATATATATCCTGCATAAAAACAAAATAACTCATCAAAAATTTTTTACGCTATGAGAAAAATCAGGAAACAGATACGAAAAATAAGCTCACCTGATGCTTTCTGCAGAACCAACGATCTAGACCTCGACTCTGACATATGAACACCAACTTTGTCAATTTTAACGAATTAAAATTCCAATAACACATACCAGAACCTACACAAACTTCACAGACGGAATCAAAAATTTGGTAGCTTTGCTTGTATACACTTTCACTTCGACTTTCTTTTCCACTTTCTCTTTCACGGCGCGTCTGCTCTGGTCTAGTTCTCACTCAACACTGAAATGAAACAAACAAAAAAAGGTGGAGGTCTTCCTATGCTTTCAAAGGCTACCTTCCATCGCTCATTCCAGCCACATGCCGCTCCCAGTTTAACTGTAGCTGCAATCTTTTACGCCAGTTCGGTTCCTTATGGTTCGGTTTTGTATTCTTTCCCTGACAGTAGCTCCCAGGATTTGCCTTTTTACTCTCGTTTCAGTCAAAGTAAATGTCTCAGCTCGATACGTGAGAACAAGCAAGATACATTGTTTGAGGACCCTCCTATTGGACATACTGGGACATTCGTTTTATGTACATGTCTGAGTCTACGAACGCCACCCACGACAAACCTATTCTTCGTTGGATTTCATGGGTCTTATCTCTCCTAATACCGATTTGATTTCCCAGATATTGGTATTTATGCACTTTTTCTAACTCCATATGTTGTTGATCCTTATAGGACTACTCAATACCAAGTTTATCATGTATTGAGTCTTTGATAGATGACTTTGTGAACCGTATTTTTCATTTAGCATATCCAGCATATCCATTCCCAGGTGACCATATCTCATAACAGTTATGAAGCAGAAATGTATCCCGCGCTCCTTGTTTTATAACCGATATATCACACTAAGAGTACAAATACAGAACGCTTATGTAGCAGCTATGCTATGCTATGTCCGCCTCAAACAAGGAACACATATCCTTTCTGAAAGGAGCATAAATAGTTCAAACATGGATCATGCAAATATTTGTTTCATGGGAGATCTATATATATTACCTTCATATGTTATGTTTATTATGTTTCATTTGTTATTAAAAACGCCTTCAACAAAAAGATGAAAAATTATGGAAATTAATATAAACTATTGCAATAATAATGAACTCGAATTTTGATTTTTCAAATAGTGTGTTTATCAATCATTTCTGAAAATAAAATTCAAAAACATCTCACATCAGTTCGGTGAGGTATGTGAACGAATGAACTAATGTTCAAAAACTATATATTTTCATACATTTCAGATTACAAAATTAGTGCATACGTTAATAGAACTAGAAAGAATAAAATACATCATGCAAACTGCTGGGTTCATGATTATTGTTCTCCAAGAAAGATTAGGACATGTCTTTCTGGTCTTTGCAGTTTCCTGCATTCCATAAAAAGAATAATCAACAGTTCATTAATCTTTTGGCTTAGGTCAAAAAGTTTTTAGAAGAATTTTGTCCATGTTATGCATTATGAAAATGATAAGAATACTATATGCATATTTCATATCTTTCTGAAGAAAAAATTTTCAATATAGGTATATGATTTATTCATTTATTTCTACATATGAGGTGCATGCACCACGTGAGAAAATAACCTATATCAAAATTTACATCAAACAGGACATTATTTATTCAAATATAATTTTTATATGCTGGATATAATAAAACCATAGCCTATTATGTTTTATAGGACTGCTATGAATATACGAGAAATGATTTATTGACCTATAGTTCTATATCCATAGCACTTTCTTTTCAGTAATTCACCATTTCACTGGAAAATCACTATGACACACAAATAACTTATCAAACTTTAAATATCTGCACTTCACTTTCAGTAATCCACTATTCAACTGACAAAACGTCTAAATGATAATAAATATTGAAACGACAGCAGTATCAATAGCATTTCTCACAATCCTCCATATTTGTTTACGTTTTACAGCGCCCTCGACGGTAGTTAAAACGCTTATGGTCTCATGCTCTGTCGATGATCTCAAAATGATACATGGCATATAAAGAACATGGATATCTTGAAGCGGGTACATGAAATTTACAAAATGTGGATATAATTTAAATACAGCACAGGTACATCCCAAATATCGTATCAGACACGTAATGGTTACAGAAAAATAACACATAACAAAGTTCCCCATTCGATCTCCCGAGAAAACATAACAGATATGTTACTGATCACCTGGGTTCGTCCATTTCTGTGAATTTTCATTAATTTGGTGCAAAAGTGTAGAAATAACTCGTTTGAAAGAATGTAAAGTTGTTGGAAAAGCCAAAAACATCTACAATAGCAGATATCGAGAAAAATATTCTCAAAATATTCTAGGATGAACCAAAAATAGGCACACAAAACCCATTGCTAGGGTAGTGGAAGTTAGCCAAACTAAAGCATGACACTGCGCCATTCCCAAAGGTTTCTATTATTTCAATTGGAAGATTATTTTTCATGAAGAGATGTTCGTCTGTGGCTTCTGACTAATACAAATCAGACAGCATCAATTCTGTTCACCAAGGAATCCCCATTCTCAAGAACCTAATGCAGTGAACAATTTTCGTATCACTCATGTCTATCTATCTTTGCCTATCTGCGAGAACAGTTTCCAGCAAATATTTTCCTTGAACTAAAAACATAATCATATTTATGTTTTCCACAAATATAAGTTGTTTAACCAAGACAGTTTATGTTCTGCCACCTGCCACTGATGCCACTGTGATAGGAAACATATGTCATACTGAAACCACTACACACAATGTTATGGAGAACTATATCTAAAGGTCTGATTTGAACTTGAATTAATAAGACATCTATGGTTTGAAATTCAGTTATGGACTTTCATCAAGTACGTATCGGCTAAAGCAATTCAATATTTTTCTTGATTATTTGGATTGTGCTTGTCTGCCGTTTGTTTATTAGGAGATTCTTTCAGCCATCACACTTGTCCTACATTTTCTAAAAATTCCCGAATTTCTATATTATCCGTTTTTTACGGATGTTTGCAAAGATGATTATGTTTCTCAAAAAATTGCCTAATGTCATCATTTTATTTACTTGCATTGAAATCAAAACAAAAGGCGGATTTTTCATCGGAAATGAATTGAAGTATGTTACTTTTGAATTTAGGTGGATTCCTGTGTAATGAAAGTGAAACGAGATCAAGGGATCACTTAACATTAACGTTAACGTTATTTTAAACGTATACAGGTAATTGGTGAAATGTTTTACTTTGATTAATTCTGCCATCTGCTGAAAACAAAACCTCGCCATTACAAGCACCAATGAAATATCTCCTCTCAAGTCAGTTCTTTCAGCAATTTCAGGGGATATGATTTATCAAGAGAGTGTTACACTTGTTAAGAGCCCGCTTTCGTCGAGCTCATTAGGCGCTTACCTTATGTGAGCGATCCCTTACATTTCGAAAAAATTCTCAGAAATTTATCAGCACCTCCTTTTCAGCTGATTTTGGTGGATATCAAAGGAACAGTTTTCGAGTTATTTGAACTTTAGGAAAAAATAATTGTGAGCATGTTACAGTTCGCAGTTTTGATTTTTTCGATGTAAAATTCTTAAGCTTTTCATAATTCACCGGAATTTCGGTTCCCTTTCTAGAAATTTTTGGCTCTTCAAGTATGGAGATTTTTTGAACGAATTTCATATCAGGTTATGAGAGAGAAAATGTTTTTCTGCAAAAAATCTCGATGCAAATAAACCCCATATTAGCTGTAATATGGGAATTTATCCTAGACAAAATACCCGACATTTCTCCAATGCATTTTCTCATTTCAACAAGGTACATTTCCTTCGTCTAGATTACAATACGGTGCGTCGCCTATTGTCAGTTTTTGTAACTAGAATTATTTCTTAGTTGTTTATTTACATCTAGAAACGGGGAAGATTTTGGATGATTTAATAATGGTTCTCATGAATTCATGAAGCACTATTGTTCTGGCGCTTGTAAACCTCTAATGCTCAAGCCAGAGTATAAAAAGAGATTTTTTTATCAACTTTGAGGATAATTCTTCTTTTAATCTTGTTGGTAGAAACATATCACTCTCTATTCCTCTGTTTATGAGTCAAAGCATGATTGCATTAGAAATAGAAGAAGATATTTTCGTCACTAGAGATATATCTGGATTCCGGGGCGAAGATAAGAAAAGAAAATTAGTATATTATTATTAGTATAATTTTTCTAAACTCATTAACTACGTCCGTTAATGAAGTTTATGAAAAAGCTTCTTGAACTGCATGATTTCATTAGGTCAGATATTTTTTCTGATTCCCCCGGTTTTGAAGAATATAGAAGCGATATTATTGCGCTGTTCTGAATATTATCTCACCGCTGGTAGATATTCTTTGTTCAAAATTTTCAAACTCGGCAAGTATATGTTTCTTGTATATGGAGAGGTCATTACTGCTGCATCAGAACTAAGAATATTCTAGGTTGACTATTTCTGTTTAGGTCATTCACTTAGAAGATATATACTAGCTCTTCGAGATACTATTGAAACAGTAGGCACCTTTAAGTGGTTATTCCAATAGGAAAATTATATTGTACGAAGGGCTGAAGGACCTAGGTCGATGGCCATAAAATAAACTTTTTCTCTCTCTCTATTGTACGGAAAAACTTCCTCAGCAATAGAATGAGGTCCAAGAGTTTATCTGCGTATCCTACAGTTTTATCTTGAAAAATCCAATAAAACCTTACTTATATAATTATATAATTATATTATAATTATTATAATTATATAATTTCAAGTGGAACAACCTGTTTTCATTCCTCTCAACGATATTTTATGATACGACCCTCATTCATTTTCCTGAAAAACGCTTCTTTTCTACATAATTTATCTGATTTTTTCACTCCATAGGCTTCCTTCAAAAATGACTTGGAAATATTTTTGACTCCTTGGATGAACGCAGCTGCTGGAACTCTGCCCTTGGTGCGTTTGATAGTGAACGAAATTTGGTTTCTTCAAAGAGATATTATGGGTCTTGAATCCGAGGTTTTGGGGCCCATCTACCAAAACTGTGACCAGAAATTGATCACCATTGAAGGGAGATTAACATCAGAAGACTCCAAAAATTGTATTCGGGGTCTGAGGAGTATTCTCAAACTATCAACTGATAAGTACCAATCAGATGGTTTCTGCTTCAAACTTCAGCAAGAGAAAGCTGAGAGAATTGTGATCCCACTGTTCCATTCTATGTTTCCTACGTATCCAACACCCGCATGCCCAATTCCACTTCTATGCAAGATCGACATGTACAATTTCAGCCCTAAAAATATCAGAGAAATGATGTCCGTATTCAAACACTTACACAAAAATTTTGTTAACCTCATAAAATTCCTTGTTTACTTCAAGAAAGAAATTATTGCATGTAGGAGAAACTCTGAATCTTATAATGCGTTAACAACTACGATTCTTGAAGTGGCCCCTGTCTGCCAAAAACTGTAAGTTTTCTGTGCTTAAGCATGTTAGACTGAATATTTGCAATAAATTGTTATTCTTTCCATTCAATTACTTCCCTCATTATACCTGACTGAAAAAAATGACTCCACCCCATACACAACTTGGGATGACATCCAGATGTAAGGACGGAGAAATTCTCAAAGTATCACCGAAATTATAGATGAAGAAGAGTTATTATATATGCTCCACATTTTCAATACCACCTATATGGTTTTGTGTTCTTTGCAATCGCTAAATAATCTCTATTTTCTTAATACATGTATAATGAATCCAATTGTAACATGAATCAACAGCTCTAAAGAGCAGTAGGAGTGGCTTTCTGAATAATAATAATGCCCAGTGCTCACGGAAATACCTTCAAGAAAGATAACGAATCAAGCATATGAAAGAGAAAACCTGTAATGTTCTTAAGCACTGCTGAACAACTTTATTACAGACAACATAGTTTATGCAATAAGATTATAAATCACACATTATGTTCGACTGCATCATAAACACTTTATTTATGAATTCGTTTAGTGTCCATAATTGACTACTTTATTGGACACCACTTTATTGGACACCACTTTATTGGACACCACTTTATTGGACTCAACTGTCACTATCATTCTGTCAAGAAAATATACTAGATGCAAACATTTTATTCAAGGAAGAAGAATTTAACTTCGAACTTAAAACAAAATTATAAATTTTAACTATTAGTGTGGTAGTGAATATTAAATACACATTCTTTGTTATTATAAAAATGCATGCCTGAGGTCGAGCTCGAAGTGGAAGCACAGTTTTCAATCTGGAATACTCTCGATGTTTCATCATTGCTACTACCTCGGACCAAGTTAGCATCAACTACTTCCTGGCCCAATATTCTGGTGGCAACACTTATTTTAGTATTCTCCGATTCATCTATGTAGCCTTCCGCTACGGTTGACGAACGCCAGCCTCCCAGCCGCTTGATACTTTCCATTGTAGCCCAGGAATTTGCTAATATAGTTGCCGATGTTCGTCTAAAACAATGCCCGGTATATGAAGACGGGTTTTCCAAACCGAGAAATTGCGCAACGACTCTTGGTACTCCGGCAATTTTGTGCACTCCAACTGGTTGCACAGTGCATTCTCCTTTTATATAATTCATAAAAAATCGGCTGTGGGTAATATAAGCTGGTCGAAGACGCATGTACCTCCTGATTATTTCTATGAAGGATCTATTTTTTTTTGATTTCGTGTCAGTAAGTTTTACTAAGAAATGCGTTCCACTATCATGTACAGCAGTTGTAGTCAAAGAAACCAATTCGTGGCGTCGGCATGCACCAGCAACGCCAAATATGAGAATAACCTAAAAGAATTAATCTATTGTGGCAGAACTGTAACAAATAGAATACTGAAACATACCTTGCTTAATAAATAGTGCTTTTCATCTGCTACAGATAGAAATTTATCCACATCTTGTTTACTTAGGGTCAAATATTTTTTCGGTTTGTATCCCTCTGCCTTTCGTTTAAGGTAAGGAATGACGCTGGGAAATGTACTTATATCTATCCCTTCATTCAAATTGATTGTTGCTCGTAACATTGAGTACTTAGTCCATAGCGAAGAACTTTTATAAGTTTTCAATTCACTACTGAAGTAAGCCAGAATACTGTCTTATGTCGTTTTTAAAATTTTCTTCGTTTTACACCACTTTTTATACGCCGCATACATATTTTCATAAGCAGTTTTTGATTTGGTAGGTAAGAGAGATTCTTTGGCCCTTGCGGCTAAATTTTCTACGGTTTCTTCTCCAGCAATATCCATTTTTTGGATTATTATGACCATAGATTAAATGAACAGAGAATAGATGGAACACTCGAAAAACAAACTTCAGCGTCATCTGTTTTTACGGTACATGTACTAATTTTCGACGAATCCAAATAAAAAGGGAATCTGTAACGAACATTTTAAATTTTCTTATTATGATCAAGGCAGAATATTTGAAAATTTCTGAGTGAAACTCAGAGAAAGATTCGAATAAATTGCTCATTGAGAAATTGTAGTGGGATAACGAATAATACGAATCTTCATCTGGATTTTTCTCTGATCCGAAGAATCTAAAAAAAAATCAGTTCATAATTGAAAAATGTATTGCATTGTGCTTCAAACACGGATTCATTTTATAATTGAAATTAGCTTTCAAATTCACTTTATTCTAATTACAAAACTTATTCATTCACAAAAACATTTCTCATAAACTACCATAATTCCTAATCACAAAAACAATTCAATTATACATAATATACGCATATTCTACTGAATATCAGCAATACATTTTTGAATATCAAACAATAAAGCATATGTATGACATGAAAAGTTTCAGTAGAGGTTGATGTAATGAGGTATTGAGGTACCATAAAATTCGGCGTATGATACAAGAGCTCAGAGAAGAAACCTCAGTGAGGAAACCCTGCCTCCTCGAGAGTATTGTAGGTTGATGTTTAATTGTACTTTGGGGAAGTAGCGAACATCCTATGAACTTGTTTAATAAAGGTTTTAAGGTCTTTTGAATTCAACGTAATATCGCATGATTACCTTCTTGCATCACGATTTTTGCACCCAACAACACAGCACGACTTCACTCTTGCAGACATTTCGCTTCGCCTATTGAATAATTATGTCAATTCGTAGATTGATAGATAATCAAAAATACATTTAAGTCTGTCGGTCTATAGATATCTTGATTAGTCGTTTCAATATTCGGCGGAGATCACGGTCATTCACGAGTGGTAACGATCGAAAGCTCAAAATGCAGTGACACCTAACGATCAAATTAAGAATAATTTTCTGTGATTAGTGTACCATAACAATAGGTGGCGCCACTTGTCAGAGTGATCCATCTATATTTTAAGTTAATCTATGATTATGACGTTTATCACAAAATGGAAGTAAACAACTGTGTTTACTAAGGTTGCTAAGGTAGCTGGTTACTAAGGTAAGAAAATCAAAAGCACACTTAAAGTTTTTCAGTAATAAACCATTTTAAAAAATAAAATTTCTGCATTGCAGTCGAACATAAAGCTTTGTATGCAACTCGTACATAATTAGGCTTTATGGACTTGCCCAAGTTATCGGCCTCGCTCGCTCTGCTCGCTCTGCCATAAACTTTTGGACTCGTCTATAAAGACCTAATTTATGTACTTGTTACATAAATAGCTATTTCCGCCGACCTCTTAATAATAGTACTGTTTAACGTACACGAAATTAGCTGTTAATAAACCATTTAATTGATTAATTTCCTATTAATGCATTATTGTCATGGGTAATCGAACATAGAAGTATTCAGCAGTTTCCCAAATAACTATTTCATTTTTATGTTGCATTGATTTTCGTAGTACCTAGCAGGTGAATTGAGAAGAGATGAATTGTGGAGGTTGCAGAAAAATTATGATGGTTAGGGAGTAATCCAGTGGCGGATTTACCATAGAGGCTGAGTAGGCTGCAGCCTAGGGCGGCAGATTTCAGGGGGCGGCAAATTTGGGGACAATTTTGTTTGCACTAATTATAGAAACTGAAATAATTGTATTTCATAGATATTTTAATATCTATCTACATCTGATTTTCCCTAATTATAAAAAGAAACTGACCATAAGTAGTGCATCATTACTATTTTCCTGTTCCACTCTTATTTCGGCCGCTTTGCACTCTATACTGAAACTTCGTGTGGAGTGAAAAATTTTGGTGAAACCAGATTCTGAATCGTTGGGATGTGTTTTTTCGGTTCCTACGGAAACACAATTCAAGAAATGTTTGTACAGAAGTTCGTATCTATGGCTCTATTTACAAGGTGAGCAAAATTCTTTGTCTACTGAGGGGATCTCGAGAACTATCGGAGCAAGAAGAAAACGGATGGCACATTCTCGAGCTCTTTTTTCATGACTAATCCAAATCTGAAAACAGAACCTTCCTATCATTTCTAGAATTTGAGTAATAATCGAAAATTGGGATTTTGACGAATTCGAAAAGTTCTCATAGCTTTTTTGTGTTTGAAGTTACATATCTGAAACTTACCTTCTTAGTCACTTTTATACGTAGATTCTACTGAAAGAATCTTTTTTTCCAATTCAAAAATTACAAATTCAATTTAAAAAAACGAAAGTTCGCCTAATGTTTCGAAATGAAAAAATATTTGGTGCTCGTCAGTGGATTCTACGTAAAAAAGGGTTCAAGTTTCAGATCTGTAACTTCAAAGACAGAAAAGTTATGAGAACTTTTCGAAATCGTCAAAATTTCTTTTTTGCTAATAACTCAAAAACGGTTTTCACCATTCTTTGTTCTTCTTAGCTCGAGAATGTGTCATCCGTTTTCTTCCAGCTGCCATAGTTCTCGAGTTTTCCTCAGTAGATAAAGAATTTTGCCCGCCCTCTATACACCATCAACTAATTGTTCGGGTGAGAGAAGCTTTTTTTGCTTGAAAAAGGTGAAAAGTTAGGTACCTAAGAACCACATTGAGCCAAGAAAAGCTGAACGCTTTGGCTCTTTCGTGTATAAAGTCATAACTAAACAAAATTTCGTATGACGACATCGCAAAAAGATATTTTAACAGCGGGTTTCATAAATCTTTGATTGTGCGATCAACGCTTGATTTCTAAAACGAAATCACTGAAACCTTTTCATTGCTGAATATATTGAACAAGTAGCAATTGAGAATAATTTAAAGGACGTATGAACATAATTTGATACGAGAATTATATTTGAATGATCATGACTGAATTATCGATTGAAAACAAATTGACGTCTTCTGTTGGTCAATCAAGCGTTGAGTCCCTGATCAAGCTTTATGAAACCCGAGGTGAGACTTTTATGACTTACTTTCCTATTTCATTGTCATCGTCAGTTAGATTGTGTCGATATAATACATATAATAATATGAATACTAGGGAAGGTCATTTCTTTTTTGTGCCCCTGCTTAGTTACAACCCCCTGACGATGGCGCCCGAAAAGCAGTTTTTGTTTTTTTTATTGAAAATCAATAAACTTTCACGTATTAAATCAAGCAGATATTTTATACGGACGGGAAGGCATCAAAAAAATTTTGGTTCTGTTCGTCTATGATAGAAAGGGGTAGAAAAATCCATTCCTGATCCTTGCTCCTTGCTTCGCAAGACACTTTTTCGATATTCATATCCATATCATAAAAAATTCATTTTGGATCCCTTGATCCATTCTCAAAAAATCATCTTGAGATTTTTGTCACATATACTCATCAAGATGATTGTGTGCACAAACGCAGAAATATTCGATATGCACTTTGTTTACGGTCTTTTTTTCCGTGAATTTTCCCAAGAAACTACAGGAGACCTTATTTATTAAGAATGGATCAAGCTATCCAAAATCAATCTTTTATTTTGAAATATGGATATGGAAAAAAGTTTCTTGCGGAACAATGTTTAGGGGTGGCTTTTTCTAGCACTTACAATCATAGAGGAACAGCACCGAGATTTTCTACCCCGCATAAAATATCTGCTTGATTTCATTCTTGTCAGTTTTTCGATACTCAAGAAAAAAATTGAAAACTGCTTTTCGGGCTGTAACTAAGCAGGAGGACTCAGAAAAGAAAATTGCACATTAAAGGTCCACCCTATTTTCTGACGAAGAATCACCACCTTAATTTTTTGCAACTATTCCTATGGACCATGTTACCATGTATATATGCTGTGCCATACTTAATAATAATAAATGTCTTCTTTTCGTTTGATATAGAATTTATCTATTCTATTTTGAACTGCGTGACCAACAAAAATTATTTGATTACGTTTACTGAATGTATATCACTGTGTGACTAATATCAATTAATATATCCATTACTTCGGCTCATTAGAAGTCTATGACTAAATTTCATTTCATTCAGAAATAAACGTTCTATTTCTTGTCTCAACTTAATCGTTGCGTTGTAAAAATGATCTGGAAACTCGGGAACTGACACATCGATTCCTTAGGTCACAATAATTATGAGTAGTTATTAGGACCAACGTGTACAAATCCCAAAGTTACATTTTCACTGACACAAAAATTGTCATTAATATTTTGAACTAAATAATTATGGTAAGAGCGGCAAAATTTGAATAGCCTACTGGCGGCAAATATGTAAATCCGCCACTGGAGTAATCAATATATCTATGTACTACAACTCCAGCTTCCACCAGTTCCACACATTCTTTAACAGATATAATAGGGACTGATATCAATGTTATTTACTCAAAATGTCACAACTCGAAAATGCCCTCTATGGACTTCGCGAATTGTTCGATCGGCCGCATAAATATCAATATTCCGATATGAGCATAGACAATTTATAAGGTGTCAAATTTGACAAGGTATGGATAGAAAATTTTTGCAATCAAGATTTCACATTAAATTCGAAATGTGGTCGACGGAAAAATCTTGTAATCAACTCGTTTATTAATTCAGCGATTAATGATCTCGAACATTAACGTGCTCGCTTCGCTCACATCTTACTCAATCTCACATTATCTCAATCATCAATCGCTTTTATTAATAACCTTGTTGATTAAATAACTATTATATAGTATGATCGAATGATGTTTAAAAATGACTGTTTCGTAATATGAGGTCGGTAAAAGGTTTCTCAACCTTCTTTTCTCAAGAATTATATGTTTTGGGGTGCTGAATACGAATCTGGAGTTTGCTGCCTCGTAGCAGTAACGGGTAACGGCTCATGTGTAAAAAAAATTTTTTGATTGTTTCCGGTTCTCTGGTCTCATCTTTATAACTTTGCATCACGCAAAATGTCCGTTTACTCCTTAGAACATAAAATATCAGGAAGGAGCTTTTTCGAATAAATGTGACGGGAATTGTGCGACGGAAACGGCCATATTGGTCTTCCAAATTCTGATTTGAAAAGTGGCAGACTTGGAAGTCAAATGATTCTGTTATCTGTGGCCAAATGAACAAAGTGATGTTTTAACTTAATTTTGGTAATTTGGATTCTTGAAATTTGCTGGAAATAAGGATCTTGGATATTTTAGCGTGAATAATTCATAGGTAGGTGATTTTTTAAGCTGAATATCAGGTATTAATTATGAGTTTCTGAATTTCATGACATAACAAGGTTATCCCGTGACAATAACACTCCATGGGCGTAGCTGATGTTAAGTCATAGACCTTAACACCATTAAGTATAGTATAGCCAAGCAGTGTTAGGCGGGGTGAATTTCCGCTTTGATTATCAATTTGAACGAGCGTGAAAAAGTTTCTGACTTTACGTCAGTACTTTCCTAATTTTTTTGATTAATCAGAATCAACTGACTATTGAAGCTAGTTTTTTGGAAACTTCATTGTCCTACACCACTGTTGAAACGGAAATATATGTCGGCCATATTTCTCCTCTATTCCGGTCAAATTGAAATTAGCAATATGCTCCTTCCTGTTATTCTATATTCTAAGGTTTACTCCAAACTGAGGAGCATAAAATATTGTTTCCAATGAAATCCCTAACCTTACTTTTAATTGTATATGCTTGTCATCGTCAGTCGAAAAAAAAAAACAATTTCAATGAACTTTTGTGAAAACTGCAGAAACATATTTTTAGACGACAGTGATTCTGAAACTCCTCTTTGAAAACTTTTAACAGTACCGGACGACGCCAGTGTGAGTCACTGGCTACCTGACCACCCCTCCCAACACATGTTGGCCTTTGAGTGTGGCTTTTTATTATTGGACCCCATATTTTATTATATTCCCCTATATACAGGGTTTCCGGAAAAATGCGGGAAATATCTAAGATTCATACAAAACATAAAAGAAATAAGATGACAAGTTTCTTAGTTTAGAGTATTTCCAATTTGTTGAATAGTTTGGGTGATAAGGATTTTTTTTGTAATCTACAAAGTAACCCCACATCTATTATTTCACAGCCAACGAATCCTGATGTAATAGTTAAAATGATAATAAAAATAAAAAATAAGTACTGTAGTGGGGATGAGAGAATACCAGTCAATATTACGAAAAGTTGAGCACATTAGATAAATTTGGATGATAGATAAAGTTTGTCATCTCATACGTAGTAAACAATTCGCTCAAATTTGGAATATCTCCAAAACCCCTGGAACTAGCAATAATAAAACCCATTTGTAAACAACAGAAATAAACTTCTTTTGAAAGCTATAGGCCTTTCAGTTTATTTTCCAGTTTTTCCAAAATATTTGGACATGTAATGCGTGAGGGACTGTTGAATTTTATGAATGGGTAAAATTTATTCAATACTTCTCAGCATGTCTATTTGGAGGGTCGTTCGGTTCAAACTGCATCATATCAGTTCACAGAACAAATAATAGCGCTATTGAAAGATGATAAACTTTCAGTATGTTCATTGACCTAGCGAGTGCTAATGATTGTTTATTTAGGCCTTTTTTGGTGAGAAAAATTAGAATAATCGTACAACCTCCAATGGAAAGCACATAGCTTTTGCAGCATGGAACGTCAGAAACTTGCAGGACAACCCTGAGGCCTACCGACCAGAGGGGCGTACTGCCCTAATCGATGAGGAACTGCAACGAATATCCATTGCAATAGTTGCCTTAAGCAAGACTCGCCGAGGGTAGCTTGGTAGAACAAGCGTATACTTTTTTCTGGACAGACTTGCCGGAAGACGAAATCAGACAACATGGCGTAGGCTTTGCCATTAGCAACGACCTGGCAGCCAAACTAACCAAAAATCCATCCAAGAACTTTTAATGACCCTACGCTTTTCCTGCAGCGAATAACATCATTGCAGTATACGCACTTTGAACTCCTCCGACAACTTAAAGGACACTTTTTTTTTAGGAAACACTCATTGCTACATTAAGTAAAATCCCAAAACGGAAACGAATTATCTTCCTTCAACGCCAGAGTGGGCATATATCAAGACTAAGAACTGTGACCGGGAATAATAGGAAAACACGGCACAGACAGCATCAGTTCGAACGGAGAACGTCTGCTGGCATTTTGTGCAGAACACAATCTGTGTATAACGAACCTTTTTTATTACGAGACCCAATTCAAGGGGGACCTGGCGCCATCCGCGCTCAGGGCATTGGCATACTCTCGACTATATGATCGTGAGAAGAAAAGATCTGATAGAGGTGTTGATCACTAAACCCAGAGCAGATCTGGAGCGTTAGACTGATCATAGGCTGGTAATCTCGAGAAAGAAAATCTCAACGCTCCCAAAATACCAACGCAAGCCAAAGTATTCAAGAGAGCGCCTCCAAATCTCCAAACTACAAAACTCTTCTACAAAAGAAAGATTCACAGCTGCCGTTAAAGATCTAACACCACCGGATTAAAACGAAGACATTGAGGGTCATTGGCTCCGCTTCAAGTCGTCTCTTACAAATACAGCGAAAGAAATACTGGGCACAGAACGATTCCGAAGATCCCCAGACTGGTTCGTCGACAGCGAAACTCATATCGCACCTCTTTTGGAGGCGAAACACAAAGCGATGAAAACGGCAATTAACAATCCTGGCGATATTGCAGTCCAAAAAAGTTTTATAAACATGAAACGCGAGGTCCGTCAAGAAATAAGAAAAATCAAGGATGATTAGGATCGAGGATGTAAAGAAAAAGCTAGGGAAATACAAGAGTACGCCGATAACCATGACTACAGGCGTTTTCCCGAAGCTATTCAAACTGTTTATGGTCCAAGCAGAAAAGATAACTTTCCTATAAGAGATGCTCATGGAACTATCCTAACTAATGATAGAAAAATTCTCGAAATATGAAAGAAGCATTACTCGCAGGTCTTGAATCAAAATAAGGACTCGGATTTATTCATTTTAGACCTGCTTCCCGCGTATAGTCCGATTACATCGCTTGAGGACGAAATCTCAATGTCGGAAATCATAGGTGCGATAAAAAATGTGAAAATGATAAGTCATCAGCTCTAGATGGCGTTCCAGCGGAGATATTCAAAGCCCTGGATGAAGACATTGTCAATAGTCTTCTAGCACTATTCCACAAGATCTGGGAACAAGAGATGTGCCACAAGACTTCAAGACGCTTTAGTTATCAACCTCTTTAAGAACAAAGGCGATACGTCAAATTGCAACAATTACAGGGGCATATTGTGGCTTAGTGTGGCCGGTAAAATTCTCTCGAAGATTATGGCTAATCGTCTGATTCCAGTCTTGAAAAAGCTATTACCTGAATCCCAGTGCGGCTTTCGACCAAATGAAGGTACGGTGGACCTAATTTTCACACTGCGACAGCTGCAAGAGAAGGCCCGTGAACAACAATCAAGGATCTATACAGCCTACATCGATTCAAGTAAGGCCTTCCACTCGGTGAATCGGAGAGCGCTATGGAAAATCATGGGACGCCTTAGAGTACCCGGAAAATTCTTAGCAGTGTGTAAAAGCCTTCATACCAACAACATCGCTAGAATACAGCATAATGGCTCTACAACCGACCATTTCTTAACCTACTCTGGAAGAAAACAAGGCTGCGTGTTAGCGCCTTTACCGTTCAATATTTTCGATAATTGCTGACAGGAGTATGCCTGTAAGAGGTGTTGGAATAAGATTCAGATTTGATGGAGGCCTGAAGCGCCTCTGCGCAAAAACTCGTACAGAGTTTATCACGGAAATGCACAACCGTACGAATTCGGCATCACGGGCATTCTGAAAGCTAAAGGTCAGAGTGTTTCAAAATCACGACCTCAATCTGAAGACCAAGACAGCTGTTTACAAACCTCTCGTTCTCCCAGCGCTTCTTTTTACGGAAGCGAAAGCTGGACGCCCTACAGGCGACATATTAAACAGCTCGAACAAACGCAATAACGTCATTTAAGACAGATAATGCACATCAGATGGTTCCACTAAGTTTCGAGTGCAGAAGTCTTGCAACGCGCGACTTATACAACAATTGAGACTCAAGTAACGAGAGCCCGTTTCAGATGGAGCGGCCACTTTCTGAGGATGCAAGACACAAGACTCCCCAAAATAGCTCTGTATGGCGAATTCACAGAGGGAGCCCGGAAGCATATTTTTATCGAGCTTCCAGTATGCCTCATTCGGATAACATCATATTTAATTCGCTTACTCCTCAAATCGAGCGTCTGATATGCCGATGGTAGTCGGGCTACCGTACGCTCTATACCACCACAGTGTATACCCGAGTGTATACTCGAGCTTCGGATTCTTGTGTCTAAACTAAACGAATACGACACGGATTTTGTTTTTCGATTAAATAATAAATTATGGAGTGGCCAAGGAACTACGAACACCACATTGTTGGTCCAAATGAAATTTGGAATTTTTGGAACGAATTTTAAAACTGTTATAATGTGAACCTACTGTATATAAACTTTCGATGTCGTATAGCGGCAATCAAGAGTGCGATTTTGTTGATATTGTACATATGTAGATAAGAACATGTGAGATGGAAATAGATAGACTGTATTCAGTGTAAAACAAGATCTTGTAAAATAAAGTGCATTTCCAAATAATCTGATTAATCTCCACAAGTACATACCTTATATTCTCTTGCAAAATCAAGAGATATAACAGTGGCGACGAGGATAAGTGTTAATAATTTTCGGTCAACAATCAAGATTCGAAAATATGGCTGAAGAAAAATCTGCCACAATTGGACATCTCAGGGAATTTGATGCCGTGAACAACGACTGGACAATATTCAAGCCCAGATTATCAAATTTCTTCGAGGCGAACAAAATCACCGATGGTGCCAGGAAACGGGCGATTTTCCTAAATCTGCTGTCAGAACATGCCTACAGGCTCATTCAGCCTATGCATGCCTGCAGCTCCAGAATCTAAGTCCTACAACGAATTGTTAGAATTTTCAACACATACTTCGGACAACAACAATCAATTTTTGCCGCAAGAAGTGAGTTCTACAGTGCAATTCAACATCCGGAAGAATCCATAAAGGAATGGGCTGTTCGAGTTAGGAGTCTAGCTGCCAATTGCAAATTCAAAGACGAATTAAATATATGCCTACGTGATCGTTTCATTATGGGGTTGCTGAAAGGACCAGTCCGGTACCGACTTTTCGAAGAAGAAGGTGATATAATTATGGAAGAAGCCATAAGAATAGCCAGTAATAAGGAGGCCGCCATTTTGAAGAAAGATGTTCAACGTTCCGTGGTGAAGACGGAACCTCTGCAGTATGTGCGCAATCACCACCAAATACGTCATAGCAACACGCCACGAGATAGAAAAGGACCGATACGGTCAACGTCTTCATCTCGCTCATCGCCTAAAAGAGCACAGCAGCCTGCGCAGTTTGTGGAAGAAGAAATCACCTGACGAGTGAGTGTAAATTTAAAGGTTACAGCTGTCATAAGTGTCATAGAAAAGGAAATTTAGCACCGATGTGTCTTGAAAACAAGCAGGTATATGATTCAAAAAATAAAAATGGACATAATTTCATTGAGTCCGATTTCTCTTTATTTATTCGAACCAGGTATTGGTACCTTCAATAAAGGTAAAATTGAATTGAAATTAAAGGATGACAACAGCACACCGAAATTTTTTAAGGCTAGATCTGTTCCATACGCAATGAAAGTTAAAGTAGAAAACGAGTTGAAACGTCTTGTGGATTTAGGAATAGTAACCCCGGTTAAATATTCGGAGTGGGCTACTCCTGTAGTTTCGATTTTAAAAAAGAATAACACGGTCAGATTATGTGGAGATTTTAATGTTACCGTAAATCCTGTTTTGGAAAATGATACGTATCCTTTACCGAAACCAGAGGAATTATTTTGTGAATTAGGTGGTGGTAAGAGATTCTCTAAACTTGATTTGAGTTATGCATATCAACAAATTCTTTTAGATGAAGAATCAATATCTTTGGTAACTATCAATACTCATCTTGGTTCATTTCGATATAATAGATTGCTATTTGGAATCAAAAGCGCTCCGTTTTTTTTTCAACGAACTATGGAAAGTCTTTTATCTAGTATACCCGGTGTCGCAATTTTTCTCGACGATATTTTGATTACTGGTGAGACCGAGGAAATTAATTTTGAGAGATTGAATCAAGTTCTATCCAAGCTACAAGATGCAGGTTTGAAAATTTCGGTTGAAAAGTGTGAATTCCTTAAAGAATCAGTAGAGTATTTGGGTACAAAATAGATGCTGAGGGGTTATATCCTAGTGATTCTAAAATTGAAGCCATACGCTCAGCACCTATTCCCGATAATGTCACACAATTGAAATAATTTTTGGGACTTATAAATTATTATGGTAAATTCATTCGAGATTTGGCCACATATATATCTCCTCATTTATTGAAGAAATCGATTAAGGCCCGGTACTTTCACCTTCGAATAAATTTTATTCAACGAATAATGACGTACCGACATTCGATCTATGACAAATAAACTCTTCTAATTAAGTTTCAATGACAGATTTATTCGATGAATAACACTATCTGAAAGTGAAAAGACTGCATTTTTACTAATCTTACGAATAAGACTTAATAAATGCGAATAAATTTATTTATTCGCACGTGAAAGTACCGGGCCTAAATGGAATTGGACAGATAAATGTCAACATTCATTTAATTTTGTAAAATCAAAATTGACGTCAAATGATGTTTTAGTACCATTCAATCCAGATTGCCTTTAAAATTAATTACTGACGCTTCTCAGTATGGAATTGGAGCAGTAATTTCTCATATATATCCGGACGGTTATGGAAAACCAATTGCGTTTGCGTCTAGGATTTTGAATTCGAGTGAGCGAAAGTATTCCCAAGTCGAAAAAGAAGGTCTTTCCATCATTTTCGGATTGAGCAAATTCAATGATTATTTGTATGGTAATTATTTGTGAGCAGGGTCTTCATCAAATTCCTAAAATTTTACAACTGATAGGCGAGCTGAGGGATGAGATACGTGAGCTCAAACAATCTAGGTCCATTGATGTTGGCGCGACGCAGGTAAGATCTGCGCTCTCCCCTCAGACCAATGAACAAATTATTAATGAGGTGCTTGAAAGGACCAAGCGCTCCCATAACTTAATCATACATGGGAGTATGGAGAGAGGTGCTGACAGGCGTGACCAGTTGCAGCATGATTCGGAACTGGTTCAGTCAATCCTTAATGAGTGTGAAGCTTCTGGGCAAAATTTTAAGCTTTTCAGAATTGGGAAATTTGATTCTACCAGGGAAACACGTTCTCGTCCCATAAAGGTTAGTTTTTCTTCACCTGATCCGGTGCCTGTCATTTTGCGTAAGTTCAAGAAGACAAAGTCGAAGTTTGAGAGTATATACTGTTATGGTTTCAAAATTATGATGTATGTTCAGATACATAATCCTTACCAGTTTTTTCTGTGAGGAATTATAATTTCTGAGATTCAAAATTCTATAGTTTCTATTTACTTTATTTCAATCAGGTATGTCAAGGGTAAAGAGCTGAAATGAAAGATTTAAAGAAAATTTGTTGTAATTATTCTGTGACTAATTTAAATTAGTGATATGAAAAAAATCAAGATAGGATAAAAAAAAATTGAAGGAAAGAAACCGTGGAAACGGGATAGTTTTTGATGATTGTTTTGAGAGAGTTGCAAAAAAAGAGGATTGTTATGAGAAGTTATGAAAGAAAATTGTGAATTCTGAAGAAATAAACCTGAAGCAAACTTGAAATAAAAGCACATTAAAAGTTGATTAGAGGAAATTACCTTTATATAACAGAAAAACATTAAGATTTTCACCGAAGATACAACTTGTTATGGTCATCATACCGTTATTCAAGATCAAGATATCATAAACATTGAATTCAAGGAATCATCGTAAGTTTGGACATCAAGAGATAACCACATCGACGATTAACCCAGGATTAACCGAAGAAACAATAACATAACCTTACAAATCAAGAGAGAATCTCGAATTGAAACAGAACCATAGATAGATGTTAGAGCATAGTGATCACAGAACACTAGTATCAGTGATTGATAAAATGAAATAAGGACTGTAGCATAGAATTGTGAGTTGAATGAAAATTATTTTTTTAAACCGTATATAGAATATAATAAGAATTTTTTAGATAGGTTAGATAGGAATCATTGATTTAATTTTGAAATTTGTTATTTGGAGAATTAATTAATAAATTGTTAATTTTTTTTAAATCTTTCAAAATTATATACTCGGACCTACCCTGAGACAATTCAAAATTCATCAAAATTTATAATAATCAACGCGGCGCATCAATACAATTTGGCTCCGAACGTGGGCATCATTACAAAAATTGGCGCCCAACGTGGGGCATTTTGAAAGATATTTTTTTAATTATCACTTTATCTGAAAATTCAACTTTCTAAATTTAAAATTCTTTAATTTATCAAAATGATGACTCGTAGTAAATCGATTATGTCTGAGAGTGAGGAAGAGGTATCTGAACAAGTACAACAAAAATCTATTGGGGATAACAATGATGAAGACCAAAATACAACTACATTGGAATAAATCATGAAATTTTTACAAGTACAAAAATCAGATTTGGCCAAAGATTTTAATTCAATTAAAACTGAAATTAGAGAATATAAGCAAGAAATACGAAATGATTTGGAACAATCGATAGAAAATGTTAAACAAAATTTATGTTATACACCGATGAAGCAATACAGGAAGTTAGACAAGAATGTATGGACAAAATTGAGAAAGAAGCGGAAAATATCTCAATCAATTTTAGGCCTGCAATAGAAATGATGAATAAAACAGTTTGTAATAACAGAGAACAAATTAAAATACTTCATTCAGAATATCAAAATTTACAAAATTCAAGTAATACCAGTTCAATGTTGTTTCAAAATTATCAAAATTTAGAGTTTAAGTTTGATGGTAATTACAAAAACTTGAATCCAAATTCATATTTAGAAAAATTGAAAAACATTTCTCAAAATTGGCAAGTGATTAAAAATGTAATAGATAAAACTATGATAGGAGAGGCAAATTTGTGGTGGTCCATTCAATCAGAAGAATTTGAAAATTTTGAAGAATTTGAAAAAAATTTCTTATCATTTTATTGGAGTGCTTCTGTTCAATCAGAAATTAAAAAATTATTAGTAACTGGAAAATATCGTGAACATTTTAAAGATAGTTACGTTGAATATACTCTGAAAATATATCAAAATGCACGATACCTAAGTCCTAAATTAACAGAGTATGAGTTAATTCAAGCATTGGCAAATCATTACCCAGAACAAATTTGTCAACATATTATGATTACAGAGATACTTACTTTTAAGGAATTGATTAAATATCTGCAACGAGTACAAGGCATATTGAATAGTAATAATAGAACTAATAAATGAATATCAGAGAAGTTATATATCTAATGATCCAAGCAAATACCATCAGAATTACCAAAATGGACAATATAATCGATATAATAGACAGGAAAATCAATATAATAATAACCGTTGGAATAATAATCATAAAGCAAATCAGAATAGGTATAACAATAATGAAAGGAATAATCAAAATTCACATAATACCAATTACAATAACAATAAATTTCAGGATAGAGACAGACAATATCAGAACGATCAGACTTATAACCATACTAACAGACAAAATACATATAGACAAAATTCTAACCGATAGCCTAGTTGCACACACACCGATTTTGGACGGCCGATTTTATATCGGTCGTCCAAATTCCAATAGTGAACCACGTGTGGGAACGGGAGCTGGCATACACGCCGACCGCCGATCGATGCCGGTAAAATGCCGGTGAGCAACCGTCCAATACCGGCAATACCGGGATGTAGTGGCGTGCGTGACTATGTACACGTTTGTACAAGCACCGATTGTTTACCATTGAACTCAAGAAGGAGTTCTTTCTTGAGTTCAATGTTTTTTACCGACCATTTCCGTCGACTTTAGTTGGTTGATCGTTTGGACGGTAAAAATCCGGTGAGTGTGCAAGCAACTACTACCGATAAAATGTTGGCCGATTTTATACCGGCCGTCCAAAAATCGGTGTGTGTGCAACTAGGCATATAGAGAAAACGTAGACACGACAAAAAAACCAAAAACCGGAACATATAAAACAGATCCAGACAGAATAACACTTCATGCTGAACAGGATTTTCAAATACATGCCTCGGACAATTAAAAACTGCTTACGCTCATCCTAGAGAATTTATAACGTTAGATGATGAGACTGAAACGATAGAAAAAACCACACTTTTATATTTAAATTGTAACTGTAATAATGTAAAATTTCAAATGTTGAATGACACAGGAAGTGAGGTGAATCTGATTAATGAGACTATAATTAAAAAAATACCAAATTACCAACAATCAATAATGAAAATACCACAAATCAACATGATAGGATATACCAATAAAAAATTAGCTCAAAGTAATAGAATTACACATTTAAAAATTCAAATCGGTGACCAAAATTTCAATATAGAATTTGTGGTGGTTAAAGACATGATATACGAGGCTATTCTAGGCATTGAAACCATGCATAATTTAGAATTAGTATTTGATATATCAAATAAGAAGGTTTTCCGACATGGAAAATTATTAACAGAAATGATAGATTCAATAGATAATACAGTTGAAAATAATACCTATAATCATGATAAGAAAATAACTAATAATATTTCATTCAATGATCCTATTATGGAAGCTATTCAAGTAAAGCCCATAGAGGATACAATTATATATGAATCTCCTATAAAGAATCCACATAAAAGAATTGATTATTTTGAAGTCATAAACTTAAATGAAAATTATAATTGTGATAATTTTGCCAATGACGAAAGTAGTGACATACCAAATTATTTGAAAAATGAAGAGAGAATACCTCAGTATGATTTGTCTTTAAAAGAAACCTTTACAAATTATAATAAAGAACAAGACATTAATGATTCAAATATTGAAAAGAAAGTTTCTACTTTTAATAATAGATTATGCCAAAATGAAGATAATAGATACCTTGAACGTGATAAAGAAGTGACATATATAGATAAACTGAAGATAATTATAAGACAAATGATATGCAAAGAGGAACATAAAAATTTATTATTTAATAATATATTAAAATTTCAAAATTTATTCAACAACGAAAACAGAATTGCTAAGAATTATGTGCATAAAATTGAGGTTTTTAATATACAAAATTTTAAAGTAGAAACTATCCTATTCCATATTGCTACAGGGAGCAAGTTAAATTTGAGTTAGAAAAGCTTCAACAAAAGGGAATTATAGTTAAAAGCAAAACAAGTTATATAAATCCTATAGTTATTGTTAAAAAAAAATCAGGTGACATTAGAATTTGTTTAGACGCTAAAAATTTAAATCAATATACGAAACCCCAATATGAAACTCCCATAAATATAAATCATGTTTTTGGCAGAATAACACATGCAAAATATTTTACTAAATTAGATCTTTTACATAGTTTTTGGTTGATCCCTCTTCATAAGGAATCACAACAATATACCGGATTCATGATAGATGGACAAGTTTATCAATTCTTGGTTGTACCATTTGGACTCCAATCAGCTTGTTCTAGTTTAGTTAAAGCTCTGAATAGTATACTAGACAAATTTGATCAATTTTGTATACATTACATAGATGATATTCTTATTTTTTCTGAAACAGAAGAGGATCATGTTAAACATGTGTCTATTATTTTAGAGAATTTAGAAAGAGAGGGTTTGAAATTGAACATAGATAAAATAGAGCTCTTTGTAGATAAAATTAAATATTTAGGGTTTGAAATTAATAGAGAAGGGGTATGTATGGATGAGGATAGAATTGAAGCCATAAAAAATTCACCTAGACCCACTAATATTAAAAGTTTGAGAGGTTTTTTAGGAACCATAAATTATTACAAAAGACTAATACCAGATATATCACAACACGAAATCATGTTGTTAAATTTATTAAAGAAAAATTCACAATGGAAATGGACAGAACAGCACGAGACTTCATTCAACGAAATTAAAAATATATTTTTCCAAAATTTGAAAATTTTTCATCCAGATTACAATTTGAAATTTATCATAAAAACTGATGCTTCAATAGACCGTTTGGCAGGAGTTTTAATACAGATACAAAACGGTGTAGAAGTTCCCATAAGTTTTATTTCTCGTATAACAAAAACATATGAAAGGGGTTATAGCATATCAGAACTTGAGTTTTGTGCAATTATATTTGCAATATCAAGATTTAGATTTTATATATTGGGAAAAAAATTTACAGTTCAAACTGATCACTCAGCTTTAGTTCATATTATGAAGAATAGATTTGGTAATTCCAGAGTACATAGATGGATATTGTTATTGATGGAGTATGATTTTGATATAGAATATATTCCAGGAAAGAATAATATCATAGCTGATTTTCTAAGTAGGCAGACCCAAAATAAGAAAATAATTAAGAATTATCAGATTGGTTTAAACATTTTAATGAATGACAGGGGAATTTTTTCAAGTGAGTTAGTAAAGTTAGATCAACAAAATTTGGATTCAAAATTAAAACAAAAATCAAAATTTAAAAAGGGGTATTATGTTCAGCAATTAAAAGAAAAAGAATTATATATCATCACAAATGATTTGAGTTTTAAAATTCTAAAGGAACTACATGAAAAGTTTGGTCACATAGGTGCGAGGAAATTGTGGATTATATTCAGAGAAAACTATTTAAGTGAAAAAGATTATAAATTAGCTAAGCATGTCACAAGAATATGTCATATATGCCAACTTGCTAAAACTAAAAAATAAAATTATTTCAATCAAAATGAACCAAAAAGTATAATTTCTCACCAACCTCTTCAGATAGTGTCTATGGATATTTTAAGTGACTTGGTAATTTCTAGATATGGTAATAAACATTTGTTGGTAATAGTAGACCATTTCACTAAATATGTAAAATGCTATTCATGTAAACGTATTAATGTAAAAGTTCTTAAAAGCAAACTCATTAATTATTTTCAAATAGTGGGAAAACCTGGAAAATGTATATTAGATAATGCTACTTATTTTAGATCTAAGAAATTCATTAATTTTATGCAACACGAGAAAATTGAATTATCATTTACCAGTATAAGACATCCAAATAGTAATCCATGTGAACGATACATACAAGAAATAATTAAGTTCATGCGAATAGCATGTTACAATAAACAGAATTTATGGGAAGATGAATTAGAAAATATTGAATTTTATATCAATCATGTTCCTAACAATATTACAGAACAAAGCCCAATTAAATTAATGTATAATATAGAACCAGAAAGACCATGGAAAATTGCAGATATTATCAATTACAATAATATTCTTAGTAAGGTCAATAATCGAATATATATCAATGCCAGAAAATATATCAAAAAACAAAAATTCAAAATTAGAAAACAAATTACTTTTAAAAAAGGAGATTTAGTCATAGTAAAAGCATTAAGAAAAACTGATCGACGTAAACAACAAACAGCAAAATTGATGTTACCATTTCAAGGACCATTCGTTATTTTAAACGATAATGGTTTGAACAGTTATGAGTTGGGATATCCAGAATCTAAATTGAAGAGAGGAATTTTTCATATTTCTCAAATTTATGAGTATCAATCCTAGAAGATGATAAATCAATGTATTTGTATTTCATCTTCAAAATTATGTAGGTATGAAAGAAAACAAAAGACTGCAAATTTCCCAATTTACAATTAGGAGAATTTGCAGTATTTTGTTTTGGGGAATTTGTTATGGTTTCAAAATTATGATGTATGTTCAGATACATAATCCTTACCAGTTTTTTCTGTGAGGAATTATAATTTCTGAGATTCAAAATTCTATAGTTTCTATTTACTTTATTTCAATCAGGTATGTCAAGGGTAAAGAGCTGAAATGAAAGATTTAAAGAAAATTTGTTGTAATTATTCTGTGACTAATTTAAATTAGTGATATGAAAAAAATCAAGATAGGATAAAAAAAAATTGAAGGAAAGAAACCGTGGAAACGGGATAGTTTTTGATGATTGTTTTGAGAGAGTTGCAAAAAAAGAGGATTGTTATGAGAAGTTATGAAAGAAAATTGTGAATTCTGAAGAAGTAAACCTGAAGCAAACTTGAAATAAAAGCACATTAAAAGTTGATTAGAGGAAATTACCTTTATATAACAGAAAAACATTAAGATTTTCACCGAAGATACAACTTGTTATAGTCATCATACCGTTATTCAAGATCAAGATATCATAAACATTGAATTCAAGGAATCATCGTAAGTTTGGACATCAAGAGATAACCACATCGACGATTAACCCAGGATTAACCGAAGAAACAATAACATAACCTTACAAATCAAGAGAGAATCTCGAATTGAAACAGAACCATAGATAGATGTTAGAGCATAGTGATCACAGAACACTAATATCAGTGATTGATAAAATGAAATAAGGACTGCAGCATAGAATTGTGAGTTGAATGAAAATTATTTTTTTAAACCGTATATAGAATATAATAAGAATTTTTTAGATAGGTTAGATAGGAATCATTGATTTAATTTTGAAATTTGTTATTTGGAGAATTAATTAATAAATTGTTAATTTTTTTTTAAATCTTTCAAAATTATATACTCGGACCTACCCTGAGACAATTCAAAATTCATCAAAATTTATAATAATCAACGCGGCGCATCAATACAATTTGGCTCCGAACGTGGGCATCATTACAATACTAGCGTCTATTTCTTGTGCCTTACAAATGAACCCAGAACACAGAGTGTCCGACCAATATTTGTAATCATATCTCTATGGTCCGCAGCGCGGGCAAATTAAAAGGTTTAATAATATTTGGAACCGTTTCCAGTTTTATGTTGTTTAATAATAGGAATAGCAGAGACAAACTCTGTCTCTGGGAATAGGCAGATAAACAAGATTAGGCTCAGGCTCTCTTTCATCAATCATCATTGGATTGGCAAAGGATACATTTTATTTTAAATAATATACGTTATCATGGTTAAATATAAACACTTTCAGAGATATCAGTATTAATGAGGAATGATGTGCAACTACTTTGGAATTACAAAATAGCATTCTTATGTTATAATTATGAGAATAAATATATGTTATGTTCCTCAGTTGAGTAGAAAAGCTCCATCTTCCGCTGAGGTTAAAATAACGACCTATTATCATTAGCAAAATTTTTCCAGCGTGTGAATTAAATCTTTCTGTGAGTATTTATTCCAGGGGATGGTATAATGAACTGACAATAAACCTTAATTCAGAAAGGGATTCTATGGAATTGGGATCAATGATACGTCAAAGAAAATTTTAAATAGTTTATTGAAACAGGTACTGTATTCTACACAGATTAAGGAGAATGATTTTTTTTCTTTGATTTTTCATTTCTGGTTGAAAGCAGTGATCTTTGTGAAACAATTTTCATATAATGTGGAATTCTACTTGTAGAAGGTACGGAATTATTAGAATCTAAAGCTGCGAGTGTAGGTGAAACCGGAGCTAAATTATTTTTAATGACTTGAAGTTTGGTAGGAGAATGTCTGTTCCTCAAATGACTCGCAATTTCGTTCCTGATATCTTCCTTCTCCTTCTCTACGGACCTCTTCAAGTCTCTTTTCCTATCAACTTCATTTAGAATTAAATTCTTCTCTTTTGTGTCTTCACACTCCTTCACCTACTACTGTCTAAAACAGGGGATACATTAAAATTAACCACTACTTTGAAGTATAATAACAGAGAAGTGCACTCAAATAGTTTTTATCTTTTTTTTCCTGTATCATTGAAGATATATGTATAGAACCCTAATAAAATTTTCCTCTGCTTGCACCGAGATCTGGAACAGGTTCTACGATCTGCTTCTTGTTGCCATTTATTTATACCTGCTTTATTGTAAAAGTTGATTGTAAAAGTTGCTATTTCTCCCTTTCAAAAGAATATCTAAAGATGATATACACCCTGCTATTATAAGGACAATATTTCCTACAAGCACCCAAACATAATACATAAATATCCATAACAAGCTTTGTGAAAAAAATAGAAATAGAAGAAGAGGATAGTAATGTGCTAAATGTCCTAAACCCAATAATGAAATTTTTTTTATATTACCTTGATAGTTGACTTCTTCCTATGCAACATGTGGTATAAAATAACTATTCTCAATCTTCAATGGCATTATCATATTGCTACAATGTTAAACCACTCACCAGTATCAGTTTGAAAGTTTGGTCCTCCATGCCGAAGTAGATTTTCTTTCCTTGAAGCAGAAACTAGGTGAATCAATACAAGAGCAGATATATTCATGTATGCAGATGTTACACAATGTACATTTAAGTTGGCATTTTTGGCAATCGCTGTCTGTTTTTTGAATAAATGTTTTCTTCAGATGTATTTGAAGGTATTTTCCATCCATCTTCACATTCTATCAATAAATTTTTATCCAAGCTGGTCATAGTTTCATGACGAACTCTTATTTCTTTGACTTTTACTGCAGATTTATGACGGGATATAAGTCTGTCAACAAATTGCACGATTCCACATATTCCCTTATCTAGTCTTTTAACTTTCTTTCCTTTGAGGTACATATATTTAAGAGTCTTATGAAATCTCTCTAGATGCATATCAGTATTAATACCAGCATGGAGTCTTTAAGCATATGCCCAATTTTCTTTGAAGTAATTGATACAATCTGTAACATCTGGATCATCACATTGGTTTAGGAAATTGAACAGCTTTCTACGTAAAGCTTGTTGATCTACCTCATGTAAAATACTATGCAACTGGTTATGAACTTCATTCTGAAATAGTGATGAAAATATGAAAGACTGTATATTATGACTAAATTTTATAGAAGAATACCTACCTACCGATTGGTAACTACCACTACCAGAAGATGAATCTTCACCGTGGATCTTCTGATGGTTCGTGAAATTATTTTTATCACTAAAGTTCTTTCTACAATGGCAGTTATAATTATATTTCGCTGCATTTTTGTACAAGTTAGGAGCGATTTCAGTAGTTTCATCTCTGTGAAAATTCCTGGCGTGTCAAACTTAATTGATATGTTGGAATTGCAAAACACCTTGCCGCATTTATAACACAGACTATTCATTTCTGCTGATTGGGGGGTTTCAAAACGTGAACTTTATATACGAAAATCCGCTTTGCGTTAATTTAATTAAATTTGAATTTTGACATTCAGGAACATATGACCGCGCACATCATAACTCCCACTTCCCACTACAGATGGCAGCACATCAGGGATAAATGACAAATGAAGGTTCATTT
Organism: Coccinella septempunctata; assembly: GCF_907165205.1. NCBI lineage: Eukaryota > Metazoa > Arthropoda > Insecta > Coleoptera > Coccinellidae > Coccinella > Coccinella septempunctata. The sequence continues at coordinate 5,086,723 of NC_058194.1, read as the reverse complement.
GTAAAGCACAGGAAATAGACGCTAGTCATTACAATACGTTGCTCCTGATAGGACTCCACAGCAGACTGCACTTTACAAATCTGTTAAATCTGAGTTGGATAAACGCTGCGGGTGAATCAAATCTTCGTATAAGTTATATATCCGGGATTCCATCTGTGGTGGAATCGAGTTCGAAAAACTAAGCATGCCCAACCGGTTTATTTCTGCTGATCTGTCCCATAAACCAATTGAGGTTACAATTTTTTATCAGAATTGTAGAGGCCTCAACACTAAGTTATCACCATTTTTCTGATCAGCATGTGAATATACGTATGATATAGTCTGTATAACTGAGACATGGCTTGGTGACTCGGTTTTTGATGGTGAATTGTTTCCTCCAGGATATAAAGTAGTGAGATGTGATAGACAGTTTGGTAGGGTTGATAGATCTCGTGGTGGTGGAGTCCTGCTGGCCGCTTCTGAGAGTACATCTTTCAGTATTATAGATGGAGCATTTTTAACCGATCGTGTCCCGTTGATAGATGTGGTTTTGTGTCGTTTTACTGAGCCCTGTCCTTTTATTGCCTGTGTAGTTTACATTCCGCCTGATATTACTGCTTTTCATCTGGAAACTTTTACAACTGCATTGGAGTTGAGATTCCCTGGAGAGACTATGTTCCTTGTTGGTGACTTCAATTGCCCTGACTTTGTTGATTCTAATTGTGGTCCCAAATCAATTCTTTTGCGGAATCTATGCGATCTCCTGGATCTGCGGCAGTGCAGCTCAGTTCGGAATGAGGACCTCAGGCTGCTAGACTTGGTTCTAGCGAGCAGGAACTTTGAGGTGTCAGTCATCCGTTCTGACTCGCCTTTTGTTCCTGAGGACCCCTACCATCCTGCTTTGAGTATGGTCCTTACTGTGGAGTCTTCCAGGCGTCGGGTGAATTTTCCGAGGAAGGATAATTCATTCTATAACTTTAAAAGAGCTGATTACTCTTCTTTGTCTACGGCAATCAACTCCGTTAATTGGGATTTTATAGCAGAATTCGATAATGTCGATGAAGCTTTGGATTTCTTCTACAGAAAACTTTTTGAGATTCTGGATGAACTTGTTCCTAAAAAGACTAACTCTTTGGCAGAGCCTAGCTTCCCTGTTTGGTTCACAGGAAAATTAAAGCATATCATTGGCCTAAAGAATTATTACAGAGTGAAGTGGCGTAATACTGGTCTAGAAAAATATTTCGTTGAGTTCAAACGATTGAGAGCGTTGGTCAAGTCTGAAATTGATTTGGAGTACAAGTATCTGTCTGAAGTGCAGAGCCAAATAAGATCAAATCCATCTTCACTCTGGAAATATTTAGCTCGAAGAAAGGGTTACACTAGAGTACGTGGAGTTTTTCATTCTGATGAACGTCTTTATGACGATCCCAGAGAAATTGTTGATTTGTTTGGAGCTCATTTTTCTGGGGTTAATGGCCTGAATGCGCATGGGGTTCATAATACTGATGATTCAACTAACCTTCCACCAGTTTTCATCCCATCAGTGTCCGAGGATGAGATAAAGTCCATAATGGAGAAGTTTCCTGATCGATTGACATCCGGTGACGATCAGCTTCCCTCTGTGTTCTTGAGGGAGTGTAGCTCTGCACTGGCCGTGCCCCTCCACCGTTTATTTTCCGTTAGCCTTAATACTTTTACCTTCCCTAGGTGATGGAAGAGAGCTAGGGTAATTCCGGTGTTCAAAAAGGGTGACTCGTCTTCTGTGGAAAATTATAGACCTATTTCCATTTTGTCGAACTTTGCCAAAGTATATGAAGAGGTTCTGCATTCAAGCATCTACCACCATATTAAACAACGTTTATCATCAGCACAGCATGGTTTTGTCCGGGGGAGGTCGACTGTAACTAACCTAGCCACAATTTCGCAAGTCATAGCAGAGTCCCTTGATGATGGAGGTCAGGTCGATGTGATCTATACAGATTTCTCACGTGCCTTCGATACCGTTGACCATAATTTGCTTTTGAAAAAGCTAGCATCATTTGGTTTTACTCCTAATTTTGTGAAGTTGATTCATTCCTACTTAAGTGGTAGAACTAATTATGTATTCTATAATGGATTCAGATCTTTTGAATATGAGCTCAAGTTTGGTGTTCCTCAGGGATCTAACCTCGGACCATTGTTGTTTGTAATTTTCATTGATGACCTTTTATGCTCTCTCAATTGTGGGGCTCTAGCCTATGCTGATGATCTGAAGCTTTTCATGAGAATATTTGGAATTAATGACCAGTTACTTCTTCAGTCAAGTTTGGAGTTGGTTCGCGGTTGGTGCTTGCGGAATGGACTTATTTTAAATTTGAAGAAGTGTTTTAAAGTTACTTTCACCAATAAGGCGCACCCGCTAGCTTTTGCTTATCACATTGGGAATGATCTTATTGCGGTAGGTGATCGTTTTCGTGACCTGGGAATTTGGTTTGACAGTGAGCTGAGTTTTGTTCCACATGTTGAAGATCTGTGTGCATCTGCTTGTAGATCATTGGGTTTCCTGTTCAGGAGCTTCCGTGAGCTCGACGATCTGTCTGCTCTCAGAAGTGTTTACATCTCACTTGTTCTCAGTAGGTTGGAATACGCTAACATAATTTGGTTCCCAATTTATGCCACGCATCTTACATCCATTGAGCGGATTCGTAGGAAGTTCCTGAAATATGTGGAATATAGGAAGACAGGCATTTATCCTGAGCGTGGTGCTGATCTTTCAAGCATAGCGAGGGAGCTAAGGCTTTCAACCTTAATTGAACGTCAGGTTCAGCAGTGTGCGAGATTCGCCCAAAAACTTTTGAGTGGAAAGATTGACTGCCCATTCCTTCTCTCTCGGGTAAACATCCACGTCCCAAGAATGGCTGCCAGGGGTTCTCCGATGTTTAGTCTGCCCACGCCTCGGACCAACATTCTCCAGCGGGCACCAGTATATCGGCTTTGTGATTGTGCTAATAAAGTTAAAATTGGTCTATTATAGTTGTGTGCTTTTTTTTTTCTCAGATAAATTATTGTATATAGGTGCTTGCCATTTCATGTCGTTTTGCTTATGGGGAATTCACATGTATTTTTCTTTGAGTTTATGTAATTTGTTACCCTGTTACTGGGAATTTTCCTGTTGGGTAAATAAAGTTATGACTTTAGCCTTGCGGCTTTCATACTCCTCTCCAGAGGAAATTTCACTTATCCCAGATATCTCAGATATCAAAAGGATTAAGCTCTGTTGGAACCTTTTCCAGGTTTTCGGGCTCGTAGTGGTGGTCGGGTCCGGGTCGCTCCTCGCCTCCCTGCTGTAGGTTGGATTCCTGCTCCACCCGCACTTCCTGTCGGAGCAGACGGTGTTCCTCTGAATTTCCCATGTACTTGCGTACAGTTCTCGCCGTTCCCAGCAGTACCGCCTTCTGCATGACTTTATATATATTTTCGTCCAACTGAAGCTTCTTCAAGTTCTCTAGCAGTTTCTTCGGTATCAGGCCTGTAGATGATATGACAATAGGGATGGTCTTGATATCTTTCAGCTTCCACTGTCTCCTGGTTTGTTCCTCGAGATCTCTGTACTTTGAAATTTTTTCAGTGTGCCTATCTAGAAGATTGTTATTATTTGGAATCGCCACATCGATGAATAGTGCTCTGTCCTCATCCTTATTGAGCAATATGAGGTCTGGTCTATTGTGGGTTATTTTCCGGTCTGTGAGAACCGTGCGATCCCAGTAGAGCTTGTGATGTTCATTTTCCAATACAGCATCTGGATGGTAATTGTAATAAGGAACCTTTTTCGAACTCAGAAGTTGGTGTTTCAGTGCCAATTCTTGGTGAAGAATCTTGGCAACGGCATCATGTCTATTTTTGTACTCCGTGCCCGCGAACTTCTGACATCCCCCGGTGATGTGCTGGATAGTTTCATGTGTCGCACAGCCATAACGACAGCTATCGTCCGCCACTGAGGCATCCTTGGCGATGTATTTCATGTAAATGATTATTATTATTATTATTATTATTATTAATATTTCATTTTAGAGACCGATCATCGGCCTTTAACGAGTATCTTTTCACCTAATGAAGCCATTCCCCAGTTCTCAGCAAACCGATTGCATCGATGGGCTGTGATTTTGTCGAATTATAATTAAACGATTAAATTCGTGAAATCTGAAAATAATTTAGCAGACGGTTTATCAAGTCTACCCATACATAGCGATAATGAACACATGGTCGATATACAGATACAGATACAGAGTACGACTATGTTAATTTTATTGACGAGGCAGCCGAATATTCGGTGGCATTTCAAGATGTTCAAGACGCAATGAGAAAAGATAAATTCTTTAAAAAATTATTCATTGCATTCAAAATAATTCTTGGCCATCTTATTGTTATGATTTGGATAAATTCAAACCATTTATTAGAAAACGATTCGAGTTATCAGTAAATTCCAGTTGTATTTTTTGGAATAACAGAATTTTCATACCGAAAAAACTGAGATTTAAATGTCTTCAAAATTTACACGCAACACATCTAGGTACGTCAAAAATGAAAGGAATCTGGTGGCCAAAAATGGACCAAGATATAGAAAAAATCACACAAAATTGTGAAAATTGCTGTTTGTTGAGTTCTAGTCCGGCGAAAGCTGAATTATCGACTTGGCCATGGCCGAAAAACCTTGATTAAAATTACACATTGATTTTTGTGGACCTTTTCGAAATTTATATTTTTTACTAGTAGTGGATGCTCATTCCAAATGGATAGAGGCCATGCACAGACTAACTTCACAGGCATCCATTAATGTTTTGAGAGAAGTTTTTTCTAGATTTGGACTTCCTAAAATGATTGTGTCAGATCAGGGAACGCAGTTCGAGTCGCATGAATTTCAAGCGTTTCTGAGAGCGAACAACATCGAACATTTGACAGGTTCTGCTTATCATCCTCAGTCAAATGGGAAGGCGAAAGGGGGAGTGAAAGTAATAAAAAACGGTTTAAAGAAATGTTTATTCGACAACACAAGTAAAGATGTAGATTTTGTACTCGCAAATTTCTTATTTGATTATAGAAACTCGATACATTCCACTACCGGAGTAACACCGTCTGAAATGTTATTCAGACATGAGATTAGGACACGTTTCAGTTCTTTATTACCTGATACAGAGAACGTAATGAAAAAGGTTTTGAAAAATCAAGAGACGCAGAAATCATATTTCCGGAGAAACAGGAAAGAATTCTTCAAAATTAATGATAATGTGTTGGTCGAGATTTACCGATCAAACAAGGAATTCTGAGAACCCGGAATAGTATAAAGTAAATGCTCTAACAAAATGTATAATGAGAAATTAGAAAACGGAGGATTCATGAAACGTCATTTAGACCAATTAAAAAGGTTTCATAAATTCTCTTTGCCGGTCACAAATATTGAAGAAGAAATATCCTCCTATAGAGTTTTCCAAGAATCGTGATACCAGACCAAAACGAAATAGGAAAATACCTGATAGGTTGGGATACCAGTAAACATTGTTGTTTCTTATTCAGTTATAATTGAAACTTATGTTATGTATCGTTAGGTATAAAAGTGTGTATATAGAATTTCAGTTGTTCATCTTGTTTCAAATTTGGGGATATATAGCCATATATACTGTTACTGTTATATACTTTTTTTTTGTACATATGTAGATAAGAACATGTGAGATGGAAATAGATAGAGTGTATTCAGTGTAAAATAAGATCTAGTAAAATAAAGTGCATTTCCAAATAATCTGATTAATCTCCACAAGTACATACTTGCATTCTCTTGCAAAATCAAGAGATATAACAAAAACTAAAGAGGAAGTTGAGGTGAGTAAACATAGTAAACTATAAGAGTTTGCGAAATCATGTGTATATGTTGTAACGGGTTTACCTCGTTGTACTCGAGCGCCAGCTATACTTTGAGGGAGAATAGCAAACCTACCCTACCCTGGCAGCCACTAGCCGGAGACAGGGTTCCCTGGTGTCTAGGGTGTTAGCGACGCCCAATGATAGTCAAAATCAACGTATACAACTTTTATTTGTCCACTCGTAAAAAAAAAGGGAACACAAGTGGCACTATTACAAAATTCGTACAGTGACTCGAAATCAGTGAGATTTACAGGGCAAAACAGACGGAATAACACGGGATCCGATCTCAAACGTTATACGGGGGTTAACGGACTTGTTCGCCAGCCAGAACCTGAGAGTGCCTTCGGTACCCCCCGGGTATCCACACCAGCAGGGTACGTTAATGACAGTAGGGGTGGAACTCAGACTCTGGTATAAGAAGGGTAGAAATGGAGGCTGAAGTTCCAATATTATATAAGAAAAAATAACGGAGTGTCGTCTTACCTCTGGTTTGGCCACTTGCACTCGCAAATCGGAACGGTGAATAGTAATAAAAGAAAAGAAAACTGGAGTTCTGTTCGTAAGACAAAAAAAAAACTGAAAGGAATATTCTAATGATTGGCGGCCGGTACTAATCGTAGGTAAAAACACTATCTGACAGCAATTCGGTGAATCAAAGTCGAAATCGTAGGTGAAATGGCCTGCGAGGGAACATCTGATTTTATACCCACAGGGGGGGGGTGCGGATGTTTTATAGGGTGCGACATCGTTTTAAGGAAATAAAAACGGTACGGTATGTTTACAATTCCGAACGATGTCGGAATCCTGAATTGGATATTGAAAATATTTCTCGGAAAATTAATTCAAAACAAAATTATTTAAAAATGAAAACTAAAATAATTATTCTAAAATGAAGGGGTAGGTTTGAAAACTACCCATTCGTTACATCCCCGGGGCTTCGGTTGAAAAATTGAATCCACGATGAAATAGGGGATTAAATTTTTCACGGTGAAATCTACTGAGTCCGGTTAACGGTTTGACTATTCACGGCAAGACGATTGAGATCGGATTTACATCAAACAAGTTCACCTAATCTACTCCAGGTGGCGTATACTCGGCTAATGCTATCTCGGTTGCTCCCACTCTATGGTCCGCGTTGACGGCGCGCTTCGATGGTGCTGTCGAAGTTCTGTGTTCTATCAGCTAACCTCCAAAGTCCAATTGTCAAATTTCGCCGGGCGGCTCCAAACCTCGACCTCCACTTCCATCGGTGAAAGAAATGCCGGAAAATAGTGGAAACAGTGCAGGACGGAATCTTCATTTCGATTTGTCATTCGTTGTGTTATTTCTGAACCATTTTAGGGTGGACTTCGCAAAGCCGGCTCCATGCACATGTCATGGGGGTTAACAGTTGCCAATATCATCCAACCAGGGTAGTTTGGAATACCAGACAGCGTCGTTGGCTGCCCTTGTGATGGTGGCGAAACCCCAAAAAAAAGTCTTCTAAAAAATTCCGGCGGACGGCACTAAGTAAGCAATCGCAGATCAAAGTCAATCGTAACTAGCAAGTCGACGGTCGGGAAAATAAATCTTAAGTGAAGTGGCCTGCGGGGGAGCATCTGATTTTATACCCACAGGGGAGCGCGGAAATCAGATGTGCCCGACAGTCGAAATTCGGTAAAATATGCGTCGATGAAGACGTCTTAATTTCGACTTATCTGTGCTAGCGAACAAAAAACTCGGTTATCTTCCAATTCAGGATGTTTTATACGGTGCGACATCGTTTTTAGGAAATTAAAAACGGAATAAAAACGGTGCGCTATGTTTACAATTCCGAACGATGTCGGAATCCTGAATTGGAAATTGAAAATATTTTTCTCCAAAGTTAATTCGAAAATAAAATTACTTGACAGTGAAAACTAAAAGATTCTTCTGAAATGAGGGAATAGGTTTTAAAACCCATTCTCTCATTACATCCCCGGGGCTTCGGTTGAAAAACTGAATCCACGATGAAATAGGGGATTAAATTTTTCACGGTGAAATCTACTAAGTCCGGTCAACGGTTTGACTATTCACGGCAAGACGATTGAGATCAGATTTACATTAAACAAGTTCACCTAATCTACTCCAGTTGGCGTATACTCGGCTAATGCTATCTCGGTTACTCCCACTCTATGGTCCCGTTGACGTAGGTCCGCTTCAGTGGTGCTGTCGAAGTGCTGTGTTCTATCAGTCGGGCGGCTCCAAACCTCGACCTCCACTTCCATCGGTGAAAGAAATGCCGGAAAATCGTGGAAACAGTGCAGGACGGAATCTTCAAAGTGAGTTCCATTTCGATTTGTCATTCGTTGTGTTATTTCTGGACCATTTCAGGGTGGACTCCGCAAAGCCGGCTCCGGGCACATGCCATGGGGGTTAACAGTTGCCAATATCATTCAACCAGGTTAGTTTGGAACATCAATGGGCGTCGTTGACTCCCCTTGTGACTTTGGTGAACTTCCCCGAGAGTGTTGGAATCGGCGGCAGTTGTAGGTTGCATAAAAATGAGAGAAAAGCATTTAGTATACTGATACCCTGGAGCAGAGGGACAACAGGGTGTACGGTGGAATTTCGGAAGAAACGGTAAGTACGATCGGCAATTTTAATAAGGAGATACAAATGTAATGTCCTATTTCACTTACCATTCAGGCCAGTTTGTAATATCGGTGTGAGCGGTGTCAGCCTTCTATTGCTATTTTCTATTCGGTTATTGTATTTAACAGTGACACAGGGGTGAAATAGAGACAGACAGGACGGGTGTATCTCACTTGTTATTATCGGTCCCACAATTAATACAAAAAAATTGAATTAACGGTAACGGTTCCTGTTTTTCCAGTGAATTAACGGAATTTTCTGTTGTAGGTATTGTGGGATACCACTTACCCACTGGATGACAGTCAGACGGCCCTGTTTGGTGGTAATAAAGCTGCACAGAACAAGCAAAACTGTACGGAACAGAATCTTTCAACACTGGCAGACCAGGTCAGATCCATCGGTTATGGTGGAATCGCGGAAATATGGGTATGTACATTTTGTCAGTTAATAATGAGATACAAGTATAAGGCTCTATTTCACTCACCTGGGCACTTATTCGGTGAAAGCAGCGGTAGTACCCCATTACTAACCTACTTGCGGTGATGAATATTATTTTTAACGGTCACAGAGGAGTGAAATAGAGTCAGACAGAACGGAAGTATCCCATTTATTATCGGTGCATGCTATAATATAACGGTACGGTTGATTTTTATTTCGGTAGATATACAGTGTACTTACTAATGATCAGACGGATGGAACGGTTTTAAATCCTTAACATGGATATTGGTGATTTTTTTACCACTGTCATCTTTCAGGTCATAAACAACGGGTGAAATCACCTTCACAACGGTATACGGACCAGAGAACTTCGGAGCCAACTTGGCTGCAAAGCTATCAACGGCGAATGACAACGGATTAGAACGGCGCAGAACTCTATCACCGACATGGAAACGAACTTCTCTTCGACGGAGGTTGTAATGGTGAGCTTGCCGCTCAAATGCACGGTACAACCTGGTATTGACAAACTCATAGGTCTCCTGAAGATGACGGATTTGTTCTGTACGGTGAGTAAGATTTACTCTACTTTCTTATGGGCTTCTGTTAGTCTCCTCGGTGTCTTCGTCTTGGGTGTTTGACGAGTAGATTGCCTTTGGAACTGTTAATTCCCTTCCATAGTTCAGAAATGCCGGTGTGAATCCTGTAGATTCTTGTTTTGCGGTATTCAGGGCGAAAGTTAGTTCACCTAATTTCTCATCCCAAGTACGGTGGTCGGCTTCACAGAACTGACCTATCATAGTTTTCAACGTACGATTGGCTCGTTGTACGGAGTTGCACTGTGGTGTATACGGAGGGGTGAAACGGTGAGCAATGTTTAGCTCTCGGAGACTGTTTTTGAACAGTCTACTCTCATACTGCACCCCGTTGTCAGATATCACCAGATTCGGACAGCCATATCGGAGTATAACTTGTTCATACAGGGCTGAGTAAACGGTTTTAGCGGTGGCTTTCCGCAACGGACGGCATTCAACCCACTTCGTGAAACGGTCCTGCATCACCACTACGTAAGAATTTCCCTTCTTGGAACAGGGAAGTGGCCCAATCACATCTGTACAGACCTGTTGGAACGGTGCATCAGTCATTCTATGTGTTTGCATTTTTCCAGGCGTCTTCTGTTGTGGTACTTTGTACCTTTGACAGGATGGGCAGTTTCTTACGTATTTTGCGACATCTCTGAACATCCCTGGCCAGTAATAATTCCGGGCTAGCCGAGAGATGGTTTTGGAGTTTCCCAGGTGACCAGCTTATTCCGAATCGTGATTTTCTTTCAGGACCTCCAGTCCTCCAGTGGGTACACAGAGCTTCCATGGTTGTCCGGATCCAACTTCAGTAAAGTCGGAAGAGTCCCAGAAGTGACGATACATTTTCCCATCCTCAACGGCGTAGTCAGGGAAATCTTCTGGGTCTCTTTGTACCTCTTGGAGCTTTTTGTTGTACCAACTGCAGCGAACTTCGACGTCGGCAAGGCATACGGAATCTACAGACGGTAACGGGTTTCGGGACAGACTGTCGGCGACTTTGTTCAGGGCACCTTTCCGGTATTGGACTTCAAAGTCGAATTGCTGAAGGAAAACGGCCCATCGAGCAATTCTTCCGGACGGTGACTTGATGGAATTCAGCCATTTCAGACTCATGTGGTCGGAAATTACGGTGAAATGAAATCCTTCCAGGTATGGTCGCAGTTTCTCTATCGAGAAAACAATGGCGAGACATTCCTTTTCGGACACGGAGTAATTCATTTGCTTCAGTTGACTCATAAACTTTGGACCAATCTGCACCGCTGAGTCTGTTCTTAAAATCTGCCCTATTGCATTCATTGAATACTCTCCTGAGAACAAAATCATTGATTTTCAGATAGGGGTAACTGACACTCTGTGCAGAGTGATCGGAAATTTGGTTATGATGAACATTTGCTACATACTCTTTCTCTCGATTCACAAAAATGTTGTCAATAAGGGACTTTGAGGTGTTCGTAATTCTGGTGTAATCATTAATAAGTGGGTACAAATTGTAAGAGCTCAATAGGGAAAATAGGAGATCTTTTTCTTTATTTTTATCATTTTTGTGCATATGGATATTGAAATCACCTACCAGGATGATATGGACCAATGAAGATATGACCAATGAAAGAAACCAGACCCACCAGAATCCTCTCCAGACAACTCAAAAAATCGTCTACTACTTCACCAGGAGTGTACAGACACAGAACGATGGTCTTCTCACCATTGATGTTGAATTCACAAGCACTGCATTCACAGATTCCTAACTTTGATAATTCAGTGATTTTTGAAAGCCTCTTGAAGTTTATACCATGCCTCAAAAAAATGGCAGTTCCCCCATGTTGGTTTTCAACTTGACGACATACAGCCTCAGCCAAATAGAAATCAGCAATACCATAATTTGTTAACTGGGTTTCAGTCTTCCAGTGCTCCGTGACACAGAGAATTATACAGTCAGAGAAATCATGCAGGAATTTCTCCAGTCTGTTAACACAATTGACAATTGACTGCACATTTTGATGAAATATCGTTGCTTTTTTTACCATAATGCTTTTCTCCTTCCGCTGGGTATCTGACTGAGATTCAGAGTGTTCTATAAAAAATTTGCACCTTCTTGGAGTAGGTCTTTGTGTTTTGAAAAATCAAAACGTTTTATGCCAACGCCGGATGGCCAAAACTCGAGTTTGTAGAGTTCCTCTTTCTTTTCAAGTGGGGCAGACAAGACAAATCTTTTGAGTCGGTTCTCCTCTGAAGGAATTTCTTTTACCATTATTTCCACTTCTTGAAATCCCTCCTTGGTAGATAGATACTCTTCGATAATTTCAGTCGTTGTACTTCTTTTCACTGTGTAAATATACAACCATACTTTTCTCTCTTGACCTGAGAAACCTTTACTCTGCTTTCCTGTTCCGATGTTTTTCCTGACCTGTTTCATTTTTTTGTACGTAACTTTAGTAAAATTAGGAAAGAAAGAATATATTGGGAGTGTTGGACACTGTTTATTATCTATTGTTCACTGTGTAACAATGCCGACGTTTCGAAACAAATCGTTTCTTTTTCAAGGCTAGTTACGAGAACAATATTGTACGCTTTTTAAAAACATTAGGATTCAACAAAGAAATCAAAATCTCCTGGAGAGCAGACATACAATCCCATCACTTTATCCGTTTCTATATTTATCTATAAATAAATATAGATAAATAAATATATTTATCTATAAATAAATATAGAAACGGATAAAGTGATGGGATTGTATGTCTGCTCTCCAGGAGATTTTGATTTCTTTGTTGAATCCTAATGTTTTTAAAAAGCGTACAATATTGTTCTCGTAACTAGCCTTGAAAAAGAAACGATTTGTTTCGAAACGTCGGCATTGTTACACAGTGAACAATAGATAATAAACAGTGTCCAACACTCCCAATATATTCTTTCTTTCCTGATTCTAATACAATGGATGATAACCAAGTTACTATTTAGTAAAATTATTATCTTCGTTTGTTGTCTGTTCTTGTTGACTGGAGTTTTGATTTGTTTGCATTGTCTGTCTTTGCTTACTCCTACTGTCAAAGACATTTAGGTTAGTTTTTTGAGGCATCTTCTGTGAACCTCGATTTATTTCTGTAATGGGGTTCATTTTCACCGCCATTTGCGCCATCTTCTGTGTATTATTGGAGACAACTTCGGCGTAAGAAACGGATTCTACTTCACTCGCATTTATTGGTTCTTCTATTATTGGTATGTTTATATGAGTTTTTTCCGTTGTATTTACCTCTGTTTTTTTACTATATTTTTCTTCCAACAATTGGATTTTATCCATGAGAAGACCATTATTTTGTTTCAAAATATTGTTTTTGTCTCTTGATTCATCCAATAACTCCTGAAGGTATTTCACTTGGAGAATGAGCGTTTCTGTTGTATTTCCATTTGATCCGGCGTCATATTGTATATCGGCACCGTCACAGCACAGGATTTTGTTGCCACTTAAATGTTTTATTTTTGAATTCCTCTTTGCACAAGCTTTGTGGAAAATCGAAAAACACCGAATACAAACTTTTAATTTGCAGTTTTTCGTCGAACAACACTTCATAAATTGTTCATTACATTCGTTTCTATCGGAAGCGTCCGATAACACGTCTTCTTCTTCCGCGGCCATTATTTGAATGTACCATATAGGTTTTCAAACTTCTTTAATTCTTCTTTCATAAATGCCTCCAGCTCCTGTTTCTGAGACTCCGCCAACTCCAATAGGTGTTCTTCGGCGGTGTGAACTTCTGCGGTGGTTTCGACGGGAGTCATCGGTTTCGAGATCAGTCGGCCTTCCAGAAAGCACTCGGCGGTACTGAGATTTACGGAAAACTTGAAAGTCGACAGAACATCCATCCCCAGAATGATGTCAACCGGTAAGTTTGGGACCAGTAAGAATTTCAATTCAGGCAGTGTGTAATCGGAAATTTGCACGGTGGTGGTGTACAGTTTCGGTGTGCCGGTGGTTTGTCCGTTCGCTATTACTGCGAAACTGTTGTGCATTGTTTGTCCTGTGATTCCTTTACTTTCACACTGATGGGATACGGCCTGACTTCAGAAACTCCTGGTCGCTCCGGTATCTATCAGTGCTCGGAAGTGTGTGCCGGCTATTCTGACCTCTACTAACGGACGGTTATCATTACAGGTAGTCGGTACCAGTAGAGTCAGGATTCCGGGAGATGTGGTCGACTCCGCCTCCAATCTCCCCTTCAGTTTCCCGAACACGGACAGTCTCGTGAGAGAATGTTTTCCCTCCGGCATCGAGAACAGAAGATTTTCGGTGGCCTGCGATATTCTCGACGCATGTGGCCATATCCACCACATCGGAAACACTGTGTCTGGAAGGACACTCTCCTCCCTGAAGGTGGTTCCGTCCGGTCAGCGGGGCTATTTTCGGCTGGACGGCGGGGTGGCGGTGTTGCAGGTCTGGATCGACCTTCGGACCTGTCTTCAGAAGTCGGGCGGTGAGATTCCTGTTGCTGGACTATTGATTCTCTGGACCTGGGTGGCTTTGGACGGCTTTCCCCCGGCGGAGAAAGTCGTGTCTGGTTGGCTGTCGACGGAACTGATTCCCTGTGGTCAGTTTGGCGAATCTGTTCTCCGGTATCCATAGAAAAGCTTGCTTGATATCGGTTCAGTTGACGGGGACTGTACGTCAGGTGAGGTTCTTCCACAAAACCTGGTTTGGAGGGTGGCCGGGTGTACTGGCTCATCTGCCACTGGATCAGTTCAAAAACTTTTCCCTTACGGAGAAGTTCATCATAAGTCTTGGTCTCCTGGAAGGCCAAGGCTTGCTGTAAGGGCGGGATCAACCCCTGTCGGATAAGCCGGATCTGCTCCAACTCAGATGGTTTTGCATAGGTGAGTTTCTTTTCTCTTTCTTTTCTTTTTGTTTTCTCCCTTTTTCGTCTTTTTGTAGATTCATTCCCGGCAACGGGATGCAGCAATGAATGAATGAATTCTGGAATAAGTTCTGCATCCGGGTAACATATAGGAGCAACTTTTCTTCAGGGCCTTGTGTTCGCCTTTTTATTTCCTCCAACAGATTCTCCTCGTAGTTAACTGGCAGAAATGCTTCTTTCAGTTGGTTGCTAAAATCCTCCCAATCCTCGAAAGTACCTCTCCTGGGAATGAACCAATCCCTCGCATCCTTTCGTAGTAACTCATAAACTGATTCAAAAACTTGTTCCAGGGATACTTTACGAGATTCAGCCAGTCTCTCCACTTCTTCAAGAAATCCGGTTACACTATCGCAGAATTGAATTTCTTGAGAGAGGCATTGAAAACTAGACAAAGTGAGGGAGAGCCCAACCTCACTATAAAATACGTAAATGGTTCCCCCGCAATTCTCAGTCTGCCGCAGAACAGGGGTGGCTGGCCAGACCCCATCTACTTTAGACATCCTCCTCGTCTCGGATCCTAATATTGTCTCTGAACTGAATTATCTTCCACCCTTTCGAAGGTCGGACCGCGATCACTACCGAAATTCAGATCTTCATGCCTATACCAAAAAATTTATCCAAAAAGCCAGTTACCAGAATCAATTATAGTGAACTCTAATCTTTCTTGTTGCAGACCGATTGGGACCTTCTCCTAGCTGAGGAGGATAGTATCGACTCAATGTGAACCACAATCTCCGACACAATCAACAGAGCCCTATCTGCAAACTCCAGGACGGTGGTCATCAAAACTAACCCAGCTAAACCATGGATCGATAAGCACACGTTGAGGCTTGTTAGATGCAAGAAATCGTTGTGGCAAAGATACCTGAGAACCAGATCTACCCAGAATTATGTCATTCACCGCAAATACTCCAACTTTGTATCGACATCCCTTCTACAATCGAAAAGAAACTTTTAGAACAAGCTAGCCTCATCCAGAAACAAGAAGAAGTTTTTCAAGTATGTCCGTTCCTCCTTGAACAGCAAAGTCGCGGCTCCAGTGGTCAGAAATCTATCTGGTCAGCTGAGCTCTAGTCCGACGAAAACGGCAGATATAGGTACTTGCCGATTCGTTAAAAACATCATTCTCCTCTGAGCCGCAGGGACCCTTGCCCACCCCACAGACCCCTCGGTCTACCGCACTACTGTCTGACATCTTCCTTACTGAAGAAATGTTCGAGAAATATCTTTCCAACGTACGGACCTCCTCGGCGCCAGGACCTGATAAGATCTCTCTATATCTGCTTCACCGATGCGCAAAGGCACTGGCTCGTCCCCTTTATATTCTTTTTAGGAAGTCGATGTCGTCCTCTTCCCTCCCTTCTGAATGGTTGTCAACACTAATTACCCCAATCTTCAAGGACCGAGACAAAACCTCTCCAAACAATTACCGCCCGATAAGCCTGCTCTTCTCAGTTTCTAAGATCCTGGAAAGAATTATTTGCGACCAACTACTAGAATATTGCTCAGTCAATGATATTATTCTTGTAGAACAACACGGCTTTGTCCCTGGGCGTTCAACAGTTACCAACCTACTCACCTGTATTTCCGACTGGATCAAGGCGTCCGACCGCTCCGTTCCTGTTGATGTCGTCTTTTTGGATTTTTCCAAGGCATTTGACCGTGTCCCTCATCGCCGTCTGATTTCGAAGGTGCAACACCTGGGAATCGGAGTTAAACTGCTTTCCTGGTTCGAAGCTTTCCTGTTGCGCAGATCATATCGTGTCAAAGTGGGCGAAAATATATCTTCTAACGATACCCATGTCGTGTCGGGCGTCCCTCAGGGCTCGGTGCTAGGACCTATCCTATTCCCGCTCTACACTTCAGACTAACCACGCATTTTAGTGTCTCCCTCCTCCTTCTTTGCTGATGACTCCAAACTCTACAACTACCCACCCATGTGCTCTCAACAACTCCAAAGAGATCTCAACAGCATTTCCCAGTGGTGCCGTCATTGGTTAATACCCCTCAACTTGGAAAAGTGTGTAGTTCTACACATAGGTAAAAATAACCCAAAGAGCCGATACACTTTGGAGGGAGTCACGATTCGTGAGGGGAAACAAGTGTGGGGATTCTCACTCTTCTGAGCTCGAGACCCACTAAAAACCCTTAACTGTTTCTTGAATATTGTTTTGGTGCATTTGCCTATAAACCGTTCATCTTTTAGTCGATTGTCTTCTCGCACACTATAGTGCTGGGATTTATGTGTTCATCCTCTAATGGATAACACTTTCTTGGATTTTTCAACAAGTTTATGTTCTTATTTTAATCTCTTCTTAATTGATCTCTTGGTCTCCTTCGGTAAATTCGCATTCTCTTTTTGTCTTCCTCTAGGTCGTAGTCCACTAGTCTCCCGAGTTCTTGATTCGGATGGTTTTTCGCTGTTTCGAACACTTTCTCTGCTTTTCTGTTCATGAATTCCGTTATGGTTTCCCATTTTAGGTCCCTATAAAGCTGTCTATTCCTGACAAACCAAGGTGCATCTATTGCACATCGTAGCAGCTTGTTTTCAGTTGCCTGAATTCTTTTGATGTGGCTCTTTGCCGCGAAACCCCAGGCAACTGATCCATAAGTCAGTTGAGGCCTAGCAACGGCTTTTATTATCCTCAATTTTGTCTCTTTAGACATGTGGCTCCTTTTTCCTATTAGAGAATAGAGTCTATTCATCGCTGCTTTCGTTTTGTCGATTGCTTGTTTCATATGACTTTCCAAGTAAGTCCTTTGTCAAGCGTTATTCCTAAATATGTGTCTTCATTTTTCCAGTCTTTTTCTTCGCCGTCAACTTCTAGATTCGCTGTGGGTAGCAGTCTTCTCTGCTGTAGTAATATAGCTGGGCTCTTTTGTCCATTGAGCTTGATTTTCCACTTTATGCACCAGTCATTTGTTTCGTCAATCGTTTCTTGTAGAACTTGTTCTATTACTTATGGGTTACGGTGTCGAGTTGCTATGCCTGTGTCGTCAGTATATAACGTTAGCATGGTTCTTGGATTCTTCGGAATATCGTGAATGTATATATTGTACAGAAGTAGCCTAAGTACTGACCCTTGGGGTACTTCAGCCTCTATATCTCTTGTTGTGGAGCATTCTCCTTCCATTTTCACGTGAAATCTTCTATTTTTGAGATGATTCCGGATCAACTTGCATATTTTGATCGAATATCCAGCACATCTCATCTTATATATTCATATATTCAAGCCATACTCTGTCGAATGCTCTGGCCAAGTCTACACTGAGGAATATCTTGAGGTTACAATGTGAAATTACCCACAGGACTGGTTACAGTTACACAGTTGGATTATTTTTTTCACAACTAATATCTGGATGTTTCTACAAGGGTGTTGCGAAATTTCAATGAAAATGTAAAACTATCATGTATATTTACAGTGAATATGAAATTTACAGAAAATATGTGTTAATTCTCTGTGATATCCCAAGGGTTGTAATATTCACCTGAAAAATTACAACTGCAATGCAATATTACAATAAATTTGCGAATTTCAACATGAAACGATAATTTCACAACATTATTGTGATCTAAATTTTTTTTTGAATCACAATAATTTTGTGAATTATCACATGAAAATGTGATGAAATGTTATTCCACAAAGTTATTGTGATTTGAGAATTTTTCTTGTGAATTTGCGAAAAAAAAAATGTTGTTTTGTAGAATTACAATGCAAAACCCTTTTAATTTTAAAATTACTTCACAAATGCGCTTATACAATGTGTTATTAAGGCGGTTGTGAAATTACCACGAAAAAATATAATTGTACAACATGATATCGCGACACAATTTCCTTCAAGAATCGAACACTTTTTATTTACATGTCTACAGCAAGAGAAAACTCTTACGCAAAATTGTTGAAATTTATTATGGTCAAAATATTTCTCTCGAATATGAAATTACAACAAAAAAACAGATCAATCGGTTTCCATTAGAGCGTTCCAAAGATGGAAGCATACGCAAAAATTTCGATGAGCTGCACATGCTATTGGAAACCACAAAACAACATTATTATTATTATTATTAAGAATATACAGAAGAGTTGAGATCGTAATCTATAAACTCATATAAAAAAAAATAAAATTAATACGAGTTGACATTGTGAAAAAGAAAAACAAGAGATGCATGAAATGTACACAACACACACATACAATTTCACAGTAGTCTCACGAAGAAACACTGGCGAACCATCTGTCCATAGCACTCTTGAAGCCATTCACAGAGCGGGCGTTCACTGCTGCTGTCGGAAGGCTATAATCCTAACAGAAACTCTTCATGTTGAGAACCCGGAGCTATTCAATATGCAAGGATATAATATTATCCATAATAAAGGAGAATTCAACAAAAATGACGGTTTTGTTGATATATATTAAAGAAAATATAAATTATGAATACAAAATACTTAAAATCGATGACATTAATATATTAGATGTTGATATAAAAACAGAAAATGGAGAAAACCTGAAACTGTCCTCCATATATCGGTCGCCAGATACATCTGTGGCTTCATTCAACATGGAGATATCGGAGTACCTCCATAATATAAATTTAAACATGAAACATATTATTGCGGGCGACATGAATATCAACCTACTTGATCATGACAGTTTTGTAGAAGAATATAAGAACATTTTGTCCTCATATGGTTTTGTTTCAATGATAAACCGACCAACACGTCCGGACAGCGGGACGTGCCTCGACCATTTTTTCGTGAGAGGCTTTAACCCCGAAGGAGATGATGCTGGTGCTGATGCTGGTGTCCTGCAATATCTTGTAACAGACCATTACCCTGTTATTTTGGGTCTGGATATGATGATGAAATATAAAAATGACAGCAACAGAAAGAAAAAGAAATATATAAATTATTGTATGCTCAAAGAAAAATTAAAAGCAGAATCCTGGCTGGCGGTATATGAACAGAATGAAGTGAATGAAATTGCTGATAGCTTTGTCGGTCTTTTAGCTCAACATATTGAAGAATGTACAAGTGAGGTCACATTTAAAAAAAGAGAAAGGATAAGGAAAGGGTGGATCACCCCTGCAATTTTGAAATTGCTATAACTATAAAAATGAATTTTATTGTAGGCTGAAAAAAAACATCATAACCAAAATTTGAAAAATGAATATTCAAGATGCAAAAGTGACGTCCAGAAAAAATAAAAGAAGATAAATATAACTACTTTCAGGATTGCAATCGAATGAGTTCAGGATCTAAGGCGTTATAGGACTGCGTGAAAAACATCTGCAATGAGCATAAACCTGGAACAAAAATAAATTGCCTTCATACATCAGAGAAAGGAAAAATTTATGATGATTATGAGATCGTACAATCTTTTAATGAATACTACAGCAAATTAGGTGAAGAATATGCTAGTAAATTAAAGAGTCCCGAAAATTTCATTGAAAATATTCATAGAGTTGATAACTCGTTTTATCTAGCTCCGGTGGAACCACCAGAAATCATCCAAGTTATTTCGGAATGGAAAACGAAAAGGTCAACTGGCCTTGATGGAATAAGAGCCGAAACGCTTAAAGAAAGAAAGGAGGAAATTGCCGAACCGTTGACTTATCTGGTGAACGCCAGTTTTCAGAGGGGTTGTTTTCCTTACATTTTGAAGTTAGGAGTGGTTAGACCCATACATAAAAGTGGAGATAGGTCGCAAATGATTAATTATAGGCCAGTTACTCTGATTTCAAATGTGGGGAAGATTCTTGAGAAATTAATCAAGGTGCGGATGATGAGCTTTTTGAAAAAAAATAAAATATTATCAAACAGATAATATGGTTTTCGACAGGGATTCTCAACGGAAGATGCAATAAAAGACTTAACAACAAAGCTCTATGAAAATATAGATACGAGTAAACCAACTCTCGCTGTATTTGTGGATCTTGCGAAAGCATTCGACACGGTGAGTCATGAAAAACTATTAGAAAAAATATATAACTATGGATTTCGTGGATCAATGTATGACCTAATCGAGAGCTATCTTACCAATAGATATCAAGTTGTAATGGTGAATAATAAACTGAGTGAAAAAACGAAGATCAATTACGGAGTCCCACAGGGCACAGTTTTGGGGCCACTTCTCTTCCTCATTTACATAAATAGCCTGTTAGAGATGAGTGGTGAGGGACAACTTATAGGTTTTGCTGACGATACTGTGGTTTTATACGAGAAGGAATCATGGTCAGATCTGGAAGATACAGTGAAGAGAGATTTCAGCAACATAATTAAATGGTTACAGCTAAATAAACTCACCTTAAACCAGATTAAAACAAAATACTTACCATTCACGTCCAGTAAAGCACGAACTGAAGATCTTGGAGATATACATATTAACGAAGATTTGATTATCCCCACAGCAGACTCCGTTAAGTATTTAGGAATAGAAATCGATAAACACTTGAAATGGGAACAACACATGATTTATTTGACCAGGAAACTGCGTGGTATCTTATACAAATTTAAATATATAAGAGATTACATAAATAGTACTGAACACATGAATATTTTATATAATGCTCTCGTGCAACCGCATTTATCGTATGGTGTGATTGGTTGGGGCGGAGTACTGGACACTCACAAAAGAAGACTGGACGTAATTCAAAAGTATTTCCTTAAAATAATACATCGTAAAAAAATCACCTTCCCTAGTAAACAACTTTATGAATTGGCTAAAGTACCCGATATAAGGCAGATATTTGCGATGAAGATTGTCATGAGCACCTGGGAGGGAAAAATTCATATTAAAAAAAAAGCCACCAATATCTTACCAGAGCTGCTGAAAAAAACTTTGAACGTCCAAGATCTATAAAAAGAATTGGCCAAAGATGCTGCTCCTACATAGCTCCGAGACTGTTCCCCCTGGTACCCGAAGAATTAAATAATCTAAGAAATAAACAATCTTTCAAGAGAAAACTTAAAAAATGTATAATGGTTATGACAGAACCGAAATACATAAATTAATTAATCAAAGTTAGTAATGAATTCCCGAAATTTTTGACAGACATATTCGAAATTGGATTTGACACTTACCCGGACTTGACAAAGAAGGATAGACATGGACACTTATATAATGGTTTCGACATGCTGACCTATATCTGTATCACGTATCACGATAGAACACATGTTTTTTTTTTTTTGGGAGTATACGTAAACAGAAAATGAATTATTTTGCGGCGGATTAAAAGAAATAATATTATGTTTCATTACTGTTCACAGTTAATATTCAGAAATTAACTCTACAGTATTACAGAGTTTATTGTAGACATTTTCCTGAATAAACTCTTATTCTATTCTATTCAACTGATGATCTTACGAAGGCCAAAATTGTGCTGTTCTTTTTCCGATCCACGCAGAGTCTCATCTGAAGCTGACTTTTCAGAAACTCATCTAGTGGCAGCCCCAGGAGCTTTCGGGTGTAGATCGGTGAAGGAAAGACGAATTTTTTTGTTGTTATAACTATTCTGTGCATGTCTAGGAGTGTGTGTACAGGATTTTTTTATTGCTTCCTTCCCTCCTCATTTTGGACTGCTGCTTTAAATTGATCTGTGTCCACACACCCCAATGCCTGTACCTCTTTTTAATTTTGATCCATCAGTACAACATATAGTCCATACAGATGACTTTTTGTCCAATTTATTCATCGCATTGAGACAGTCCACAATGACGTTTTTTGTAGAAATTTTTTTCTTGTTCTTTATATGAATACATTTCTGGAGATATAAATAAAATATATTTTATTCTTTTCTTTGTATAATTCATATACAGGGTGTGGCGTAATGAATGGATAATATTGAGCCTGGGGATAGAGGACTCTATGGCGGTTCAGAAAAATATATTTTACGTTTAGTAAAAGTGCCTTGGTTTTCGAGATATTGGAGATTTTCGAAAATTCAAGAGAATTGCACCCTTCGCCACTCGTTTTGCAGGCAAGACTCCAAATGAAGAAATTTTTTCAAACTGTTTTTTGGATAGTATTCCTGGATAGATGATCTATCGAATGTAATTCATTACTTTTCAGGCCCATGAATAGTTCTTCATGAAAAAAAGATCTAACTCAACTTTTCTGTTTTGCAAATTTTTTTTCATAAGTTCAACCTATCGCGGTTTAAAAAATAATATGGTTACCTGAGAGCCAATGCAAGAAAAAACATGCCAGTTTCATTGAGATTCCGAAATGGTATAACTCTCTGTATTCTCAGCATTTAATACAAAATAAATTCCTATTGCAATCAGTTGAGGCCCAGTTTGATGTAAACAGTGTTTCTAAAATTTTTATCAGCTAAAATGAGAAATGCAAGCAAAATGAAGCAATCGTCTATAAGAAGGTATAGAGCATTTACTGAAGCTCATGGTGGCCTCTTAGAGAATCCTTTGTGATATTTAATTCAATGAAACGATATCATTTCAGAATTGTTGATAACAATACAATAAAGCTATGATTCATTAGAAAGTGTAGACTATAGAGCATGTATCAGAACTCATGGTGGCATCATTTGTGATTTGTGAAACTTTATTCAATGAAACGATATTTTAAAATTGTTATTTTTTCTCGTTTTCTTTTATTATTGAACCCCAACGTTGTGAAATCAATATTTTCAAGTTGATTTCAAGTTATGCATTAAATTTCAGCATTTTTGTAACAAGGGTCTTGACTCAATGTAATAAAAATTACCTAATTTTCAGCTTTTTTTCTTAATTACAAAAGTGCTAAAATTCACTTCGTTACTTGAAATTCGCTTAACAACTATTAACTTTATAACTATAGGGCTTAATAATGAAAGAATACGAGGGAAAAAAACCTATTTTAAAATATTGTTTAATTAAATCGAGTTTCACAAAAAGTGTTCAAAGTGTGCATCAGGAGCTCGAATAGATGCTCTACAACTTCATATGAATACAGTCCCTGGCCATATTATTAGACGCATTGATTCGATGCAAAATTTCAATATTGAATTATTAAATTGAATGTATATGTTACATATACTTCATCTGTAAATGGTTTTCACATATAATATATCATATTCAATAAAAAATATTGATTTATTGATGATTAAACATGAAATTCTAATATTTTGCTGAACCACCCTGTGTAGCTAGGAGAGTTCCATACTATCATTGCAGAATTTTTCGGTTTGCTGCATTCGAAGATAATGATTTCATATGTGGATTATCGAAATAACGTCCGAACCTGCAAAATGCAAGACGTCCACTGGAAGACATAGTACTGAATCATACTTAAGTACTAACACTACAACATCAAAAATAAATGCCAAATAGAACAATTTAATGAGAGTCGTAGATAAAACTGACATTCTGTGGAAATGAAATTCAAATATTCTGCTTTTTCCTCGGGCAAAACCCGTAAATATGAAAAAAATCCTCAGTGCGTCTAATAAACTGGCCAGGGACTGTAATTGCTTTATTCTGCTTGCAAGTCTCATTTCAGTTGCTAAAAATTAAAGAAAAAGACTTACGTCAAACTCTGCCTTGACTCATTGTAATAGAAATTTATTTTGTATTTAATGCTGAAAATAGAGTGAGTTATACCATTTCAGAATCTCAGTCAAACAGGCATGTTTTCTCTTGCTTTGGCACTCAGGTAATCATATTATTTTTCACACCACGCTGGGTTGAACTTAGGAAAAAAAAATTAGCAAAACGGAAAATTTGAGTTAATTCTTTTATTTATGAAAAACTATTCATGCGCCTCAAAAATAATAATTTACATTCGATAGCGCATCTATCCAGGAATACTATCCAAAAAACAGTTTGAAAAAATTCAAAACCCAATTCATTCTGGAATGATCCACTGTGTCTTCAAGAACTCTGAAGTGCGAAGAGTTATATATGGTTCAGTTTTTTTTTTTTATATGATTTAGTTCTTTTAAGTTCCAAGTATTTCTGCCTTCCAAGTTCCTTGAAGGTTTCAAGTGTGTGACAAAAGAAATATATACTGGTAAGTAGATAGTTCAAATTCTTTGAAAGCGTTGTTTATTTTTTCGATTTGTGGTTTCCCTTTGGCAGATACTAATGAAAAAAATTGAATACCGCATGCATACAACTTATTATTCAATTATTCTGTATCGAAATATTGCTTATTGGATTCCTACCTATTTCATTTTTTTTTCAGGAATATACCACCGATACGAATTCTTTATGGAAAAACGATATGTATTTACAACCTATGTATTCAGGGAGGCCCTCAATTTAATCTATGGAGATGTTCCGAAGGATGCATTTCATCATTCATCCGGATTCTGGGAGTAAGTCAAGCACGACGAAAGCAAGTTTTATAGAAAACAAATTCATAAATTTATCTATTCCAGAAGATTGTGTCTTTTTTGTTGGAAAAAGACTAGGTATAATTTGTTTTTGAATTTTAATTTTATACTCTTATGATATGAACCGCTAAATAAGCGCATACTTATATCAATATTTTCAGAAGCTGATATTTCATAGTTGAACGCTTCACAATTATGTTGATTTTTTATATTTTGAAAAAAATATTTATCATTTTAGATGATATTTGTGGTTGTTGTTTTAGTTTGATGTAATGTTTCATATTGTTTTTTATATTGAAGATTATATTAATTTCATGTTATGGTTGTTTTTAACTGATATAATGTTTCAAATTTTATGTTTTCCATATTGATGACTATATTTTATGTTGTAGTTGTTATTTTTAATTAATTTCAATGTTTTTTTCCATATTGAAGAGTATATTTTAGGCAGTGATTGTGCCAAATTTAGTTGAATTTTTGAAATTCACAATTTAGTTCTGTACAACTACTTTGATCAATTACAAAATAAAGACAATTATCCAGTACTTTCATGGTGGTGGTAATTTTAAAAAGGTGTGGGGTATTTCTACAATGAATTCTGGGATTTTAACAAATACTTGAAATTCACAGTTGAATTCTGTGAATATGCTTTGTTTATTCACAACATTATAGTATTTTACGGTCTAATTGATGCTAAATTTCACGACGTATTTTCGCGAGAACGAGAGGTGATTCCACCATGATTCATGTAATTTTACAAGAATTTTTGATTTTACAATTTATTTCTGTAATAATGCTTTGCGAATTCACAGAATAAATGTAATTTTACAGTTGACACCATAAACTTCTATTGTAATTTCACAATGAGTATTCAAACGTTTAGTTTCTAGAAAAATCGTTAGAAAATAATTTCATGAGAAATCACAACCAACTTGATTGATTGATTTATATTTTCTGTGATTTTACAAGGTTTTCGTTTCAGAATATTCCTTGTGAAATTCCAGTGATTATCGTTGGTCACAAATAACCCAAGATTTTCACTGTAATTTCACTATTTCGTTCTCTCAGTGTAGTAAAACAAGACCTGCAGCTTGTTTATTTTGGAATACCTCTATAATGTATTCTGTGAGCCTTAATCATTGTTGCTCTGTTGAATGCTCTTTTCGGAATCAGAATTGTTCTGGTGGTATTAGTTTCAGATTTTCGGTTTCCTCATTTAGCCTCGTGGCTATAATTCTTTATACTACTGTTGGGGCGTTTTCGGAATTTCCCCAATATTTGTTTATTATTGTTTTTATCCATTCATATCTCACATACGACACCACATGTTTTAATTTCGCCCTCTTCGCGTTTCCAGTCAGTTTCAGTTTAGAATTCGACGCCGCCGTGTTGTAGAATTTCGACCAGCTTTTCGCATTTTCGCTTTTCACCCGCCTTAGAAAAATTTCGCATAGTAAAACCGCAGTATTTAGTGTGCTGGTGTTAGTGCCTCACAGTTATAGTTCAACCCGCATTATTAGGATTGTAGCTTCACCCGCATTTCATTCAAAAGAAGGAAGGTCGGGATTACCACCTGCATCCCGAGCCGCAGTGGGAGTGCTGTCCAGGTTTGAAAACTTCATCTTATTTTTCCTTATTTTACCCTCACCCTTCCTAATTTACTTCCTTTACTCGAAGGTGAATTTGGAAATAACGCACCTGGAACTAGCTTGACCCTAAAAAACTTAATAGTAAGTTCACTCAAAATAGCATATATAGCATATAGGCCTTTGTAAGTACAAATTGTTTTCAATAATTGACCAAAGGCCGTACCATTTTGATCCTTATCGAACCGGATTTCGTTTCATTTTATAGATTTCTCAAAATTTCCATTCGACATAAATGTGGTGTGGTCTGTGAGATAGACGTTCCGGTGCAAGTTTTTGCAGTTATTGTTTGGTTTCACATATAGTGTTCTCGCTCATTTCAACTACTTCGCTCTTTCTCTTTCACGTCAGTGTATTCAGTACAGATTTTCTTTTTATAAGTAACATATTTTATATCTATATTTCCTTTCAATATGCCGAATACCACGGAAACGGATAAGAGGCAAACTAAGCTGAAGGCCTTGGAATCCAAAAAACAAATGTTTTTCTTACGGCTTCAGAAGCTCTCAGATTATATTGAAGATTTGAATAAGCCTAAAGTTGCAGAATATTTCAGAATGGGTTTATACTCTATTGAAACGACAAAACAAAGCATTATGGAAGTTGTAGAAGAGATAAATATGATTCAATTAGACATAAATCCCGATAGTTCACCAAATTATCAAGCAATTGAAGCTGCTGAAGATTTATATTGTCGTATTAAATTAGCCGCAGATCAGGTAGAAAAAGGATCGTTGGATTCTAGTAGTAGTAGTGGTACAATTTCAAAAATTCCATTAAAACCGCAACACAAATTACCTGCAATTGAATTGGTAGATTTTAATGGTGATCCTAAAGTATGGCCCATATTTTACCAAAACTTCAAGAGTTGCGTTCATGAAAATGCTGAGCTTGACGATGCGTGCAAAATACATTATCTGCTGAGTAAACTCAGTGGTCGTGCCCTCACTATTTGTTCTGGAATACCTCCAATTGCAAATAACTATGAAAGTATTTGGAAGTTGTTGATTAATACATATCAAGATGAAAGATTGTTAGCTTCCACGTATTTACGATCAATATTCGAGTTCAAACCTATAACTGTGGAGTCATCCAATAATTTGAATCATTTTCTAGAAAAATTTGACGTATCTGTTAGTGCATTCAAGCAACTTCGTCTGAAGGATCCTCTTGACTTTATACTGGTCACTTTGGCTCTCACTAAATTAGACAATCAAACTCAACGTTCATTCGAAATGACTTTGAAAGATAATGAATTACCATCCTATGAAAATTTAATTAATTTCATTAGACAGCAATCAAGGATGCTTAGTCGTAGTGGTATCGGCCCAAGCACGCATAGCACAACAAAATATTCTTCTGATAAACAGAAATCTACCCACTCCTACCTAGCGTCTAATTCACACTCAACTAGATCTGGTTCAATTCAATGTTCATTGTGCAAGCAGTCACATTTCATTCACAGATGTAATCAATTTTTGAAAATGTCTCCATTTTGTCGTTATAAAGTGGCTAAAGAAAAAGGTTGTTGTTTGAATTGTTTAAGTTCCAAACATAAGATTTCCTCATGCAAATCAACAAATACATGCAACGCTTGTAAACTCAAACACCATTCATTATTGCATTTTGAAAATAATGAAGAAAATTCGAATATGAATAAAAATAATGGTAAGGTGACTGAACCACAACCTCAAACCTCGTCTTCGGAGCAGGACCCACCTCGGGAAAAGGTTGGTTATGTTGTGTCCTCACACTCGCTTGCTAGAGTTTCTCTATTGCCTACTGCCAAGGTTCTTATCTCATTTCCTGGTGGAAATAGCAAGGAAATTCGCATCTTAATTGACAGTGGTAGCGAAGAAAATTTTCTTTCATTTCAATGTTGTCAAAATTTGAACATTCCGATTACGGAATTAAATCAAACTATTATAGGAATTGGAAACCATAAAAGTGCCGTCAGAGGCATTGCAAGAGATATTTGCATTTCTTCTCGCTATGACTCAAATGCATTTTTCACTTCAGATGCTTTAGTAGTAGATAACTTGACTGTCAAATTGCCGAGCAGAAATATTTCTCAAGAATATTTAAATTTGTTTTCGAATATTCCCTTAGCTGATGATACATTCACTGAATGTTCGGAAATTGATGGCATCCTAGGATCTGCTATTTTCGCAACGATTCTGAATAAGAATAAAATTTCACATAAAAGTGATTCACAAGTAGCAATTGATACAAGTTTGGGTTATATTATTTCCGGAAAAGCGCGAACGGCCGCTTCAAACGAGATTGTTCGATCTAAATTTTGTTAAAATGCGGTGATCTCCGATGAACCCCTCGAAAATTCAGTAAAAAATTTCTTGGATCTTGAAGAAGTTCCGGCTATCAGACATTATACTGATGAGGAATTAGTTTGCGAAACTCATTTTCAATCTACTTTTTCCAGATCTAATTCTGGTCGATATAAAGTGTGCCTACCGTTTAAGATTGAACCCAATAACTCGAGTGATTCCTTTACCACCGCGTTAAGGAGATTTTTCAGCTTGGAAAGAAGGCTTAGCTCATCTCCAGTTCTCAGGGAACAATATAGCGCTATCATTTCAGATTACCTTCAACAAGGTCATATGAATAAAATATGTTCAGTCGATGATGATAGATTTCAAGACATAAGAAATCACCCGCATTATATAATCGCACATCATCCAATTTTTAAATATAGTGTGTCCACTCCTGTTCGAGGTGTTTTTGATGCCAGTGCAAAAACTAACCATCATCTCTTTCATTAAATGATTGTTTGCACACGGGATCTAAATTACAGGTGGACATAGTTCAAATGTTTCTCAATTTTAGATTGTTTTCTATTGTCCTTATCGCGGACATTTGTCAAATGTATCGTCAGATAGAAATTTCTGAACAAGATCGCGTCTTTCAATTAATTTTATGGCGATTTTCTCCCAATCAAGCTATTGAAGTTTATCAAATCAATAGAGTGGCATTTGGTATAAGATCATCTCCATTTTTGAGTCTCAGAGTAGTTAGACAATTATGTCACGACGAAGCTCATAATTTTCCATATGCTTCGAAAATAGTTTTGAACGATATGTATGGTGATGATCTAGTAACCAGCGTTGATAGTATCGTTGAGGCAAAAACGCTTTTCGTTGAACTGACAAAATTGTTCTAATCTGGCGGATTTGAAATCAAAAAATGGTACACAAATTCTCCGCAATTATTGTCATGCATACCCTCCGAGAAACATTCTCCTGAGATAATTAATTTCGAAAAAGATTTCTTTCATGTATTGGGAATACAGTGGAAATCTGAATCGGATGTACTTTCATTCGATGTAGCATTAATTTCTCAAAGTAATCAAAAATATACAAAGAGAACCATTTTATCACAGATTAGCAAAATCTATGATCCTTTGAGTATCTTAGGTCCTGTAGTATTGAACGCGAAATTGTTTATTCGTAAACTCTGGTCCATTAAATTAGAATGGGACTCTGACCCTCCAGTTGAATTTGTTAACAGCTGGAAAAATTTTGAAAATGAATTGCCTCTTCTTACTCAGGTGAAAGTTCCTAGATGGCTAGGAGCTCATACAAAGTCGCCTATAACCTTAATAGGTTTTTCCGACGCAAGTCAAACTAGTTATGCCGCTGCTGTTTATATGAAAACTGTTTCAAACGGTAAATCCTGCATAAATTTGATATGTTCTGAATCTAAAATTGCTCCACTTAAAGTTGTGTCTATACCCCGCTTAGAACTTTGTGCTGCCCTGCTCTTATCGAAATTACTTAAATATGTAATTTCTGTTCCACTCGTTGCCAAATAGATAATATTTTTGCTTGTACTGACTCGATGATTGTGTTAGGATGGATAGTGCAGTCTCCGCACAAGTGGAAGACTTTTATAGCTAACCGCGTTTCTCGAATTCGGTCTAATTTGCCTATAGAAAATTGGTGTTTCGTTCAAGGAACACAAAATAGCGCTGATATTGTTTCACGAGGAGTCACACCCTCCAAATTTCTTTTGAATATTGAATGCTGGCTTCACGGCCCCTTGTGGTTAGAAAAAGATGACAGTTTTTGGCCTTTGAAATTAATACATAATGTAAATCTGTCGGAAGATTTACCTGAAGCACAAATTATTTCAATGGTTGTCACAACAATTGACGAGTTATATTCTTTCATATCAAAATTTTCCAATTTCACTAAACTCCTTAGAAGCATGATATATGTTTTGAAATTTGGTCGCATACTTTCGCTATCCCATGAACTCAGCATTTCTAATCTTGAAATTTCCGAAAATTATTTAATAAAAATAGTTCAACATTTTCATTTTAGCGAATTGTTCAATTCATTGGAAAGAAATAAAGATGTTCCCTTATCTTTCAGAAAATTCTATCCATTTCTAGATGAATTTGGCCTCATTCGGGTAGGAGGTAGGCTAATCAATGCCTCTGTTGGTTTTGATTACAAACATCAAATACTCCTTCCAAAAAATTCACATTTTGTTACTCTTTTAGTTGAGTATATGCATAAAAAACATATACACGCAGGTCCGCATTTACTTCATTCAATTTTAATGAGTAAATATTGGATAATCTTCGCTCGAAAAATTATAAGACAAACAGTACGTTCTTGCAATCATTGCTTTCGATTGAAACCTAGACCTAACTTCCCTTTGATGGGAAATCTTCCTCCACCGCGTGTAACGACTCAACTCAAGGCCTTCATAGATGTAGGTGTTGATTACGCCGGACCTTTCAAAATTTCTTTAACTAGACATAGAGGAGTCAAAACACAAAAGGCATATGTATGTCTGTTCATATGTCTCGCAACAAAATGTATTCACTTAGAGTTAGCTTCTGACTTAACAACTGACACCTTTTTAGATGCTTTAAAGAGATTTATCAGTCGTAGAGGTCCAGTGAAAACGCTTTATTCGGATCAAGGAACCAATTTTATTGGCGCCTCTAGATATCTGAACGATTC
This sequence comes from Coccinella septempunctata, assembly GCF_907165205.1. NCBI lineage: Eukaryota > Metazoa > Arthropoda > Insecta > Coleoptera > Coccinellidae > Coccinella > Coccinella septempunctata. The sequence goes on along the minus strand of NC_058194.1, from coordinate 5,055,346 downwards.
ACAAAAATTCATAGTTTCATCAGAATATGGTGGTGCTCTGAAAAAAGAACTATTGAATAATCAAATTCAATGGAAATTTAATGCGCCTCTTTCACCGCATATGGGTGGTTTGTGGGAGAGTAACATAAAGAGCATGAAGAAATTTTTGTTCAAGTCGATAGGTGAGCAGATTCTTTCATATGAAGAGTTTTACACCGTATTAACACAAATAGAAGCTCTCCTCAATAGTCGTCCTCTTTGTTCGTACATCAGTAATGATCCTTCTGATCCGACTATGTTAACACCAGCTCACTTTTTGTTAACATCCCTACAACATTTTCCTGCTTCTGATGTTTCTGAAATAGAAATGAATAGGCTGAGTAGAAAACAACTATTAGACAAAATAGTCCAATCTTATTGGAAAAGATGGAAAGATGAATATCATCATCAATTGCAAACACGCTCTAAATGGAATTCTGTTACAAATCTTGTAACCTTTGACACTGTAGTGGCAGTAATGGGTGAAAACACACCCCCCTTGAATTGGCCTCTTGGAATTATCACAGAAGTATTTCCAGGTCGTGATCAGATAGTCAGAATCGCTATGGTTAAAACTAAGGATGGACTTTACAAACGTCCTGTTACAAAATTGTGTCCACTTCCAACACAATGATATTGCAACTTTAACTTGTTTCACTTTATTCAATAGTTGTTAACCGCTTTGATAGTTTTCAACCTCTTTAATAGTTTTCATTCGCTTTAATAGTTTTTAACCGCTTCAATAGTTCGAAATCGTTTTTATAATTTTCAACCACTTTAATATCTTTGAACCGCTTCCATAGTTTTGAACGCTCAGCTATTTTTGGTACACTTCAATAGATTCGATCCACTAATTTGGATTGTTTTGTTCTCATAGTTGATTTTTTTGCCAATTTGCAATCTTCCCAAAGAGAGAGAGGGAGGATGTTGGGGCGTGTTCGGAATTTCCCCAATATTTGTTTATTATTGTTTTTCTCCATTAAATCTGTGAATGCGAGACGTGCGAACGTGTGTGGGTTGCTCCGTGGTTTTACTTTCGTAGAAGTGATTGATTTTCAGTCAATCTGGTCTCTTTTATGCTGTTAGAATCAGCCTACCCATTTCGCAAGTATAACTCTCTTTCTTTGCGAACTTACTAATATTATATTACTGTATTTGTTTACATTTCTTTAAGTTTAATTTCCCGAGACGCGTGACCTTGAGCTCGACAGTTTCCACTTTCTAAGCACGGTCGTCGCTCGACTCAAATTTTTGAGGCAATCATCCACTATCCGACTTATGCTTCTAGTCCGAATAACGACAGACTCGCACCTTGCCGACGGGTGTGATATTTTATCCCCACACTCACCTTATCCTTTTCCTTGCCGAGGTCTTCCATTTCTGTACAAGTCCTTCTTATAGACCCAAGAAGGTGAAAAGTCTTCTTTGTTTTCCATCCTATTTAGTCTGATTTTGAGCCTGTTTGCGCATACACGATGCCGTGCTCCTGTGCAGTTTGTAACAAGTCTTTTTCGACTGCTGCTCTTATGTTCCCATGTTCAAAATGCGGAAAGATGTTCCATCATAAGTGCGTTAACCTTACTGAATCTGATGTGTCTTTCCTGGAGGAAAGAAACAAAAAATGGTCTTGTTCCGCCTGTACCTCTAGTGAGAGGTTACTGCGGAGTTCCTCTGCAGGCCAGCGCCCGATATCGCCATCCGTAAATGCTCTGCCAGAAAAACGACAATTGCGAAGTAACTCGGCTAGTCAGCGTCCAACATCACCATCCGTCGAGGTCCCTCCGGAAAGCTCTACCGCGGAGACTTTGACAGTAAAACATTTTGAAATCCTGATGGAGCAGATGAAAAATTTGTCAACAAGTATAGCACGTATAGAAACACGTCAGGATGATCTCTTTTCACAGATAGCTAGCTGCTCCGACGCAATTGATAAGCACTCGTTGCTGCTTGATTCACACGGTTCTGAATTGAAATCTCATGAGAATGGTATACGCGAGCTTCGTGAAGACCAGTCTGTTATGTGCAAGGAAATATCTACTATAGCCAATAGGGTTGCGGATCTCGAATCTAGCTTGGGCGGAATCCTCCCCTCTGTTGCAGCTACTCCTGATCCGACTCCTGAAATTTTAGACCGCGTGCGCAGGTCTCATAATATTATTATTACCAACTTAGCAGAAGGAACTGGGGAAGAGATAGACAGGGAAAGGGTATCTGCCATCATAGAGCACATACAAGAATATTCCAGTAGATCACTATTAAATGTCGTCAGACTTCCAGCCAAAGACACGGCCAGACCTAGATGGATAAAGTTGTCTTTTTCTCATCCCGACATAGCTGCAAACATTCTGCGCCATAAATCTCCCCTTCGCGGGCATCCACTTTAAAGAGACATCAAGATTCAGGAATATAGGACGAAGGACCAAATCGCCAAGCTCAAGGCTCTTAGAGAGGAGCTTAGGGTGAGGCGGGAGCAGGGAAAGCATGATCTCACCATTAAATTTATCAAGCAAGTTCCAACTATTGTATGCAGTGATAAGTGTTCTCCTAAGCAACCAAAAAACTAATGGATCTGAGTATATGGCCCATATTGTACACTAACATCCAGTCGATCTCACCAAAATTTTCGGAACTGTTGACTGTCGTACAAATGCATAAACCTTTTATAATATTCATCACAGAAACGTGGCTCAAACCGACCATAGGTGATTCGATCTTTGCTATTCCAGGATATTCTCTTTTTCGTAATGACAGTAATTACACTCTGGGATTTAGGGGTGTCTGTATTTACGTAAGTGACGAGATCACAGATAAATTCAATTTGCATGTTGAGCATCAGGATTGGCCGGACATAGACAATTTATTCATCAATATTTCCAATGAATATACCCCCATTTTGGTAGGATTCGTGTATAGACCTCACCCCTGTCCCACAGACACGCAATGTGTCTAATTCCTCGCGGATGTTTTCGCGCAACACAGAAATGTTCTGATCACAGGAGATTTCAACTGTCCCGATGTTAACTGGTCGCTGCCTCACTTAGTTTCAGAGAGTTCTCCATCCTACACTTATGCTGAATTCATCCACAATTCTGGTTGCCATCAACTTGTTACTCGTCCTACAAGGTTTAGAATAGGCCAAACCCCTTCTCTTCTGGACCTCATCATAGTATCTGACCCAAACTTAATATCCGACCTGAATTATATGCCTCCTTTTGGAAAGTCCGACCACTCAGTACTAACCACGGAGATTCAGATGCAGGTAGTTTCTAATGTTCGAAAGCACGAGAAAACTCTCCGATTTGTTGATTACGAGAAAGTCTCGGAGTACCTCAATCGGACCGACTGGGAGGGAGCATTTTTGGATGCGGGCAGTATTGACTCTATGTGGAGGATATTTCTCGAGATTACGCGTGAAGCTGTAAGTGCTAACGAGCGAACTAAGACAATCTAGCAGAATCCAATAAAACCTTGGATAGACGAGGGTATTATGAGGCTTGTGAGACAGAAGAGGGCATTATGGCGTAGATTTTCTCGCAGTGGTTCGATGGTAGATTATCGAAATCATCGCTCCTTTTCCAACTTTGTCTCGTCGTCTATACAAGAGGCAAAGTCTTCCTACGAGAAAAGATTGGTTGCGTCCAAAAGCAGGAAGAGGCTGTACAAGTACGTGAGATCGTGCATGAATTCTAAGGTTGGTATTCCAACAGTGAGGAACTCTAGTGGTGACACATGTACAGACGCTGCCGAAACGGCCGACATATCTGCTGAGGTTTTCGATTCAGCTTACACCACCGAACCCTTAGGAATTGTACCTACTCCTGAAGTCCAGCGTGTTGAGGCGATCTGACGTCGTGTTCGATGAGCAAGTTATAGAGAAGTACCTCTTGGAACTTAGGGTCGATGCGGCTCCGGGAATTGATGAAATTACTGCGCGCTTACTGAAGACTTGCGCTGGAGCATTTGCGACCCCTCTACGTATAATTTTCTCAGAATCACTGAAGTCATCATCCATCCCAATTGATTGGCTTTCGGCATCAATAACTCCAGTATTCAAGAAAGGCGACAAACTTGACCCGCAAAATTATCGACCAATAAGCATCCTTTCGACAGTGTCCAAGATTTTGGAGAGGATCATAAGCGACTATATTGTTCACTTCTCTTCTGAATATAATATAATTCCTGGGTCCCAGCATGGTTTCCTTCCCCGTCGTTCCACAACTACCAATCTACTATCGTGTCTTGATGAGTGGACCAAAGCGCTCGACTCTGGAAACTCCATTGACGTAATTTACTTGGAATTCGCAAAAGCATTTGACCGGGTACCTCACAGGCGACTTCTCTCGAAGCTGGAACATCTGGGACTTAGAGGTAAATTGTTGGAGTGGCTCAAGTCTTTCCTTTCCAACCGAAAGTTCCGAGTAAGAGTGGGAAATATCTATTCAGCTGCAGAAAGGGCTGTGTCATCTGGTGTACCGCAAGGCTTTGTGTTGGGCCCAGTCCTCTTCCTGCTTTATATATCGGATTTACCAGCATGCCTCAGATCGAGCTGTTCCATGTTTGCTGACGATGTCGAGCTTTACAACCTGCCACTTCTCTCATCTCATCTTCTTCAAGCGGATCTGGATCTACTCTCCCGATGGTGTCGTGACTGGTTGTTACCTCTTAAAAAGGAAAAATGTTGCGTTCTTCGTATTGGTAAAAACAACCCATGTGTATCCTACAACATCGACGGACAACAATTGCAGACGGTAACTAGGCATCTAGACCTTGGAGTAACTGTGAATTCAGATCTCACCTGGTCGGATCATATTTCAACTGTTGTTGGGAGGGCGAAGCAGCTGACATATCTTCTCGGGAAATCCTTCAGGGGGTCTGATTGTAGTGTGTACAGTTTCCTCTACAAAACCTAATTCCGTCCGATAATCGAGTACGCTGGACAGGTCTGGTGGCCCTCGACCAGATTTGACGAGAACATTCTTGAATCTGTTCAACGTCAAGCCTCTCGTTTACCCTACTCATACCCCAGACCATCCTACGAAGAAAGATTGGCCATTTTTGGCCTTGACAGCTTTGCCGATCGTCGTGAGCGGGGAGACCTCATATTCGCCTACAGGGCTATGGCCGGTCATCTTGGCGAGGACTTCCGAAGAATGTTCCCGTTGAATTCCAATAACATGAGAGGTCATAGTTCGAAACTTTCGAAGGAAGCCTACAAGACAACACCGTCAGAAGTTTTTATCCAACAGGATTTTCAATCGCTGGAATAAGTTACCACCCTCTGTTGTAGAAGCCGCTTCGGTCAATGGTTTCAAAAACAGTTACGGTCAGTGTATATTTTTGTTTAGAGTCTGAAGTTTGTTTCGTTATTCACAATACTATTGATATTGTTTTAATGGGATTATAGGTTTCACCTCAACCCTTCTCATTGTTTGAATAAATAAATAAATAAATATCTCACATACGACACCACATGTTTTAATTTCGCCCTCTTCGCGTTTCCAGTCAGTTTCAGTTTAGAATTCGACGCCACCGTGTTGTAGAATTTCGACCAGCTTTTCGCATTTTCGCTTAGAAAAATTTCGCATAGTAAAACCGCAGTATTTAGTGTGCATCTTGGTGTTAATGCATCACAGTTATAGTTCAACCCGCATTATTAGATTTGTAGCTTCACCCGCATTTAATTCAAACCAAGGAAGGTCGGGATTACCACCTGCATCCCGAGCCGCAGTGGGAGTGCTGTCCAGGTGTAAAAATTTCATATTATTTTTTCCTTATTTTACCTTCACCCTTCCTAATTTATTTCCTTTACTCGAAGGTGAATTTGGAAATAACGCACCTGGAACTAGCTTGACCCCAAAAAACTTAATAGTAAGTTAAATTGTTTTTCATTTACAGTCCACTCAAAATAGCATATATAGCATATAGGCCTTTGTAAGTACAAATTGTTTTCAATAATTGACCAAAGGCCGTACCAACTACTTTTCCTAACGCCGACAGTAGACTTATCGGTCTGTAGTTTTGTGGGAACTTCTTCTTTTTGAATGGTTTATTGAACACTATGATTTCCGCTGTTTTCCATTTTTCTGGGTAGTGTTTTGTCCTCATAATTCCATTCGAGATATTTGTTAGAGCGGCTATACATTTTCTAGGTAATTTCATTAACATAACATTCGTTATTTTTTCTACAAGCGTGCGCGTTCAACCTTTTTCCCGCACGCATTCCAAGTTGCAAAGAGTCACTTTCCCAAAACGTGCGGGAAAAACGCCTGCTATTTCTTTCCCGCACGCATTTGCGTGCGGGAATGGATTAGCAGGGGTTTTTCCCGCACGCAAATCTTATAGAATAAATTAAATTCTATCATGTTTCTATGCATAGAACGTCAACGATGAGAAACCCATAGTAATGTCATGCAGAATTACGTCTGTCATTATATATGAATTAATCGAATGAGATATGATCTGTTTCGGGAGATGGATATATTTTTATATTTCAAGCGCTTGTAGAAAAAATATTGTTCCTAACTCTTGCGGAAAGTGTCTTGCCCGCACTCAACTGCTTACCCGAACTCTGCTTCGCATCGTTCGGGCAACGGCAGTTTCGTGCGGGCAAGTATCACTTTCCGCACTTGATAGGAAAATAACTATTATCGCTTCCGGGAGCTTTCTCTTCTTCCGACTTCTAATTATTTCTCTGATTTCATTTGGCGATGTTGGTTCGTCTATTTGAGCAGCCGCTGGTAATTCATCCATTTCTTCATCATTTTTTTCGACCAGATCTTCCAAATCTTCATTTTCGTCCTGTAATTTATTCTCGATGGTTCTTGTTCGATCGAGTCCGCCAATGCATCTGCCTTGTCAGTATTGGTATACGCCATTCCCCTATCTCTGTGTAGGGGTAGAATTTTGGTCTTTTCTCCTCGTAGGCATTTTTGCATTCTCCAATTCTCCATGCAGAATGATCAATTGTAGTCAGTTCTTCAACCCTTTTTTTCCATCTACTTGTTCTAAGATCTTTCAGGGCATTTTTCAGAATTTGGCTATGACAACTGCCATAGGGTTCCTTCTATTCAGATCATTTGTATTCATCCGATATATTCTTTTGAGTCTTCTATTTTCTCGTATAAGATCTTTTACTACTTTAGGCGTATCGCCATGCGGATGACTTCGTACTGGTCTCTTTACTCATCTCGTGCTTTTTTCGTAAGCTTTCAATATAATCTCTTCCAGTTTATCAACCGCACATTCCAGATCGTCTGGAGTGCTCATTCTTGGAATTTCTGTCATTTCCGATTGTATTAAATGGCTGTATTTAGCGCAATTGGTAAATTCTCTTATTTCCAGCAGTTTTTCTCCTGGTTCTTCTCCAATTGTCAATTTCACCGGATGGTGGTCCAAAGTTTCAACCGAGAATTCTTGAGTTATATTTTTCAATATCGCGATATCTATTACATCTGGTATTCCTATACCAGAAACAAGATAAATTCAGTTTACTGAATAATGTGACAGGGGATGACTGGAGAGGTCAGAATTGCAAAGAAACACCTTCAATTCGGCCGACGTTTCGACATATTTAATGTCTTCATCAGGGCACTGTAGTTGGATAAAAACTCATGCAGTATTACACAAATACAGTAGAAAATATATACGTGATCGTTATAACAAGAAAGAACAAACAACACTTACAATTTGTATTGGTTTCCTCTAAATCAAGTGTAAAAACAACATCCGACAACAATACACGAAAATGGAGATCTTTGCAAGGAAAGAAAAACAACATCAATTTTATTTTGAAGCAACAAAGAGTTCAACAACAACCACATGTGATGGATTGATCATTGAAAGGAAAACAAACTGGCGTTCTTCAATCGGGTGTGCGCATGCTAGAGATGTTTGATCTACTGTGATCATGGTTTTCTTTTAATATATTATAGTAGCCTTGGTTGAAATTTTGAATATCGCTTCTAAAATTTACAGTTTCCTCTGTCATTATGTGGAACATTTCGTGAAGGAGTCTTTTATATAGATGTGGTTGTCGATCTATAATTGACGTGTTTGCAAAATCAAACTTGTGGTTTTCGATTTTGCAGTGCTCAGCTAAGGCAGTTTTCGCATTGGTTATAGGTTCGATGACAGATCTTATGTGTTCATCCAATCTTTTCTTTAGGTATCTGCTTGATACCTTGATACTTCAACTATGATGTCAGACATCATTGTTGGAGGAGTTTTGTCCTTGAGTTTTGAGAAGAAGAGTTTCCCTACTGTGTTGTTACCTTTAAATGAGATCTCGATATTGTTGTTCGATAAAACCCCTGATAGTCTCTCTGATAATTTGTTAATGTATATCATCTTAAAATATATCTCTTTTTCTTCTTCTGAATGATCAGTTTGTGTGGTTTGGCTTCGCTGGGGTGTTTGTGGTATCTGCCTATCGGAAGTGTAAATGAGCCTATTAATCAAGGAATTTGGGTAACTGATATTGTTTCACGAGGAGTCACACCCTCCAAATTTCTTTTGAATATTGAATGTTGGCTTCACGGCCCCTTGTGGTTAGAAAAAGATGACAGTTTTTGGCCTTTGAAATTAATACATAATGTAAATCTGTCGGAAGATTTACCTGAAGCACAAATTATTTCAATGGTTGTCACAACAATTGACGAGTTATATTCTTTCATATCAAAATTTTCCAATTTCACTAAACTCCTTAGAAGCATGATATATGTTTTGAAATTTGGTCGCATACTTTCGCTATCCGATGAACTCAGCATTTCTAATCTTGAAATTTCCGAAAATTATTTAATAAAAATAGTTCAACATTTTCATTTTAGCGAATTGTTCAATTCATTGGAAAGAAATAAAGATGTTCCCTTATCTTTCAGAAAATTCTATCCATTTCTAGATTAATTTGGCCTCATTCGGGTAGGAGGTAGGCTAATCAATGCCTCTGTTGGTTTTGATTACAAACATCAAATACTCCTTCCAAAAAATTCACATTTTGTTACTCTTTTAGTTGAGTATATGCATAAAAACATATACACGCAGGTCCGCATTTACTTCATTCAATTTTAATGAGTAAATATTGGATAATCTTCGCTCGAAAAATTATAAGACAAACAGTACGTTCTTGCAATCATTGCTTTCGATTGAAACCTAGACCTAATCTTCCTCCACCGCGTGTAACGACTCAACTCAAGGCCTTCATAGATGTAGGTGTTGATTACGCCGGACCTTTCAAAATTTCTTTAACTAGACATAGAGGAGTCAAAACACAAAAGGCATATGTATGTCTGTTCATATGTCTCGCAACAAAATGTATTCACTTAGAGTTAGCTTCTGACTTAACAACTGACACCTTTTTAGATGCTTTAAAGAGATTTATCAGTCGTAGAGGTCCAGTGAAAACGCTTTATTCGGATCAAGGAACCAATTTTATTGGCGCCTCTAGATATCTGAACGATTCACAAAAATTCATAGTTTCATCAGAATATGGTGGTGCTCTTAAAAAAGAACTATTGAATAATCAAATTCAATGGAAATTTAATGCGCCTCTTTCACCGCATATGGGTGGTTTGTGGGAGAGTAACATAAAGAGCATGAAGAAATTTTTGTTCAAGTCGATAGGTGAGCAGATTCTTTCATATGAAGAGTTTTACACCGTATTAACACAAATAGAAGCTCTCCTCAATAGTCGTCCTCTTTGTTCGTACATCAGTAATGATCCTTCTGATCCGACTATGTTAACACCAGCTCACTTTTTGTTAACATCCCTACAACATTTTCCTGCTTCTGATGTTTCTGAAATAGAAATGAATAGGCTGAGTAGAAAACAACTATTAGACAAAATAGTCCAATCTTATTGGAAAAGATGGAAAGATGAATATCATCATCAATTGCAAACACGCTCTAAATGGAATTCTGTTACAAATCTTGTAACCGTTGACACTGTAGTGGCAGTAATGGGTGAAAACACACCCCCCTTGAATTGGCCTCTTGGAATTATCACAGAAGTATTTCCAGGTCGTGATCAGATAGTCAGAATCGCTATGGTTAAAACTAAGGATGGACTTTACAAACGTCCTGTTACAAAATTGTGTCCACTTCCAACACAATGATATTGCAACTTTAACTTGTTTCACTTTATTCAATAGTTGTTAACCGCTTTAATAGTTTTCATTCGCTTTAATAGTTTTTATTCGCTTTAATAGTTTTTAACCGCTTCAATAGTTCGAAATCGTTTTTATAATTTTCAACCACTTTAATATCTTTGAACCGCTTCCATAGTTTTGAACGCTTAGCTATTTTTGGTACACTTCAATAGATTCGATCCTCTAATTTGGATTGTTATGTTCTCATAGTTGATTTTTTTGCCAATTTGCAATCTTCCAAAAGAGAGAGAGGGAGGATGTTGGGGCGTTTTCGGAATTTCCCCAATATTTGTTTATTATTGTTTTTCTCCATTAAATCTGTGAATGCGAGACGTGCGAACGTGTGTGGGTTGCTCCGTGGTTTTACTTTCGTAGAAGTGATTGATTTTCAGTCAATCTGGTCTCTTTTATGCTGTTATAATCAGCCTACCCATTTCGCAAGTATAACTCTCTTTCTTTGCGAACTTACTAATATTATATTACTGTATTTGTTTACATTTCTTTAAGTTTAATTTCCCGAGACGCGTGACCTTGAGCTCGACAGTTTCCACTTTCTAAGCACGGTCGTCGCTGGACTCAAATTTTTAAGGCAATCATCCACTATCCGACTTATGCTTCTAGTCCGAATAACGACAGACTGGCACCTTGCCGACGGGTGTGATATTTTATCCCCACACTCACCTTATCCTTTTCCTTGCCGAGGTCTTCCATTTCTGTACAAGTCCTTCTTATAGACCCAAGAAGGTGAAAAGTCTTCTTTGTTTTCCATCCTATTTAGTCTGATTTTGAGCCTGTTTGCGCATACACGATGCCGTGCTCCTGTGCAGTTTGTAACAAATCTTTTTCGACTGCTGCTCTTATGTTCCCATGTTCAAAATGCGGTAAGATGTTCCATCATAAGTGCGTTAACCTTACTGAATCTGATGTGTCTTTCCTGGAGGAAAGAAACAAAAAATGGTCTTGTTCCGCCTGTACCTCTAGTGAGAGGTTGCTGCGGAGTTCCTCTGCAGGCCAGCGCCCGATATCGCCATCCGTAAATGCTCTGCCAGAAAAACGACAATTGCGAAGTAACTCGGCTAGTCAGCGTCCAACATCACCATCCGTCGAGGTCCCTCCGGAAAGCTCTACCGCGGAGACTTTGACAGTAAAACATTTTGAAATCCTGATGGAGCAGATGAAAAATTTGTCAACAAGTATAGCACGTATAGAAACACGTCAGGATGATCTCTTTTCACAGATAGCTAGCTGCTCCGACGCAATTGATAAGCACTCGTTGCTGCTTGATTCACACGGTTCTGAATTGAAATCTCATGAGAATGGTATACGCGAGCTTCGTGAAGACCAGTCTGTTATGTGCAAGGAAATATCTACTATAGCCAATAGGGTTGCGGATCTCGAATCTAGCTTGGGCGGAATCCTCCCCTCTGTTGCAGCTACTCCTGATCCGACTCCTGAAATTTTAGACCGCGTGCGCAGGTCTCATAATATTATTATTACCAACTTAGCAGAAGGAACTGGGGAAGAGATAGACAGGGAAAGGGTATCTGCCATCATAGAGCACATACAAGAATATTCCAGTAGATCACTATTAAATGTCGTCAGACTTCCAGCCAAAGACACGGCCAGACCTAGATGGATAAAGTTGTCTTTTTCTCATCCCGACATAGCTGCAAACATTCTGCGTCATAAATCTCCCCTTCGCGGGCATCCACTTTAAAGGGACATCAAGATTCAGGAATATAGGACGAAGGACCAAATCGCCAAGCTCAAGGCTCTTAGAGAGGAGCTTAGGGTGAGGCGGGAGCAGGGAGAGCATGATCTCACCATTAAATTTATCAAGCAAGTTCCAACTATTGTATGCAGTGATAAGTGTTCTCCTAAGCAACCAAAAAACTAATGGATCTGAGTATATGGCCCATATTGTACACTAACATCCAGTCGATTTCACCAAAATTTTCGGAACTGTTGACTGTCGTACAAATGCATAAACCTTTTATAATATTCATCACAGAAACGTGGCTCAAACCAACCATAGGTGATTCGATCTTTGCTATTCCGGGATATTCTCTTTTTCGTAATGACAGTAATTACACTCTGGGATTTAGGGGTGTCTGTATTTACGTAAGTGACGAGATCACAGATAAATTCAATTTGCATGTTGAGCATCAGGATTGGCCGGACATGGACAATTTATTCATCAATATTTCCAATGAATATACCTCCATTTTGGTAGGATTCGTGTAAAGACCTCACCCCTGTCCCACAGACACGCAATGTGTCTAATTCCTCGCGGATGTTTTCGCGCAACACAGAAATGTTCTGATCACAGGAGATTTCAACTGTCCCGATGTTAACTGGTCGCTGCCTCACTTAGTTTCAGAGAGTTCTCCATCCTACACTTATGCTGAATTCATCCACAATTCTGGTTGCCATCAACTTGTTACTCGTCCTACAAGGTTTAGAATAGGCCAAACCCCTTCTCTTCTGGACCTCATCATAGTATCTGACCCAAACTTAATATCCGACCTGAATTATATGCCTCATTTTGGAAAGTCCGACCACTCAGTACTAACCACGGAGATTCAGATGCAGGTAGTTTCCAATGTTCGAAAGCACGAGAAAACTCTCCGATTTGTTGATTACGAGAAAGTCTCGGAGTACCTCAATCGGACCGACTGGGAGGGAGCATTTTTGGATGCGGGCAGTATTGACTCCATGTGGAGGATATTTCTCGAGATTACGCGTGAAGCTGTAAGTGCTAACGAGCGAACTAAGACAATCTAGCAGAATCCAATAAAACCTTGGATAGACGAGGGTATTATGAGGCTTGTGAGACAGAAGAGGGCATTATGGCGTAGATTTTCTCGCAGTGGTTCGATGGTAGATTATCGAAATCATCGCTCCTTTTCCAACTTTGTCTCGTCGTCTATACAAGAGGCAAAGTCTTCCTACGAGAAAAGATTGGTTGCGTCCAAAAGCAGGAAGAGGCTGTACAAGTACGTGAGATCGTGCATGAATTCTAAGGTTGGTGTTCCAACAGTGAGGAACTCTAGTGGTGACGCATGTACAGACGCTGCCGAAACGGCCGACATATTTGCTGAGGTTTTCGATTCAGCTTACACCACCGAACCCTTAGGAATTGTACCTACTCCTGAAGTCCAGCGTGTTGAGGCGATCTGACGTCGTGTTCGATGAGCAAGTTATAGAGAAGTACCTCTTGGAACTTAGGGTCGATGCGGCTCCGGGAATTGATGAAATTACTGCGCGCTTACTGAAGACTTGCGCTGGAGCATTTGCGACCCCTCTACGTATAATTTTCTCAGAATCACTGAAGTCATCATCCATCCCAATTGATTGGCTTTCGGCATCAATAACTCCAGTATTCAAGAAAGGCGACAAACTTGACCCGCAAAATTATCGACCAATAAGCATCCTTTCGACAGTGTCCAAGATTTTGGAGAGGATCATAAGCGACTATATTGTTCACTTCTCTTCTGAATATAATATAATTCCTGGGTCCCAGCATGGTTTCCTTCCCCGTCGTTCCACAACTACCAATCTACTATCGTGCCTTGATGAGTGGACCAAAGCGCTCGACTCTGGAAACTCCATTGACGTAATTTACTTGGACTTCGCAAAAGCATTTGACCGGGTACCTCACAGGCGACTTCTCTCGAAGCTGGAACATCTGGGACTTAGAGGTAAATTGTTGGAGTGGCTCAAGTCTTTCCTTTCCAACCGAAAGTTCCGAGTAAGAGTGGGAAATATCTATTCAGCTGCAGAAAGGGCTGTGTCATCTGGTATACCGCAAGGCTCTGTGTTGGGCCCAGTCCTCTTCCTGCTTTATATATCGGATTTACCAGCATGCCTCTTATCGAGCTGTTCCATGTTTGCTGACGATGTCAAGCTTTACAACCTGCCACTTCTCTCATCTCATCTTCTTCAAGCGGATCTGGATCTACTCTCCCGATGGTGCCGTGACTGGTTGTTACCTCTTAAAAAGGAAAAATGTTGCGTTCTTCGTATTGGTAAAAACAACCCATGTGTATCCTACAACATCGACGGACAACAATTGCAGACGGTAACTAGACATCTAGACCTTGGAGTAACTGTGAATTCAGATCTCACCTGGTCGGATCATATTTCAACTGTTGTTGGGAGGGCGAAGCAGCTGACATATCTTCTCGGGAAATCCTTCAGGGGGTCTGATTGTAGTGTGTACAGTTTCCTCTACAAAACCTATATCCGTCCAATAATCGAGTACGCTGGACAGGTCTGGTGGCCCTCGACCAGATTTGACGAGAACATTCTTGAATCTGTTCAACGTCAAGCCTCTCGTTTACCCTACTCATACCCCAGACCATCCTACGAAGAAAGATTGGCCATTTTTGGCCTTGACAGCTTTGCCGATCGTCGTGAGCGGGGAGACCTCATATTCGCCTACAGGGCTATGGCCGGTCATCTTGGCGAGGACTTCCGAAGAATGTTCCCGTTGAATTCCAATAACATGAGAGGTTCGAAACTTTCGAAGGAACCCTACAAGACAACACCACGTCAGAAGTTTTTATCCAACAGGATTTTCAATCGCTGGAATAAGTTACCACCCTCTGTTGTAGAAGCCGCTTCGGTCAATGGTTTCAAAAACAGTTACGGTCAGTGTATATTTTTGTTTAGAGTCTGAAGTTTGTTTCGTTATTCACAATACTATTGATATTGTTTTAATGGGCTTATGGGTTTCACCTCAACCCTTCTCATTGTTTGAATAAATAAATAAATAAATATCTCACATACGACACCACATGTTTTAATTTCGCCCTCTTCGCGTTTCCAGTCAGTTTCAGTTTAGAATTCGACGCCGCCGTGTTGTAGAATTTCGACCAGCTTTTCGCATTTTCGCTTAGAAAAATTTCGCATAGTAAAACCGCAGTATTTAGTGTGCATCTTGGTGTTAGTGCATCACAGTTATAGTTCAACCCGCATTATTAGATTTGTAGCTTCACCCGCATTTAATTCAAACCAAGGAAGGTCGGGATTACCACCTGCATCCCGAGCCGCAGTGGGAGTGCTGTCCAGGTTTAAAAACTTCATATTATTTTTTCCTTATTTTACCTTCACCCTTCCTAATTTATTTCCTTTACTCGAAGGTGAATTTGGAAATAACGCACCTGGAACTAGCTTGACCCCAAAAAACTTAATAGTAAGTTAAATTGTTTTTCATTTACAGTCCACTCAAAATAGCATATATAGCATATAGGCCTTTGTAAGTACAAATTGTTTTCAATAATTGACCAAAGGCCGTACCAACTACTTTTTCTAACGCCGACAGTAGACTTATCGGTCTGTAGTTTTGTGGGAACTTCTTCTTTTTGAATGGTTTATTGAACACTATGATTTCCGCTGTTTTCCATTTTTCTGGGTAGTGTTTTGTCCTCATAATTCCATTCGAGATATTTGTTAGAGCGGCTATACATTTTCTAGGTAATTTCTTTAACATAACATTCGTTATTTTTTCGCTTCCGGGAGCTTTCTCTTCTTCCGACTTCTAATTATTTCTCTGATTTCATTTGGCGATGTTGGTTCGTCTATTTGAGCAGCCGCTGGTAATTCATCCATTTCTTCATCATTTTTTTCCAACAGATCTTTCAAATCTTCATTTTCGTCCTGTAATTTAATCTCGATGGTTCTTGTTCGATCGAGTCCGCCAATGCATCTGCCTTGTCAGTATTGGTATACGCCATTCCCCTATCTCTGTGTAGGGGTAGAATTTTGGTCTTTTCTCCTCGTAGGCATTTTTGCATTCTCCAATTCTCCATGCAGAATGATCAATTGTAGTCAGTTCTTCAACCCTTTTTTTCCATCTACTTGTTCTAAGATCTTTCAGGGCATTTTTCAGAATTTGGCTATGACAACTGCCATAGGGTTCCTTCTATTCAGATCATTTGTATTCATCCGATATATTCTTCTGAGTCTTCTATTTTCTCGTATAAGATCTTTTACTACTTTAGGCGTATCGCCATGCGGATGACTTCGTACTGGTCTCTTCACTCATCTCGTGCTTTTTTCGTAAGCTTTCAATATAATCTCTTCCAGTTTATCAACCGCACATTCCAGATCGTCTGGAGTGCTTATTCTTGGAATTTCTGTCATTTCCGATTGTATTAAATGGCTGTATTTAGCCCAATTGGTAAATTCTCTTATTTCCAGCAGTTTTTCTCCTGGTTCATCTCCAATTGTCAATTTCACCGGATGGTGGTCCAAAGTTTCAATCGAGAATTCTTGAGTTATATTTTTCAATATCGCGATATCTATTACATCTGGTATTCCTATACCAGAAACAAGATAAATTCAGTTTACTGAATAATGTGACAGGGGATGACTGGAGAGGTCAGAATTGCAAAGAAACACCTTCAATTCGGCCGACGTTTCGACATATTTAATGTCTTCATCAGGGCACTGTAGTTGGATAAAAACTCATGCAGTATTACACAAATACAGTAGAAAATATATACGTAATCGTTACAACAAGAAAGAACAAACAACACTTACAATTTGTATTGGTTTCCTCTAAATCAAGTGTAAAAACAACATCCGACAACAATACACGAAAATGGAAATCTTTGCAAGGAAAGAAAAACAACATCAATTTTATTTTGAAGCAACAAAGAGTTCAACAACAACCACATGTGATGGATTGATCATTGAAAGGAAAACAAACTGGCGTTCTTCAATCGGGTGTGCGCATGCTAGAGATGTTTGATCTACTGTGATCATGGTTTTCTTTTAATATATTATAGTAGCCTTGGTTGAAATTTTGAATATCGCTTCTAAAATTTACAGTTTCCTCTGTCATTATGTGGAACATTTCGTGAAGGAGTCTTTTATATAGATGTGGTTGTCGATCTATAATTGACGTGTTTGCAAAATCAAACTTGTTGTTTTCGATTTTGCAGTGCTCAGCTAAGGCAGTTTTCGCATTGGTTATAGGTTCGATGAAAGATCTTATGTGTTCATCCAATCTTTTCTTTAGGTATCTGCTTGTTTGTCCGATGTATGATTTATTACACTGCAGGCAGGAGATCTTATTTATGATGTCAGACATCATTGTTGGAGGAGTTTTGTCCTTGAGTTTTGAGAAGAAGAGTTTCCCTACTGTGTTGTTACCTTTAAATGAGATCTTGATATTGTTGTTCGATAAAACCCCTGATAGTCTCTCTGATAATTTGTTAATGTATATCATCTTAAAATATATCTCTTTTTCTTCTTCTGAATGATCAGTTTGTGTGGTTTGGCTTCGCTGGGGTGTTTGTGGTATAATAAGAAAACCATGATCACAGTAGATCAAACATCTCTAGCATGCGCGCACCCGATTGAAGAACGCCAGTTTGTTTTCCTTTCAATGATCAATCCATCACATGTTGTTGAACTCTTTGTTGCTTCAAAATAAGTTTAATGTTGTTTTTCTTTCCTTGCAAAGATTTCCATTTTCGTATATTGTTGTCGGATGTTGTTTTTACACTTGATTTAGAGGAAACCAATACAAATTGTGAGTGTTGTTTGTTCTTTCTGGTTGTAACGATCACGTATATATTTTCTACTGTATTTGTGTAATAGTGCATGAGTTTTTATCCAACTACAGTGCCCTGATGAAAACATTAAATATGTCGATACGTCGGCCGAATTGAAGGTGTTTCTTTGCAATTCTGACCTCTCCAGTCATCCCCTGTCACGTTCTAAGTTAAAAGGTCATCAACCAGGTTACCGCTTGTATCAAATCTCTGGAAATTAATACGACTCCAGCAAACACATGGGCTTCATTCAGGAATTAGAATCCACCTATGGAAGTGATGTAGCAAGGAACTTTAAGGAGTGGTCTAAGTACACCAAACAATCTGCGAACGCGGAAAATCACAAAAAGTTTTTGCTCACTTGTAGAAAACTGAAATTACTCCCACAACACATAATGCAGTACTCGAAGTGTATTGATTCATTGATAACAACAAATAAACCTTTCAAAAATAAATGTCTCAGCGCATTACGATCCTTCCAAGCGCAAATTTTAAATGTTGAAATTTCTTATTATCATTGGAAATCCAAGCATCTGAAAAGAAAAATCGATCAAATCAAGAATGTAGTTGTAAATATCGTTAGCGATGAAATTTTCAATACTTTTTCAAATAATCAGATAACGTACTACAAAAAAGAATTCAAAAACATCAAAACGAAGCAAATCGCAAAAGTCACAAAGTTGCTGCAACTTCAAAGATCTTACCTCGCTTATCGAATTAATGAAAAATGGTTAATAAATCAGTCATCCATTCCAAATATTCCTTCGGAAGTGAAACATCTCTTAAGTATGGGCCATAAACATAATTTACCGTATATCAAATCCTACCCCATGAAAGAATTAATAGCTGATTGCGAGAACATACTCAGAAAACACAAGGAAACAGACAGGATTGAGGCTAGAAATAGGGTCATCAATATCTTAACCCATTTTAATAACAAAAATAACCCCGAACGTTACATTGACCACCACCTAAAAACTCAAATGGCAATGACAAGACATTTCCTCAGAAACAACAAAGACCAGATAATAATTGTTAAGGCAGATAAAGGCAACACCACTGTTATACTCGATAAAAATGTATACCTTGATAAAGCGTTCTCCTTGTTAAACGACGATCGAATATACGAGAAACTACCAACAGATCCAACCATCAAGATTCAAAATAAATGTAAACGACTGGTCAAAGTTTTGCTTGAAAAGGGGATGATATCCAAGGAAACATCGGAATCTCTGGCTTGCGAAAACGGAGTTATCCCTAAAATGTATTCCTTACCTAAAATTCATAAGCCTGATACCCCACCCAGGCCGATATTGAGCTATGTGGGCTCCCCAACCTTCTTTCTTAGCTAGTTTGTTTCCGATCTTCTTCAACCCATCTTCATCAAAGATGATAAATATGTTCGCAACTCCTTCGAATTCTTCGAGGCAGTAAACAAATTTCAATTACCTGCTGGGTACGTGATGATATCGATCGACATAATTTCCCTCTACACAAATACTCCAACCGATTTGGCACTGGAAATTATTGAACAAAATTGGCATCTTGTAGAGCTAACACAACTTGATTTCGACACCTTTAAAACTATTCACAAATTTTTAATAGAAAGCAGTTATTTCACATTCGGCGACCAGATCTATAAACAGATATTTGGTTTCGGAATGGGTAATTGCATGTCCCAGATCTGTGCTGACATCGTTGTGTTCCACTTGCAGAATTTCTGCCTCATGAAACTACAATTTCAAGTTCTACTTTACAAACGTTACGTTGACGACATCTTTATGTGTATTCCCGAGGGTTTTCATCAGACTGTCCTTGATTGCTTCAATTCATTTCATCCTAGTTTGCAATTCTCTTTGGAACATGAGAATAACAACAGCTTGAGTTTCCTAGATGCGAAAGCCATCAGAATACCTGAAAACATCATTGTAGTAAGCATCGGATCGTGAAATAAACTTCCTGGACCTCACAATCAGGAGACAACGAAACAAGTTGACGTTCAGTATATATAGAAAACCCACGCAAACATCCACCAAAATTAGTAAAACATCATGTCATTAAATGGGTCATAAGATGGCAGTCTTTAACTCTAATATCAATAGGCTACTTAATATTCCTCTAAGCCAGGAAGCTTATATTGAGGAGGTGAACACTTCAAAATATCTGGCGGAGAGAACTGATATTCCCCGGATATCATTGAACGACTTATTGATAAGGCAAGGAGAAGACGGACCACAGAAGAACCGAACTCAAGAACTCCGGGAACTGATGATAATTCAAATCTGAAATTCTGTTGCATTCCGTTCTACGGGGGTATCTCATATAAAATTGCCAACGTAGTAAAGCAGGTAGAGGACACTAGAGTGGCTTTCAAATCCCAGAATATCCTACACCAGTCCCTCATCAGGAACAAGAGCCCAATCGACATGTTGGACAAGCCGGGCGTTTATAGATTGGAATGTGGTGAACCAGGTTGTAATGTCGTTTATGTGGGGAGAATCGGCAGATCCATTAGAACAAGGACCAAAGAACATCTGGCTAGTGCAAATAACCCAAATAATGACGAATCAAGTTTTGGTTGTCATTTAAGAGAAGAAAAACACAAGTTTGATTTAGAGGAGAACACCCATCTAATTCATCACTGCGAATTTAAACACAGACAAGAAATTCTAGAAGAAGTGGAAATTTACAAACACCTCAAGAGTACAGAATACAAAGCGGTAAATTCGATGTTGACGAACAACATAAATGACACTTATAAACTCTTATATTGATTCTCTCTGCCGACGCCACTGTTCCCGCTTAAGAGAAGAAGAGCAGGAACCTGTCTGCGCGAATGTAGTTTTTCGTCTTCCGTTTGTGTTTTGTTTATCTGTCATATATTTCATTTTATATGCTCACTTGATCTAGATCCGATTTTATGTGTACTTTTTGGCTTTTACCTTTTGATTGATATGTTTTTACCGTATGACTTTGGAACCTAAAATCGTAAGTTTGCATTGTAGGTTATTTATTTTGTTTATTTCTTTGTTAGCAAACTTTGTTAGCAATTTTCCAACTAAAACCTCAATCGGTATTTCAGAGTCCCTTGGTTTGATAATGGCGATGAGCCGAAACATGTCACCGGATGATTAAATAAATGGTTCCACAAACAGAAGTGCTTTTAAAGACTTTTCCTTTCGCTTCATACCTAGCGCTTCATTATGGGTTTTTATGAGTTTATGTTTTTATTAGTTTATCATTGTAGTAGACTGGTATCAGAAGCCATCTTTCTCCGAAAGATGTCTCAATTTCAGATCAGAGCATCCCCTAAATCAGAAAATCAATATCATCACAAACATGAAATTCAGAGCCACTCATCTCTCTGATGTCCAATTCTGGCCCAAAAACCTCGATTTCATTGAGTCCATCCTTCTCGAAAACAATTACCCAAATTCCTTGATTAAAAAGCTCATTTACACTTCCGATAGGCAGATACCACAAACACCCCAGCGAAGCCAAACCACACAAACTGATCCTCAAGAAGAGGACAAAAGATATATTTTAAGATGATATACATTAACAAATTATCAGAGAGACTATCAGGGGTTTTATCGAACAACAATATCAAGATCTCATTTAAAGGTAACAACACAGTAGGGAAACTCTTCTTCTCAAAACTCAAGGACAAAACTCCTCCAACAATGATGTCTGACATCATAAATAAGATCTCCTGCCTGCAGTGTAATAAATCATACATCGGACAAACAAGCAGATACCTAAAGAAAAGATTGGATGAACACATAAGATCTGTCATCGAACCTATAACCAATGCGAAAACTGCCTTAGCTGAGCACTGCAAAATCGAAAACCACAAGTTTGATTTTGCAAACAAGTCAATTGTCGGATGTTGTTTTTACACTTGATTTAGAGGAAACCAATACAAATTGTGAGTGTTGTTTGTTCTTTCTGGTTGTAACGATCACGTATATATTTTCTACTGTATTTGTGTAATAGTGCATGAGTTTTTATCCAACTACAGTGCCCTGATGAAAACATTAAATATGTCGAAACGTCGGCCGAATTGAAGATGTTTCTTTGCAATTCTGACCTCTCCAGTCATCCCCTGTCACGTTCTAAGTTAAAAGGTCATCAACCAGGTTACCGCTTACTGAATAATGCTTTTAGTTTTTTCTCTATTTCCCTCTCAATTTTCAACACTATCGTGTTGAGAATGTTTTCCGTGAAGATATCTTAATCATCAGCTGACTCAGATATTTTTTTCTTCTCCTGTTGACTGTTCAGAGCCTGTTTCATTGGAGGCTTCTCCTGTTCTACTTTTTTCTGAACCGGTTTTGGAAACTCCCTCTTCTTTTCCTGTTCTGTAGGTTTGGCCTTCGCTACTTCCTGAATTTTTTGAACAGTAGTTATTGTCTTTATTACCGGCTTTTTCTGTTCAGCTGGTTTTCGGGAATTCTTCTTTCTGGTCATTAGCTTGAACTCGCTACATCCTTTGTAGCTAGCTGGATGGCCCTCTTTTCCACATAAGACGCTTGTGGCATTTCTCTTCTTTTCTGGTGAGTGTGCAGTCATATCTGCTATGGCTTCCTGAGCACTTCACGCATCTCCACGGGAAGGAGCATTTGTTCTGTGCATGTCCGTAAATTTGGCACCTAAAGCACTGGCTTGAACTTTCAGGCCTCTTTTTGTGTTCAACCACAATACACAGATTGTAGAGTCGCTTCACTTCGAAGATTTCTTTTTTCTGGGTTTTAACCAGGTAGAGAGGTATGGGCTTTTTCGTCTTATTCGATGTCATTCTGGACACTTCAGCGTCTGATATTCCCTGGAATATCAGGTCGTCCTTAATCAACGCAAGACCAGCATCGATTGGTAAATGCCTAATGACGGCATGTGTCTTCTTCTTCTCCTCCATTTGGTAGGTGAAAAATTCTTTACCATGCTGTTCGAAAAATTTGGTAATTTTTCTATAATCATCTACGACGCGATGATTTTTATACCGTCTTTAACTACAGTTGCGCGGTTGTAGTTCATCTTTCTTGTGTAGAGAGCTTTGGATATCTCTACCCAATCTGAGGTGCCCATCATCGTTATGGGTGAGATTTTATCCTTCTTAGGCACTTCTGGTGCCTTTCTGATATTTTCCTCATCAGACGAGGAACTTTCTTTGCGCGTGCGCTTTGTAGGAGGCGCATTTTGGGGTTTGACCGGAGGCGTTGTAGGGCTTGTCCTGTTCTCCACAGGAATCACTTTTTCCCCACCGAAATGGCAACTTCGGCGAAAGTTGGGGACTTCAGCGCAGAAAGTTTTACAATTTCCTCTTTGGCTTGACGGAGCTCATTTATCAAAATCGAAACCGTTTCGTTGAGTTCAGCGATTTCGGCTTTCATGACTTCATTTTCTTGGCGTAAATTTGTCCGACCCACGGACTCACCTTCGCTAAGGTCTTCCTCGACTTCATCGGAAGCTTCCATGAAGGAACCCTCATTATCTGAGGTCTCGTCTCCGACATGGCTAAACGTTTTTAGTTTTTTACAATGGCGATAAATATCAATATGAGAGAAAAGAACAAAAATAACCAATTTTTATATACATAGATAAAGTTTCACCTGATGTAATTTGCACAACCAACGATCTTATGATCCGGACTGTATACAATAACAACACAACAAAACTCATTCACAGAACTCTCCTGAATAATCAGTATTAAATTCCCAAGTCGTATGCTCGAAAAATCATTCAACCGTCTACTCGTTTGAACGTATCGCACTGGTATCATTCAACACGTCTACTGACTAAATGCTAGCGCGCATTGGCGTAGATTAAGAATTTCACGTCACTGATCTGAGGTGTAAACAAACAGACGAGGTTAGATGTACATTTTTGAGCAAAATGATGTGTCCCGCCGGAAAAACGTTGGTTTTTAAAATATTGGATCAGAAACTTCTACATCCAGTTATGAAATCGAATTTATCACAATAATATGAATGATATACGAGTATACGAGAACAGTTAGTGGAGACGTTTAGAATTCGAAGTACACCAACAGCAATATAGTTCTGACTTTTAGGAAATATATGAGAAAACCGGATAAGTATAAACTATGTCTAATTGATGAACAAGTAAGATAGTGGAAAGCAATTCAGTTTTTCCTGATACATTTGGTAAGAATGATATTTCAAGAAGTACCTTCAAACTCAGAAATGTGCTGAAAACCAATCTATTATTTCAATTTTCAACTCAGAAAGGCTGGGAATATAATATAATTTTCCATTATTACATGTACTTCTTATTAACTTATCTCGTAACATAATCAGTTCCCATTGAAATGTTAAACACATACCCTAGAAAATTTAGCAAAAGAAAATACGTAGTTGGTGTATATCTCGACAATTAACTTGAGGTACATCAAATACCTTCATGTACTTTGTAAATAAGGAGAATGTGGGAAAGGAGACAATCCTAGTATGCAAGGTTCATCAACTTAAGTCCAGCCTTTTCTCTTGTTTGCCATCGTCAAGGCACCAAATGGAGTACGCTCCACCCATAGACTTATAATACATGGACTCACTGTCACGTGACTTTTCAGTAGATCGAGGGGTTGTATGCATTAGAGAGAGAAGGGCTTATGCGTTTTGATCGAACAAGAAAGAGATGAACTGATTCCGTGTGGGCAATGTCAAAATCATATGATGGATATTAACGCAGACGTTGCCCACAAGGTGTTCATACGTTGAGTATTATTCACATTATATTTATTCTTGAATGAAACTCACATAATTTTTATATTTTCCATTTCGAAGGAATGTTAAGGAATTCCTGTTTGCCTTCTCAGAAGCTTGTTGAACATTTATTATGGAAAATTTTTACAATTTTCGCAGACTTTGCCCACAAGGTGATGATACGTTGATTATTATTCTCATTACATCTATTTTTGACTAAAACTCACATATTTTTTGACATAATTGATTTCGAAGGAATGCTATGGAATTTCTGTGTGTCTTCTCGGAAGCTTGTTTAAAATTTATTGAAGAAAATTTTCGCATAAACTTGTGTTCTATAACCTTTTGACAGCTTGCCCACAAACTCTCCATCTTATTCAACCAACCGACTTCTCTCTCACATGCGGAGTCCATGTTATTTATAAGTCTATGGCTCCACCGAAGAAAAGCAGATGCTGACCATGGTTTCGGCCTCATTTGGCCTCATCAGAGCAACGTAGCATTTTTCTACGGTGGAGAACGATTGGAATTGATGGAACTTTATTCAATATTGTCATGTTCTACTGGGTACTGTACATTTACCCAGAGCGCCACCCAATATGAAACGGTGTCCGATTCAATCCCCTCCAGATAGAAACCAAGACGAAGACAATAGCATATGTCCCATATTTTCCCTAATTCAGTACACCGATTCGCTTTGCGAACGTCAGACGCATGATGAATTGAGAAGTCTGGGAACGCGTTCAGATCACGGCAGAAATGATGCCAGCGGTACAATAATGAAGAATGATCACGCCTAAAGGGGGAGGCAATGAATAAAATAATAAGGATAAATTCAGATGCACACCACCCGACGATATGAATATCGACAAGTGTTACGAGCTGAATTGAACTAGCCAATTTGCCATCGTCAAGGCCCCAAATGTAGTACGCTCCACCGAAGAAAAGCAGATGCTGAACATGGTTTCGGCCTCATTTGGCCTCATCAGAGCAACATAGCATTTTTCTACGGTGGAGAACGTTTGGAATTGATGGAACTTTATTCAATATTGTCGTCTTCTACTGGGTACTGTACATTTACCCAGAGCGCCACCCAATATGAAACGGTGTCCGATTCAATCCCCTCCCGATAGAAACCAAGACGAAGACAATAACATATGTCCCATATTTTCCCCTTATTCAGTAAGCCGATTGCTTTGATATAATGAGATTGAATACGGAATGTATAGCCTAAGCGCCCAAGCAGATAGGACAAACTTCAATATGTGAGAATAGATCATCGTTTTATAACGATGAAATGAAAAATTGCTGGAAAAGGTGGAGAAGGGAGCATCGAAGTCAATTGGGGCGAGATAATATGCATATGTGGGATCCATAGGAAAAATGTATTTCATGATGGAAGAAAAAACAGGAAATTTAATTATTTTGTGCGTATTGTGGCCAATTTGCAGGTGCAAAGAGAGATCTTTTTTATGCTTCTGTCCCATCGACTTTTTAAGTTGCATATTGAAGTATTTGACACGAATAACTTTTCTCAGATTCACAAAACAACTCAATTAATCTTTCGGACAATCAATATTATTGTAAATTTTTGTCACTAGGCCTCTTTGATTTTTTTCACTTTGTCGATACTTATATCAATAGGGATTTTTCGTTCGAAATATCTAAATCAAACTTTGAATCCTGGCATTTTCTTGTATTGTAGACCTGAAAAATATTGCACATCATTTTGAATTCTTCTTCTTCTTCTTAATCCGCCGTCTCCGATCGTCGAAGGTTGGCGATCCAATTGGCCAATGTGGTCTTTGAAGCCGCTGCCCTAAAGATGTCAATTGATGAGCAATCATACCATCGCCTCAGGTCCTTAAGCCAGGAGTTTTGTCTCCTCCCCACAGATCTTTTACCATGCACTTTGCCTTCTATAATAAGCCTCAGTATCTCGTACCTTTCACCTCTCATGATATGGCCTATATATCGGGTTTTTCTTTCTTTAATGCAGAGCATCAGTTCTTTTGTTTTGTGCATGCGCCCAAGTACTTCGGCATTAGTTACTCTTGCTACCCATGATATGCGCAATATTCTTCGGTACAGGTACATTTCAAATGCTTCGATTTTCCTTTCCATGGTTGGATCAAGTGTCCAACTTTCGCAACCATACAGAAGAATAGAGAATATGTAGCACCTTATCATCCTTATGCGAAGTTCCATGCTGAGATCTGACCTTATGAAGAATCGCTTCATATTTATAAAGGCTCTTCTGGCTTGTTCAATTCTGGCCCTTATTTCCAGTTTTGGGTCATTTTGTTCGTTAACAACAGCACCTAAGTATTTAAACGAGGACACCTGTTCAACATGTTTTCCGTTTATTGTTATCGAGGCGTTTAGGCGTCTTTTTGCAAACACGAGTACTTTGGTTTTTGATGTATTTATGTGCAAACCATAACTTTCACTGTGAGAAACTATCTTATTCAATATTTGTTGTAAGTCAGTCTCATTGTCTGCCAGGATAACGGTATCGTCTGCATATCTAATGTTATTGATTAGTACTCCATTAATCTTTATTCCACCTTTGATGTCCTGTAGGGCTTCTTTGAATATTGCCTCAGAATAGATGTTAAATAGTAGCGGAGACAATATGCAGCCTTGTCTCACTCCTTTCTTTATTGCTATTGATTCTGATGTGTTCATTTCAACTTTGACCTCCGCCAATTGGCCCCAGTACAGTTCATATATAATTGCAATATCGCCCTCGTCCAATCCAATCTCTCTCAAGATTTTAATTAGCTTTTCGTGTTTTACGCAGTCAAACGCTTTGTGGTAGTCTATAAAACAAGCAAAAACGTCTACATTCATATCCCGACATCTCTGCGTCAACACGTTCACGGAGAAAAGTGCCTCACGAGTACCTACTCCATTTCGAAACCCAAACTGTTTTTCGTCGACTACAAAATCGCATTTTTATATATTCTAGTATGAATTATTCGCAGTAAGATCTTAAGCACATGAGACATCAGACTAATCATGCGAAAATCTTCACAGTGGGTGGAATTTGGTTTTTTGGGTAAGGGAATGAACGTTGATTTAAGCCAATCCGAAGGAATTCTTCTACTACCATATACCTTGTTAAAAAGCGATGTTAACAAATTTAATCCTTCTCCGTCTTGTTCGGCTATTAGTTTAATGATTTAATGATTTTGTCGGGTCCCGTTGCTTTCCTGTCTTTTTGACTCTTTACTTTTTGACTCTTTACTTTTTGACTCTTTACTTTTTGACTCTCTTACATTTTGAATTGCATCGAGCGAATTTCGAATAAGAATCTGCAAAATGAATGGAATAATTATTAATTATAGACTGAACATTCAAATTTCAGTTTTCGAAATAACGCACTCGCGTTTCAATTAAGAAACATTCTCTACATTGACAAACTTATTTATAAAGTACCAATAAGTTTTAAAAGTCTTCTCAGCACACATTTACGACGAAGTTTTTTTCCTAACGATTATTCTAAACAATTTAAGGCCAGATAACCTACGCCACTGCTAATGACACCAGTTCTGTCAATTCAGCTTGACATATGCGTCCAATGACGTCATCATTTTTCCGACGACCTGGTGACCTGCGCCTACTTTCCTATATCTCCTTGGATAAAACTAATTCAGTTATATAACTTCCATATCATCTCTCAATTATGAACGTTTTCTTAGTACATACATACATACTGTCGAAAATTGTCGTAATATTTGAGTTTGACAACAGACAATAACTTTCGTCATTTGATAAACTAAGACTCGTTATCAGATCGTTTGAATATTCACCTCCTTCCCGCACCTTCTGCGAATCTTACAAACGATTAAGTACTTATATGTTTTTCCCCGTGTTGGGTTGCGGGTCGTCCATCGGGCGCCCCCCCCAGGTGGCGGATAGGGGAACGCCTCCTAGATATGGGTGATACCGGAGAAATTAAATAACTGGGGTGGACCAAAACTAGCACGTAGCGTTTGATCCAGAATGGGCGGCCGATATTCAAGCCAAGATTTGGCATAAATGAAGGCAACGGTAGGCCACCTTTATTATTGTTCCCAAGACAAAAACATGAGTACATTTAATTCAAAATATTCCGGATGTATAAATAGTTCTTCGATCGGATCTCCGGGAAGAACGGTTTTGAATGTATCATTCAGGAAGGCTAATCTAAGGAAACCATTGGGGATTGGAACAGGGAATGTGAGAAGCCTGTTTGAGGCTGGAAAACAAGCGAATCTCACGCAAGAAATGAACAGACTTAAGCTGGATATACTAGGCGTTGCTGAAACATGGTGGCCCGACGCAGGAGAATGTGAGGTGCAAAATGGGGTGTTCTTCTACTCAGGCAATAGCGACTCAAACACAGGAAAGGTGTAGGAATTGCTATAACAAAGGAACTACTAAAATCAGTTATAACCTTCGTTCCATACTCAGACCGCACAGCTTTATTGTAACTAAAAGCCAGACCAAACGACCTCAACAGTATACAGGTATACGCGCCAACCGCGGATTCGACTGAACATGAGCTGAAAAAATTTGATGAAGTCCAAGAACTGCTTAGGTTGACTAAAAAGCAAGACGTCAACATAATCCTGGGCGACTTCAATGCCAAAATAGGCAATGTTCAATTTGAGGAAATAGTTGGACCTTATGGTCTCGGAGAAACGAATGAGAGAGGTGATCGTCTGTTGCAATTCTGCCAGGAAGAAAGTATGACGACTACGAATACATTTTTTCAGCTTCACTCTCGCCGCCTTTATACTTGGAAATCACCGGCAGACCGACCGCACAATGTAATACGAAATCAAATAGACTTCATACTCATCAACCGGAGATTCAGCTCAACCATCAAAAGAGCCAGCACGTATCCTGGAGCGGATGTACCTTCTGACCATGTACTACTGATGGGCGTCATGAAGATTTCTCTATCAAGTCAAAAAAAACCGACATCACAGCGACGGATGGCGTTGGAAGGATTGAGAGATCCCGTCATAAAAGCGGAAATATCTGATGAGATAAACAGACAATTCAAACAACAACACCGAATTCTGGAGAAGAACTACCAGAATCTTGGCAGAGAATAGTGAACAGTGTAACAAGCACAATGCAAAATAGATTAGGTTATAAAACAAAGAAAAAAAACAAAAATGGATGACAGATGAGATCTTGCTTTTGATGGACGAACGCCGAAAGTATAAGAACAAACCGGATGACAACACATACAAAGATATTCAAAGACTTATAAAATCAAAGATAAGAGTAGCAAAAAACGACTGGCTTAAACATGACTGCTCGGTAATGGAAAAACTGCAAAGTCAACATGACGTTTTCAATCTACATAAAAAGCTGAAGGAGACTGCTGGTATATACAGGAAAATGAGGCCAATTATAACAACGTATGAGAAAAATCAGATAGTCATCGACAGCAAAGAGAGAATCAATGTCTGGGAAAAGTACATAGAAAAACTTTTTGGAGACGATAGACCCGCAGCTGACACCACTTACTCTCCAACTGGTAGATCGATCACCAAAGAGGAGATAGAAAAAGCTTAACGTAATTCAAAAGATAACAAAGCGGCAGGTCCAGATGAAATTCCTTCGGAAGTACTCAAACTTCTTGATGGTATTACCGCACGGCATAAAATATTTAACATTATATATGAGACAGGTCACTGTCCCAGACAGGGGTTGAGCTCTACATTTATTCCCTTGCCTAAGAAGACGAATGCAAAAAGATGCGAAGATCATAGACTTATTAGCCTGATGAGCCACACCCTAAAAATATTACTTGAAATCATTCACCAAAGAATATTCCGTGAGAGAGATATAAGCGACTCACAATTTGGGTTTAGACAAGGGTTAGGCACAAGGGAAGCAATAGTCGCAACACAGGTGCTTGTCCAGAACTGTTATGAACAGAGAAAGTACGTTCAACTTTGTTTCATAGATTATGAAAAGGCATTCGGTCGAGTACAGTACCACAAATTAATGCAGCTCCTCAAAAGACTCGACTAGATCAGAAGGACATCCGATTCATTGAAAACCTTTACTGGAATCAAACAGCGCAAATAAAACTAGGTGACAATATGTCCAAAAACATACGGATTAGGAGAGGGGTGTGACAGGGGTGCGTATTGTCTCCACTCCTGTTCAATTTGTACTCCGAGGCAATTGTTCGAGTGGCACTTTAAGATGTGGAAATAGGAATCAGAGTAAATGGGACATGGATTAACAATATCCCTTATGCGGACGATACCGTCCTAATCGCTGAAAATATGCACGACCTACAACAACTGGTTGATAAGATAGGAGAACGGAGCAAATCAATGGGTTTAAACATAAACACCAAGAAAATGAAATTGATGATTATTTCAAGAAACCCAAATATGCATAGAAACGCCATCATAATATTCAATGCAACGCCGTTAGAGAGGGTAGATAAATTTTTGGCGGTATGTGCTGGGGTGAGTTCACGCCATTTGAAGAATGGCGTGCTCTTGGGGTGATTGTTTCGTCCCACTGCTAGGGTCGGACTCATCAGGTAGGTTAATGAACCCTAGCAGCTACCTACGACAATCGCCGAAGCAGCGTAGTTTGTGCCTGCTATAAACGCCGGTTACGTCGAGGGTATAGAGTGTTGCGTCGCCGGTGGCGCCATCGTTTGGCGTATGCTGCACCGCAATAGACGTATACTCTACCCTGTGATCGCAACCGTCGTGCGCAGTGATGCCATCGTTTGGCTACCCTTGGTACCATCATGGTGAGATGAAGTATTCCTCTACCATGGGTACAACTACGCCGCCACAACACTCCCCCACCAGCGGCGCTGACTGGGGAAGCGATGCGATACGGTAGGCAGGGTACCGCCGTTTACGAAGATGGGAAAGGGCGTCTAGAGTAGCGTCAGAAATACCAGAGATGGGAGCGTGCATTGTGAGCGAGCTATTGTCTCAACCGGTCTGGCCTTCTGGGATACGTCGTTAAGACGGCCCTCCCTCATCACGTCGGGGTCACCACTTTTGCGGTATGTGCTGGGGTGAGTTCACGCCATTTGAAGAGTGGCGTGCTCTTGGGGTGATTGTTTCGTCCCACTGCTAGGGTCGGACTCATCAGGTAGGTTAATGAACCCTAGCAGCTACCTACTACAATCGCCGAAGCAGCGTAGTTTGTGCCTGCTATAAACGCCGGTTACGTCGAGGGTATAGAGTGTTGCGTCGCCGGTGGCGCCATCGTTTGGCGTATGCTGCACCGCAATAGACGTATACTCTACCCTGTGATCGCAACCGTCGTGCGCAGTGATGCCATCGTTTGGCTACCCTTGGTACCATCATGGTGAGATGAAGTATTCCTCTACCATGGGTACAACTACGCCGCCACAAATTCAAATATCTGGGTGTCTGGCTCTCTGAAGATTGGACATTAGATAGAGAAATAAAACGTCGCATTGAACAAGCCCGACAGGCATTTCGGAGGTTTCGAAGGGTGCTTGCTTGTCATGATTTTGATCTCAACCGGCGGCTGAGATTCGTGAAGTGCTACATCTGGTCGGTGCTTCCTTACGGCATAGAAGGCTGGACATTGAGGAAGACTGCGATTAACAGGTTAGAGGCCTTCGAGATGTGGCTGTACCGCAGAGTCCTCAACGTGCCTTGTACGGCTAGATTGACAAATGAGAAAATTCTGAGATGCGTCGACAAAAAACGTGAATTGTTTGAAACGATTAAGAAGAGAAAAACGGCGTACCTGGGACACATTATGCGGAACAACAAGTATCAGTTTTTACACTCAGGTACTGATCGAAGATAGAATTGAGGGAAGAAGAGGGATCGGAAGGAGGAAAATGTCCTGGCTGCCGAACATCAGGCAGTGGACAGGACTACACGATATACAGTCCTTGATACATACCGCAAGAAATAGAGAAGGGATGGAAAATGTTATCGCAAACATCCATTAGTGGATATGCATTGGAAGAAGAAGAATATGTTCTTCCGATCAATGAAATAAATATGTAAAATACCCATTTTATATATGGCACGTATGATGTATGTATCAATTATTAGAGCACTTCGGATTCATTTTTGAGAAAGTTTGAATTCAATCCATATAGAGAAAATCGAAAAATATTCTGATATTTCAGATGTCCCAAAACTGTAGCCTTAACAAACTAACAAAATGTACTAAACAACTGAGGCGAAAAATGAAAATTCATTATTTTGAGCCAAAGAGTTTGCCTGAGAACGGGGAATTCAAACTCTACTGGGATACAGCGCTAATCACTGATAGAGCAATAGCCCATATTAAGCCGGACATCGTACTCTTCAATAAGACCGAGAAGAGTGTTCAAATCCTCGATGTCTCAGTACCCGCAGATGAAAATATCTCAAGATCCTACACCGAAAAGCTGACGAAATACCATGATCTCGCTTTTGAACTGAAGGAGATATACGGACTGAAGAAAACATCTACTTATAAATCCTTTGATTAAATATTTGTGGACAATACCAGACGCTTGAAGCTGGATATCAGCCTGATTGGTCGATCCCAGGAAGAGATCATACTGGCCACAACCTGAGTTGTCCGGACGTTCCAGAAGGTAACAAAAACAACAACTTCTGAACAAAAAATTCAGGAAGTAGCGAAGACCCAACCTACAGAGCAGGAAAAGAAGAGGGAGACTCCAAAACCCGTCCAGAAAAAGGAAGGACAGAAAAAGCTTACAATGAAACAAGCTGTGAACAGTCAACAGAAGAAGAAAAAGATATCTGAATCAGCCGATGATTTAGATATCTTCACGGAAAAAAAATTCAACAAGATAATGTTGAAAATTGAGAGGGAAATGGAGAAAAAACTCCAAGCATTATTCAGTAAACTGAATTAATGGACCTTACGGATATTAGGAAGAAATCCCTCAAGATAATCTCGTGGAACATAAACGGGATCAACACTCGGAAAGCCGAGATAGAACAAATAATATCAGAAAGACAACCTGATATTATAGCCCTACAGGAAACAAGAATAATTCAATAAAGTGTTAATCCAATAGAGGATAAACACATAAATCCCAGCAGATTTTCCCCCTGCTACACCATTACAATGAAACAAGCTGTGAACAGTCAACAGGAGAAGAAAAAGATATCTGAATCAGCCGATGATTTAGATATCTTCACGGAAAAAATTTTCAACAAGATAATGTTGAAAATTGAGAGGGAAATGGAGAAAAAACTCCAAGCATTATTCAGTAAACTGAATTAATGGACCTTACGGATATTAGGAAGAAATCCCTCAAGATAATCTCGTGGAACATAAACGGGATCAACACTCGGAAAGACGAGATAGAACAAATAATATCAGAAAGACAACCTGATATTATAGCCCTACAGGAAACAAGAATAAACCGGAACAGAAGACTGAATTTCATGAATTATGAAACATATAGATGTGACAGAATTACAAACACCGGAGGAGGAGTAGCAATATTGGTGAGAACAGATCTGAAACACTACTTTAAAAGTAGATCCGACGAAACACAAGAAAAAACAGAAAAAGTGACGATTGTTGCCGAATTAAATCGGCAAAGAGTCGAAATAACCTCGGCGTATAAGCCACCACAAAACAATCTATTGGAAGAAGAGATAAACAACATGTTGGAAGGATCAAACCCGAAAATCTCCATCGGAGATTTCAACTGTAAATCCCCATTATGGAATAGCATAACAGAGAATAGAAATGGCAAAAAACTAAAGGATTTCGCCGAAAAACAAAATGCCATAGTTATTGGACCAGAGCTACTGACATATCTTGCTTTTGGAAGAGGAATACCAGATGTAATAGATATCGCGATATTGAAAAATATAACTCAAGAATTCTCGATTGAAACTTTGGAAGATGGAACCTCAAACCACAATCCCGTGGAATTGACAATTGGAGAAGAACCAAGAGAAAAACTGCTGGAAATAAGAGAATATACCAATTGGACTAAATACAGCCATTTAATACAATCGGAAATAACAGAAATTCCAACAATAAACACTCCAGACGATCTGGAATGTGCGGTTGATAAACTGGAAGAGATTATATTGAAAGCTTACGAAAAAAGCACGAGAAGAGTGAAGAGACCAGCTCCAAGTCATCCGCATGGCGATACGCCTAAAGAAGTAAAAGATCTTATACAAGAAAATCGAAGACTCAGAAGAATATATAGGATGAACAAAAATGATCTAAATAGAAGGAACCTCAACCGACATAGCCAAGTTCTGAAAAATGCCCTGAAAGATCTAAGAACAAGCAGATGGAACAAAAGGGTTCAAGAACTGAATACAATCGATCATTCTGCATGGAGAATGCAAAAAAGCCTACGAGGAGAAAAGACTAAAATTCCACCCCTACACGGAGAAAGGGGAATGGCTTATACCAATACTGATAAGGCAGATGCATTGGCGGACTCGATCGAACGAGAATCGAGAATAAATTACAGGATAGACGACGATAATGAAGATTTGGAAGAACTGGTTGAAGAAAATGATGAAGAAATGGATGAATTACCAGCGACTGCTGAAATAGACAAGCCAACATCGCCAAATGAAATCAGGGAAATAATTAGAAGTTTGAAGAAGAGGAAAGCTCCCGGAAGCGATAAAATAACGAATGTTATGTTAAAGGAATTACCTAGAAAAGGTATAGCCGCTCTAACAAATATCGCGAATGGAATTATGAGGACAGAACACTACCCAGAAAAATAGAAAACAGCAGAAGTCATAGTATTCAATAAACCATTCAAAGAGAAGAAGTTTCCACAAAACTACAGACCGATAAGTCTACTGTCGGCTTTAGGAAAAGTAGTAGAAAGAATTATCGCCACGAGGCTAAATGAGGAAACCGAAAATCTGGAACTAATTCCACCAGAACAGTTCGGATTCAGAAGAGAGCATTCAACAGAACAACAATTATTAAGGCTCACAGAGTACATAACAGAGGGATTCCAAAATAAACAAGCTACAGGTCTTGTTTCACTAGACGTCGCCAGAGCATTCGACAGAGTATGGCATGAAGGATTAATATATAAGATGAGATGTGCTGGATATTCGATCAAAATATGCAAGTTGATCAGGAATTAACTCAAAAATAGAAGATTTTACGTGAAAGTGGGAGGAGAATGCTCCTCAACAAGAGATATAGAGGCTGGAGTACCCCAAGGATCAGTACTTGGGCCACTTCTGTACAACATATACATCCACGATAT
This sequence comes from Coccinella septempunctata, assembly GCF_907165205.1. Classification (NCBI taxonomy): domain Eukaryota; kingdom Metazoa; phylum Arthropoda; class Insecta; order Coleoptera; family Coccinellidae; genus Coccinella; species Coccinella septempunctata. The sequence goes on along the minus strand of NC_058194.1, from coordinate 5,019,636 downwards.
TCCGAAAAATCCAAGAACCATGCTAACATGCTGACGACACAGGCATAGCAACTCGACACCGAAACCCTGAAATAATAGAACGAGTTCTACAAGAGTCGATTGACGAAACAAATGACTGGTGCATAAAGTGGAAAATCAAGCTCAATGGACAAAAGAGCCAAGCAATATTACTACAGAAGAGAAGACTGCGACCCACAACAAAACTGGATGTTGACGGCGAAGAAATCGACTGGAAAAATGAAGCCAAATATTTAGGAATAACGCTTGACAAAGGACTTACCTGGAAAAGTCATATCAAACAAGCAATCGACAAAACGAAAGCAGCGATGAATAGACTCTATCCTCTGATAGGAAGAAGAAGTCACATGTCTAAAGAGACAAAATTGAAGATAATCAAAGCCGTTGCTAGGCCTCAACTGACTTATGGATCAGTTGCCTGGGGTTTCGCGGCAAAAAGCCATATCAAAAGAATTCAGGCCACTGAAAACAAGCTGCTACGATGTGCAATAGATGCACCTTGGTTTGTCAGGAATAGACAGATTTATAAGGACCTGAAATGGGAAACCATAACGGAATTCATGAACAGAAAAGCAGAGAAATTATTCGAAACAGCGAAAAACCATCCGAATCAAGAACTCAGGAGACTAGTGGACTACGACCCAGAGGAAGACAAAAGGAGAATGCGAATTTACCGAAGGAGACCAAGAGATCAATTAAAAAGAGATTAAAATAACAACAGAAACTTATTGAAAAATTCAATAAAGTGTTAATCCAATAGAGGATAAACACATAAATCCCAGCAGATTTTCCCCCTGCTACACCAAAAAAAAAAAAAAAAACCGGACGTTCCTTACTAGCTCCTGAGAAAGCTTTGTAAATTCTTTCAACATTGTAGAAAATAGATATATAGATAGATAGATAACAGTCTTTATTTCGAAGCATGTACAGCACAAATACATTTATGCTACACACACAACTAAATAGTGTCAACAAAAACCGCAAATAAAAATACTCCCTACCCCTACTGAACATCAAAATACTCTAGCAGAGAGTAGGGTTCTAAGCTTATAAGCATTTGTTTTACTTTCTTTTTAAATGAATTAAAATTATCAATTCTCTCGATTTCATTAGGTAATCTATCATAAACTCTAATACACATGTATGAAGGATGTTTTTCTGTCAGTGTCAACCTATGCTTAGGGTAATTGAAATCTAGAGTTCTTGTCTCATATTTATGGTCTGGCATATGTATCGTAAAACTGGCCTTGTTTCTGAAGAAATAAGTCAGGCATTCATACAAATAAATATCTTATAGCTACTTGATTTGTATAAAATTTTCCATTGCTAGTTCGAATGGATCTGAAATAAATTGCAGGAACATAATTCGTGTTTCAGTTTTCAGTTATAGCTATTCATCTCCATGAGTTTGCAAACTGCAGTCACTTTTATCGATCTTATCTTTAATGAGAGTATTTATAGGAAGAAATAAAAATATGATTTCTTGAGTAGCGATTAGAATATTAATCATTACCGTAAATAAATGAATCGGTTTATTGCAAATATGCGTCCATTATTTTTAAGTACGTTCACTGTGTAGGTACCAATTAATGCTCACGATATTTACTGAGAATACAGGATGGGAAATTCGATGAGCTCTATTTTTCCGCTAGTTCAGAATGCTGTTGATCAACTCCAATCATAAAATCTAAACATCATGATCTGGAGAGGTATATTTCTCTTGGCCTCATTAACGAGTATTGAAAAGGTGAGGATTATTACTTATGAATTAAGTTTGGAATGGCATTCACTGATAGTGAAAATGTCAAATATGGCACCTGATGATAGTTTCTAGTAAAAATATGTGGTCAATTTTATTAATTTCATCATTCAGAGGACTGGTTAATCGAAAAAAATAACACATTTGTCAATTTTTTGCTCAGTTTCATAAAAAAATTTCAGTTGCACTTTACAAAATAATATTCATCTTTTTTGTCAGTACACTCATATGCTTTTGAACCACCTGGTGTGGGCTATTCTAAATCTTCTCATTACATTATAGCGTCTGTAGCTTGGTGGTTAGAGCGTCGGCTCGGTAAATTGCAACCGCAAGGTATTGAGTTCGATCCCGGGCTAGGGACGAAATTTTCTAGTCGATACGGGTATGGGCCACCATTCACTGTTGGGTTCAAATTAACAGTGCTGTGCCTAAGGTGGCGTAAGGACACAGTAACAAAGCCTACACAGAACACAACTGGTTCTCCGAACTCGCACAAGCTCACGGAGCTTCTGAGGGGTACTTCGGTACCTACGGAGAATCAGGATAATATAGTATAGTACAATTTTGTCTTCTTTATTCAGACTGATTTTCAACGGGGAATCGATTTCGGGTTGGATTGTGCGTAGCTTCTTGTTGCTGCTATTCCACTGAAATTGCCAGTTTTGAAGGGATCTCAATTTTATTGTCTGAGTGCAGCTGAATTGTAATGGGAAGGTCAGAGGATCGTGCCAGTTTCACGGTTCTGTCTACAGCTTCATTTCATTCAAAATGCTATGGCATCCAAATTATGGTCGTTTAGATGTCTTTGTCGTGTTTGTGTGTATGACATCGTTCTTGAATTTTTTGTGCAAGTGGGTTCTTGGAGTAGATGTTGGATATCGCCTGAATTGAGCATAAAGTGTCCGTGAATATTGCGATATGGCGGCCTGGCGTCATGGTGCTGAATCGTGACTTGTAGATTGCGAACAGTTCACCTGTATGAATGCTACAGGTAGGTGGAAGTTTGAAGGATACTGGATTATTGTGCTTGTCGATTTTTGAGCATGCAACTCCGTGTTCATCTTAAGATGCATCATTCTGGAATTCCTCATCAAATTTCCCGTTGTTTTTCAATTCAAGGAAAGATTGTTTTAGAATTGTGGGATGAGTTTGGTGTTTATTATATCGTTGTAAGTTTGTGGTGATCTTCGGTGGATATCTGGACCAGGGGGCATGTTTAGAGTAGGTCATTGGGGTCAGAGAATTAAAATCTATATAATTATTCTGAGTGTTGCGAGACAACCTGTGGAATTCATAGGGCGAGAAGTAGTGTGGGGCAATTTGATGTTTTCATTAGATCATGTGCTGCCTCTGGAAAACTAAACAAGCTAATTTAAATTTGAGGGCAGTGTTGAATTATTCGATTATTTTAAAATTTATTCCAGTAAAATGGATTTTCATTAGCGTTATTTAGGAGACGGTATATCCGTAGGAAAGGCCGCTAGGAAAAAACTGATGAGAACTTGTCATCCTATATTTTTATTTTTCGATTATTGGTTACGTCCATATTATAAACATTAAAATAATTTTCGCAGGAATTTGGACAAATTTTTATTCGTTATCCTTTTAGTACATCGCCAACGTTTCGAATCGGTTGTGATTCTTTCTCAAGGCTGCAATGTCAAAATAAAACTAGAAACAGATAAAAACGACCTAGAGACGATCTACCACTCACCTCGTATTTCATCGGATTGAATATCGTCAATTTTATTAAAATAATTGTATAAGTATCTCGAATTGAATTTCATTCAATCTTCAAGTGGTTTATGTGTTGTTAACACGACATGGGTAAACAGAATCGTCTCACGGTACGTTCCACAAATCGCAATGAGTGACATGGAGATGACATTCAACTCTCCCATAAAACATTATATATGTTCGTTAAAATATCACATCTCGGGTAAAAAACAATAAGGTAAAAACAACAATGGTAATATACAACTTAACAACTAAATCAAAACATTTTGTTCTTGGTGGATGCACCTTAGACACATTCAAATGACTTTCACCATAAAATACCAAAATGAACAAACAACACAAACATCGAGGCTCCGAAAGCTCTCAGTTGTATCCATAATTAAGAATCACCATTTTGAGTCACTGAACCCCAGCATTGCCCAATATAAGACTATCATACACCAAACTGAGATGTTGGACGTCTTCCCTATAGTTTACTGTGTTGTTGGACCTTATGTGCACCATTTCACTAATTAGCCGTCTACCGTAGATAGGTTCGTAATCCAGAACTGTGACCTCCGAGAAGTTGAATTTATGTCCTTCAGCATGGACGTGTGCAGCGAGAGCCGTTCCCTGTGTTATGTGAGATTTTTCTGCATCATTTTTATGTTGTCTTATCCTCTCCTGTAGTAGTTGTTTTGTCTGGCCTATGTAGCATTTTGTGCAGTAATCGAAATTTGATACCAGGGGGATTAATGAGTCACATCAGACATACTTACGGTGATGATGTGTTTTCTCGATGCAAAAATATTGTCAATTTGAACAGGAAACTAGCGTCACTGAGTAACAGAGTGATTTTCCTGTTGCAATGCAGATCAAAGGAGGTGTTCCCATCACATATAATAAATAATATCAGACAGGTTTATACACTGGAACTGGAGGAACATCCTTATTCATATTTGGTTGACAGGACCATGAAAAAGTTCCGTAGGTCAATTTTGAATATAGAAATCAAGATATCCATTTGGAAAAGAGATAACACGGAACAAAAACTGAGAAAAGCGCAAGAATGGGTGGTAGACAAAGTGAACAGTACCACATATAGTGCGATTACAGGCGCAGGAATCAGAAATTTTCAGAAAGTATTCCAGAGAGTCAAAACCGAAAATATTAAAAAGCTCGATAGACTAATTGTAGACCAGAGACACCCTGTGGGTGCTATACAGTCAGACCGATTCGTGAACAATTACACCGACGTCGCGATTCCTGAAGAAGTAAAACTAATTTTGGGACTCGGACCGAAACATGGGATTATACCTGATCACATTCCAAAACTTCAACTAATCAAAGATATAGAAAATTTCACACAAACAACATTTCAAGATGAGGATGAGAGAAACCAGGTCAGAGGAAGATGCGTTGGAATAATCAACAACTTTGTGAGAATGAACCGACAACCCAAAGACCCATTCAAACAACACTTTATACGAACTGGAAGATTCATCAAGGAACACCCGGAAATAATCATAGGAAACTCAGATAAAGGTAACACCACGGTAATAATGTATAAAGACGAATATGTTACAGAGGCTAAAAAAATGCTGAATGATGGAGCAACATACAGGGCATTACCATCTGACCCAACCAAAAGAATCCAGAACAAAATTAATAATTACTTAAAACTACTTAAGAAAGACTCGATCATAACAGAATCACAGTACAAGATGCTAATATCGTATAATAATGTAGCACCGAAAATATACTTCCTTAGGAAAACCCATAAAAGAGAAGTAAAATTAAGACCTGTAGTTAGTAGCATAAAATCTCCCAGCTACAAAATTGCAAAATTCCTACACGAAATACTCAGTGATGTTCTATCAACCTCTGTGTTCGATGTTAAAAACTCATTCATGTTGGTTGAAGAACTGAAATCAACAGTAGTACCGGATGGTTATGAATTAGTGTCACTAGATGTAATTTCTTTGTTTACAAACATTCCGAAAGAATTGGTCATCAAAACAATCAAAGGTCAATGGCACTATATTAAAAACTTCACGAATTTGAGAAGGAAAGAATTTGTTCATCTTGTAGATTTATGTTTTGAAGGAGGGTACTTTGTTTTTGAGGGTGTTTTCTATGATCAAATAGAGGGTACAGCAATGGGTTCCCCGGCGAGCTCGACATTTGCGAAATTAGTTATGCTCGCTTTGTTTACGTATGTGATATCAAAGTTGAATTTCCATATCCCTCTAATAAAACTCTATGTTGATGATACATTACTATTGATACCTAAAGAAAAAATTGAAGAGACTCTGAACGTTTTTAACTCATTCCACCAGAAAATAAGGTTTACCCTAGAAAGAGAAAAGAACCGGAGTATTCCATTTTTGGACATATTAATCATCAGAGAGAAAAATAGATTGAAAACAAATTGGTACACGAAGCCGATCAACACGGGTAGGTGCGTAAATTTCCATTCCAATCACAGCTTCTCACAAAAGAGGAATATAGCAGGAAATTTGATAAATAGAGCGATTTCTCTGAGCGATGAGGAATATAGAATAAATAACTTGAATAAAGTGACTGAAATCCTGAAACAGAACAACTATCCAACATACTACATAAAAACCTGTATAAACATCTACAATAGAGCGAAACGTACTATCAGATCGAACATCGACACGGACGTAGAGACGGTGAGCACATCACAGAGCACATTAACATCACAACATATAACAACTAAAAAATATTTCAAACTAGTATTTTATCCTACATTGTCATATAAGATTGAAAGAATTTTCCGCGAATACAATGGTGCTGCAGCATTCTATAATGTTCTCAATAATAAGATGAAATTTTACACAAAACTAAAAGAAAGAACACCAATTTTACAGCAATCAGAAATTGTTTATAAAATAGAATGCAATAACTGCACAAAATGCTACATAGGCCAGACAAAACAACTACTACAGGAGAGGATAAGACAACATAAAAATGATGCAGAAAAATCTCACATAACACAGGGAACGGCTCTCGCTGCACACGTCCATGCTGAAGGACATAAATTCAACTTCTCGGAGGTCACAGTTCTGGATTACGAACCTATCTACGGTAGACGGCTAATTAGTGAAATGGTGCACATAAGGTCCAACAACACAGTAAACTATAGGGAAGACGTCCAACATCTCAGTTTGGTGTATGATAGTCTTATATTGGGCAATGCTGGGGTTCAGTGACTCAAAATGGTGATTCTTAATTATGGATACAACTGAGAGCTTTCGGAGCCTCGATGTTTGTGTTGTTTGTTCATTTTGGTATTTTATGGTGAAAGTCATTTGAATGTGTCTAAGGTGCATCCACCAAGAACAAAATGTTTTGATTTAGTTGTTAAGTTGTATATTACCATTGTTGTTTTTACCTTATTGTTTTTTACCCGAGATGTGATATTTTAACGAACATATATAATGTTTTATGGGAGAGTTGAATGTCATCTCCATGTCACTCATTGCGATTTGTGGAACGTACCGTGAGACGATTCTGTTTACCCATGTCGTGTTAACAACACATAAACCACTTGAAGATTGAATGAAATTCAATTCGAGATACTTATACAATTATTTTAATAAAATTGACGATATTCAATCCGATGAAATACGAGGTGAGTGGTAGATCGTCTCTAGGTCGTTTTTATCTGTTTCTAGTTTTATTTTGACATTGCAGCCTTGAGAAAGAATCACAACCGATTCGAAACGTTGGCGATGTACTAAAAGGATAACGAATAAAAATTTGTCCAAATTCCTGCGAAAATTATTTTAATCTATATTTTTATGTTCTAATTATAATTATAGTTATAATTGACGTTCGTCCAACTGATTGTTGGAGTCGCGCGATTCAAAAACAGTCAGTCGCTCATCCCGCGTGTCTAATTGGCGTACCCACATATACTCCATTCACATTCATTTAAGCAGTCGGTTGGCCATGAAATAATTTTCACAAGTTTTTGTAACTAGAACGGAGTAAGGTTGGCACTCATGAAATGTCGTTAATGTCATATCGCCGTTGCCACAACTAATATCAATTTTTATTACGAAAATGCCGAAAGTGATTGACAAAAAGAGACAGGGTTTCAGGAAGTGCTGTTTAGAATTCAGGTTCGCTCATTTAAATAGTTATTCCCTGATATTCAAAAATCCACAATACGTAGCGAACATATTCAATGTAAGAGAATTTACCTATTGTTTCATCTGAATCTAAACGACTTATCATTGCAGCTGAATATTTCCGCAATCAGAAAGATTGTGAATGAAGAAGATGACAAAGAATTTCCTTCTATTTGAAGACCCAAAAAAGTGGTGGCATTCGAGAATTTTCTGTTTGGGTGAATTAATTCTGAATGTTAACATTAACAAGACGTGTATTGATGATCTCGTAGTTTTGAGTTAAAGTTCGGGTTAGTTCCTGCACCAATTGTTATAAATCTTGCCCAAATTTGTTAAGTGATCTTTAAGGTACGAAATCGTATATTTCCTCTCTTCGTATCACTCGGAAATCAATAATTGACAATGTCTATTTACGGACATTGTAATGAGAATTTCGATCGTCGAAAATCGCCGAGCATCATATGCTCTGGAATGTGCGGAAAAACTTATCAGGCCAAATGTGTGGGAATTCCCTCGGATAGTCTGCAATGTTTGAAAACACCCGGGTTCTGTTGGTATTGCCCTTGTTGTTATAAAGTACGTAATAGGTACGAGGAATATATTAAAGGATCATTTGATTCCAAGCTGAACCAAATGCTTGGTGGATTTAAGGACATGTTCAATGAGTTTTTACTGAAAATTACTAGTCAGGCTGATGAGGCTATCTCGAAAGTTCGTTCTACACCTCATTCTATAGAACCTTCTACTTATTCGAGTGCCGTTAAGTCCAAATCAATGGTTGTTGTCAAACCCAGGGACACCAGTCAAGCTAATTCCATAACGAAGCGCGACATAATGAAGAACATAGATCCAGTGGAGTTGAATCTGAAGGTTTCACAGGTAAAGTAAATCAAGGATGGTGGTCTTTTTATCAGCTGTGAGGATTCCGAGGGTGCTAATAACATTAAGAAAATTGTTCGTGAGAAACTTTCACCTGATTATCGAGTGTCTGATGTGAAGAAATTCCTTCCTAAAGTAAAAATTGTTGGTCTTGACGAAAATTATAAAGCCGAGGATATTGTAAAGTTTTTAAGAGGTCAAAATAATGTTATTTCTGAAACATCTCATCTGAGAGTTTTGAAAACTTGGGCCACACAGAAGAATTCCGAGATTTTTCAGGCGGTGATTGAAATGGATACCTATACTCATTCTATGGTTATAAAGCGGGGAAAACTTTTTGTGAATTTTGACGTTTGTGCCGTTTATGATGCAACTAAGATGTCTAAAACTCTGGTGTATTCACTGATTCGATATTGTTTTTAATTTCGTGGGGATATCGGATCAATTTCGTTTTTCCCACTGTAGGTAGCGCTGTTTAGAATTTGACAGAGCATTGTCAATTGATATTTGAAAATAATTTGAATACTTTCCTACGACTAACGAATATGTTGTATTTATAAGCGATTATTGGTGTGTGAAAATGTATTAATTTCGAGAAAGGGGTGTAGAACATTCATTTATTCAACATGTCGTTCAGTAAGTTTAGGTTTCTGTATGGACAATCAAGAACTTCAGCTAATAATTCGGTGTTGTTGGAATTTGAGGCAGAAAAAATCAGATGAACGAACATTCGGGAAGGATATAGCTAAGTTTTATGGCAACTTCAGCAATATTTCAAAGAAACTGTATTGGAAATACGTAATGTGAATTGTGAGCATGTATTGAGAATCAGAAATACATAAATCTATTCGAGTTTGTTCTTCAAATATTCTTCCTGAATAGATATAGTGAAAATTACCTTTCCATCAACTGAATATATTGGATATTTGACCACTCAATTGTGTTTTATTAAAATCATATTGAATTACCCCCCTCACGAATTCAAGTTGTCAAACGGAAATTATCTTGAAGAAGAACAGTAAATACTCCTTTGAACCCTTATTCGGTAGTGTTGAAATGTTGACAAATTTGTTTTTACAACGAAAATTGAACTGTAAATCACAAATATTCCTTAACAGCTGTCAAAATGGGCCAGTTCATATTTTGCACTCGTTGATCGATATTCGATATCAACGCAAAACAAAATAAAACGAGAGAGTATCTTGGACTTCCTTTGATAGAACAAGGATAAAACGAAGCAAATGACATGGTGGCGCCGCCACGAAACTGATCCCATATCCCCGATTTTCTGAAATGTTGATGCTTGCAAAAAGTGACAAGTGCACACACCAGTGTTTTAGACATCTTAGATGCAACTGAATTAATGATTTGTTATAATTGTAGTGGCTTTAATCATGGTCAATCAAAATGTTCTAACACTACGACCTGCCCAAAATGTGCCGGTGATCATTCCTTGAACAATTGTAAAAGCACTGTTCTAAAATGTATAAATTGTTTTAATGCCAATTTGAAGAATTTCGATCATGCTGTCTGGGATGCCGGAAAATGTCCTATTTACTTAAAAAGTTCAACAGTCTGAAATCGTCTTTTTGTGATAAATAACAATCAGTATCCGATGGGGTTTCTGAAGATTTTTCTGCGTCTCAGTCAGGTGACATATATTTTTATTATCAAAATGTTAGAGGCTTGAGGTCGAAATTGCATACTATTTATAATGGCATATCTCAATGTGACTATGATATTATATGTTTGACGGAGACTTGGCTCTCTTCGGATATTTCAGACTCAGAAGTCTGTAGTGATCAATATATTTTGTACAGAAAGGATCGTAGCTTTGGCCTCACGTCCGCTACTAGGGGTGGAGGTGTTCTTATTGCTGTGCGCTCAGATTTAGTGGTCAAGTTTCTTGATCTCAGCTGTATTACCGATGTCTTCTATAACATTGATATTGTTGGTTTAAAGGTGGCAGGGCGGGATTCATGTTCTTGTTTTTATATTTTCACCATTTACATACCTCCCTGTTCGAGACTCGTACAATATGAGGGACTTTTCGAGGCTATTTCGGATTTGCCGTATCTGCTTCTCGACGACTGCGATGTCATTATTCTTGGAGATTTCAATATTCCAGAATATGTGGATTCTCAGTTACCTTCTTCCCATGTTGTTGGCAGGATGGTGGCACTCCAGGAACTATTGGATTACATGGACTTACGTCAAGTCAATAATGTTGTTAACGAAAACGGTAGAGTTTTGGATCTTATCTGTAGTCGACGTCATTTGATCGTGAGGAGGTCTGACTTCTATCTCGTACCGGTTGATTTACATCATCCTCCTCTGGAGTTTTGCATGACCTGGTCAACGACGCATCCTAAGAATAATTCAATGCTGCATTTCATGAGCATCTTGATAGTATCCTTGAAGCTTGTGTTCCTAAAACATCTGGTAGGAGGTCCCGATACCCACCTTGGTTTACTGGGGATATTATTCTTAAGCTAAGGGTCAAGGATGGCTATGGTCGTGCCTATAGGAGAACTGGTGATGTATCATTTCTGGTGATGTTTGAGGAGCTTCGCAGAGAACTGAAGAGTGCGATCTCTGTTGCTCGAGTCAGTTTCTGTCGGGAGGCTGGAGAGGGATTTATCGAGGGATCCATCAAAATTTTGGGGTTATTTGAAGAAAATTCGTGGAGGTTCCTCTGTTCCGGGGTCAATGAATTTTAATGGTTCCGTTTAATCGACTCCTCAGGACATCGCCAATGCGTTTGCAACTTCCTTTGAGGCTGCTTTCGTGAGCTCTTCTGGGCTTCAACATGACCGTGGAATCCAGGACTGTCTTGAACAGGTTCTTCCTATTCCTGATATTAGTGAGGATTGTGTGTTGGGTTGTTTGAAGGAGTGCAAGGGTAGCATGACTGCTGGCCCGGATGGTGTTCCATCTTTTTTATTGAGGGACTGCGCCATCATTTTCGCTAAGCCTTTGACTACTCTTTTCAGGCTGTCACTTTCGAAGTTGTGCTTTTCAAGCATTTGGAAGGAGGGCAGGGTCTGCCCTGTTTTCAAGAAGGGCTGCAGAGAAGACATTGAAAATTATAGACCTATCGTTATTTTGTGCAATTTCAGTAAAGTTTTCGAAAGGGTTTCATATGATATAATTTATGCACATGTAAAATGTCGAATTAATGATAGTCAGCACGGTTTCATTAAAGGTCGGTCTACTGTGACGAACTTGGCTTGTTTTACCCAGTATGTCTCTGCTGCATTAGATGAATCATCTCAGGTCGATGTTATATATACCGATTTCTCCAAGGCGTTTGACAGGCTGGACCATGGAGTTATTTTGGAAAAGATGTCTTCGTTTGGCTTATCAATGGACTTCATCTTTTTTCTAGAATCATATCTTGCAGATAGAAAACTTTTCGTTCAATGTCTTGGAGCCAGGTCATTCAAGTTCTCCGCGTCGTCTGGTGTTCCGCAGGGGTCCATTTTGGGTACTTTGTTGTTTATGTTATTCATGAATGATTTGAATTTATTTCTGCTTTGTCTGTTTCTTTTATATGTTGATGATTGTAAGTTGTTTCGTCGTATTGTTTCTATCCAGGATTGCTGGGATCTCCAGGATGACTTAGACAGACTGATTGATTGGTGTAGGAGAAACCGGCTCTCATTGAATATAAAAAAGTGCAACGTGATGTCCTTCGGCCGCGGAAAATCTAGGATTCAATTTCTTTACAACATTGAAGGTAGTGTATCAGAGAGGGTGGCTAAATGCAGAGATCTGGGAGTCTTATTTGATCAGGGGTTTACGTTTGTGCCCCATGTGAATGCAATTGTTTCGGAGGGACTTAAGACTCTCGGTTTCATACTCAGAAATTCCAGGTACCTGTTCGATAACTAGATCTCTTTTTCTTCTTTTTACGGCGCTTGTGAGGTCAAAGCTAGAATATGGATGTATAGTGTGGAATCCTGGTTATAGGGTTCATGTTGATAATTTGGAGAAAATACAGAGGCGATTTCTGAAGTACGTGAGTTTCAAAGTTGATGGCATCTATCCGACTCGTGGTATACCAAATGAGTATTTATTGGATAGATTTAATGTAAACTCACTTGAAAGACGTCGGGTTTATTTAGGAATTCTTTTCCTTCATAACATTTTAGTTTTCAAGATTGATTGCCCCTACTTGCTGGCCGCCGTGGATTTTCACGTCCCGAGGTTGCCTGTCCGAAATATATCCACATTTTATCTTCCGTTTCCACGAACTAATGTGCTTCGGTTTTCGCCAATGTTCAGAATATGCCATGATTTTTGCAATTTTCAACATGTTCTAGATATTTTTAACAGTTCTCAATTAGATATTAGAAGAGCTGTGTTGGAATCACAATTCTTGTGAGGAACTGTCTTGTCATTTATGTATTGTATATCCTATTTTTCTTGATTCATTATGAAATTTTTTGTATTATTTGAATTTTGTTTTTTCTCAATCTGTAATTGGCTCAGGCTGTAGATTGGTGTAGTATTTAAATTAAATTAAATTAAATTAAATTAAATTAAATTAAATTAATGCGAAAAGTTACTAGGTACAGCATTTTCGATGAATGTCATCGTACAATAAGTTCCCAAAAATTGATTTCTCTATTTTTCATTTGACTTGTCCTCTACACTGTAAATGTCTTGAGGTACCAATAAATGCCAAATTATTATTATTATAACAATGTTTTAAGATTAACAGCCACAAATACGAGCCAGTTTTCCTGTTAATTGTTTATTCATGTGAGTTTTCCAAAGGTGAAGTTCATCTTGACTTGAAACTTCCTTTAATTCCTTTTACTTCCATTGATGTAAGATGATTTTTGTTGAAGAATTCAACATTCTTGTAATTATATATTGATTCCTTCGAGAGATACCCATTCCCAACCACTGCATCATATGCATTTCATCTTCGGGTTAATACTTTTGAAATCTACAACTGATGTAACGTATTCAAACTTCAGCCAAAGATGATAACGAACATTAATTCTCCTCAAGCTAGTGCAATAGTGCATATTATGATATGATACTGATCTCTTGTATTTTCCATGCAAATAACTGGATTTGGTATACCTTCAATCAGTTTGTATAAATCTCAATTATGTTCGTCACATATTTTCCGAAGAGATTCGACATTGTGATAAAATAAGTAATAACAGAAACTTTTACGTAGAACGGCAACATAGCGTTGATTTAAAACCAAAAATGTTTTGACAAGCGTCATAACCCCAAATTTTCGTACTATACAGAGTGAAATGTGTCAAATTTCCATGACCAACCGAGTGCTAAAATAGAAGTGGATATTGTATAGCATGGGATATTTGTCAAGTATTTATGAAATATTTGTACGCAAGGTTTTGGATATTTAATAAAACCCTTGAAATATTCATGAAATAAAGTTATGTCCGACTTTTTCTCACATTGATATATTTCATGCAGATTTTTGAAATATATCTCACAACATATGTAGTGTGAAATCTCTTCTAAAGACTAAAGTTATATTACATGGAATATTTACGCAAGATTTCTTCTAGTTGAAGAAAATGTTTCCTGAAATGTTCAAAAGAGGTTTCATCGATCTTCCAACGAGGTGGTCTGAAATGTTACGAAATATATTTCTGCGATGTTTGTGTAAAGTTGCTGGAAGATTTATATTCAATAATAGGAAAGATTTCCATAAAAATTCAGGAAATTTTTTGAATTATATTAAGCTTATATGACGTGAAATATTTCTGCAATATGCGAAAAAATATCTTGCGAAGTCTCTGAACAATATTTCGCCAGGGTAGCTGAATAACTTTATGACTTACATGTTCCTGAAGAATTAAGCAATACTTTGAACATATATCTTCAAAGTATTACAACATTTTTGAGGATTTGTATTTTATAAAGTTACTCAACGTCCCCTGCTGAACATTGTTCAAAGATCTCGCAAGATATTTTTTTAAGGAACATTATATTTATATGTAGGTATACGGTTTTCGCGAAATAGTATATCAGTATCGAGTAGATCAAAATCAGTTGAAAAAATTTATTCATTTTTCATTAACAACATTAAAACATGTAGATATCAATATACACGAAACCTTCATAATCTTCGTCATCATGATCTGCAGATAATTGAAACGGAAATTGTCGTCGACTTCTGGCATTCCTGGAATGCATATATTTTTATGATTTTTCGAAAACAGGAAGTTTCATATTTTGTCAATTTAGGGCCATGAAAGTTCTTTTACGAAGAATTGGGTTAATTATCGCAAAATTAGAGGAAAAGTAATTAATATGTACTTTCACTGAAATAATTTATAAAATTAATTGAGCAGCAGTAAATACGAGGTCTTTATTAAAGATTGTTGCATAACATTTGGCTTAGAAGGGTGCTCCTTACTAGAAGGTTTTGAACTGAAAAGCATACATAGAAATTCGAAATTGACGCCCACTGGTGTAAAAATCATTTATAAAGAACCTGTACGTACTATGTAGATGATACTACATTGGTGGTATGGAATATTTATAGCACTGAAACGATACACTTTACTGAAGGATGTTTTCTTCAACTTGTCAAATTCCTGATCAGTGTGATTTTTGGTATTATAACAAATAGATGTTAACAGAAGATTATATAGTGCAAACCTCTAACTTTGACAAATTCAGTATATCGAAGGCAGTTTTTTTGTTGTAAATATGCCCGGTCAGAGCGATCGGTAGTTTAAGTTGCGCTAGTTTTCATTCAGAAAAATATTGTACAGCGTGACCTTAATATGAGACATGTCGTTAGTAATGATTTTTTCAGAGGAGAATCCTAATTTTTTTATGGCTACCCAGGGTGCTATCTCAAGTTACACATTCTTACCCAAATATTAAGTTCTTATTTCTTATTCTTCTGTCCGATCTTTCAACAAACGTTGTTTCTCACTAAACGACAAACTAATAAATATCCTCGCTACTCTTCGCTTCATACGCCACTACTCTCATTAACCCTTTCCAGCCCAAATTATTATCAGCCCATTGAAAAAAATATTTCTCAACAATAACTACAGTCCCTGGCCATATTATTAGACGCATTGATTCGATGCAAAATCTCAATATTGAATTATTAAATTGAATGTATATGTTATATATACTTCATCTGTAAATGGTTTTCACATATAATATATCATATTCAATAAAAAATATTGATTTAATGATGATTAAACATGAAATTCTAATATTTTGCTGAGCCACCCTGTGTAGCTATGAGAGCTTCATACTATCAATGCAGAATTGTTCGGTTTGTTGCATTCGAGGATAATGATTTCATATGTGGATTATCGAAATAACGTCCGAACCTGCAGAATGCAAGACGTCCACTGGAAGACATAGTACTGATTCATACTTAAGTACTAATACTACAACATCAAAAATAAATGCCAAATAGAACAATTTAATGAGAGTCGTAGATAAAACTGACATTCTGTGGAAATGAAATTCAAATATTCTGATTTTTCCTCGGGCAATACCAGTAAATATAAAAAAAATCCTCAGTGCGTCTAATAAACTGGCCAGGGACTGTATGTACAAGAAGTAAACTAAACACATCGGTGAGGAAAAATTTTTTTTTCAACTCTTGAGTAAAATATTGACACAAGTTTTGGCCATCAGGGGGTTGATTTTATAGAACGAAACTGAAAAATTCAACAGAATATACAGAAACTACTATATATACTTACCTCTTACAAAGATATGCCCGAATTTTGGGAGATAATAATAGTAAAAAAAGTAAAAATTATCACTTATGCACGTAGGTTTTGGCGAACCGACTGAACATAAATGAAATTCCTTCTTATCAAACTCCTGTAACTGACTTAAATTTTGGTAATGTCATCTAACAATGAACGATAGATCCAAATGATACAGAGCTCATTGTGGAATAGCTTTCTGTTTTAATGAAATCGACACTGTTAACCCAATGATGCCATATGGCATCATTGGGCTGGAAAGGGTTAATTAGTTTTATTCAACTTTTATTTGAAAGAAAATGATTATCAAGAACCTCGTGACATTCCATTTTTAAAATACCTGCCTATTATTTCATTGAGTCGAATCCTCGTTTTCGTATTAGTCGATGTTTGTTGAATATCTTTTCAACGACAAGAAGTAAGAGTGTGATATTTGGTACATACTTAAGTGTAACTTGAAATAACCTTCAGAAAAGGTCTTAAAAATAGAATAGTCATTAGAAAAAAATCGAGTACCCACTCTGTGTACATTGATTCCGGTAATGAAGATTATTTCGACGATGATTTCGAATGATGATTTTGGCATTTCAGATTGTGATTTCGGAAATCAAAAGTGGTTACCCCCTCGGAAACAATTATAAAAAATTTCGATAATGTATCAAATTACTGTATAATATTTCTTCACTTAAGATAGCGCCATTTAAAAACATTAATCACCTGTGCTTGTATATTTACAACAAAAAAACTGTCCTTTATTCACAAAATTTGTTTGAAGTTAGTCTCTCACACTTTATAAAGAGAAGGCATTATTTGCCAAACAATAAAAGGCCTATAAAAATTCTCATCACTATGTAGAATAATTTCAGTGCAGATTTTCATTTTAGACAGCAACTCGGACAGCAAGTAGTCGTAAAAAGAAACGCAAAATTCATTCTGTTCTGATAGTGAACTGAAGAAAAGCAAAAAATCTCAGTATATGAAAAAATTATAAAACTCATTTTTTATTCCGTCAAGCATCTGAAGTCATCCAACTTTGTATGATTTCGGCATCTGTCGCTTCTTCATATTTTGTCCTTACACCAAAAGCTACAAAATCATTCACAGTATGATACAACTTCAATCAAATGATATAATTTGCATGGATAGGTGAACAAATAATAAAAAATGAAAAAATACGAATAGGAATCCTTAAAACATCGAATTCATTACCTCCCAATCACATGTTAAAATAGCTATTATAAAGAGAATGAAGATTCATTCGAAAATTTCATTGAAAAGATTCAACCTCTCGTTCAACCTGGTTGAGGTTACCTAGGGTGAAACTGTTGAATTATGATAAAAAATAATAGAAATGAACATATACAAATATTTCGGTAACATTATGGCATAAATGGATAGATTTAATAACACGTAAGTAGATGGAGAACAAAAAGTAAATAAGTTAGGTACTTACCCAGAATCGAGTGGAAATCAAACTGGAATTAATTTCGTTTCATATCAATATATACACGTTAGTCTCGCATAAAACGATCGAGACAACGCGCAAACGACAAAATCAAAATGACACTAATGAATGCTTCGTTGTTCGGCCTGCGCTTATTCGAATGAAGCACAAATCCCATGTGTGTGAAGTTGGCCCATCACTTTTCGGTTTTCGAAGAAAAAATTTTGTGCTGAATTGTGCTAGGTTTGTGCTGCTTTGTGCCGTTGAAATTTTTTCTTTATTCCACACGGTTCTCAAAATGTTTTCCAAAATGTATCGAATGGGCCAGCCCAGCACTTATCGAAAAAATTTGTTTTGGCAACTGAAACAGGTTGTGCTATGCATTTAGTCTTGTGCCGTTCCAATTTTTGCGAAAGTCCCTCTTATATCCCGGAAAATCGAAAATAAAGAAAAAAGTTAGCCCGGCACTTTCGTTTCTCCTTCTCAAAAATTAGTGGAAAAATTTGAGCTACATTTGTGCTGACTTGTGCCGTGAATATTTTCACGAAAATTGGTCAGATTTTTCGAGAAATCTTGAAAATGAAAAAAAAGTTAGCCCAGCACTTTTGTTTTTCTCAATGAAAACATATGTGAACAATTGTGCTACACGTGTGCTAATTTGTGCCATTTAAATTTTCAGAAAAAACTTCTTTCTTTTTTCAAATGGTGGATATCAGAAAAATCATTAAATTGACTGAAAATTAGTATATATGGCAACAGGCCTTATATTCAAACCGTTGAGGTTGGCAACCCTCAATGCACAACTTACTCATCAATTCATTTACATAGCGTCATCATGTTGCCAGAATTCAGTTTTCAGAAAAGAAATCTCTTAAATTGAGCTTATTGATCTCCAGCGTGGATAGCTAATGACTTCTTCTTCTATTGGTGCCTATCCTCTGTGAATGTTGGCAATCACATTGGTCCACATTATTTTATTGACAGCCGCCCTGAATACTTGAATGGTCGTCATCCCTGTCCACTGCCTTATATTCTTCAGCCATGATGTTCGTCGGCCCCCGGAGACCGTCTTCCTTCTATCTTGCCTTGTAAAATCACCTGAATCAGTTGGTATTTTTCATTGCGCAATACATGTCCCAGATATGACACTTTCCTGATCTTAATACACTGCAATATCTCCAGGTCCTTTTGCATCCGGTGTATAACAACTTCATTCGTGATATGGTAGATGTACGAAATCCTGAGCATTCGGCGGTAGCACCACATTTCGAAGGCTTCCAATCTCTTGCATGTTGCTTCTATTAGTGTCCAGGCTTCCACTCCATGAAGAAGAGTGGAAAATACATAGCATCTTAGGACTCGTGCTCTCAAGTGTATATTAAGATGCATATTAGATAATATTTTTCTGAGGCGATTGAAAACTGCCCTCGCCTTCTCTATGCGGCATCTTATCTCTTGTGAGTGGTCCCATTCTCCGTTCATACTGCATCCCAGGTATGTTACCTTGTTGACTACTTCCAAAGTATTATTATACGCTGTAAATTGATGTTGTACTTCCTCGCTTTTACTCACTATGAGGACTTTTGTCTTTCTGCAGTTCAGTTTCATGCCATACCTCTCACACACTTCGACAACACGGTTGATTAGTGCTTGCAAACCTTCCGCACTGTCAGCTAAAAGTACTGTGTCGTCTGCATATCGAAGGTTGTTGATTACTCGACCATTGATTTTTATGCCTTCTTCCATTCCGTTGACAGCCTCCCTGAACAGCATCTCCGAGTAGGCATTGAATAAAGCCGGTGAGAGAATACATCCCTGACGAACTCCTCGTTTAACATTGAATTTTTAGGTGTTGTGGTTGTCTACCCGTACAGTTGCCTTCTGTTGCAAGTACAGATTCCTGATAAGCCGTAGATCTTTATCGTCGATGCCTGAGTCCTTCAATATCTGAAACAGTTTGTTATGCTGAACCCTGTCGAATGCCTCCTCAAAATCGATAAAACATGCGCACCTCTGAAGCCAAACTGGACGTCGCTTGTATTTTCTTCAAGCTTTCTATATACTCGAGAGTGTAAAACATTGAGTAGGATTTTGAGGGCATGGCTCATTAAGCTTATAATCCTGTAGTCAGAGCATCTGGTAGCATTTGCTTTCTTAGGAAGAGGTATGAAAGTGGAGTCTAACCAGTCTGCAGGAAGCTCTCCTGTTTCATAAATTCTGTTGAGTAGTCGGGTTAGAATCTTATGTTGATCGGTTTCGAATAGTTTCAATATTTCACTATGTATACTATTCGGACCAGGTGACTTGTTGTTTTTTAGACGTTTTATTGCGTGCTTTACTTCGCTAAGTGTTATCTCCGGCCCTGAGAATCCTGATACTACGATGTCTGTTTGTTCTTTCTCCTCGAATAGCTCTTCCATATATTTTTTCCACCTTTCGAGTATGCTTTCAGTATCATAGAGTAAGTTGTTATTTTTGTCCAGAATTAAACTATTATTTCGTGAGTTTTTTATTCCTGCTACTGCTTTAACTTTTTTGTGTAGATTGAAAGTATCATGTTTCCGTTCTAAAGATTCAATTTCCTCGCACTCACCCTGCAGCCATAATTCTTTGGCTTCTTTGATCTTCCTGTTAATTAATTTATTGATTTGTTTGTATGCTTTTTCGTTTTTATTTTTATGTTTTCTCCGTTCCTCTATCAACTTCAGTATGTCTTCAGTCATCCATGCCCGTCTTTTGGCACTATTTTCTACCTTCAGATTATTGTCCACCACAGAACTACAGGCATCCTTTATCTTATTCCACACCTCTTCGACTTCTATGTTTTCCTGATCTATTTCCGTGGCAATTCTTTTCATTTTGTTCTTCAGCTCGATCTTGACTTGTTCTCTTGTGTTTTCATCTTTCAGTTTCTGGATATCTGGTCGTTTTTTAGGTTTTTCTTTTTGAACTTTTTTCAGCTTTAACTTTATCCTGCTCAACAGCAGATTGTGATCTGACGCAACATCCGCTCCTGGATAAGTTTTTGTGGTTTTCACAGAGTTTTGATACCGTTTATTTATGATAATATAGTCAATTTGATTTCTGATGACTTTTTGCGGACTATCAGCTGGAGATCTCCAGGTATAAAGTCTTCGAGGTGGCAATTGGAAGAATGTATTCATTACTGCACTGTCAACTTCCTGGCAGAACTGAATAAGGCGATCTCCTCTATCATTTCGAGTTCCCAGTCCAAACTGGCCCACTGTCGTGTCTACAGTCCCTTTGCCTATTTTGGCATTGAAATCCCCCATTATGATATTCAGTTCTTGTTTTTTGGTATGATTTAGGGCCATTTTGAGTTGTTCATAGAGTTCTTCAACTTCCTGTTCTGAACTTTCCGAGGTTGGAGCATAGGTTTGAATGATGTTCATGTTGAATGGTTTGGCATTAACTTTGAGTATTGCCACTCTATCTGAAATTCCTATAAAGCCGAGTACGCATCTCTCAACTTCTCTGTTGACTATTATAGCCACTCCGTTCTTATTTCCAGTCGATGTATCTCCGGAGTAGTACACTGTGTGGTCATTTATTCTACATTGTCCATGTTTGGGCCATCTTACTTCGCTGCACCCAAGGATATCGACATCGAGTCTTTGCATCTCGTTAATAACACTGTCCACTTTGCCGGCTTGGAATAGACTTCGCACATTCCATGTACCAACTTTCTTGCTATCCTTTAGTTTCAACGTGACTTCGTCTTTTTTTGTTAGCAAATAGCAGGGATTTCGCTGGATGACGACCTGGGAGGCCCTGCGTTCCTGTCGTGCTGTTCCTCCCCTGCCGGATCTTGGCTTCCGTGGTCCATGATCAGTAATATTATTCTCTTTGTTTGATGCTGACATTGTGATTAAACTAGGGAAAAATAATGGAGTAGTTTCCCCTTGCTTTCTCCATCGCTGTACAAACGCCTTTTCGTGGTTACCACTATGCCGTATGTTGTCTGATTCACAACCTTTTCCTGAATATCAGTGATGCTTGTAATCAGTTCTGACCTAACCAGCTGCCGCTACTCAGTGCTAGTTTTGGTCCGCCCCGGGTATTTCATTTCCCCGGTACCATCCATATCTGGGAGGCATTCCCCTATCCGCCACCTGGGGAGGCGCCCGATGGGGGACTAGCAACCCCACACGGTAGCTAATGACTAAAGAAGATTATTATACACTATTGTTATCGTGATACACTATTGTTATCGTGATACACTTTTGATGATTTATGGTTGTTTATAACATGTGCATAGAGGGTTGCCCACCTCGACGGTTTGAATATTAGGCCTACTGCCATATATCTATATTTATTTTCAGACAATCTACTAATTGATATCCACCATTTGAAGTAAAAGGTGAAAGTTTTTTCTGAAAATCTCAACGGAACAAATCAGCACAAAAGTAGCACAAAATTTTTCACTAATTTTTGAGAAGAAAAAACAAAAGTGCTGGTCTAACGTTTTCTTCATTTTCGATTTTTCGGGAGATAAGAGGGACTTTCGCAAAAATTCGAACGGCACAACACTGTACATGCATAGCACACCCTGGTTCAGTTTGCCATAACTAATTTTTTCGATAAGTGCTGGGTCAATACATTTTGTGAAATATTTTGAGAACCGTGTGGAATAAAGAAAAAATTTTAATGGCACGAATCAGCACAAACCTAGCACAATTCAGCACAATTTTTTTTTTCAAAAATCGAAAAGTGCTGGACCAACTTCACACACATCCAAATCTCACGTGACTACATTGCTGTCGTTTATCGTTTCTGCACTGTGCAGCTATCAGCGTTTGCCGGGTCCAGAAATTTTATTCCCCAGTATACCGTATGCAGAGTAGAGTAAATCTTCACTGCATTATGTTGAATTACCTGGATTGGCCTTGAAAAGAACGGATAGCAAATATCGACTTCTGAAAGTAGTGCTTGTTAGGTCCATTTGTATCCAAGGAACAAAATAAATAAAGTCAGAGTTCCTAAAGAGAGTATGATAAAAAATATTACATCAACTTCACAAATAATTTATTATTTCTAATCATTGAATGCCGGTTATACAGTTGAGATAAAAGCTGAATCCAACGTTGAACCCAATTCAACCTGACTGCCTGACAAAATAGAACTGAACTGTCCAAAATTGAAATGGATTCAACTTTGAACTCGGTTTGAACCTGAACTGTAGAATGTGGGTTAGAGTAATTAAAGAACATATTTCTGGACATCAGGAAATAAATCTTAAATATTCCTTTCAAAAAAGTCAGAAGACCAGCAAAATTGAATTTAATACTTATATTTTATTGTAATTATGTATTTGAGTCTATTTTAGGTAATAGTAGGTTTACACATGGAATGATTTACTGGCGCCGGTGACTTCTGGCTTACTTTAAAATGCATATGTAAACACTTACTGGCGTGCAGAAGTTATCCAGGCATGCATGGATTAAAAATTTTGGTCGCTTCCAAAATGTTATGCGCCAGTATCTTTTCTTGCGCCAGTGAAATTACAACTTGCAAATGTAAACACATTCCGTGCACATTTTGGGACACGATATGAATATTGCAAGGAAGCAAAGGAGTCACCAGTGGCTAAATACCTTAGAGTGATTTGAAGTTTAAGTCTAGCACATAAAGCATCAATCTTATGGGTGTCTTTTTTCTCAATTAGTGGTGTGACACGTTGTAAAAGAACATAAAATCCTTCACAAAAAAAAAAAAAAAAAAAAATAAAATCCTTCTTATGTCATTCTTAAATGATTTGGGGGTCTTCCATTGAAAGTTTTTTAAAAAGAGAATATGAAGCACCCATCATTGGTCTCTGGGAAATCCAATTGCGCACCCATAAGCGACCATTTTTTTATGTCGTTTCTTCCGTTCTAAATCTTCAATCATATTATCAATTATCGATTTTGCAATTTTTCGACAATTTTTTACAAGCTCCTTTCGTGACATGATGTAAGTACCTACTATAACGAGAGTATCGATACTAGCAACTGGCGTGCAAAACACTGGAAACCGTGTAAACGCTTACTGGCGTGAAAGTTGAACTGGCGTTAAGACTGGCGCCGGTAAATCCAGGAATGTGTAAACTTACTATGAATCATGATGAAAGAATTTTGAAATCCGAGAAAAGAGCTATTTCGAACTGCCTGATTAGTCTTTGACGTAATCGTTTCTTGGAATTGTTGGAAATCATTTATTAAAACATCGAATAAATTCAGCAACATAACATGGGTTGATTGATTTGATTTTGACAGTTTTTGCAGAATTTGGCGTCATCTGCCAAACGGCTCCTGAGGATTTTCTCATATTTTCTAATTAAACGATTGTCATAAAATTTTACCCAAGTCAATATTTTGAAACTGGTTATTTTGTTTCAATTCATTTGTGTCGGTATTTTCAAAATTTTAAAAAAAATTCAGATGCCATCCACTCTGATGAAATCAGAG
This sequence comes from Coccinella septempunctata, assembly GCF_907165205.1. Lineage (NCBI taxonomy): Eukaryota > Metazoa > Arthropoda > Insecta > Coleoptera > Coccinellidae > Coccinella > Coccinella septempunctata. The sequence continues at coordinate 4,995,451 of NC_058194.1, read as the reverse complement.
GGGCTCTCAGTTACGTAACTTCCCGAAATATTAGCGGATTTCCATCCACCATGTCGCTTGATAGATAATAATACATCAACTCCAGTATTTGATAATAAAGTTGCCGACGTTGTTCTGAAAGAGTGTCCAGTATACATTTCGAAGTTCTAAAACTTCAGGAATGTCGCAATTTCACTTGGAATTGACGAAAACATATTTTTTCCGACAGGCTGGTTTCAGCACGCGATTTTGATATCGCATTAAGAAGCGCGGATTAATAGTCGTCATGTGGCATCTTATATCAATGTACTTTTGCATTATTTTGAAATAACAAACTTGATTTTGGTAACTTTTTGTCACTGTGAATGTACGTGACATTCCATTTTTGGAGTCAGGAATGGACTTCTTGACTTATTTTAACATTGTCTGTTTTCATTTCACAGAGTTCCTTACAACGGCACGCCCCAGCAACTCCCATTACCATTACGACCTGCATCAATAAGTATATATCATCGGAGGCTTCAAGCATGAACTTATTCACATCCTCCCTGTTGAGAACATCCGATTTTTTGGGTCTATAACCATAATTTTTTTTTCTTGAAAAATGCTCGAAATTTTGGATACTTAGAAATAGCTATATTTTCCTCTATAAAAAAGGTGAACTTCAACATCGAACATTCACACCATAAGCTTGATGAGGACTTCAGTGAAGCACTTTTCTCGTGGAAATACGCCAAAAATAAGGTTTCTGAGACTGCCGCAGCCGTCTTGCTTTGGCACCAATTCTTGAAGGATTTATATGCTGCTTCATACCTTTTGTTGGACTTTTCCGGTAGTAGAGATAAACAAGCAATATTCGCTTATTTTTCTATATCTGAAACATCCATTTTGTCCACACAGAACCAAACAATTCGACTTCCTCAAACTTTTCGCTACGAATTCTCAACTTGCCGTTGTTGATAAAATAAAAACTGCGTATGTTGCTCTAGCAACGGACCACGGCTGCCGCGGATGTCATAATTTAATGAGAATGCTATGGAATGCAATGATAATGAAAATCCAGAAGTATATCCAGCATTTTCTTGTTATCATATCAGGGAGGGAAAAAATGTTATATACTATATGGGATTTATTTATTTTTTTAACGTGCAAACAGAAACCCCAACAGAAATACATCCAATTACAAGGGTACACAACTAATTATAAAGATAATGATATAGTTAACACAGTCAACAACACAGAAGAAAAAGAAACAATTAGCAAATAAGTATCTACTACAATTATAAATTAACCAAAAAATTTTATCCATAATTATGACATATATAAGAAGTAACCATGTTCTTGAAAATAGCAGATGACAGATGGAAAATATCGATATAATTGATATGATGATTATAAAATTTAACCTTTTTAAGAAATACAGAATTATAATATAGGGAAGTGCTCGGGGAACAAAGAAAAGCTCTCTACGACGATTACCTACAAACCGGACAGCCCTCCTCTGCTCCAAACTTATCATCTAAAACAATTTGAATCTTGATTGATATGGACATACTGAATGACGATCACTACATCTGTACTGCATAATTTTTGTAAACTTCTTCTGAACCTCCTTCAATCTGTCAAGGTATTTATAATAAAAAGGATTCCAAACAGATGTAGCATATTCTAAATTACTACGTACCAATGCCAAAAATAATAATTTGAATGTCTCTAGATTTTTGAATTGTTTATAAATTGAGCATTTTAAAAGCTTTAGCAACTATTAGTTTTTCAAAAGACAATTTGGAATCAACTATACTCAATTCCAAGATCTTTGATTTCTTTCACTTCATTCAGAGCACAACCATTGACAGACAGGGAAAGTATCAAATGATTCACGGTTTTGGTGAATGTTATGTGTCTGCATTTCTCCGCATTCAAGAATAAATAACGACCTGAACAGAAATCAGAGAATCTATTGAGATCGTTTTGAAATTCTACAACATATTCATGTTTTTTTGAATGATTGATACACTTTCAAATCATCTGCATAAAGTTCAAAATTAACGAAACGAAAGCAGTCAGATATGTCGTTAATATAAAGAGAAGAAGCAGTGGACCCCTCCGGATCCCCATATGTCACCTTGTAAACTGACAAAAGCACGTCACCCGTAGCATATTGAAAACGATTCGACAATATGACTCAATCAATGTTAACAAACTACTCTGAATTCCATAATCTTCTAGAATTTTTACAAGAGTAGCATGAAGCCCTTTGCTATATCTGTGTACACCACATCTTCAAGAAAGCCACTATCAAAATTTCCAGAGATGAAATCGATGAAAGGTGTCAAATTCGTTAGTACCGATCTTCCCTTGAAGAAGCCATGTTGTTTCATATTTAGCTTCGGTTTGAAAGACGTGAAGAGAAAATTAGTTACAACAGATTCAAACAATTTTCCAAAATGACTCAAAATACAAATCGGTAGGTAATTGGATATAAGATTCACTTTACTGCTCTTGTGGATGGGGGTGACCTTCACAAGCTTCCACTTTTTGGGAAAAACACCACTGCATGAAGATTGGTTGAAGATTATCTGTGTTGACACCAGACACTCGCCGCAAGATTTGTTAAATATCAAAAGAATTGAGTTCGATCCGGGACCCTTGTTAATGCTCAAACTTTCAATTTTATTCCGAATTTCATCCTTAGTAACACAACTGATTTTATCATAGTCCGTTTTTTTTATTTTACTAATATTGTTTTTATAAAAAACTGGGTTATTTGGATCTTCGAAAACACTAGAAAAATATTCAGCGAATGCTTTCGCTGTTCCTTCACCGGACTCAAACGTGATGTCATTATGTATCATCGAATCAGGAATTTTCACACCTATCCGATTATAATTTAAAAACGACCAAAAATTTTTTGTATTATTGATTATATTTTCCTATACTATGTAAATTACATTTACTAGTCGAGGACAAGTTTGCGCCGAGAGATAGCGAGGGCTGGCAAAAATGTTCGAGACTGGTTAATGTACTTACCTTTTTAGTATAAATAACTATATCACATTTATGATTTTTTGTTCCGATGTACCGATTATTAATCCATGCGATGACTGGTTCAATCATGTGAAGGGTTTTTTCTTCTCTTAGGGTACGTTCATACCGAAGATGCATGGATGAGCGCGATGGAGGTCGCGGTCGAGGTTTACATCGATGCCTGACAGTACATGTCGAAGATGCTTTCCTTTCAGTCAAAGCTCATAAACGAACTGAAAAATAAATACGTTACCCTGGTGAATGTCACGTGATTTGAAGAGCGCCAATAAGCGTGCAAGGTACCTCGCGGCAACAGCCCGATCGCCATATAAAATCAAACTATTTTGTTCTGCGATCGACATAGCTGTGAACCGCGATGATAAGCGGCGAGGGTGAACAGGTGAAACATCCTTGGTATATACGGTCTCATTAGAATATGAAGATAAGATCGATGTTTTGACATCATTCATTCATTGCTGTATCCCGTTACCGGAAATAAATCTACAAAAAGAAGAAGAAAAAAAAAAAAAAAATTGGAACAGACTTGTAACTTCTTAGTTCTAGTTGCGATTGTGTGCCCTCCTGTGACTAAAGAGACCCAACCGTGACCTGCAGATCCTTTCACACTCAGGGCATGGATAGTCTCCAACCAGATCTGGCCGCCGCTGTATCCTTCTCGATTCTCCATTATAACTGTGGACCAAAGACCTCCACTGTGACCTGACTAACGCTAGTTGTTCCCAGTTATGATTAGCATTAACTGATTTTAGGGATTGATGTAGTGTATCCTTAAACCGCTTATACTGGCCTCCTGGTTTCCGGGCTCCCTCAGTGAGTTCGCCGTATAGAGCTATTTTGGGGAGTCTTGTGTCTTGCATCCTCAGAATGTGGCCGCTCCATCTGAGTCAGGCCCTCGTTACTTGAGTCTCAATTGTTGTACAACTCGCGCGCTGCAAGACTTCTGCATTCGAAACTTTGTGGAACCATCTGATGTGCATTATCTATCTTAGATGACGTTGCTGCGTCTGTTCAAGCTGTTTAATATGTCGCCTGTAGGGAGTCCAGCTTTCGCTTCCGTAAAGAAGCGTTGGGAGGACCACTGCTCTGTAAACAGCTGTCTTGATCTTCAGATTGAGGTCGTGATTCTGGAACACTCTGTCCTTCAGCTTCCAGAATGCCCGTGATGCCGAATTGATACGGTTGTGTATTTCCGTGTCGAGGTTAGCCCTAGTATTTATGAAGCTTCCCAAGTATTTGAACTGCTCGACCTGTTCTAGAGTTTCATTGTCCAGGCTGATATCTGTTTGAAGGCTTTCTGGCGGACTTACCAGGATTTTGGTCTTGTCAATATTGAGTCTAAGGCCTAAAGCTTCGTATATATGTTTATAGGTGTCCATCATTATCTGTAGATCCTCTGAGCTGCTAGCGATGAGTGAACAGTCGTCTGCATATTGAAGTTCCGTGATAAACTTAGTACATGTTTTTGCTCTGAGGCGCTTCAGGTTAAACAGGCCTCCATCAAATCTGAATCTTATCCCAACACCTCTTACGGGCATGCTCATGTCAGCAATTATCGATACAGCTATGGCGAAAATATTGAACAGTAAAGGCGCTAATACGCAGCCCTGTTTTATTCCAGAGTTGGTTGAGAAATGGTCGGTTGTAGAGCCATTATGCTGTATTCTAGCGGTGTTGTTGGTATGAAGGCTTTTACACACTGCCAGGAATTTTTCGGGTACTCCTAGACGTGCCATGATTTTCCAGAGCGCTCTCCGATTCACCGAGTCGAATGCCTTGCTTAAATCGATGAAGGCTGTATAAATCCTTGATTGTTGTTCACGGGCCTTTTCTTGTAGCTGTCGCAGTGTAAAAATTAGGTCCACCGTACCTCGATTTGGTCGAAAGCCGCACTGGGATTCAGGTAAAAGCTTCTCTAAGAGTGGAACCAGACGATTAGCCATAATCTTCGAGAGAATTTTACTGGCCACATTAAGCAACGATATGCCCCTGTAATTGTTGCAATTCGACGTATCGCCTTTGTTCTTATAGAGGTTGATAACTAAAGCGTCTCTGAAGTCTTGTGGCACATCTCCCTGTTCCCAGATCTTGCGGAATAGTATTAGGAGACTATTGACAATGTCCTCATCCAAGGCTTTGAATATCTCCGCCGGAATGCCGTCTAGACCAGGTGACTTATCATTTTTCATATTTTTAATCGCGCTTATGATTTCCGACATTGAAATTTCGTCATCAAGTGATGTCATCGGACTATACGCGGGAAGCAGGTCTAAAATGGATAAATCCGAGTCGTTATTTTGATTCAAGACCTGTGAGTAATGCTCCTTCCATCTTTCGAGAATTTTTCTATCATCAGTTAGAATAGCTCCATGAGCATCTCTTATAGGAAAGCTAGCTTTTCTGCTTGGACCGTAAACAGTTTTAATAGCTTCGAAAAAACGCCTGTAGTCATGGTTATCGGCGTAAGCTTGTATTTCCCTAGCTTTTTCTTTCCACCAGCTGTCCTTGATTTTTCTTATTTCTTGACGGACCTCGCGTTTTATGTTTATGAAACCTATTTGGGCTGCAACATCGCCAGGCTTGTTAATTGCGGTTTTCATCGCTTTGTGTTTTGCGTCCAAAAGGGGTGCGATATGAGTTTCGCTGTCGGCAAACCAGTCTGGGGATTTTCGGGAGCGTTCTGTGCCCAGTATTTCTTTCGCTGTATTTGTAAGGGATGACTTGAAACGGAGCCAATGAGTCTCAATGTCGTCGTTATAATCCGGTGGTGTTAGGTTATCTTTGACGGCAGCTGTGAATCTGTCCTTTGTAGAAGGGTTTTGTAGTTTGGATATTTGAAGGCGCTCTCTTAGATACGGCTTGCGTTGGTATTTTGGGCGCATTGAGATTTTCATTCTCGAGATTACCAGCCTATGATCAGTCCAGCACTCCAGATCTGCTCTGGGTTTAGTGACCAACACCTCTTTCAGATCTTTCCTTCTCACGATCACATAGTCGAGGGTATGCCAATGCCCTGAGCGCGGGTGGCGCCAGGTCCCCCTTGAATTGGGTCTCGTAATAAAATAGGTGTTCGTTATACACAGATTGTGTTCTGCACAAAGAGCCAGCAGACGTTCTCCATTCGAATTGATGCTGTCTGTGCCGTGTTTCCCTATTATTCCCGGCCATAGTTCTGAGTCTTGACCTCTGCCCACTCTAGCGTTGAAGTCTCCAAGGAGAATAATTCGTTTCCGTTTTGGGATTATACCCAATGTAGCAACGAGTGTTTCGTAAAAAGTGTCCTTTAAGTTGTCAGAGGAGTTCAAAGTGGGTGCGTATACTGCAATGATGTTCACAAACGTGTTATTCGCTGCAGGAAAACGTAGGGTCATTAAACGTTCTGAGATACCAACTGGATTTTCGGTAAGTTTGGCGGCCAGGTCGTTTCTAATGGCAAAGCCTACGCCATGTTGTCTGATTTCGCCTTCCGGCAAGCCTTTCCAGAAAAAAGTATACGCTTGTTCTACCAAGCTACCTTCGTCCGAAAAGCGTGTTTCGCTTAAAGCAACTATTGCAATGGATGTTCGTTGCAGTTCCTTATCGATTAGGGCAGTACGCCTCTCTGGTCGGTCGGCCTTGGGGTTGTCTAGCAAGGTTCTGACGTTCCATGCTGCAAAAGCTATGTGCTTTTCATTGGTGTTTGTTCGATGATTCACTCGCTCAGGCACCCTCCCCCGGAGATCCGAATGGGAGGGTATTTTACCTCTGGATACGAATTTTGTCCTGTTCGACTGATCCATCTTTTTGTAGGAGCTGCGTTAGAAGGTGTTCAAAAGCTGCACTGGTAACGCTGTCAGTGCAACTTTGGTTGCGGCTACGACTAGATTATCTTGTGGCACAGGTATCCTGAGACGACAAGGTCTGAGACGTAACTTGAGCAACGCAGAGAGCCATTTCCTGCTCAAGCCAATGTTTAGGCTACGTAATTGTGGGAAACAGAGTTATACCGCTCATGTTCGGTCGCCAGAGCCTCGTTCGTAAGAACAGGGTGCACCGCGAGTAGGTGAGGTTGGCATTTGAGAGGAGAGGCTATAAAACGCATCCTTTCCCCTTACACCCCATTTTGACATCGATGTAAAGATCGCGACCGCGACCTCTCCGCGCTCATCCAGGCATCTTCGGTATGAACGTACCCTTAGGCCCGTATTAAGAGACAGATCTCAACTTGTGAGAATGTCTTAATATGTGCCTTGGGACACCATTCTAAATAATAAATTTGACTTGAGATGCCGTCAAGACACTTGAGTAGACGCCTATCATTAAATGTTATTAATTTTCTCAAATGATACTTTTATTCATCGATTACGGTTACTTCACTTCAACTACAAGCAATGCCCAAAAGGGTTTCGGAAACGTTAAATTTTGAGTATGGTCAGACTCAAGATGTGAACTGACCGTAATTTTTATTTTGTGCTTCCAAAAATCGGCATTATCTATGTGAAATATGGAATCCAAGGAAAACGTGGTCAACTACTACAATGAAATCGATCAATTCGACGAACATGAATGTAATGTGACGTGTCCGATCGATTGATATCGATAAATAATCTTCTTCGCTACATTTCATTGCAAGCCATAAAAGCTCTATTTAATTTGTTTCTGGATGTGTTATAACCTCCAAATTTCTGATCTCCTTCTCAATATTACCGAAAACCATATCAGCAGAAAGAAATAAGTAGTGTACTACCCATATGCAGCAGATTTCAATGAGTGTTGTATTCTTGTTTTTTCCACTGCAACCATCTGCCATTAGCTTGACTACTGTTTATTTATTTATTGGAAATGGGATACAAACAGGCTACACCCAAAAAAATCCAGAAAGTACATAAAATCATATGAACAGTTATTCCAGAGATCGCCTAAATAAGTACCAATAAAAAGAAGTGTATTAAAAACAAAAGATACTTTTATACTTCTTCTTGAAGGAAGACAAGGACAAAATGTCCAAGTTGATAACGTATTTATTGAAGAATTCACACATTTTGGCCACTGGAGAGTTCCCACCCATGTTTGTCCTGAAACCTCTTTCATAAAGAAGCTGTCTGTTTCTTGTATGTCTTTGTGGTACATGATAATGCACAAATGATACTATCTCCGGCGAGTCATTATAGTTCGTTATGAACTTGAAAAGAAAAATCAAGTCGGAAATTATCCTTCGTTGTTCTAAAAGTTGTATTCCGTATCTATTCCGAATCGTACTGATGCCCAACGTAACGTATTCTCTAGTAATCTTGTAGTGGAGGAATCTGACAAATTTGTTTTGTATTCTCTGGAAGCGCAGCTTATGAACAGTGCAGTATGAAGACCCCACAAAACTACCATAAGTAAGTGAAAGGTGAATGATATCACCTTCATTTTTAAAATTTTGTCCAACCAAATAGATTATCCTGAAATTCTTCAGGCAGTTGACTTTCATGTTCAGGTTGACATCAGAATGCTAGAATTGTGTAACTGTTATCAGGGTTCTATTAACCTGATTTTTTAATTATTATTTGTTTAAGCTATTAATTGAGATTATGTTTTATTTGTGAAATTGTCTATGTAGACTTATATAAGTGGACGCTGCTTTTGGTTGTTCTCACCTGTTAGCGTTCTCATTCTTAAATAAATAAAGGAAATAAATAAAGTCTACTGAGAACAAACAAATAACATAAAGATTTAATTGCTGCCTTATCTCAAAAGTCCCTGCACAATCTACATGGAAAACCTAAAGTCTTGTTGGAAGTTGACATGACAAAATCAAAATGAGCATTAAAAGTTAACTTTGAGTCGAAGATTATACCGAGATCTCTAATTTGTTTCACTTTGACGACAAGATTCTCACCCAAGTGTTATTGAAAATTGACTACATTATTTTTCCTAGTAAGAGAAATGCAGGCACACTTGTCATAATTCAGCTTGAGTTTCATCATCAAAATAATTGACTGAAAATTGTAGAAATTTAATTTAGACTTCTCTCGTGTTCACTTGGCATGAACAACTTCTATATTCCATTGCCGGGAATGAATCTACAAAAAGACGAAAGAAAGGAAAAAACAAAAAGAAAACGGAAAAAAAAGGAGGTGCGAACACACTTATAATTTTTCAGGGCTAATTGCGACTGTGTGCTCTCCTGTGACTGTAGAGACCCAACCGTGACCTACATATCCAACCACACTCCGAGCATGGATAGTCACCAACCAGATCTGGCCGCCGCTGTATCCCTCTCAAGTCTCCATTATAACTGTGTACCAAAGACCTCCAGTGTGACCTGTCTAACCCTAGTTGTTTCCAGTTATGATTGGCATTAACTGATTTTAGGGATTGATGTAGTGTATCCTTAAACCGCTTATACTGGCCTCCTGATTTCCGGCTCCTAGTATTTATCTTCATAAATACTAGGGCTAAATTTGACACGGAAATACAAAACCGTATCAATTCGGCATCACGGGCATTCTGGTAGATAAAGGATAGAGTGTTTCAAAATCACGACCTCAAGTATTTGGACTGCTCGACCTGCTCTAGAGTTTCATTCTCCAGGCTGATATCTGTTTGAAGGCTTTCTGGCGGACTTACCAGGATTTTGGTTTTGTCGATATTGAGTCTAAGGCCTGAAGCTTCCTATATATGTTTATAGGTGTCCAACATTATCTGTAGAACCTCCGAGCTGCTAGCGATAAGTGAACAGTTGTCTGCATATTGAAGTTCAGTGATAAACTTGGTACTGGTTTTTGCTCTGAGGCGCTTCAGGTTTAACAGGCCTCCATCAAATCTGAATCTTATCCCAACACCTCTTACGGGCATACTCATGTCAGCAATTATCGATACAACTATGGCGAAAATATTGAACAGTAAAGGCGCTAATACGCAGGCTTTCACGCACTGCTAAGAATTTTCCGGGTACTCCAAGACGTGCCATGAATTTCCATAGCACTCTCCGATTCACCGAATCGAATGCCTTACTTAAATCGATGTAGGCTGTATAGATCCTTGATTGTTGTTCACGGGCCTTCTCTTGCAGCTGTCGCAGTGTGAAAATTAGGTCCACCGTACCTCGATTTGGTCGAAAGCCGCACTGGGATTCAGGTAACAGCTTTTCTAAAAGTGGAACCAGACGAATAGCCATAATCTTCGAGAGAATTTTACCGGCCACACTAAGCAACGATATGCCCCTGTAGTTGTTGCAATTCGACGTATCGCCTTTTGTTCTTATAGAGGTTAATAATTAAAGCGTCTCTGAAGTCTTGTGGCATATCTCCCTGTTCCCAGATATTACAGAATAGTGTTAGGAGACTATTGACAATGTATCTATCCAAGGCTTTGAATCTCTCCGCTGGAATGCCGTCTAGACCAGGTGACTTATCATTTTTCATTATTTTAATCGCACTTATGATTTCCGACATTGAGATTTCGTCATCAAGCAATGTCATCGGACTATACGCGGGGAGCAGGTCTAAAATGGATAATTCCGAGTCGTTATTTTGATTCAAGATCTGTGAGTAATGCTCCTTCCATCTTTCGAGAATTTTTCTATCATCATTTAGAATAACTTCATCAGCATCTCTTATATGAAAGTTAGCTTTTCTGCTTGGACCATAAACAGTTTAAATAGCTTCGAAAAAACGCCTGTAATCATGGTTATCGGCGTAAGCTTGTATTTCCCTAGCTTTTTCTTTCCACCAGCTGTCTTAAATTTTTCTTATTTCTTGACGGACCTCGCGTTTTATGTCAATAAAACATTTTTGGGCTGCAACATCGCCAGGCTTGTTGATTGCTGTTTTCATCGCTTTGTGTTTTGCCTCCAGAAGGGGTGCGATATGAGTTTCTTTGTCGGCGAACCAGTCTTGGGATTTTCGGGAGCGTTCTGAGCCCAGTATTTCTTTCGCTGAATTTGTAAGAGATGACAAAGAGCAAGCCAAAGACTTTCAATGTCGTCGTTATAATCCGGTGGTGTTAGGCTATCTTTGACGGCAGCTGTTAAGCTTTCCTTTGTAGAAGGGTTTTGTTGTTTGGAGATTTGAAGGCGCTTTCTTAGTAACTTTGGCTTGCGTTGGGTTTAGTGACCAACACCTCTTTGAGATCTTTTCTTCTCACGATCACATAGTCGAGAGTGTACCAATGCAATGAGCGTGGGTGGCGCCAGGTCCCCCTTGAATTGGGTCTCGTAATGAAGAAGGTGTTCGTTATACAAAGATTGTCTTCTACACAAAGAGCCAGCAGACGTTCTCCGTTCGAATTAATGCTATCTGTGCCATGTTTCCCTATTATTCCATAGTTCTGAGGCTTGACATCTGCCCACTCTGGCGTTGAAGTCTCCAAGGAGGCTAATTCGTTCCCGTTTTGGGATTTTACTTAATGTAGCAACGAGTGTTTCTTAGAAAGTGTCCTTTGAGTTGTCAGAGGAGTTCAAAGTGCAATGATGTTCTCAAACGTGTTGTTTGCTGCGGAAAAGCGTAGGGTCATTAAACGTTCTGAGATGCCAACTGGATTTTCGGTTAGTTTGGCGGCCAGGTCGTTCCGCCAAAGCCTACACCATGTTGTCTGAATTGGCCTTCTGGCAAGCCCTTCCAGAAAAAAGTACAAGCATGTTCTACCAAGCTACCTCCGTCCGAAAAGCGTGTTTCGCTTAAAGCAACTATTGCAATGGATGTTCGTTGCAGTTCCTTATCGATTAGGGAAGGACGCCTTTCTGGTCCGTCGGCCTTGGGGTTGTCAAGCAAGGTTCTGACGTTCCATGCTGCAAAAGCTATGTGCTTTTCATTGGTTGTTGTACGATGATTCACTCGCTCAGGCACCCTCCCCCGGAGATCCGAATGGGAGGGTATTTTACCTCCGGATCCAAATTTTGTCCTGTTCGAGCCAATGTTCAGGCTAGGTAATTGTGGGACACAGAGTTATACCGCTCATGTTCGGTCGCCAGAGCCTCGTTCGTAAGAACAGGGTGCACCGCGAGTAGGTGAGGTTGGCATTCGAGAGGAGAGGCTATAAAACGCATCTTTCTCCCTTACACCCTTGAGTTTATTTTTGTAGCAGTAGACTAAAAATCTTTAGAGATCCTCCTGTACCGTGTAGCAATCCCTAACTGAAAATATCTTCCCGAAAATCTTGAGATCATTGGCGTATACGAGGATTACACAGTGCCGGAAGCATTCTTTGATGTCATTGATGAAAATTAAAAACAACAGGCTTCCAAGATGTGAACCCTGGGGAACACCCGAAGTAACCACGAACGCCGATGACAAATAACCATTCATACAAACAATCTGACTACGGCAGCGAATATCCGAAGACTGTTGGTAGTAAATCACCATTTAATCTATGACCTAGCACTATGTACCATCTTCGTTAATGTCTCTTGGAAACTGCTCTGCGTTCCTCCATATTGAATAAAAGTTAGTCTTAAGCTGAACCTCAACGAGTGTGTTTCATTCGCTAATAAGTTAGACACAGTAATTCTTCCACAAACATTAGGTTATGGGCCCAGATACCTCTTTAATGCAGTAAAGAATAAAAACGACAATTATTGTTCGTGCTTTAGAACAAAGGAAAGTGTGAAACAGTGAACACTCTGAAAGTTGTTGTTTGAAGACTGTGTAGTGTAAATTCAAAATGGCCGCTAACTACGTTAACTACAGCATTCCCAGATTACTCGGTCGCCAAAATTAGCGGAGTGGTGTTTCGCTATTGAAAACTTTTTTGTTCTGGACTTCCGAATATTTATCCGGCAAACTAACGGACACAGGGATGTGGCTGAAGCAAAAGCGAAGTTGATCCTGACTCTTGACCTGTCTACCTACGCGCATATCAGAAATAACGAAACGTGCATGGAAGTTTGGAATACCCTAAGGAATATGTACGAGGACAATGGATTCACATGTAAGATTGGCCTATTGAGAACCTTAATTTCCCTTCGATATGAAAATTGTAGTTCGATGGAGGCGATCGTAACCCAAATTATCGACACCTCAAGAAAATTGAAACATCCGATGCCACTGCAGTGTAAGGGGTAAAAGATGTATCCACCGAAAAAATAGATCGCTGGGCTTAGTAGTTCAGTTGTATCAACTACTCTTGAAAAGATGCACTGTTTTATTGAAAAGGTGTATTCATTATACATATAAAGCAAAAACAGTATAAAAATATTCGGTGCAAAATACAACTCGTAAGAAAATAAACAGCATAAATATAATGAGTATAAAAAAATAAATAAGTCAGCTCTCTGTATAATAGCATCCAAACATTTTTGTTGTCTCCTTATAAAGTCATTTATATGAAGCCAGAGTTGTCCCTATGTGAAGCTTCTTAGCCTGGAACTCAGAAATTTCTCCAGAAATACGAAAAAACTAACAGTCTTTATTTGATCTGCCTCCACATCGAACAACACAGCAATAAAAATGGCATAATTATTCACTTAATGCTAAAATACTGTATAACTTGCCAATTAATTGAATACTTTGATTGCTATTACTGACATAAATTTAACTCAGTTAGCGGAAATATCACTAGGACTAACACCACCAGCAATTTTTAAACAACAACAATGCTATTTCAATGTACCTAGATTAACTAAAAGTACAATAATATTTATTCCAAATTATGTGTTATATTAACGTACCCAACACCTTTGCTTGTCCTCCACAACTTTATTTTTTTTTTGTAAAATTTGCACAAACTATCGTTTGTCATCATGACATAACCTTTGTCTGTAGCGCGGTTCACAGAGAAAAGATTTGTTTTCAGCAACACATTGTCTAAGGTTCTGTCAATCCAACCTGTTCTATTATTCACTTGCTCTGCCATCTGTCTGCGACCTAGCACTTTAATTGTGTCACCGTTCCCTTTTTTTTGGTGTAAAAGGGGAAAAATCTGCAAGTCAGACGAACCACCCTCTCCTGAAGGGGAACAAGTGTGGGGATTCTCACTCTCCTGAGCTCGAGATCCACTAAAAACCCTTAACTGCTTCTTGAATATTGGTTCCGGGCCCGTTTGCAAGAGCCGAGAATTCTCTGGAAAATTTACTCGAGAATTCGTGCGCCTTGAATTCTTCACCGTTACATACGCACTTTCGGTAGAATTCTCTATTCAGTTGCATATAAAATAATATCTGCCGTTTTCCTACCATAATTTGGTAAAGAATTCTCCAGAGAATTCTCGAATGTTACAAATGGGCTTTAGTCGGTTTTCTTCTCGCACACTATCGTGCTGGGATTTATGTGTTTATCCTCTATTGGATAACACTTTATTGAATTTTTCAATAAGTTTATGTTCTTATTTTTATCTCTTCTTGATTGATCTCTTGGTCTCCTTCGGTAAATTCGCATTCTCCTTTTGTCTTCCTTTGGGTCGTAGTCCACTAGTCTCCTGAGTTCATGATTCGGATGGTTTTTCGTAGTTTCGAATAATTTTTCTGCTTTTCTGTTTATGAATTCCGTTATGGTTTCCCATTTTAGATCCCTATAAATCTGTCTATTCCTGAAAAACCATGGTGCATCTATTGCACATCGTAGCAGCTTGTGTTGAGTGGCCTGAATTCTCTTGATGTGGCTCTTTGCTGCGAAACCCCAGGCAACTGATCCATAAGTCAGTTGAGGCCTAGCAACTGCTTTGATTATCTTCAATTTTGTCTCTTGCGACATGTGGCTTCTTCTTCTTCCTATCAGAGGGCAGAGTCTATTCATCGCTGCTTTCGTTTTGTCGATTGCTTATTTGATATGACTTTTTCAAGTAAGTCCTTTGTCAAACGTTATTCCTAAATATTTGGCTTCATTCTTCCAGTCGATTTCTGCGCCGTCAACTTCTAGATTCGTTGTGGGTCTCAGTCTTCTCTTCCGTAGTAATATTGCTTGGCTCTTCTGTCCAATGAGCTTGATTTTCCACTTTATATCGTTTCTTGTAGAACTCGTTCTTTTACTTCTGGGTTGCGGTGTCGAGTTGCTATCCCTTTGTCGTCAGCATATAACGTTAGCATGGTTCTTGGATTCTTCGGAATATCGTGAGTGTATATGTTGTACAGAAACGGCCCAAGTACTGACCCTTGGGATACTCCAGCCTCTATATCTCTTGTTGTGGAGCATTCTCCCTCCACTTTCATGTAAAATCTTTCATTTTTGAGATAACTCCGGATCAACTTGCATATTTTGATCGAATATCTAGCACATCTCATCTTATATAGGTATTAATCCTTCATGCCATATTCTGTCGAATGCTCTGGCGATGTCTAGTAAAACAAGACCTGTAGCTTGTTCATTTTGGAATCCCTCTGTAATATATTCTGTGAGCCTTAATAATTGTTGCTCTGTTGAATGCCCTCTTCTGAATCCGAACCGTTCTGGTGGTATTAGTTTCAGATTTTCGGTTTCCTCATTTAGCCTCGCGGCTATTATACTTTCTATTACTTTTCCTAACGCGGACAGTAGACTTATCGGTCTGTAGTTTTGTGGGAACTTCTTCTCTTTGAAGGGTTTATTGAACACTATGACTTCCGCTGTTTTCCATTTTTTTGGGTAGTGTTCTGTCCTCATAATGCCATTCGCGATATTTGTTAGAGCAGCTATACCTTTTCTAGGTAATTTCTTCAACATAACATTCGTTATTTTATCGCTTCCGGCAGCTTCCTCTTCTTCAAACTTCTAATTATTTTCCTGATTTCAGTTGGCGATGTTGGTTTGTCTATTTCGGCAGCCGCTGATAATTCAGCCATTTCTTCATCATTTTCTTTAACCACTTCTTCCAAATCTTCATTATCGTCGTCTATCATATTTTTTATTTTCGATTCTCGTTCGATCGAGTCCACCAATGCATCTGCCTTATCAGTATTGGTATACGCCATTCCCCTTTCTCCGTGTAGGGGTGGAATTTTAGTCTTTTCTCCTCGTAGCCTTTTTTGCATTCTCCATGCGGAATAATCAATAGTATTCAGTTCTTGAAATCTTTTGTTCCATCTGCTTGTTCTTAGATCTTTCACGGCATTTTTCAGAACTTGCTATGGCGTTTGAGGTTCCATCTATTCGGATCATTTTTATTCATTCGATGTATTCTTCTGAGTCTTCGAATTTCTCGTATGAGATCTTTTATTTCTTCAAGCGTATCGACATGCGGATGACTTGGTGCTGGTCTCTTCACTCTTCTCGTGCTTTTTTCGTAAGCTCTCAATATAATCTCTTCCAGTTTATCAACCGCACATTCCAGATCATCTGTAGTGCTTATTGTTGGAGTTTCTCTTACTTACGATTGTATTGAATGGCTGTATTTTGCCCAATTGGTATATTCTTCCATTTCCATCAGTTTTTCTCTTGGTTGTTCTCTAATTGTCAATTCCACGGGATTGTGGTTTGAGGTTCCGTCTTTCAAAGTTTCAATCGAGGATATGTCGATAACTCTGGTCCAATCACTATGGCATTTTATTTTTCGGCGAAATCCTTGAGTTTTTTGCCATTTCTGTTCTCTCTTCTGCATAAAAGGGATTTAAAGTTGAAATCTTCGATGAAGAATTTCGGGTTTGTCCCTTCCAACATGTTGTTTATCTCTTCTTCCAATAAACTGTTTTGTGGTGGCTTGTTTGCCGTGGTAATTTCGACTCTTTGACGATTTAATTCGGCAACAATCGTCACTGTTTCTGTTACTCCTTGTGTTTCGTCGGATCTACTTTTGAAGTAGTGTTTCAGATCTGTTCTCACCAACAAGAACAGAGAACAAACACATATATATCATCAAAATGAGAAACAGGGAACCTTAGATAAACTCATAAATGATGTAAACACAAATCAGAATATAAACTACAAGAATGTCAAAGGTGTAAACTAATAAATGACATTCACAAAATCAACAACACCAAGCAAATTTAAAAGTTGAAAAATATATATAAGACAAGAAAATTTACTCACATTATTGGTTGGCCCCTCTAGTTATCATATAAAAAATATCTGTCGATATCAGCAATTTTAATGATAAGGATAAATTCAGATGCATACGACGATATGCATATCGACAAGTGTTACGATCTGAATTGAGCTAGCCAATTTGCCATCGTCAAAGCCCCAAATGGAGTACGCTCCACCGAAGAAAAGCAGATACTGAACATGGTTTCGGCCTCATTTGGCCTCATCAGAGCAACAAAGCATTTTTCTACGGTGGAGAACGTTTGGAATTGATGGAACTTTATTCAATGTTGGCATGTTCTATTAGGTATTATTTACCCAGAGCGCCATCCAACATGAAACGGTGTCCGATTCAATCCCCTCCAGATAGAAACCAAGACGAAGACAATAGCATATGTCCCATATTTTCCCTAATTCAGTACGCCGATTCGCTTTGCGAATGTCAGACGCATGATGAATTGAGAAGTCTGGGACGCGCTCAGGTCACGGCAGAAATGATGCCGTGTAATGAATGAATGATAACGCCTAAATGGCAATGAATACAATAATAAGAATAAATTCAGATGCATACCACCCGACGATATGAATATCGACAAGTGTTACGATCTGAATTGAGCTAGCCAATTTGCCATCGTCAAAGCCCCAAATGGAGTACGCTCCACCGAAGAAATGCAGATGCTGACCATGGTTTCGGCCTCATTTGGCCTCTAGATCAATTTTAATTCAACGGATGAATGCATGTAGGTGATACAGCAGACCATTGACAAGTTTAAACTCAAAATGAAAACTAAACAAATATGTGGAAATCATGAGAATTGCACAAGGTGGGGCGTGATTATCTTGTCTTCAACGCAGAAGTGGTGACAAAAATGAAGAATTTTATCTTGATGGTAGTTTCTTTATTTTATTAATTATATTAAAATAGGCGGCAATGAGATTCTCTATATCAGTCCGTTGTCTTCCTTTTTGATTTCCAACATTTCACTGAACAATCTTTCTTTAATATTTGTTTGTTGACCTAGTATATGTACATTCCAATGTACATATTATGTGCATTTCCTTGAAAGAATGTTCTGCCAAAGCGGCGTTTTCTTTAGTTTTTACTGGGTTATGAATGTTAATACAATCCCTCTTATGCCCTGTTATTCTGGTTTTCAAATATTTCCCCGTTTGCCTAATGTAGACTCTGTTACAATCTTTGCAAGGTAAATGACATTAGATTTCAACCGTGTGAATATTTTTGATTTCAAATCAGTATAAACCTGTTTTCCTATAGTGTTGCATGGTTTATAGGCTCTACTAACTGTCTCATCACTTAACATTTTACCAACTCTCTCTGATAAACCCGGAATGAATGGAATTTTGTAAAATCTAGGTCTACTTCTATCTTGTGTTCCTGTTTCAGTTTCAGGTTCATTTTTATCTATGACTCAATAGATCAGTGTCATAGGATAATAGGGTACTCTAACGGTTTGTCAAAATCGGCTGACCCTTCATTGTCCTGGGGCACACAAAGCTTTTCATTATCAGTGTAAAGAGTCATTTCTTAGAAAGTTATAGTTTAATCCCTCTAATCTAACGTAGGGAAGAACATTTTTTCCAAAAACATGCACAAAACACAATACTCGACCAAAATAGCATGCAAATCAATGGAGGGAAAAGCTTGTGTGCCCCACGACAAGGAATGCTTAGCTGATTTTGACAAATCGTTAGAGTTCCCTATTATTTTTGATTAGAAAAAGTTTTATTTTTTCACAGATATCATTGTGAAATTCTGGGCTGGCTAGTTTTAGGGCTCGAAGTTTTAGATCTTTGATGAGGTTTATTTTATGTATAAGAGGGTGGTGTGAGTCAAAATTCAAAAATCTCTCAGAAAAGGTCGGTTTCTGGTACCAATTAGTTTTCAATGCAGTATGCTTTCTTATGACTAAAACATCCAAAAAAGACAAACTATTATTAATCTCTATCTCAACTGTGAATTGCAGGCGTGGGTGGAAGGAATTGAAAGATTTTAAAATTTTATCAACGTATCCTTCCGGTATTGACGTGAAAATGTCAAAAATGTAGTTGTTGTTCTTGTCACCGGCTTTTTTTTTGTTCAGCTGTTTTTCGGGAATTCTTCTTTCTGGTCACCAGCTTGAACTCGCTACATCCTTTGTAGCTAGCTGGATGGCCCTCTTTTCCACAAAAGACGCATGTGGCATTTCTCTCTTCACCTTTTTTGGTTAATGTGCAGTCATTGCTGCTATGGCTTCCTTTTCACTTCACGCATCTCCACAAAAAGAGCATTTGTTCTGTGCATGTCCGTACCTTGGGCCCTTTGGCACCTTTTTTTTGCCCACGAGGTAGGGGAAACCGGTACCGGCTTCTCCACAGCGGGCGGTTCAATGCTGTGGATTCGTGTGGGGCTCTCACCCACCAAAACCTCCTCAACAACAGAGTCGAGGTCTAACTGCCAAATCAAAATGATATTAATGGTAATGGTAATGTTAAGAGTGAGCTACGATGTTAACGCTTAAATAATAATAAATTCAAGAAATATTTATCATTATCATTAACATTACGCTTGAAATTAACATTGATGTGAACAGTATCATAGTAGCTCTATTATTATTTATTATTATTTAAGCGTTTATATTGTAGCTGACCGTTAACATTACCATAACCATTAACATCATTGTGAATTGGCAGTCAGAGACGCTGACCTGTACAACTAAGTTGTTGCGCACTAGGTCAAGAACCGTTTCCACCAAGGCGATTGGTATTTACGGTATCTTCCCTGCGTGGAATGCCACTCCCTCCTTTCCCCTCTAGGATGTTTGGGAGGAGGGGAGGTGTTTGGACCCCGTCTCACGGATCTCACAGTCTAGTGACTGGCTTGATTCGTTCCGTAGTATCCCCCTGGCTCTGATTACGGAACTCGAGCTGTCCGGGGTAGATCCTCGGAAGGTCTTGACCGGACTCACATATAGTATCGCAGTTCTGTGACCTACTTATAGTGAGCCGTTGGCCCTGGTGCCTCGGAGATTGCTCAGGGAGGTTATGGTATCTGTCGAACAGTAACGGTACTCCTTGGGTCTCCTCCGGATTCGGAGATACCGGGGGCCAAGCAAGTCATAGTCTCTCCGACGTATCACCACGGACTATGCCAACCCCGTGGTTCCGAGGGGGAAAGTGAGGCGTACTCTTTGTGGCCACGCTCGGATTCCTGCTGGGATAGACAAGTCGTAGATCCGATTTGAAGCACTAACATTGCTCCTTGGGTCTTCCCCGTGTCGGTGGACTCGAGGTGCCAAGAAAGCCATAGTTGCTTCTTGCAGGTGGTACTAACGATACTTTTTGGGTCTACCTCTTGTCCGCGGACTAGAGAGGCCAAGAAAGCCATAGTTAACCACGCAACTTCCTCCTGCGAACCATCCGAATCCTTTTCTCGATAGCTCTGTCTCCGGCGAACTCGTCGCCTCATTCATTCATTCATTGCTGTATCCCGTTACCGGGAATAAATCTACAAAAAGAAGAAGAAGAAAAAAAAAATTGCGAACAGACTGGTAATTACTTAGGGCTAGTTACGACTGTGTGACCTCCTGTGACTGAAGAGACACAACCTTGACCTGCAGATCCTTCCACACTCAGGGCATGGATAGTCACCAACCAGATCTGGCCGCCGCTGTATCCTTCTCGATTCTCCATTATAACTGTGTACCAAAGACCTCCACTGTGACCTGTCTGACGCTAGTTGTTCCCAGTTATGATTGGCATTAACTAATTTTAGGGATTGATGTAGTGTATCCTTAAACCGCTTATACTGGCCTCCTGGTTTCCGGGCTCCCTCAGTGAATTCGCCATATAGAGCTATTTTGGGGAGTCTTGTGTCTTGCATCCTCAGAATGTGGCCGCTCCATCTGAGTCGGGCCCTCGTTACTTGAGTCTCAACTGTTGTACAACTCGCCCGTTGCAAGACTTCTGCATTCGAAACTTTGTGGAACCATCTGATGTGCATTATCTGTCTTAGATGACGTTGTTGCGTTTGTTCAAGCTGTTTAATATGTCGCCTGTAGGGCGTCCAGCTTTCGCTTCCGTAAAGAAGCGTTGGGAGGACCACTGCTTTGTAAACAGCTGTTTTGGTCTTCAGATTGAAGTCGTGATTTTGAAACACTCTGTCCTTTAGCTTGCAGAAAGCCCGTGACGCCGAATTGATACGGTTTTGTATTTCCGTGTCTATATTAGCCCTAGTATTTATGAAGCTTCCCAAGTACTTGAACTGCTCGACCTGTTCTAGAGTTTCCTTCTCCAGGCTGATATCTGTTTGAAGGCTTTCTGGCGGACTTACCAGGATTTTGGTCTTGTCGATATTGAGTCTATGGCCTAAAGCTTCGTATATATTTCTATAGGTGTCCATCATTATCTGTAGATCCTCTGAGCTGCTAGCGATGAGTGAACAGTCGTCTGCATATTGAAGTTCCGTGATGAACTTGGTACGGGTTTTTGCTCTGAGGCGTTTCAGGTTAAACAGGCCTCCATCAAATCTGAATCTTATCCCAACACCTCTTACGGGCATACCCATATCTGCAATTATCGATTCGATACAGCTATGGCGAAAATATTGAACAGTAAAGGCGCTAATACGCAGCCTTGTTTTATTCCGGAGTTGGTTGAGAAATGGTCGGTTGTAAAGCCATTATGCTGTATTCTAGCGGTGTTGTTGGTATGAAGGCTTTTACACACTGCTAAGAATTTTTCGGGTACTCCAAGACTCCCATGATTTTCCATAGCGCTCTCCGATTCACCGAGTCGAATGCCTTACTTAAATCGATGAAGGCTGTATAGATCCTTGATTGTTGTTCACGGGCCTTCTCTTGTAGCTGTCGCAGTGTAAAAATTAGGTCCACCGTACCTCGATTTGGTCGAGACACGCACTGGGATTCAGGTAAAAGCTTTTCTAAGAGTGGAACCAGACGATTAGCCATAATCTTCGAGAGAATTTTACCGGCCACACTAAGCAACGATATGCCCCTGTAATTGTTGCAATTCGACGTATCGCCTTTGTTCTTATAGAGGTTGATAACTAAAGCGTCTCTGAAGTCTTGTGGCACATCTCCTTGTTCCTAGATCTTACGGAATAGTGTTTGGAGACTATGGACAATGTCTTCATCCAAGGCTTTGAATATCTCCGCTGGAATGCCGTCTACACCAGGTGACTTATCATTTTCCATATTTTTAATCGCACTTATTATTTCCGACGTTGAGATTTCGTCATCAAGCGATGTCATCGGACTATACGCGGGGAGCAGGTCTAAAATGGATAAATCCGAGTCGTTATTTTGATTCAAGACCTGTGAATAATGCTCCTTCCATCTTTCGAGAATTTTTCTATCATCAGTTAGAATAGCTCCATAAGCATCTCTTATAGGAAAGCTAGCTTTTCTGCTTGGACCGTAAACAGTTTTAATAGCTTCGAAAAAACGCCTGTAGTCATGGTTATCGGCGTAAGCTTGTATTTCTCTAGCTTTTTCTTTCCACCAGCTATCCTTGATTTTTCTTATTTCTTGACGGGCCTCGCGTTTTATGTTTATAAAACTTTTTCGGGCTGCAACATCGCCAGGCTTGTTAATTGCGGTTTTCATCGCTTTGTGTTTTGCGTCCAAAAGGGGTGCGATATGAGTTTCGCTATCGGCAAACCAGTCTGGGGATTTTCGGGAGCGTTTTGTGCCCAGTATTTCTTTCGCTGTATTTGTAAGAGAGGACTTGAAGCGAAGCCAATGAGTTTCAATGTCGTCGTTATAATCCGGTGGTGTTAGGCTATCTTTGACGGCAGCTGGGAATCTTTCCTTTGTAGAAGGGTTTTGTAGTTTGGAGATTTGAAGGCGCTCTCTTCGATGCTTTGGCTTGCGTTGGTATTTTGGGCGCATTGAGATTTTCATTCTCGAGATTACCAGCCTATGATCAGTCCAGCACTCCAGATCTGCTCTGGGTTTAGTGACCAACACCTCTTTCAGATCTTTTCTTCTCACTATCACATAGTCGAGGGTATGCCAATGCCCTGAGCGCGGGTGGCGCCAGGTCCCCGTTGAATTGGGTCTCGTTATAAAATAGGTGTTCGTTATACTCAGATTGTGTTCTGCACGGAGGGCCAGCAGACGTTCTCCATTCGAATAAATGCTGTCTGTGCCGTGTTTCCCTATTATTCCCGGCCATAGTTCTGAGTCTTGACATCTGCCCACTCTGGCGTTGAAGTCTCCAAGGAGAATAATTCGTTCCCGTTTTGGGATTTTACTCAATGTAGCAACGAGTGTTTCGTAGAAAGTGTCCTTCAAGTTGTCAGAGGAGTTCAAAGTAGGTGCGTGTACTGAAATGATGTTCACAAACGTGTTATTCGCTGCAGGAAAGCGTAGGGTCATTAAGCGTTCTGAGATACCAACTGGATTTTCGGTAAGTTTGGCGGCCAGGTCGTTTCTAATGGCAAAGCCAACGCCATGTTGTCTGATTTCGCCTTCCGGCAAGCCTTTCCAGAAAAAAGTATACGCTTGTTCTACCAAGCTACCTTCGTCCGAAAAGCGTGTCTCGCTTAAGGCAACTATTGCAATGGATGTTCGTTGCAGTTCCTTATCGATAAGGGCAGTACGCCTCTCTGGTCGGTCAGCCTTGTGATTGTCTAGCAAGGTTCTGACGTTCCATGCTGCAAAAGCTATGTGCTTTTCATTGGTGTTTGTTCGATGATTCACTCGCTCAGGCACCCTCCCCCGGAGATCCGAATGGGAGGGTATTTTACCTCCGGATACAAATTTTGTCCTGTTCGACTGATCCATCTTCTTATAGGAGCTGCGTTAGAAGGTGTTTAAAAGCTGCACTGGTAACGCTGTCAGTGTAACTTTGGTTGCGCTACGACTAGTTTATCTTGTGGCACAGGTATCCTGAGACGACAAGGTCTGAGACGTAACTTGAGCAACGCATAGAGCCATTTCCTGCTCAAGCCAATGTTCAGGCTAGGTAATTGGGGGAAACAGAGTTATACCGCTCATGTTCGGTCGCCAGAGCCTCGTTCGTAAGAACAGGGTGCACCGCGAGTAGGTGAGGTTGGCATTTGAGAGTAGAGGCTATAATACGCATCCTTCCCCCTTACACCCCACTCGTCACCTAGACTTAAGCCCTTGGAATACGAGAGGAATTGGGGTCGGGATATTGTGATGGAAGCACTAATATTGGTCCGTGGGTCTACCTGGAGTCCTTAGATTTCAGGGGCCACTTAAGCCATAGTTACTTCCCATCCAATTTCGAATTTGGTCTTGTTTTGTTCTCTTCGGTGGGAAGTCCTCATCTTTGTTGCCCCACTGTCACAACAAGCTGCTACGATGTGCACGTTGGTTTGTCAGGAATAGACAGATTTATAGGGACCTTAAATGGAAAACCATAACGGAATTCATGAACAGAAAAGCAGAGAAATTATTCGAAACAGCAGAAAACCATCCGAATCAAGAACTCGGGAGACTAGTGGACTACGACCCAGAGGAAGACAAAAGGAGAATGCGAATTCACCGAAGGATACCAAAAGATCAATTGAGAAAAGATTAAAATAAGAACATTAACTTATCGCAAAATCCAATAAAGTGTTATCCAATGAAGGATAAACACATAAATCCCAGCACAATATTGTGCGAGAAGTAAACCGTCTAAAAGATGAACCTTTTATAGGCAAATGCCTGGAATCAATATTCAAGAAGCAGATAAGGGTTTTAAGTGGGTCTCGAGCACAGGAGAGTGAGAATCCCCACACTTGTTCCCCCTCAGGAGAGGATGGTTCGTCTGACTTGCAGATTTACCCTCTGCTACATCGAAAAAAAAAACATTTGGTAGGTAAAAAATTCTTTATCATACTGTTCGAAAAATTTGATGATTTTTCTATAATCATCTATGGTTGACACGATGATTTTTATCCCGTCTTCAACTACAGTTGCGCGGTTGTGGTTGATCTTTTTTGTGTAGAGAGCTTTGGATATCTCTACCCAATCTGAGGTGCCCATCATCGTGATTGGTGGGATTTTATCCATCTTAGGCACTTCTGGTGCCTTTCTGATATTTTCCTCGTCAGACGAGGTCAGTGTCGAGTGAGATCTTGACAAGAGCAGACCTATTTATACCGCCGTAAAATTTAAAGTTGAAGAGAAAGTCGAAGTGAAAGTGCCCACTATCAACGCTACGGAATATTTGATTCCGTCTGTGAAGTTTGTGTAGGTTCTATATGTGTATGTGTTATCGGAATTTTACTTCGTTAAAATTCTCGAAGTTGGTGTTCATCTCCGGAGTACAGGTCTTGAACGTTAGTTCTGCAGAAAACATCAGGTGAGCTAATTTTTCGAATCTTTTTCCTGAGTTTTCTCATAGCGTAGAAAACTTTTGGGTTTATACCATAGTTATATTAGACTATTTCACTGAAGGTTCCTGAATATTTTATTATTTTCAAATTGTTGAAGCTGTGAAGCTGTCTAAGCTTGTGAAGCTCAGAGAAGAAAATGAGCAGTTGAAGGCTCAAATTGTCTAACTGACTGAGACTCTGTCACAGTTGGTCGGTGAGATGCGCCTCTTGAGAGAGGAAATGACACGCAATATTATGCCGAAATCTCATACTTACACCACAATCACAAAACCGGTAGCGGGTTCGAAAAATGATTCCCTCAAAGGAATTGTTTCACAAACTGAAACAAGGAAAAATGATGCAACGCTGGTTGCGAAGGCCCCAAACGCGCCCCCAACTAAACGAGCGCGAAAAGAAAGCTCCTCTTCTGATGAGGAAACCGTCAAGAAGAGAAAGGGAGTGCCTAAAAGGGATAAAATCCCACCCATCACGATGATGGGTACATCAGATTGGGTAGAGATCTCAAAAGCTCCCTATACCAAGAAATACAGTTATAACCGGGCTACCGTAGTGAAAGACGGAATCAAGATTATAGCCACAACTGTAGATGACTACAGAAAAATAACTAAATTATTCGACCAAGTTGGAAAGGAGTACTTCACATACCAGATGGAGGAGGAAAAGAAAATTTACGCCGTCATTAGGTATCTTCCAACAGACGCAGATCTGGAATTGATCAAAAATGACCTGAGATTACAGGGAATCGATGATCTGTATTGTGGTCGAACAAAAAAAGAAGGCAGAGAGTCCAAGCCAATGCTTTAGATGCCAAAGGTACGGACACTCACAGAATAAATGCTCCTTTCCGTGGAGATGTGGGAAGTTTTCGGGAAACCATAGCAGCAAAGATTGTGAACTCGCTAGGAAAGGTGACGAAAGAAACGCTACATGCGTTTTATGTGGTGAAGAAGGCCATCCAGCAAGCTACAAGGGATGTAGCGAATTTTAGCTGGTGACAAGAAAGAAGAGAGCCGACCAAAAACAAAGAGAACAGAAAAAGCCGTCGAATAAAGCAACACCTGCAGGAAAAGTTTTGGAAACTGTAAAAACCAAACCTGCAGAAGAGGAAAAGAAGAAAGAAATTTCTAAACCTATGCAGAAGAAAGAGACACAAAAGAAGACTCAATTGAAACCGACTGTAAATAAATAGTCAATAAGAAAAAAAAATATCTGTCGATGATTTAGATATTTTCACGCAAAAATTTTCAACAAAATCATGTTGAAAATTGAAACAGAAATGGAGAAAAAGCTTCAAGCATTATTCAGTGAACTGAATTAATGGACCTTACGGATTTTAGGAAGAAATCCCTCAAGATAATCTCGTCGAACATAAACGGGATCAACACTCGGAAAGCCGAGATAAAAGAAATAATATCAGAGAGACAACCTTATATTATAGCTCTACAGAAAACAAGAATAAACCGGAAATGACGACTGAATTTTATGAATTATGAAACGTATAGATGTTACAGAATTACAAACAC
The DNA here is from genome assembly GCF_907165205.1 of Coccinella septempunctata. Lineage (NCBI taxonomy): Eukaryota > Metazoa > Arthropoda > Insecta > Coleoptera > Coccinellidae > Coccinella > Coccinella septempunctata. Next base: position 4,968,638 of record NC_058194.1, on the reverse strand, counting down.
CTGAGGAGGAGTAGCAATATTGTTGAGAACAGATCTGAGACAGTACTTCAAAAGTAGATCCAACGAAACACAAGGAGAATCAGAAACAGTGACGATTGTTGCCGAATTAAATCGACAAAGAGTCGAAATTACCTCGGCATATAAGCGATCACAAAATAATTTATTGGAAGAGGAGATGAACTGTTGTTGGAAGGGACAAACTCGAAAATCTGCATCGGAGATTTCAACTGTAAAGCCCCATTATGGAACAGCAGAGCAGAGCATAGAAATGCCAAAAACTCAAGGATTTCGCCGAAAAACAAAATGCCATAGTGATTGGACCAGAGTTACCAACATATCTTGCTTCTGGTATTGAAATACTAGATATTATAGATATCGCGATATTGAAGAATATAACTCAAGAATCCTCGATTGAAACTTTGGAAGATGAAACCTCAAACCACAAACCCGTGGAATTGACAATTGGAGAAGAAACAAGAGAAGAACTGAGAGAATAAGAGAGAATATACCAATTGTGCCAAATACAGCCATTTAATACAATCGGAAATCACAGGAATCCCAACAATAATCACTCCAGAGGATCTGGAATGTGCGGTTGATAAACTGGAAGAGATAATATTAAAAGCTCACGAAAACAGCACGAAGAAAGTGAAGGAACCAGCACCAAGTCATCCGCATGGTGATATGCCTAAAGAAGTAGAAGATCTTATATGAGACAATCGAAGACTCACTTCACTTATCGGATGAATAAAAATGATCTGAATAGAAGGAACCTCAATCGCCATAGCCAAGTTCTGAAAAACGCCCTGAAAGATCTAAGAACAAGCAGATGGACCAAAGGGTTCAAGAACTGAATACAATTATAGCCACGAGGCTAAATGAGGAAACCGAAAATCTGAAACTAATGCCACTAGAACAGTTCGGATTCTGAAGAGAGCATAAAACAGAGCAACAATTATTAAGGCTCAGATGATACATTAGAGAGGGATTCCAAAATGAGCAAGCTACAGGTCTTGTTTTACTAGACGGCGCCAGAGCATTCGACAGAGTATGGCATGAAGGATTAATATATAAGATGAGATGTGCTGGATATTCGATTAAAATATGCAAGTTGATCCGAAATTATCTCAAAAATAAAAGATTTCACGTGAAAGTGGAAGGAGAATGCTCCACAACAAGAGATATAGAGGCTGGAGTACCCCAAGGGTCAGTACTTGGGCCACTTCTGTAAAAAATATACATTCACGATATTCCGAAGAATTCAAGAACCATGCTAAAGTTATATGCTGACGACACAGGCAGAGTAACTCGACACCGTAACCCAGAAGTAATAGAACGAATTCTACAAGGAACGATTGACGAAATAAATGACTGGTGCATAAAGTGGAAAATCAAGCTCAATGGACAAAAGAGTCAAGCATTATTACTACAGAAGAGAAAACTGCGGCCCACAACGAATCTAGTTGACGGCGAAGAAATCGATTGAAAAAATGAAGCCAAATATATAGGAATGACGCTTGACAAAGGACTTACTTGGAAAATTCATATCAAACAAGCAATCGACAAAACGAAAACAGCGATGAATAGACTCTTCCCTCTAATAGGACGAAGAAGCCACATGCCGAATGAGACAAAATTGAAGATAATCAAAGCCGTTGCTAGGCCTCAACTGACTTATGGATCAGTTGCCTGGGATTTCGCGGCAAGGAGCCACATCAAAAGAATTCAGGCCACTGAAAACAAGCTACTACGATGTGCAATAGAGGCACCTTGGTTTCTCAGGAATAGACAGATTTATAGGGACCTAAAATGGAAAACTATAACGGAATTCATGAATAGAAAAGCAGAGGAATTATTCGAAACAGCGAAAAGCCATGCGAATCAAGAACTCAGGCGACTAGTGGACTACGACCCAGAGGAAGACAAAAGGAGAATGCGACTTTACCGAAGGAGACCAAGAGATCAATCAAGAAGAGATTAAAATAAGAACATAAACTTATTGAAAAATCCAATAAAGTGTTATCCATTAGAGGATAAACACATAAATCCCAGCACGATAGTGTGCGAGAAGAAAACCGACTAAAAGATATGAACGTGTTATGTGCTAAACTAAATTTCAAATTCTCAGATAAAATGACATAGAAAACAATTTTCAGGGGTACAGCTCGCGGCTCAGCTGCAGTGGTGAAGGGTGTAGGTTAAAAAAATTAAAGGAATTCATTTTGAGGGCGCCAGGGGGTTTTCGAGAATATTGAAGCCCCTGAAAATTTATGATTCAAACCACCAAAGTATCTGATCTAAACAGAATTTAACTGAAAACACGAAAAATTCAGTGATATATTGATCCAATTCAGAAAACTCTTCTACTTGAATTACTACCAAATACCTTTTACAGTGCCTGAAGTGCTTGATTGTTATGAGTGCCGGCATTCATTTACAGCATTTACACATTTACATTTACAAATAGTGAACACACTAAAGTTTTAAGTTCTGTTAGGGAAAATGAATTATGGTACTCATCCAATAGTAGTTCGTTGGGTACTTTTCAATTTTGTGTTGGGGTGGACTTGCAGTACAGAGGGGTTGCCTTTGGTCAGGAAGCAGAACTATTTTTTTGTTCAACGAGACACCAATCCTTTAGTGATCTCTAATAACCCAGAAAAAGATGGAGTCGAAAACGTAGATGGAAATATGAAGCCTACAAAATTATAAAAAATTTTAGTCTGATTCCCGATTTCATTCTTTCATTTACCTTAGATGTTGGCGGCTACAGACAGATGTACTGAACGAGCGTTCGAATCCCGTATATAACGGAAATTTCACGATTTCTCTTCGAACATTCCAATTCCAAGAATATAGTGAAAACTCTTTCACAAAAAGGAAACAGTAATCCGATCTATTGTCGTACAAAAATATAATTTCCAAAGTTTGTCTCTCGACTTGAAATATTGATTAACTTTGCAGCCACTTCTGTCGCTGCAGCAATACCATAAGGTGATTTGAGGAATTGAGACGGTTTCCCTATCTCTGAAAAATCCTGGAATCTCGTTGCAAATTCATTTTTGAGATCAGACAAAAACCTCAAAAACACCGCAATGTTCCCTTCAGAGTTCCTGTTTTTGTATTCAAGAACTGTTGGGAAATGAATGAATTCTCGTCGCGCAATATCTTCTTCCAGATATCCAGCTTTCTAGATCACATATTAATTTCCCATTTCCTTGTAACTCTGTGTTGAGCGCATTCAAATATTTCAGAATGTGTTTCAGAAAACCAACAGCTAGCATATTGCGCTCGTTTGTTATAAAGTTCAGGTGCTTTCTTGATTCATGTGTATTTTACTCTTGTAAAAAGGAGATCACTTGTTCTTTCAGCAGCCAAAACTTTTCAATAACTTGACCTTTACTCAGCCAACGAACATTGTTGTGTTGCAGTAAGTCAGAATACGTCGACTCACATTCAGAAAGAAACTCCTTGAACTGCCGGTGCTGAAGAGCAGAACGAGATCGCATAAAATTAATCAATTTGATCAAGTTGTCCATCACTTCTTTCAAAAAGCTGTTTGATGAATTTTGCACCGATAAGATATAATACCTGCATTCTTAACCCGAATTCGCTTAACTGATCCTTTTTTTTGCCAATCATCGCTAGGGCACCGTCGGTTGAAATCGATACCATTTTATCATAACTCAAGTTGGATTCTGTGATGAATTCATCAATGTCTTGAATAAATCTTCTTCTCGAGTGTTACCTTTCAACGGCAATATTGCTAGCAATTCTTCCCTGAACACTTTATTTTCAAGCTCAAAAAATCTGACGAAAATAGACATTTGTTCATCATCAACAATATGATTGGTCAAGTGCTATAGCATAGCAAAGTGCTTTTTGAAGAAGTTCGAGCAAAGTTCTTTTGATATCATTAGCAAAAATTTCAGTTCTTGTTGTATTACTTCTGGTCGACAGTGGAATACTTTGAATTGCAGTGGCAACATCAATAAGGCCTGGACTACTTTCAATATGCATTATTTCATTATTTCAGAATCTGAAAATGGTTTCTGGTGTTTGTTAAGTGTCCAGCAAACACGCAACGCTGCTTCTGTGGCCTTTTCTTGTTCACTCATGCAACGAGCTAGTATGTTCGTGCTTTTTTCGTAAGAACTCGAGTGTGCCTCGAGTTTTTTTTTTCGAGCCTCACTGCCAAGAGGAAAGTTCTTCTCAAATACTTGATGGGTTGATTCGTACTGTCGCTTTAAATTAGCACTGTTAATAATTGCGACGGTCTCATTACATATCAGGCAAACTGGGACTGCCTGAGGCCTATCAGGCAGCGTGAAATAGTATTGTTCAGTTCACTCATGTACTAATTGAATCAAGAACTTCATCGCTACTGACTGGTAGAAAGAATAAAGTATTACATTTCATCGCTGACAAAGAACAACATTGAGATATGTTATCACCATAATATACATGAAGACTTCTTTCACTGATTGTAGAGAAGTATTCATCAAAAGCAGCAGCCAATTGGAAAGATTGGGAAACCTCCAGACCATCTATGTTCAACGTAATTTCTTTAGTCAGGTCAGATTTTCGACCAGTAGCGTTATTCACGAGTTTCCAGACAGTCTTATCAATATTTGTAGATGTATATATTGATTTGTTATTATATTCTAACTTGGCTTTTTTCAATAGGAATCTATAATTTATTTTTTTTTAATCTATAATTTTCATTAGCTTCATAAGATTGTGAATTTTGTTAATGAATCCGAATTTTCGGAGAAAAATGGAATTCATTTTAGTGCATTCCTTTCATTTCACATGTTCGCCTTTAAAAATATTCAATTCTCAAATCTTTAATGCATTCATTCCGACAAGCAGAGAAAAAACCGTTTATCTGTATTTAACGTTGTTTTTCTTGCATGCCGTTGAAGATTTCGACGTTCTTCTGATGTTAATATGCGATAAACCGGAGCTGACGACGTTTTTTTACTCCTGTCGCATTCTGGAATTTTCAGATTTTTAACGTGTGGGGGATTCTCCTATAAAAGCAGATTTTTCCCCGCGACGGGTTCTCTTCGTTTTCCGCGAGTGCTTTGAAGTAAAGGAGGTAGGTTTCCGTCTATACCGTTCAGTTTATTCATTAGACCTACACCGGTTATTTCTTTGACACTGCTGTACTGTATCGCTTTCTGTTATCTTATACCGTACTATAACCTGTTTCGCGAGTCTGACTTTTCCTTCGCTATCAGTCATGGAGCCTAAGCCCTTGGGGTAGTGAAGAAGAAATTCCGTCAACCCCCTGTTCGCAGATCCGCCCTGGTTGTGTTTCTTTTATTTTTGGAGAAATATAATTAATTACATTCCGATACCGTATAGCAAGTCATTTCACTTCGCGAGGTCATCCCTAGTATAAATTTCGTCAGTTCTGGTTGGCGCATTTTTTCGAACAACCTTTGATTTTTCACTGTACCCGGTATAAACTTTATAAAGTGCTCGTGATTGGATCGAATTTCCAGAATGTATGTTTGCTGATCGATTTGCTCATATTTCAAACCTACGCATATTTCCGTTGTTTATATAATCAGTTTCCGAAGGTGTGAATAAACTGGTACATAATTTAATTTTGACTACTTCGTTATCGCTACCACCCTAGATAACAACGAACTCTGTCTCCGACTAGCAGCTACTTTGGTAGGTTTGCTATTCTTCCTAGCAAAAAGAATAGCTGGCGGTCGAGATAAGTTTCTCCGAGGAAACCACCAAGTAATTTATCCTCTCTTCAGAATGCCTAGTGACACCTACTGCTCGACAAAGATTGTGGATGGACCAGTTAAAACTGGAAATTATAAAATCTTCCGAATAGGTATATGTTTGCTCATTTCTATGATGAAAATTTCATCCTCATATTAGAAAAAAAAAATTTTGAAACCTGAAGCTATTCCATCCAGGATTTCATGGCCTAATCCTGATGAGTGTACTGAATATTCTGAATATATTAAGTAAAATCAAAAACTTAAATGATGTTACTATAATGAGTCTTGGGTAATAAGAACCCTAATATCTAATGTTTCGATTTCAGTTCAAGTAACACATTAGCAGCTTCAGACAAAAGGCCTATGACCCCCAGGACTCATCAGATGTTGGTAGAGTTGGGGAGTCCTCGAAACTGAGTGGTTCTGAATTATCAAAAACTTCAGATACATAATGATTCCAAGCCTTAGAAGAAAAATATATTACAGAGTAAAAGGTTGGTCAAACGGCAATACTTCAAATGGAAAAATTAATTATATTCCGAGCAATTTTTGAAATGAAACTTTGAATTTGTTGAATCTGACAATACGATTTTCAGCATCGGTAATAGATTTACTTTGTATACTTTTATTCGATTTTGAAGGGTTTACTAAAAACAATCAAATCGTTCACATATATTACGTTTCGAGCTGTGCCCTTTTTCAAATTTATAAAATTACATGACAAAAACAAAAACAAATAATAGATTTATGATTTATTGGAACAAGTAGCTGAGGTTTATGTTCCAATCTTTTCTTTTTTTTTATGTTGGACTCAAGTTCTCCTCTTCTTTTTGGCGTTGTCAATGATTGTTGAGTATATGGAACTCAGGTTTCTTATGTCCGTTCTGTCATTGATGGAATTGACATCTTATTTAATAAGAATCATTTTGAGGAATTCCCTTGGTTTTCGATTCTTTTCTTTGTCCAATATTTCTGTTTTCCCGAAGTCAAAAGAATGCTGGTTTTCGATGGTGTGTTTGTATAGGGCTATCGGCGCCTTTGAGTACTTATGTCCCTTCAGTCTGTCCTTTAACCTCTGTTGTGTTTGTCCCACATAAACGCCTGCACAGTCATTACATGGTATCCTATATACAACGTGTGAACATTCCTGCTTGGGGGTTGGTGCTTTTAGTCTAGAATAAATGATTTTTTAATCATGAAAAACTAATAAAAAAATTGGAAACATGCGGAATAAGAGGTAAACAACTTGATCTTATAAAAAGTTATTTGAAGGATAGAAAACAAAAGGTTCGAATCGTAATAGACTCTGAAACATTTATCTCTGATGAGGGAGATATTATTTGTGGAGTACCACAGGGCAGCGTTTTAGGCCCTCTCTTGTTTTTAATCTATATTAATGATCTTCCATTTTACATTGATCAATCAATTAATATAATTATATTTGTAGATTATAGTAATATAGTCAAAATTTTGGAAAATTTGAGTAGGGTGACAATTGAATTGAATGATGTCTTCATTAGCGTGAAGAACTGGTGCCTTAGCAATGATTTAAGCTTGAATGCAAGTAAAACAGAGTGTGTTATTTTTCATACAGATAGAGCTAGCTATGAATTACCTTGTGAAATAAAGCTGGATGGTGTATGTGTTACGGTATGCAACTCCACCAAATTTGTTGGGGTTCACATGGACTGCAATGTAAAGTGCAAGGTTCATGTTGAGTCTCTAGAAAGAAGACTTAACTCTGCTATCTATTCCATTGATGTATTAAAAAGGTCGGTTGATGTATCAACTTTGAGAACTGTATATTTTGCAAATATTCAATCAATATTATCATATGGTATTGTCTGCTGTGGAAATAGTTCATTTTCTGATTCTTTATTCGTTAAACAAAAAATTGCATTGAGAACTATGCTAGGTATGAAGTACAGACAGACTTGTAGAGGTGTTTTCCGGATGAATAATATTCTTACCCTTATGGGTCTTTACGTATATAACAGCATTAAATTTCTCATACAGCACCCAGAACTTTTCGAAGAATTTAGAAATGTGAACACTAGGACCAGACAGATTGTGAAATATATATACCCAATACATAGTCTAACACTGACACAAAATAATGCACAGTATATGTGTATTAGGTTGCTTAATTCCCTGCCTGTAAAATTTCATACTATCGATGTTGATAAAGTGTTTTTGAAAAAGTTGTTTAAGTTTGTAATTAATTGTGAACCATAAAATGTTGATGAATTCTTGGAATATTGTAAGGTAAACAAACACATGGTTGTGTAGGGTTTATATTGTTTATTTGACATTTTTTCTTGTATTCGTGAAAACTAAGGCCCAGTTTCACAATATATGGTTAACCCAAAGTTATGTAGTGACCAGTGGTTAAATCAAAAATTCTGTTTCACAAAGTGTGGTTTATCGTTTGACCTAAAGTGAACTTGTGGTTGACTTAACCCCGAAAATTTCATGAGTTAACTATGAGTTGCCTGGACATAGAAGTTTCGTGGCGTATGCTTTTCTGCATATATAACATATTTTGAGTTCTGTCAAGTCAGCATTTCTTCGGGAATACTGGAAGCGTTTCACATGTATTGGGTGTTTATTAGTTAATATTTACGATTATCGTGGACGATTATGATGTGAATACTCTACTCATAGTAGTGATGAGGAAACGGTGAGGCCCATGCAGAAGATTTGGAACTAGGAGGAATTATTTTGAGTAATATGTCGACCTGGATTTCTTCTGTAGATTCAGAAACACAGTGGAAAGGAAGGCAGTTGGAAGCGAAAAATCTCAGCTCCTTCAATGAGAATATTAAAAGTATAGATGCAATGATGATGATTAAGTCCACAGTTTTTTTACATAACATATCTTGTGATGAAAATGAAGGACAACCTCCTTCATGAGGAGAAGAAGAAGCAATGAATTCATATCAAAATGTTGCTGTGCCCCCTATAGGGGATCAAGAATTATTGTTAAATAATAGAACTAGAAGAACTAGACTGAATCTTATGAAAAGTTATTATCCAAATATGTTCAATTAGAGTGGTGAAATTTGAATTTTTGAAATAGATGAAAGCATCTCAATTCAAACTCAAATAATCAATGAAAATAGGCTTTTGAAGAATTGTTGAGGAAAACACCTAGATATATATAAATTATTTAAGGAACTTTAAGTTATCAATGCAAAACTCAATTTTGTTTGAATTTTTCAATAAAGTAATAATTTCTATTGGTCCAGCACAGTTGCACTGTTTTTTCTTATTTCGCACAAGAAAAAACGAACGCTTCAGCTTCACTTAAATCAAAATCCGAACGAAAAATAACCTTTAGGCAATTATGAAACTCATATCTGCACAGAACATCAAACATTCGTACGTTGCTCATACGTTCTATTCGTTTTCTGTCATAATCATAACAATTTCTACATTTTTAAGTTCTTGTTTCACAGAAATACGAAATGTCAGTAATGAATAACCCAAAAGTAGATCTATCGTACACGAAAAACATTACCAACCCTCAAAAAAATTTTAACCGATGGTCAAAAAACCATCACTCGTTTTTTTGTTGTGAAACGAGCAGTTTTTTAAACCTTGGGTTAACTCAAAGGTAGTGGTTAATAAACCACCACTGGTTACCAATGATTGTGAAACTGGGCCTAAGAGATGAATAAATACTATCAATCTATCTATCTATACTTGTTTTATTTGTAAGTGTGGTCTATGTGCTATTTTGATGCTACTGTACGGTCGAAGTATATTTTCGATTTTTTCGGATAATTGTGGAATATTTGGTATTGGTATGTATGTTGTCGGTTCCTTCTTTGTTGTCGTATCAAGTGTGTTGTATAATTTATGTGTTCGATGTTTCAATATCCTTTTGATCTTATTAATCGGGTAATTGTTTTTCGTTAGAAGTGTGATTGTTTCCTCTAGAATTGTTGGTCTATATCTTGGTGATGCTACCTTTATTGCTCTGTCTATGTAGTTCGTTATAATTGCCCTTTTTTGCCTCTCACTGTGTGCTGAGTTGTAATCCAATATCCAGTCTGTGTTCGTTGGTTTCCTGTATAATTTGGTTTCCAATTTATTGTTATTCCTGATAATGGTGATATCGAGGAAATTGATCGAATTGTTTTTCTCCTTTTCTATGGTGAATTGTATTTTATTGTGAAATCCACTAAGGTGTGCTAGTATTTCTTGGACTTGTTGTTCAGATGTTATTATTAGGCAGTCATCGACGTATCTTTTAAAGATTGTAATGTCGTAGTTTGAATTGGCTAATATTTCTTCCTCAAGGTATTCGAGTACTAGTTGTGCAATTGTGCTTGCTATTGGGCTTCCCATCGCTACTCCATATATTTGTAGATAGAAAACGTTTTTGTATTGGAAATGACAAGTTTCTAACGTGAGTTTAACTGCCTTAATGAATTCGTCTTTTGGTATGCATGTATGTGGTTCTATTAAGGGCCATTTTTTCTCTATTATTATTGGAACCAGTTCTGTGGGTATGTTGGTGTACAGTGGAACAATGTCTAGGGAAAACAATCCATGATGTGTTGGTATGTGTAGCCCGTCTAATGATGCTTTGAGATCAAAGGAGTTCTTTGTGTGGTAAACATTTTTGTTTACTACGTTGAATAATACCGAGGAAAGATGTTTTGACAGTTTGTATAATGGTGACTGGGTATGAGAAATTATTGGCCTTAATGGTATGTTGGTCTTGTGGATTTTTGGGAGACCATATATATTGGGAGGTATGCTGTTGTGTATAAGTAGGGACTTCGCTATCTGGGGTGATATGAATCCTCTTTTTTCCCAATCCTTGATAAATGTATTGTTCCGTGCAGTTAGTGTGTTCGTGATGTCCTTCTTTATTGATTTATATGTTGTTGCGTCGCTCAGCAATTCTTCCATCTTGGATGTGTAGGAGGACTCGTTCATTACAACCGTTGAGTTACCCTTGTCTGGTTTTGTAATTATAATCTGTGGGTTGTCATTTATGAACTTTTTGGTTCTTTTGAAATCGTTCAGCATTTTTTGTTGCGTAGGATTGAGTCTCGAGTTTTTGACCTTGTTGTAGTGGGATTGTAATGTGTTCGCCATTTTCAACCTGATCTCATTTTGGTTTTCACTTGATAGTTTGGTGATGTTACTTTCTGAATTCGCAATAATGTGGTTTATTGGCAAGTGTCTGGCATTGTTGTTGTCTATTGCGTGTTTTGGATCTTTATTTAAAAGTTCTTGGACGTCCTGTGGAATCTCTGTGTCAGGTAGGTTTATTATTGCATTGGGTAAATTGGCTGGTTGGTGAGGTTATTGCCTGCATTGTAGTAAGTTCAATTTTTTATTGTGTCGAGCTGTATTCTCTTTTATATTATTTTCTACAAAAGATGTCTGCATTTTTCGAAACCAGTGAACTCCCCGAACGATATCAATGCCCTGAGTATATATGTTTGTCTTGACAGTGTTCTCTGTAGTGTATTGATGGACTTGGTTGTGTCAGTGATTATCAATTTAAGTACCTGTTTCAGATATTTGTGATGGATATGTTTATACTTTGACTTTATGTACTCACTTTCCATTTCTATATGGTCATTGCATTGTTTTAGGAACTTTGGTGTTAGGTCTCGATCCTTGCACTTGAGGAGGAAGATTCTTCTTGATTTCATGTTGGTGAGCTTGATGTTAGCTTTAGTAATGGTGAGCATATTCTCTAGGATAACCCTTGTTGGCCTGCAAAGTCTTCTCCAAAATTCTTTCACTCTGTTTATATGTCCAATGTTATACTTTGTTCCGTAGTTGCCGTCCGAAGAGGATCTGTTTTCTCTTTCGTGTGAGTTCTCATTAGCCATTGTTTCAATCCTGGCGAATAATTTTCATCAATTGGATGTATTTACCCTTTTTTGTTTTCTTTGTATACTTTTATTTGATTTTGATATCACCGTTATCAGGAATAACAATAAATTGGAAACCAAATTATACAGGATTCCAACGAACACAGGCAGGATATTGGATTACAACTCAGCACACAGTGAGAGGTATAAAAAAGTAATTATAACGAACTACATAGACAGAGCAATAAAGCTAACATCACCAAGATATAGACCAACAATTCTAGAGGAAACAATCACACTTCTAACGAAGAACAATTACCCGATAAATAAGATCAAAAGGATATTGAAACAGCGAACACATAAATTATACAACAGACTTGATACGACAACAAAGAAGGAACCGACAACATACATACCAATACCATATATTCCACAATTATCCGAAAAAATCGAAAATATAATTCGACCGTACAGTAGCATCAAAATAGCACATAGACCACACTTACAAATAAGACCAGTGTATTCTAGACTAAAAGCACCAACCCCCAAGGAGGAATGTTCACACGTTGTATATAGGATACCATGTAATGACTGTGCAGGCGTTTATGTGGGACAAACACAACAGAGGTTAAAGGACAGACTGAAGGGACATAAGTACTCAAAGGCTCCGATAGCCCTATACAAACACACCATCGAAAACCAGCATTCTTTTGACTTCGGGAAAACAGAAATATTGGACAAAGAAAAGAATCGAAAACCAAGGGAATTCCTCGAAATGATTCTTATTAAACAAGATGTCAATTCCATCAATGACAGAACGGACATAAGAAACCTGAGTTCCATATACTCAACAATCATTGACAACGCCAAAAAGAAGAGGAGAACTTGAGTCCAACATAAAAAAAAAGAAAAGATTGGAACATAAACCTCAGCTACTTGTTCCAATAAATCATAAATCTATTATTTGTTTTTGTTTTTGTCATGTAATTTTATAAATTTGAAAAAGGGCACAGCCCGAAACGTAATATATGTGAATGATTTGATTGTTTTTTGTAAACCCTTCAAAATCGAATAAAAGTATACAAAGTAAACAAAAAAGGGTAAATACATCCAATTGATGTTCATAGATTGATATCCTATTCCACTGGAATAGGAAGGCAGGTGAATATGGAACGATGTGCTTCATCGGCAGATAATGTAAACAAACTGTAAGGAAGATATTATGATGAATGTTACCTTTTTCTTGCAGAAAAACTCTGAATGAAAAGGTGCTGAGAGGTCATTTATTCTATTTTATTTCTAAATACAACAAAATAGTGGTACACAATAATGATTAATTCAAGACTTGTTATTATTGTTATTACATTATTTTCTTTCAGAATTTGAACGTATTTCTCTCCTCCAGGAATAGGATATAACATGACATTTATCAACATTAAGTCATAAATGATTCCGGTGACACCACGGTCATCACGAAAAGTTAGAATGTTTTTTACACGTCCGACAGAAAAAAGAATTGAAAAAATTTTTCATTGAAGAACGAATATTCATTCATGTTATTAACTTTCCGAGGTGAAATTATCTCTTCTATGAATTTCCACATGAAGAAATTTCTCGAAAAGTCTCGCCATTGGCTACAATTCGTATTTTGGCGAAATTCAAAGCGAACGTTCATTAAATGCTGCCATCTTTTCGACGAAAGTGGAAACTATTGTAATATTCGTTACTTCTACTAATCGTTCAAGTATTCTGGTAACACCCCACATTCTGGTAGTCTTTCCCATTTTACGCCTCATAAGGATGTCGAGAAAGTCCCGAGCAAAGATTATAGAGTTAGGAAGATGGGAAACGCCCTCATATCTCTAGTACTAAAATCCGACAACATTTTGGCCTGTGTTTCACGTACTGAGAAATTAGATGGCGTTGAAATCGTAATGTCAAACAGTTAAATTACAGTTACGCTTTATAATTGAAGGGCGCGAATTTCGAATTCTATTCCTCTACCGAAGGGCGCGAAATTCGAATTTTATTTCTTGAATTGAAATCGAATATTGACTTAGTGGAGACCAGAAAAAAACATCCTAAGTGACACAACAAAACCAGGGATTGGTTTTGTGATCAGGATGTTGTTTCATGTTAACATTCTTTTGACTGGATTCATATTAATGAAATACTTTGTTAGATTTGTTAAAGTTTTATTCGAAATTTATGAAAAATATGACACAATTGAAGATCTAAAGGTGGTATTTAAAAGTGAGGATTTTTTAACAGAAGGTACCACAGGTGAGAATAATCTTGTCGAAATTCTCATCTTTGAAAACATTTATTTACAAATGATACAGCTTTGAATATAGGATACAAAAGAACCTAATGAACTATTATATAATATCAAAGTTGTTATTTCGATACAATACTTCTTTTGAATAAATTAGTGAAATTTGTACAAATCTCATCCGAAATTTATATAAACAAATATTCGATATACCATTTATTTTGCTTCTCAAGGAGTTGATTGTTGTTTTCAGTTTTCGGATCTCTCTATAATTTCTGGGAAAGACTTGGAAGTACTCTGCAGAGCGTGAGACAGGTACACTCGAAAGAATATCTGAAAAAGGGGAAGTACTGGTAATCTAATTTCATAACAAAACAATTCAATATATTGAATAAATTATCTTATATGTAAGACAAATGATTAATTCATTCAATTATTTTTGTCACAGATATCTAGGATGACTTACCATCAGTATTTGTCATAACACTTTCAATCTGCTCGCTTTCCATCTCATGTGGCCCCTCCATGAAAGGAATGCTTTCTGCATACGAAAAAAATATGCATTCAATTTATATTAATGAAAGAGGATCTATGGTTTACTTCAAAATGCTTTATTGTTCAAACGATCGCACCAAATTGGACAACTCCTTTTTTGTTGTGTTTATTATTGTTAGGGCAAGGCTTATAAAACAAAATATTCCCAAAAAAAACAGAACAGAAAAAAGGCATTCCTTTTTCCTACGACCAATCGAGCAATCACGATGAGTTAGTTTTTATTATCTACCCTAGAAATAATTTAAATGGCAAAACTAGGTTTACCGGGTCAGCTAGTATATGATAAATGAGTAATGCATTCAGTTATATATTGCAGATATCTAGAAAGACTAACCATCAGTATTTGACGTCACACTTTTGATCTGATCGCTTTCAATCTCATATGGCCCCTCCGTGAAAATAATGCTTGCTGAATATGAAAAAGATATGCATTCAATATATAATAAATGGATAATGCATTCAGTAATGAATTGCAGATATCTGCAGACAGCAACTTACTTGGATGAAAAGTTTCAAAATGACATGAAGTAAAATGTTTACTGCACATGGTATAGCTTTTACTCAAGTCATTGTCTTAACGCCCAGAAAATTCTATCCACTTCTTAGCACTGAAAATAAAAACCAATCAACATCCGAGTCACATGGTACGAGTTCCAATAGTTACGTTTTCAGTTTATTTGGTAAATTTAAAAAACTTATATTCGGAGAGTCCCAAACAGCAGTTTCCACAGTTCTTCACCATACAATATTTTCCATACGACATTTTGAGCAAAGTCTCCGATTTTGAAGTTTTCACTGAATAAAATACACAAATAACATTAAAATTAGGTAAATAAAACGAGCGGTATGGAAATCCAAACATCAGAGAATTTGCCTCTGCAAAACAAAACGGCCATGTAAAAATATCTCCATGAAATGGCAAATGTCCCTCGGATAAATATTTTAACCAGTCTTAGTATTTTGATAAACAACTGATCTACCAGGTGGCGCTCACGCAAGTTTAGTCGATTCGTTTCCTGTCTTCCTAACTCTATAATCTCTGGTCCCGAGGTATAAACTCCTCTTAAGGGGAAATAGTACATACGATTCTAGATCAAGACGATCGACATTGATTGCTTCACGGATGCAACCCCCATTGAACTCTTAAAGTTCTGAAAGTTCTTTTAGAGTTCAAGGGCAACCCCAAATACGTCATGTGCCACATCTTTGAGCAATAGCCTGTCGATTCTGTAAGCCCAAAGCGAAACGATATCCAAGAGAAGCGATCATTTTCGTTGGTTCGGTATTGAGTAAGCATTTTACAAGAATCGTGACAGCCGAAAGAGAAACTACAAGTCTAAGCCAAACGAAAAGTTTTGGCTTTTGTTATGAAAGCAATCACGATGCACAGTATATATGGTTGGTTGGATTTGCTCACCTATATTTTGTAATATGTCAAATGTCAGACTAATATATTCAAAATTAACGTTTCCTCTGTATGTGGAATATAAATTGAACAATTGAATTGTTATAGCATACGAACTGAGGCAGTTGAAAAGTAGAAATTGCCACGCGATAGTTAATTCTAGGAATATTGAATAATTTTCAGTTATTCCTGAATCTCAGCGTTACTTTGGCATATATCACTATAAAATTATTTGCAATATATAAAGAATTGAATTGCCGATGTCACCCCATCGCTATTTATATCGAAATATGTTGAAAATCCGTCGAAAAATGATTGTGGAGGCAAGTTTTGTAGACACCTAATTTCTTTTTATTTCCCATAAAAAACCAACCAAATTGGAAAAAAACGGGGTGACATAAAGATGTCCTTCAACTTCAATAGAAAAAAACTCCAGGCTTTACGTGAAAAATTGAAAGCGTAAATTGAGAACTAGTGAATGTCGTTTTTGAATGGAGATTTTTGAGGTATCACTTTCCCTTAACAGTCGATCACTTGTCCGTTGGAGTACCCATGATATATTTGCACGATAAACTCACATTTCGTTCAGTTTTCTGGATCTCCCAAGGCAACTTTTCCGAATTTTTGTTCTCTAGGAACCTTCAAGAAAGTATGACGGATTCAAAACGAAAGGTAATGGAATCCGTTCAACCGTTTTCACGTGATGCGATGACAACTCAAAACGTGGCTTCATTTCTATTTATATTAAGATATAACATTCAGTAACTCTGTTTCTTTCATTTACAACAAATTAATAATTTCAAAAATTCTCTTGCCTATCTGATGACGAATTTTTCAAACGCTTATTTTACAGCAAGCAAACATTTCATCAATATCGTATAAAATTCATGTTAAGGTTATGTGATACTCTTTGACTTGAGAGCTTCGCCATTTTTCAGTATATGTGATTTTTTTTTTTAATTGACAGGTTTGGACTCAACATACAATAACAACTCTAGAAGAATTCACGAACTCACTGAATAGCAGCTTAGTGGCAGAGTTACAAGAAAATCCATATTTCCTATCTAAAGTAGTGGTTGATTTGATGAATGACTTAAGAGCTTTTATAATGAGTAATTTTGGCTACAACAGAGTTGCTCTAGGTGATGCAGTGAAAAAAGTGCTCATCAAAATGGGAAAATTATCACAATCAGAGAATACAACAGAGAAAAATGAGCTGTGTATTTCGAAGAACAAAAATATCATGTTTTTTTTGGTGAAAGAGGCAACTATGGATTGGGTCTGTCTGGAACTCCAAATCTTCTCTACATTTCACACTACAGTGTCTATAATCAAAAGTTTAGCCAGTCTCGTCAACATCCCTGGATCTGATTGCAACTGGGGAATTCTTTGTTTTGTCACCAAAGGAGTTTCAGGGGTAACATTAGGGGCCTCGTTATCGGGTAACTTGGTAAAATTAAGTCTCACCATCACGAACTTTTTGTCGTCCATTAGGCGATGTCAGAAGAAGGTACATTCATTAGAAAACGTTTTAGATATATGTTTAGATAACATAAATCGCTGTATTGCCATGAAAGGGTGTATAAAACGAACTGCTTCGGATAAAGAATGTATATAAATATAGTAAAATGCAGATATTTAGTGCATATCCCATATCCAAATGATAGTTTGAATGTGAAAGTATTCTCAATTAAAAATAATATAATGCCATTATATTTTGCTTTATTCTGATGGAGCGAAGCAGATGTAGGTACTCACGGACAACCCATCTCCAATTATCTCATTGACCAAGCACACATACACGTTCTTTCGCGGCGCCTTTCATGGCCCGTAGGGACGTGGCAGCTTTCAAGCCCAAAAATTCAGCAGGTGATTGCTTTTGGTACAGCTATTGAAAAGAAGAACCGTATGTGTATAATAATAATAATAATAATAATAATAATAATAATAATAATAATAATAATAACCCCGCACGGGGGTACTACTTAGTAGTATACGGGTGTGACAACCCCGCGGACCCCGGTCACTCTCAGCCGATGTCGGAAAGAAATCAGCTAAGCCTCGGAAAACAGTCGCTGCCTGGGGATCGTCAGGGCACGTCTGGAGTTGGTGCTGGACGTGACAGCATGCGGGACACCAACGGCAGAACGCTGAGAAGGCGGGCGCCTGCCACACAAAAAGCTACGCCTTTAGACGAGGAGAACATCGACGAGGAGAGAGTTCAGGTTGTCGGTCGCATAGGGATTCAAAGCTCGCAAGAGCACCCCGTAGTCGGAACCGGCAGCCGAAACAGGACAGCACAAAGGGGACGCCACAAGTGGACGCCCGAGCAGCATAGCCTGCTGTCTGCGCTATACAGAAGATCAGGACCCGACAGAAGGGGATACATGAATAGGCTGCATGGTCTGTGGTGCGAAAATTGTCCAGACCTCAACTACATGACGCAGCAAAACCTGAGAGATCAGATCAGTCATCTCAAAAAAAGAGGAATCTTGCAGCGGTCTCGAGAGCAAGGAAGGTTGGAACAACAAGCTGAGGAGCAGGTGACAGATGCTTTGAGCCAACATCAGCAATTGACGGTTGACATAACTCAAGAACAAGCTGTAGCCCTTTTGAGTGATATCGCGGGCCGAACCAGGACTGGTACACGCTCCAACAGGCCAATAACGGAACATGTGAGAGATGTTCCAGATAAAGAACGCGCTGAAGAGCAGGTGACAGATGCTCCAGACCAACAACACCAAGCGATGACTCACAGAAGTGAAGCTGTAGCCCTGGACGCAAGGCCAAGAACGGAACAAGTGAGAGAAGTTCCAGAGATAGAACTAGCTGGAGAGCAGGTGACAGATGCTCCAGACCGACAGCAACAAAGGCCAAGGACAGTGAGAGATTCATCAGAGTTAATCGACAATACAAAAGAGTCATTTGAGGCTACCGTTGGAGACCCACTGATCAAACCCACCCGGATAAAATCAAGACACAAGGCTGAAGATCTAGCCGTTTTGAATAGCATCATTCAAGATCATCTTAACGAGACCTGTTCACTGGAAGAGGTGGAGGCTGCAGTGAGAGCAGCCGCTTATCTACTATGTCCACCGAAAAGTACAGCTGCGAATAATAATAATAAGCATAGGAAAAGGCTAAATCGACTTGACATCAAAATAAAATCAATGAGGCAGCAGGCATCTTGGTACCAATGTGTCATAGATGTTATGAAAGGAAAAACTAAACCGAGCAAGAGAATGAGGGAGATGCTTGAGGAGCTTCGTGCTATACATGGTACCGTTAACTTGCCCACAGTCCATCTACTGAAGCAGAAAGCTGTAGATAAAATAAGATCACTTGCAGCAGCACGAAAGAAATTGATAAGGAGAAAAAGATGGATCGAAGATAACAACACCTTCACCGCGGAACCATCGAAATTATTTCAACCTCAACAGCAAGAGGTGCAAAACCCACCATCTCCTCAGGACGTCGAAGAGTTTTGGAAAAGCCTGTACGAACAACCAGCAAAAACCAGGGATACTCCAGCACTTCCCAGATTCCAGCAGATGTGTGATCAAACCCTACAGCAGAACGACGAACTTTCTGAAATATCAGCCGAAGATATTAGACAAGCCCTTAAGAACAAGAATGATTTCACAGCACCCGGACCAGACGGTATTCAGAACTACTGGTGGAAGAGCTTTCCGGCTACACATAAACACCTGGCAAGATTATTCAGCGGAATGCTGATTCGCCGTGAGCCCATTCCTTCATGGTTGGTGGAGGGTAGGACAGTGCTGATACCAAAATCAGGGGACTTAGGGCAACCCAAGAACTATCGCCCAATCACTTGCCTCAATACACTGTACAAGATACTCACAAGTGTTATTCAAGATCGAATTCTGAGAAGCTCGGTATAACCGGCGTGTCGATCGATCCTGAGCGTGCTGGAGCACCGATCACTCAAGCGGACCAAATAAGGCTAGCAAGACTGATCCGGAAGTCTCAGTCGGATACATTACTAGAACATCATATGAGTAAGAGCCTGCACTCCATATTTTTCAGGAGTTTAAAAGACCAAGATCTGTCGGAAGAATTGTCTTTCGCCTTTCTAAAGTCGGCTAGCCTTAAGTCGGAGACAGAGGGATTTGTGATGGCGTGTCAGGATGGAGTAATAAATACCAGATGGTATAAAAAGAACATCATGAAAATGGACACCCCAACAACGTGCAGAGCGTGCCATAGTCAACAAGAAACAATTATGCACATTCTTTCCGCCTGCAGAGTCCATGCTCCATCGGGGTATATAGAGAGACACAACGCGGCACTCCGAGTTCTCTACTTCCATCTGAGGGCGGCATATGAGATAGACAAAGAACCGGTGCTACCATATGTGCCTCTGGAGATTGAAGCGGTGGTCCAGAACGAGAAAGCTCGAATATACTGGAACTATCCTGTCTCAACAACACGGCAGATAAATGCAATAAAGCCAGACATACTTCTTTTGGACAAAGAGCTGAAGGAATTGTTCGTCGTGGAATTCTCATCCCCTGCAGAAAACAACATGGTGATGAAGGAAGAGCAGAAAAGGCAAAAATACAAAGATCTTGTTTTCGAGCTTGGAACTATGTACCCGGGTCATAAAGTCAGGATGGTTGTACTGATCAAAGGATGTCTCGGAGGAATGAGAGCCAACTACGTGGAAGAATTGAAGATTATTCCGGCCTGCAGATCTTGGGCCGAGATATTAGCGCACAGAATGCAGAAGGCGGTGTTGCTTGGGTCACTGCATATCATCAGATCCCATGAACTCTAGATGCCACTTGTTAAGGGACGCTGCAAGGGCCGGACGAAGAACTTCTCCGTCGAAAGTGTGAGGGGTTTTTAGTGAGTAGCCAAACAAGATCTCGGAGTCTCACACTACCTAGAGTGCGGACCCTCTGGGCGCCCATAAAGGGTTTTCCCCTCACACGAAGGAAAAAAAAAAAAAAAAAAATAATGATAATAATAATAAGGCTTCATTTCCCATATCATCAAGAATACAATATTCATGCCATTACTACAAATCTACAAAATCAAGATTTCGCTTCTGAATAACATTTGGGAGAATTTTTCAATAACTTCTGAGTTCGAAAAAGGTTCCTTATTACAATTACCATCCGGATGCTGTATTGGAAAATAAACATCACAAGCTCTACTGGGATCGCACGGCTCTCACAGACCGGAAAATAACTCACAATAGACCAGACCTCATATTGCTGAATGAGGATGAGGACACAGCACTATTCATCGACGCGACGTAGCGATTCCAAATAATAACAATCTTCTAGACACACCAAAAAAATCTCAAAATGAAAAGATCTAGAGGAACAAACCAGGAGACAGTGGAAGCTGAAAGATATAAAGACCATTCCTATTGTAATTGCATCTACAGGACTGATACCGAAGAAACTACCAGAGAACATTAGGAAACTTCAGTTGGGCTAAAATATCTATAGAGTCATGTAGAAGGCGATATTGCTGGGAACGGCAAGAACTGTACGCAAGTACTTGGGGAATGCAGAGGAACACAGTCTGCTTCGACAGTAAGTGCGGGTGGATCAGGAATCCAACCGACAGCAAGAAGCCGAGGAGCGGCCCGAACCCGACGACCATCTCGAGTCCGAAAACCTGGACAGGGCTCAATCAGAGCTTAATCCTTTTGATATCTGAGATAAATGAATGTTCCTCTGGAGAAGAGTGTGAAAGCCGCAATGCTGAAGTCATAAATTGTCTGGCCTGCCTGGTAGCTATCTGGTGGATGGCCTGCCGGGTAGCCATCGTAACGATGTAGACGGTGCAGCCAGCCACGCGTGCTGTCCGCAGTCCTATTCCTTTTTCCTCTCTCTTTCACATCCTTCATAGGGGTGCTCCTTCTGCTCTCATTTCTCTACCCCTCATCTCAACCGAGAAAGGGGAGCACAAACCCATGGAAATGGTGATAACGAGAAGCCTCGGAAACAAGTCGCTGCCTGGGGATCGTCAGGGCATGTCTGGAGCCGGCGCTGGACATGACAGCATGCGGGACGTCGTTGGCAGGATGTTGAGTAAGCAGGCTCCTGCTGCAAAAGAAGCTACAGCTCCAAAGCAACAACAGCAACCAACGAGTCCAATTCAATTGCCGACTCGAACCGCTGAAGGTGCTGCGCAGGATATTCAGCCAGTGCTCACCCAAGCGGGGTTAGTTAGAAAGCGCATGAAGTGGA
Organism: Coccinella septempunctata; assembly: GCF_907165205.1. Lineage (NCBI taxonomy): Eukaryota > Metazoa > Arthropoda > Insecta > Coleoptera > Coccinellidae > Coccinella > Coccinella septempunctata. Next base: position 4,946,586 of record NC_058194.1, on the reverse strand, counting down.
CAACGTCCATGAATGAAACTATTGCGCGCATATATAACTCCATCACGGGACTAGAGCAGAACACGAACAACTATAGGAAAAGGCTCCATGAGGAATTCTGCAACGCCTACCCAAATCTCAATGTCACTGAACAACGAGTGGCAGACCAGTACCGCGTAATTCTGAGAAATGAACTAATATCAACGGCCCGAATCGACGCCATTAAACGAGAACTCCAGCGTCCGCTAGCAATAGAGAATACCACCAACAGCTCTGATGAAATTCAGATGCCTGGGCAACAACAGGCACAAGAAATTGATACTGAAACTCCATCTTGCAACGCAAGTGAGCCTGAACACCAGGACGATAGGGAAGAGCTCCACCGACAAGTTGACTCTGACATGAGGAGATACTTTGCCGAACTGGAAGGAACAGATCCTCTTCATCGAGTGGCACCTCCACGACTCAATACATCCAAGAAACTGTCACTTATAATCGACATCTTGAATAAGGACGTTTTACCTACAGAAAGGAAGTTCATTGGAATATCTGCATCTAGTTTTTTACTGTGCAGCGCTAACGACATCGAAAACCATAGGGGCAAAAATTCGCCGAACAAACAACTATGGTCCAAAATTACACAAATTACACGCGCCAGCATGGCAGAAACGTCTTCAACGCAAAACAGAAAGGCTAAGAAGAGACATTGGACGACTGACGGAGTATTTGAACGGGAATCGAGGAAGAAAGGTTGTGAAAGCGGCCAAAGAGATCATGGATAGGAACAGGACACACACAGAACGAGAGACGGAGAATTCTACACCTCACCATTGCCTCGACACTCTGAAGCAAAAATTAAGTCTGTATGCAGAACGCCTGAGGAGATATAAAAGCAATTATAGCCAGAAAAAAACAATAATTCATTCGAGAAGTCGGAAGAAACTTTCTACCGTTCACTCACATCGTCGGATGGAGAAAATGGAAAGTTACCACCAAAGGAATCCATTGAACAATTCTGGACTGAACAATTATCAACGAAACCTCAGTTCAATGAAGATGAAAAATCTGAAGCTATAAAATATGAGCCGATGCAGCATGACATGATCACGATTGAGGAGGTAACATCAGCTATCAGAGGACTACACAACTGGAGAACACCTGGGCCTGATGGATTACAGAACTTCTGGATCAAGAAACTTCGGATCATGCATGACAAATTGACCTCACATGGCACAACATACCTGTTACCTAAAGATCGAAGGAATACAGAAGACCCATTCAAGTACCGACCAATCACATATCTTCCAACGATGTACAAATTAATCACATCGTGCATTTCAAACCGAATTCACAACCACTGCGAAAAGAATAATATCATCGCCATACAACAGAAAGGATGCACCAAAGACAGCCGAGGGTGCAAAGAACAACTAATAAAGTTATCTGCAATCATGCGTTCTCAAAGCGAAGGAACATAGACTACAAAAAAGCATTCAATTCTATACCTCACGAATGGCTTTTGACGATCTTGAACATTTACAAGGTGGATCCCAATATTGTTGAGTTGTTGAGTATTGATGGTACGTTCAAACTCAAGGAAGGTGCAGAAATTGGAGCATTAAAGGAAGGGGATATGATCATAGGTAGAATAACACAGCACAACGTTTGACTATATATTTAATCAATGGACCAGGAATACAAGTATAACTTACAGCTTACAGAAGATCTTCACAGTTACCGATACAGAATGAAAGAGAATTAATGCTACGCAGAGCATGCTGGATCTTATGTTAGAGCATAGAAAAATGTGTAACATAGAATTGTTCTTCTTCTTATACCCTCCCTCAATTCTACAATACATGACACTTATTCAACAGTAATCATACCCATATCATCTCTAAATTTATTGAATTTCACATTGTTCAGACCTTTAGTAAGGATATCTGCTGTTTGATTCTCTGAAGAAACATATTTCAATATAAATTTTCCCTTACTGACTAAATCTTTCACAAAATGAAATTTTACATCTATATGTTTAGTCCTCTTTGTTTCAAGAGTACTGCTTATATGAATACAAGATTGATTATCTTCCATAATTGTTATAGGAAAAATCTCTTCATCTAGGAGCTCTTGTAAAAGCTGTCCTATAAATAAACATTCACATATACAAGCTGATAGAGCAACATACTCTGCCTCGCAGGTTGAAATTGCAACCATAGGTTGTTTCTTTGAACACCAATATAAAATATTAGAGTTCATTTTTATCAAAAAACCCGTCACACTTTTTCTGTCATTGACATCTGATGCAAAGTCCGAATCAGCACAAGCAATCAATTTAATACCGGAATTGTCACTTTTAACAAAGCATAAACCTAAATCTTTAGTTCCAGCTAAATATCTCAAAACATTTCTTAATTGTTTCCAATGTAACATATCATAGCAATTCTGAAATCTACCAAAATAAGCAACAGAAAAACAAATATCAGGTCTTGTACTCAACATTAGATACATCAAACTGCCTACAAGTTCTCTATATTTCAATTCGTTATTGGGATTTATAGCAGTATTCTTCTTCAAATTCAAATTAGGCTGAATTGGTACAGAAGCAAATTTTGAATTTTCCATTTGAAAATGTTTCAGTAAATTTTCAATAAGTCTCTTCTGAGATAATTTCAACTTATTACCATCTTTCTTAATTTCTATTCCAAGAAATGTAAAATTATTACTATCAGGAAAAATTTTCAAATCAAAAGTCTTTATCAAACCATCTATCAAATACTTAACATCTTATTCATTATTTGAGGCTATTAACATATCGTCTACCCAAGTCAAAATATAGGTATACTGATTATAATACAGACACGGATCTGTTTTGGATCTTTTGAATTTCAATTTAGACAATTTTCCATTCATCGCATCATTGAAACATTTGGGACTTTGTTTCAGTCCATACAGTGCCTTAACTAATTTACGCACTTTACCTTTTGGCACATTCAAACCACATGGAGGTTTCATATAGACTGCATCATATAGTTTGCTGGACAAAAATGCAGACTTGATATCGAGTTGTAACAGCTTCATTTCAAATTGTATAGCCAACGATAATATTGCTCACAACGTGAACATTCGAGCCACTGGGGAGTAAGATTTGAATCTTCTTAATCTGGTTGTTGAAAACCCCTTGCCACTAAACGCGCTTTCTTCACATAAGAGTTATCAACCAATTCAAATGTAAACACCCACCATGAGTCGATAACAACTGCATCTGCTGGTTTGTCAACAATTTCCCATATTTTATTTGCCACCAGCGACTCCAATTCTGCATCTATAGCACTCTTCCACTCTACATCACAGCTTATGGCTTCATGATATGATGAGGGTACTTCTGATGGGATAGTTCCTGCAGATAAGGCCATCATCATCTCAAAATCTTTGAAATGATCAGGAGGTTTCCGCTGCCTTCCACTCCTTCTTGGCTCGGGTTGAACATCCGGGATAATACTTTGCTGGACCTCGGAGACTTGATTAATATTACTGTCCTTTGGCTGTTCGGAGACTTGATTAATATTATTGTCCTCTGGCTGTTCGGACCCATCGTCAGCCGATTCTTCATCCTGATTATAACCTATAACTTCATGCATTCGATTAATGGATTCATCAAATATAACAGAGCGAGAAGTTACGATTCTGCTTCTTTCTTCATCCCAGAGTCGATACCCATCGTTACAGTATCCGACCAATTTTAATTTTCTTGAACGTGGAGATAATTTTCCATTTCGATCTTCAGGAGGTATCAATGCATGAGCAGTACAACCAAAAATATGTATTTTTCCCAAATCAGGCTTATGTCCATACCAAAGTTCAGCAGGAGTTCTTCCGTCTGGTATTGCTGATGTTGGCGTACGATTTAAAAAATATGTACCTGTCAGAACTGCTTTACACCACATCTTCTTGTCGAAGTTCGAATCAAAGATCATGCATCTTGCTTTATCCATAATTGATCTGTTGAAGCGTTCAGCAATTCCATTCTGTTGAGGATTGCGTGGAATGGTATGCACCAGCTCAATTCCTTTCTCATTGCGGAAGTCTCTTATTCTCTTTGACACATACTCTCCTCCATTGTCACATCGTTTCTTGGATATCTTTGTGCTGAACATAGCCTCAGTCATTGCAACATATTTTCTCAGGCATGACTCAACTTCACTTTTTTTCTACATCAAATATATAATGGAAAAATGGCTATAATAGTCCAAAAAGGATACAAAGTATTCATACCCATCATGTGTTGGAGGGGTAATTTTTCCACATACGTCAGACGAAATGCATTCAAGTATTCTTCTTGGCTTCCTTTCCTCTGGTAAATGCTTCAGGAACTTATGGTTTGTCTGTTTACCTTTTAAGCATATTTCACAAACACCATCAATAGGAAATCTGCATGAATGCCCCATTCTTCTATGCCACAATTCATTTGTGTTTTTTGTAAGATTGGCTTCATAAAGTTGTCTTATCCGTAACCTTGAAATAAACAAATTGCCAACACGATTACCTTGTAATAATATTTTTCCATCCTTCCAAATACATTCAACAACATACAACAATTCTCTCCTGAAATTCAACCTTCAATCCTGACTCTATCATCTTCCTTACTGAGAGTAGATTGTGGTATAATTTTTCACAGGTAAACACATCCCATAAGAGAATTGGTGTGTTATTTTGGGTTATTAGTGGCAGGTCACCTGAAGTGGTTGACGAAACGGTTTCACCTTCTTTTGCCACATTTATTGTATGTGATATATTCTTCACGTTTTTACAAAAACGTCCAAATTCTGCTTTAATTAGATGATTTGAGGCACCTGAATCGATCACCATCACAATTTCTTCATTTGAGGTTACATTTCCAGCAAAATAGAATTCGTCACTTTGAACTACTCCAACAATTTTCTCCGAAGGACTTTCAGAACTAATGTTATCTGACATGAATGCTATGTCTCTATTATGATTTTCATTCAATGCCATGTTGACATTCGATTTATTTCGATGAGGACATTCTGAACGTTTATGCCCCACAGCTTTGCATGTCCAGCACTTCATTAAACATTCCCTGGGATAATTGCTTGTTTTGTTTGTTGCATAAGAGCCTTTTGGTTTTGAACCGCTATTCGAAGAACCTCTGCTTCTGTTAGGAAATTTTCTATGAGTGTAGAATGCGTTTCCACTCACTTCTTTTCCTTCACTTGGTTTAAGTATCCTTTCTCCCTCAGATAGTAATTTCCCTTTTACAAAATCTTCATTTACAACGTCTGGGTCAGAGGTTAACAGAATGTCAATTGATGTTATTACAGACCGATACTCATCTGGCATCGAGGAAAGCAGTTGGGACACATATTCCTCATTGTCCATGGATCCTCCAACATTCTTCAATTCAGACACCACTTTGACAAATTCGATAATGAACCTATTCAGGGAACTGCATCCATCAAATATCATATTTCTAAGGCGTTTCTGCAAATAAACTCTTGACATTAAGCTTTTTCTTAAATAAGTTGTCTTCAGTGTCTCCATCATGTCCTTGGCCGTATTTTTTGATTTGACCATTTCTAGCACTGAATCGTCGATGCATTGTACAATGATGTCACGTGCTTTTGCACCATTTCTTTTGAAAGCAGGCACCTTTTCCATTTCTTCCGGGTACGTTTCTTCCAGCATTGATAGAACTCCGTTTCTTTCAAGCGCTCTTTCGAATCTGAATCTCCAGTTTTCGAAATTTGTTCCATCAAATGGACGAATATTTGAGGTCACATTGCACGCCATCGCCATTTTCAAAAATTCACTTTCTTCTCAAAATTGTTTCTTCGGTAACTTAACACTTTAACAGTCCACTATTCAGATTAACATACAGAAACTGGGCCCATAACCTAAGATCATGGGTAGAATAACACAGCACAACGTTTGACTATATATTTAATCAATGGACCAGGAATACAAGTATAACTTACAGCTTACAGAAGATCTTCACAGTTACCGATACAGAATGAAAGGGGGTTAATGCTACGCAGAGCATGCTGGATCTTATGTTAGAGCATAGAAAAATGTGTAACATAGAATTGTTCTTCTTCTTATAGGGGACACATACAAGTATCTAGGCATAAAACAGGCAAGAAAAATGAATCAGACCCAGATGAAGAAAGAATTAACGGAGGAGTTCACCCGAAGATTGAGAAGGATAATGAGAACTGGTCTTAAGAGCAAGAATCTGATAAAAGCGATTAACACCTAAGCTTGCTCGGCGCTGAGCTATTCATTTAGTATTATCTCTTGGACGACCACCGATTTAGCAGCTTTACAGATAAAAATAAGGACAATGCTGACTAAACACAATAAACATCACCCCAAAAGCTCAATAGAATGGACAGAGCTGCCAGGACATCTTGAGGGTAGAGGAATGGTTAATTTGTCGAAACGTATGTCCCAGGAAATTGAAGGACTTCGAAAATATTTTCTGAGAAAGGCTACTTCATCAGAACTCCATCAAGAAGTTTGTGTTGCTGATACTTCTACACCGTTAAAGCTACAGCAGGACCACTTGGAAACCGTCGAACACTCTGCAGAAAGTGAAATGAAGAAACTGATTGGCAAATCTTTGCATGGGAGGCACCAGAACCATGATTACGTCGACATATCTGCGTCGAACTACTGGTTGATTTCCGGAAGGTTGTTTCCTGAGACAGGGGGCTTCATGCTCGCCATCCAGGATCAGGTGATTCCAACAAGGAACTGCATGAAATATATCGCCAAGGATGCCTCAGTGGTGGACGATAGCTGTCGTTATGGCTGTGCGACACATGAAACTATCCAGCACATCACCGGGGGATGTCAGAAGTTAGCGGGAACGGAGTACAAGAATAGACATGATGTTGTTGCCAAGATTCTTCACCAAGAATTGGCACTAAAACACCAACTTCTAACTTCGAAAAAGGTTCCTTATTACAATTACTATCCGGATGCTGTGTTGGAAAATGAACATCACAAGTTCCACTGGGATCGCACGGTTCTCACAGACCAGAAAATAACCCATAATAGACCAGACCTCATATTGCTCAATAAGGATGAGGACACAGCACTATTCATCGACGTGGCAATTCCAAATAATAACAACCTTCTAGATAGGCACACTGAAAAAATTTCAAAATACAGAGATCTCGAGGAACAAACCAGAAGAGAGTGGAAGCTGAAAGATATCAAGACCATCCATATTGTCATTTCATCTACAGGTCTGATACCGAAGAAACTACTAGAGAACATTAGGAAACTTCAGTTGGACGAAAATATTTATAAAATCATGCAGAAGGCAGTACTGCTCGGAACGGCGAAAACTGTACGCAAGTACATGGGGAATGCAGAGGGACACCTTCTGCTACGACGGAAAGTGCGGGTGGAGCGGGAATCCAACCGACGGCAGAGAGCCGAGGAGCGACCCGGACCCGACTACCACCACGAGCCCGAAAACCTGGAAAGGGCTCCAACCGAGCTTAATCCTTTTGATATCTGAGATATCTGGGATAAGTGAATTTTCCTCTGGAGAGAAGTGTGAAAGCCGCAAGGCTAAAGTCATAATAATAATAATAATAATAATAATAGGACTTCGAAAATATTTCTTGAGCAAGCCAGCTTCGTCAGAACTCCATCGAGTAGTTTGTGTTGCTGATAGTTCTACACCATTAAAGCTACATCAGGATCACTTGGAAACCGTCGAACACTCTGCAGAAAGTAAAATGCAGAAACTGATTGGCAAACCTTTGCATGGGAGGCACCAGAACGAGGTCAACCATGATTACGTCGACATATCTGCGTCGAACTACTGGTTGACTTCCGGAAGGTTGTTTCCTGAGACAGAGGGCTTCATGCTCGCCATCCAGGATCAGGTGATTCCAACAAGAAATTACATGAAGTACATCGCCAAGGATGCCTCAGTGGCGGACGATAGCTCTCGTTATGGCTGTGCGACACACGAAACTATCCAGCACATCACCGGCGGATGTCAGAAGTTCGCGGGCACGGAGTACAAAAATAGACATGATGCTGTTGCCAAGATTCTTCATCAAGAATTGGCACTAAAACACCAACTTCTAACTTCTAAAAAGGTTCCTTATTACAATTACCATCCGGATGCTGTGCTGGAAAACGAACATCACAAGCTCTGCTGGGATCGCACGGTTCTCACAGACCGGAAAATAACCCACAATAGACCAGACCTCATATTGCTCAATAAGGATGAGGACAGAGCACTATTCATCGACGTGGCAATTCCAAATAATAACAATCTTCTAGATAGGCACACTGAAAAAATTTCAAAATACAGAGATCTCGAGGAACAGACCAGAAGACAGTGGAAGCTGAAAGATATCAAGACCATCCCTATTGTAATTTCATCTACAGGCCTGATACCGAAGAAACTATTAGAGAACTTGAGGAAACTTCAGTTGGACGAAAATATTTATAAAGTCATGCAGAAGGCGGTACTGCTCGGAACGGCGAGAACTGTACGCAAGTACATGGGGAATGCAGAGGAACACCGTCTGCTCCGACAGGAAGTGCGGGTGGAGCAGGAATCCAACCTACTGCAGGGAGGCGAGGAGCGACCCGGACCCGACCACCACCACGAGCCCGAAAACCTGGAAAGGGCTCCAACAGAGCTCAATCCTTTTTATATCTGAGATATCTGGGATAAGTGAATTTTCCTCTGGAGAGGAGTGTGAAAGCCGCAAGGCTAAAGTCGAATAATAATAATAATAATAACAATAATAATAATGTCTGATATTCATAAAAAGATTATCAGACAGGCTCCGATATTGCAAATTTAGGGCGAACAAATACAACTGGAATGCGGCACTTATGCTGAATTGCATTACTTGTGAGGATTTGGCCCAGATACCACGGTCATCGGCTGGACTTCGTGATCGCCAAATATCATTAAGTAATTAGGTAGTTACGAAATATTAGATCCAATATAAATAGATGTAGGAACATGGAATAAAGCATTCTTCAGTTTCTTCTTACTTAATTCACTACTGTGAATAGTCAAACCCAAAGAAATGACCCTTACAACCTTACTATCTTTTACATGGTCCTTCGGGTCAAAGAAGAAATTAAGCACTGTTAACAGTAAGCGAAGAATCAGAGCTTCAACCACTCCATACGAGGCATAGAAAATCCACGGAACAAAGGAAGATCAAGCTTGACGACAAAGGAGTAAATACCGGTATCCACAGTCTACAAAAGCAAAGGAGTCCAACGCCTAGTGGTTTCCCGTCCAAGGAGCAATAAAAAAGCCAAGACAACCTTCGTTAAGATATCTAACCGAGGCCACGTACACAGATGTCCAGAACAAAGGTATGAAGATCCAAAAAACAGAGGATAATTCACGGCTCACCCTGTCGTACAACTTGAAAAAAAAAATACAGAGGTTATGTCACCTTTTAGTCCTGTGTTGTGTTGATTGGTGTCGCTCTAATTCAATAATGATTAATATTGCTAAAACTGAATGCGTTCATTTTGCTCTTAGATCCAGCGAACAGATTGGTTGTACGCTATTTGGACGAGGTTATTTAATCTGCGGACTATACCAAGTTCCTGGGTGTCCACATCGATTCCAACTTGAAGTGGAGCACTCATATCGATTCTGTCTGTAAAAAACTCAATGGCTCTTACTTTGCTTTAAGTAGAGTACGGAATTCACTTCCTTTGCGGTCCGTCCTCAACATATACTACAGTTTGGTGTACAGTCACCTATCATACAACATCCTACTGTGGGGTAATTCATCGGACGTTGACAGAGTTTTTGTTATACAGAAGAGGATCTTGCGTATGATATTTAATGTTGAGCCTAGGTCCTCCTGTAGACCGGTTTTCATTGAAAATGGCCTCCTCACCCTGGCCTCGATTTTCATTCTCAAATGTTTGATATATACCAAAGAAAACGAAAATAAGTTCACCAAACTTTCTAGCTTTCATAGCTACAGTACAAGAAACGAAGGATTTTTGTGTGTACCAAACCATAATTCCTCTAGATTCGAATGTATCACTGTCTCAAACTTTTTAATCACTTACCTAAATCATTGCGAAGTCTTAAGTTGAATGAATTCAAAAAAGCAGTTAAAGTCATTTTAGTTAGTAGATGTTATTATTCTGTTGCTGAATATTTTTCTGATTCTTTTGAGTAGTTTTCTATTTCGATTTTGTTTTTTTTTCTGACTTGTCCTATACATGTATTTGTCTGCCATGATGAATAAAGTATTATTATTATTATTATTATGGAATCCAAAGTCAAGCATCAGAGAGGAATCGCGCAGGACATTCACAACCTGTATAGGAACATGAAAAAGGACCCTACTGCAAGAAAAACGCTGGAGTACTTCGACGAACGAAGAAAAAATCTACAGCATCTATACGGAACATTCACTAAAATCGATGAGGAGCTCCAAGGAAAGCTTCCAGCAGACCACCAATACAACGTGGAAAAATTCCGAACTCAAGTCGATGAACTTTACCAGGAAGCAGAAAACTACATAGCCAAAAAAGTCCACGCGCTGAAAAATCCACTACCGACTGATCCAGAATCAACCCCCGAAGCCGTCAGAAAGCAACAGCTACAACTAAAACAATTCGAACAACAGCTGAGGACAACGAGGGAGCGAATGGTGAGAAATAACCACCAATCACTTCTCATTAAACGGCTCGACGAATTAACGAGTCTTTGGAAAGAAATTTCGAAAACACACGTCGGCCTACATTTGAAGGATAGCATAGGCGTTGATAATTATCTCTAATCGGAAATATATGAGCAGGCATACGAAAATTACTTGGACGTAGAAGAACTACTGACCCAAAATCAAGAGGACGTTGCCACAACAAACCAGAATAGAATTGCAAACTTACTTAAGCTGCAAATTCCAACATTCAACGGCGAATACGAACAATGGCCTACTTTCCGTGACCTATTCCACCAGATCGTTTACAAACAAAATATCGCTGATGTCGAGAAAATGCAATTCCTGAAAACACATGTACGAGGCGAAGCCGGTAAATTAATTCAACACCTGGAAACTTCCGAGAAGGATTACAACACCGCATGAAACTTGATTTGAGAAAGATTCAACAATCAACGTCTTCTGTTTACCAAGCATCTGGATAATATCTTAAACATCCCAGCATGCAAAAATGATTCTTTCTACGGAATGAAGAAAATTCACGACGTTACAGTTGAAAGTCTTTCGGCCATAAAAAATATGAATATCAATGTAGAAGCAGCAGGTCCCGTTATAGGACATATTATTCTGAAAAAAATGGATCCTCAATCCAAGAAGCTTCACGAGATGGAACTTGAAGATCCCAAAAAGATTCAAGATCTGGACTCAATCCTGGCATTCCTTAAAAAGAGGTTTCAGTCCCTTGAAACATTGAGAGGACAATCCAGGAAAGCCGACGCAAACAGCAACCCTAAGTCTTCAGATACAAAAAAACAATGGTCATACACATCATACCACAGCCAAAGTTAAACCTGCCCAATCTGCTCTGAAGAACACCACATCGGGACCTGTAAAAAATTTTTAGCTATGGATATCAATGAATGCTGGTCATTAGTACTCAAGAAAAACCTCTGTCGCTCTTGTCTAACCCATGGAAAGAACAAGTGCAAAAAACGAATGAGATTTCCAAAATGTGATCGCAGCTACAATATGCTCCTTCACAACGACGCAGCAGTTCCGAAAACTAATCCTGCATGAATTCTTTCTGAGTGAATTTGTAAACATGTAAACATTGTATATTCTATCTTTTTACAAGTGCATAAGTGAGTTGGAATCCTTAATGCGTAGGAATTAGTATAAAATAATTCTAAAATTGCATTTCAGATCACATTTCGTTGCTATTATTGTTTTGTTTACTTCCATAAGTGTCAAATTCGCTTGCCGGTATCTGAACGGAATCGGTAAACCGGATGGTTGATATCAGTATTACTGATAACTATTTCGCATTTCCGAATTTAAGGGTATCCATACACGATAGATCCTCTCTTTTGTTTGTCTTTAGGAGTGAAATTGATTATTTCCGGCAAGATTGGCGTTCATTTTCCTTTATGATTCTCCTTTGTGGGTACCTTGCTTATTTTCTTGAGCCTACCTGTGTATGTCTGATGAAAAGTCCTTTCTGATCGGCTCTAGAAAGGTGAAAAGTACTTCCCCTGTATCTTTCCTTTTTTCCCATATTAGATAAATATTGGGAGTACGCGAAACTGTTTAATCACACATATATAGGATCAACCTTTCTCCAGAAGTGTACATTTTGCCTAAGAGTGTTTTCGATATACTAAAGGATACCACACATTACAGAAATCATTGGATTTGTCAGAATCCAACGAGATTGTAAGAGTTCTCAGGGAAGAATTCGCGAAACAAACAGAGATAATCAGGAGCGAAATTGAGGAGTTGAGGAGCGAGATAAGAGAAATCGGTGGGATAAGTGAGGGGAGGATTTCGGGTATTGAACAGCGCCTGGATTCGATAGACAAGGTTGTTTTACTGTTAGAAAGATCATCTAGGAAAAATAATATTATAATAAGCGGTTTGAACTTGGATGGTGCCGATGTGATTGTGCCTACGGTTGATAAACTGAACGAGCTTCTGGAGATAGATATCAAACTACAAGATATCAACGACATTTATAAACTTGGTAGTTCTAGAACTGCCCCTATTAAGGTCGAATTCATATCGGGTCTGACTAAGTTAAAAGTCAAACAGAATAAGACAAAACTGAAAGGTAGTAAAATCTTCATTAATGATGATTTGTGTGAGGAAGATAGGGAAAGAGAGAAAATAATTGTTAGATATCTGAGGAAGCAAGAATAAACAACCTGAGAGCTTTTAGGACGGGTTGGAACCTTTATGTTGGCGGCGAAAAATATACTGTTAACGATTTGGTGGCTGGTTGCTTGGACTTTGAACATTCTTCACATACCATTGGGCGAAAGGGTGAAATTGAGGGGAAAAAACTTGAAAAAGTGCAGGGTTCGGCACTTCTGGCGTCTGAGAGTCAACAACAGGTTGAAGATAAGTCTGGTTTGGATGCTACTGAGGAATCTAGTGTAGAGAGGGGAGTAGCTACTTTCGAGAAAGTCCTCAGAAATGCAACGATCACAGAAAAGAAGCGAAAAAATAGACCTTACTCTTCGAAGGAGAGACGAGGGAGTATCAAAATGAAGATTATGGTACATTAATCATAGATGACCTTGAAGAGCTGGGTTTTGTTGGATGTAAACACTTTAGGATATTTACGATGAATATTCGTAGTATAAAAGAAAACTTTAGTGAATTCGAGGTATTTTTGGAAACTTCAAGAAATAATTTTGACATTATCATACTGACTGAGACATTTAAGGTAGGATATCCGGGACTATACAATATAAGAGGATATCAACAGGTTTATAATGAAGGAAATTATAATAAAAATGATGGCAAAATTGCCTTCATAAAAGATAATATTAGTTTTGATCACTCCAATGTGAAAATAGGAGAACTGACAACACTGCAATTAAATTTACAAAGGCGAGGAAAAAATTTGAAAATAACTTCTATATACAAGTCGCCACATTATTCAATTGTTGAATTCAATAAGGATTTGTCACTTTATTTGGAGGAGACTAAACATTCAGCTAACCACATTATTACTGGTGACATTAATATAAACCTACTTTCTAAGGAATTTCTTGTAGAGGAATATAAAAATATACTGAGTATGTATGGCTTTACATCTTTCATAAATAAGGTTACTCGTCCCGATAGTGGAACATGTTTGGACCATTTCTTCGTGAAGGGTACACTTGCTGAAAATTTAAACAGCACTGGAATCATATTGCGTAATCTCATCACCGATCACTACCCGATTTTGCTGAGCACACAAAGGATCATAGAGGACAGTCCCATCGAAACATGCCATACTAGAAAGTATATAAACTATAACCAACTTAAGATTCTACTCAGCTCAGAAAATTGGAATATGATTTATGATTGTGACGATCCCAATAAAAGCACAGAAATCTTCATTCGTACCCTAAAAAGGTACATAAATCTAAGCACGAACACAGTATATGTCACAAAAAACAATCGAAAGAGAAAAGAATGGATTACACCATCAATAATTAATGAGATTTCTTAAAAGGAAAGTATTTACAACAAGGTGAAAAAGGAACCCTCAAATATCCAACTGAAAAGTGACTATTCGAAAATAAAGAATAAATTGAAGAAGCTCATAAGAAAGGCCAAGGCAGATTACCACAAAAAATTGATTAATGCAAGTCAAAATAATTCTAAAGCCTTATGGGATAATTTAAAATCTTTGACAAATGCCAAGACATCGAACACGGATATAAGATACATTGAAACCGAGGTCAATGTGAAGATTGAGGACAGTCAGGAATTGTGTAACATTTTCAATGATTATTTCAGCGAAATTGGAGAAAAATATGCAAGAAGAATAACACCACCGAATGATTTCAAGGAGAAAAGCAGACAATTGGATGGTTCCTTCTTCTTGTTTCCAACTGATCCTGAGGAAATAGAGGAGACAATAAATAGTTTGAAAAATAAAAAATCGGCTGGCCATGACGGAATTCGTGCGGAGACACTTAAAGAAATGAAACAGCAAATTTCCACACTACTCACGCATATAGTGAATTTATGTTCTGAAAAGGCGTGTTTTCCCGAAATTCTTGAAATAGGAATAGTGAAACCACTATTCAAGGGAGGAGATGTCCACACTTTGACGAACTACAGACCGATTACTTTGACTTCAAATCTGGGCAAAATCTTCGAGAAATTATTAAAAAAACGTATGGAGGCATTCATAAGTAAACATAACATCATATCAAATAGTCAATTCGGATTTTGTAAAGGTATGTCCACTGAAGATGCGATTAAAAAGGTGACAGACTTTGTTTATAACAATGTTGACAAAAAAATTCCTACTCTAGCGGTAGTAATAGATCTCGCAAAAGCTTTCGACACCGTCAGTCATGATAGACTTTTGAGGAAATTGGCAGACTATGGTTTCCGAGGAAAAATCCTAGAACTTCTCCATAGTTACATTTCAAGTAGGACTCAAATTGTAACCATCAATGGCAAATGCAGTAGAGAAAAGCGACTTACCTTCGGGGTACCACAAGGTACCGTATTGGGTCCTCTGCTGTTTAATCTCTATTTGAACAGCCTCTTCGATGTTAACACCAAAGGAGAAATTATAGGCTTCGCTGATGATACTATTGTATTATACCAAGATATAACGTGTATAACGTGGCAAAATCTTAGAGGCAAGGTGATCAGGGATTTTGGGACATTGATGAAGTGGTTTCAAGTAAACAAGTTAACCATAAGTCAGGAGAAAACCAAATACTTGACATTTGCCTCAATTAAGACGGGAATCCCGAATTTAGGAGATCTGGATATCGAAACAGATTTGACGATTACTAAAACAAGTTCAGTAAAATATCTGGGTATCGTCATTGATGAGAATTTGAGATGGCACGATCATGTGACGTTCCTTTCGAGAAAGCTCCGAGGAATTCTGTGCAGATTCAGATATATAACCCGATATATAAGATCAATTAAACATCTACGCATTTTTTATCATGCATTGGTTCTACCTCAACTTTCGTATGGTATAATAGCATGGGGTGGTGTCTTTGACTGTCACAGAAGGGGTCTTGATGTTTCGCAAAGGTGTATTCTGAAAGTTATGAATAGGAAGGGAGTAAGATTCTCATCTGAGATTATCTACAGGATGTCTGAAGCTCTAGATATAAGACAAATTTACGCGCAGAAAATTGTAATGAGCATTCACCAAGGAAAAATTCCCATTACTACGAGAGAACATAGTTACCGAACTAGAAGCAGAGGAACTAACTATGAGACCCCGAGAGCAGAAAAAAGACTAGGACAAAGATATAATGAATATATTGCTCCGAGGATGTACAAAATCGTCCCTAGACATATCAAAGAAATAAAGAATAAAAATAGGTTTAAAAGCGAATTAAAGAAATGGCTTCTCGAGGAGGATAGGATTAGAATCCACAAAATAATTAATTCAATTTGATGGAGGACAGAGGGAGAGAACAAAAAAGGGGAAAAATTTGGTAAATAAATAATATTGATCACCTACAGAATCAGTTTTCACCGTTATTGGGACCTATACTTTTCATCGACTACGAAACTTTTCACCGATCAACAGACATTAAATTCCACCGACTGAGACAGAGGAAAGATGAAAATGAAAGTTTTTTTTCTATCACATGAATTTTTTTTTGTTTTTTGTTTTGTTTTTGGGGGGGATTGAATTGTAATGTGAGCTCTATGCATTTTTATATTTCCGAAGACTGGGGTAGAGAATTGTATTTTTGTTAAATAACTGTATACAGATATCACCTTAGGGTAGGTAACTCACAGTTGTTTTCAAGAGTTTATTGTTGTGGAAATTGTATATTTATATTTATATTAATACTCTATTATGACTTTAGCCTTGCGGCGTTCACACTCCTCTCCAGAGGAAAATTCACTTATCCCAGATATCTCAGATATCAAAAGGATTCAGCTCTGTTGGAACCCTTTCCAGGTTTTCGGGCTCGTGGTGGTGGTCGGGTCCGGGTCGTTCCTCGCCTCCCTGCTGTAGGTTGGATTCCTGCTCCACCCGCACTTCCTGTCGGCGCAGACGGTGTTCCTCTGCATTCCCCATGTACTTGCGTACAGTTCTCGCCGTTCCGAGCAGTACCGCCTTCTGCATGACTCTATAGATATTTTCGTCCAACTGAAGTTTCCTCAAGTTCTCCAGTAGTTTCTTCGGTATCAGGCCTGTAGATGAAATGACAATAGGGATGGTCTTGATATCTTTCAGCTTCCACTGTCTTCTGGTTTGTTCCTCCAGATCTCTGTATTTTGAAATTTTTTCAGTGTGCCTATCTAGAAGATTGTTATTATTTGGAATCGCCACATCGATGAAAAGTGCTCTGTCCTCATCCTTATTGAGCAATATGAGGTCTGGTCTATTATGGGTTATTTTCCGGTCTGTCAGAACCGTGCGATCCCAGTAGAGCTTGTGATGTTCATTTTCCAATACAGCATCCGGATGGTAATTGTAATAAGGAACCTTTTTTGAACTTAGAAGTTGGTGTTTTAGTGCCAATTCTTGGTGAAGAATCTTGGCGACAGCATCATGTCTATTTTTGTACTCCGTGCCCGCGAACTTCTGACATCCCCCGGTGATGTGCTGGATAGTTTCATGTGTCGCACAGCCATAACGACAGCTATCGTCCGCCACTGAGGCATCGTTGGCGATATATTTCATGTAATTTCTTGTTGGAATCACCTGATCCTGGATGGCGAGCATGAAGCCCTCTGTCTCAGGAAACAACCTTCCGGAAGTCAACCAGTAGTTCGACGCAGATATGTCGACGTAATCATGGTTGACCTCGTTCTGGTGCCTTCCATGCAAAGGTTTGCCAATCAGTTTCTGCATTTTACTTTCTGCAGAGTGTTCGACGGTTTCCAAGTGATCCTGTTGTAGCTTTAACGGTGTAGAACTATCAGCAATACAAACTACTCGATGGAGTTCTGACGAAGCAGCCTTGGTCAGGAAATATTTTCGAAGTCCTTCAATTTCCTGGAACATACGGTTGGACAAATCAACAATTCCTCTACCCCCATTATTATTATTATTATTATTATTACAAACAAAGAGCGAAACTGTTGGAAAGACCAATCAACCAATCTCTGTCCACCTTGGAAGATCCAATCAAATTAACCACCAAGAAAAAGTAGCCATTCTTGCAACTGCCTATGTGGAAGTTCGAAACAATGATGGCCAACAAAAAACCTTGAGAGCACTTATCGATCAGGGCTCTCACAAATCGTTCATCACGGAATCAGCTGCCCAACTTCTTGGACTGCCTCGGTACAAACATGTGGAAATAACTGGCCTGGGAGTTTCGGCGGCAGGAACCTCAAAATGGAAAATTTTTCACGCAGCTCAAACCAAGATTCTCAAGCTACTTTGCACACAACGCAGAATTGCTGGTTATGCACAAACTAACAAAAAATATACCCAGCACCAACATCAACGTACAAATACCAGATGAATGGAACAACCTGATGCTTGCGGATACAAACTTCATCATAGCTGCTCCAGTCGACATTTCAATAGGCGTCGATTTATATGGAGAAATTCTTGAAAATGCTCTCAAAAAATCGACAGCGGATCTGATTCTGAAAAAAACCACCTTGGGAGGGATAATTTCTGGAAATACTCCATTAGCAGCGCAACAACAAGAAACTTTGGGATTAATAGCCAACATCGATCATGATATTGATGAAAAACTGACCAAATTCTGGGAAATACAGGAGGTCCAGTCCACCCCCAACTCACCGGACGATATGGAATACAGCGAGAAATTCTACAAAAGTACCCATTGACGCATTCCGAGTGGAAGATACGAAATAAGGTTACCCTTCAAAAATGATGCGAATCACCTTGGAGAATCAAGAAAGAAAGCTGTCGCACGATTTCTATAATTGGAGAAGAAATTCCGCAACAACAAACAACAAGAGGCCCATTATAAACAATTTATGCTACAATACGTCGAACTCAATCATATGGAAGCCGTGACACCTATAGGGCAAGGTCAAACATATGACTCACATTTTTTTTTTTTTGGTGTAGCAGGGGGAAAATCTGCAAAACAGACGAACACACCCTCTGCTGAGGGGGAACAGTGTGGGGATTCTCACTCTCTGAGCTCGAGACCCACTAAAAACCCTTAACTGCTTCTTCATAGGTTCCGGGCATTTTGCCTATTAACCAGTTGACTCTTATGGTTTCTGGACTCTCACACGATCATAGTCGTGTTGATAGTTGTATGCTGCCTATAGCTTTTATAGGTTAAGCATTTCTTTGGTTACATTTAAATCATTAACTGATCTCTCGGTCTTCGGTGGTAGGTTCTTGACCTTCTAGCTTCTTCCGTTGGATCGTAGTCGACTAATCTTCGTAGTTCCTCATTTGGATGTTGTTTGGCTTTGTCGAATATCCTTTCCGCCTTTCTCTTCATAAATTCTGTAACTGGTTCCCATTCCAAGTCCTCGTAGATTTGTTTGTTCCTAACAAACCAGGGTACGTCCATCGCCATTCTAAGGAGTTTATTCTCAGTGTCCTGTATTCTCCTGATGTGGGTCTTGGCTGCGAAGCCCCATGCCGCCGAGCCATATGTGAGTTGTGGTCGCGCAATAGTTTTAATCATCGTCAACTTGATGTTCTTATTCTTATGACTTCTTCTGCTTATGAGTGGATAAAGTTTACTCATTGCGGCTTTTGTTTTATCAACAGCACATTTGATGTGGTTTTTCCATGTAAGTCCTCTGTCAAGCGTCACTCCTAGGTATGTTGCTTCATTTTTCCATTCAACCTCTTCTCCATCAAGTTCAAGGTTTTCTTCCATCCTCAATCTTCTCTTTTGCAGTAATATTGCTTGAGTCTTTCTTCCATTGATTTGGATTTTCCATTTGATGCACCATTTGAGTAATTCATCTATGGCTTCCTGCAGTCTCCGGTGTATGATCTCTGGGCGTCGATGTCTGAACGCTATTCCTGTGTCATCTGCGTACAAGGTGAGCATCTTTCTAGCATTCTTCGGGATATCATAAACGTATATTACGTAAAGCAGAGGACCAAGTACCGATCCTTGAGGCACTCCCGCTTCCAATTGTCTGGTTTGAGAGGTTGCTCCATCTATCTTCACATAAAAGTTTCTATTCCTCAGATAGTTCCTTATAATCTTGCATAGCTTGGTCGAATATCCTGCTTTTTTCATCTTGTAGATTAGGCCTTCGTGCCATACTCTATCAAAAGCTCTCTCGATATCCATCAGAACTAATCCTGTGGCCTGTTTGGTCTGCATTCCTTCGGTGACGTATTCTATGAGCCGTAGTAATTGAAGTTCAGTCGAGTGTTCTCGTCGAAATCCAAATTGTTCGGGTGGAATTATCTTCAACATTTCTGTTTCCTCATTCAGCCTTTTGGCGATAACCCTCTCGACGACTTTTCCTAGTGCTGATAGTAGGCTGATTGGTCTATAATTTTGAGGAAATTTCCCTTCCTTTCCAGGCTTGTTGAAAACTATCATTTCTGCAGTTTTCCATCTCTTTGGGTAGTATTCGGTCCTCATCATTCCGTTTGTTATATTCGTCAAGGCTGCTATTCCTTTTCTAGGCAATTTCTTCAACATATAATTCGTTATCCTATCTTCTCCCGGTGCTTTCCGGTTTTTCGGTTTCATTATAATCTTTTGATTTCTGTTGGTGAAGCCGGTTTTGGAATGATTTCGGTTTCCGGTGGTTCCATCATCAGTTCTTCGTTTGCCTCCACTTCTTCTTCTAGATCTTCATTGTCATCATCATTTCTGTAATTTATTCTGGCTTCTCTCTCAATTGAGTCGGCAAGTGCTTCGGCTTTTTCAAGTCTCGTATATACCATTCCGTTTGCTCCATGCAGTGGAGGTATAACTGTCTGTTCTCGTCGTAAGCGTTTTTGCATTTTCTAAGCCGAGTGATCTATTGTATTCAGTTCCCTTAATCTCTGGTGCCATCTGTTATTACGCAGTTCTGTTAAAGCATTTTTCAATATCTGACTATGCTTATTCAGTTTCTTCTTGTCTTCTTCTCTTTTTGTTTTTCTGTAGATTTTCCTGAGTCTTCTGTTCTTTTTTATAAGTTCCTTTATGTCCCTTGGCGTATCTCCATGCGAATGTTTCGGAATTGGTTTCCTTATTCTCTTGGTGCTTTCTTCATAGGCTTCTTTTATTTGATTTTCATATTTTTCAACTGCTTCATCTAATTCATCCCGGGTGTTTATTTGGGGAATTTCCGTGATTTTCTCCTGAAGTAAATTCTTATATTTCTCCCAGTCTGTGCGATCCTTGGTTTGTGTCTCTTCTTCGTTTCTTGGGCCATGTCCCACTAAGAATTCTATGGGATTGTGGTCTGAAGTTCCGTCTTCTAGTGTATCAATGCTGATTTCTTCAGTGATGTCTTTCATTACGACAATGTCCAGTACATCGGGTAGTCCATTTACTCTTGGTATGTAGGTCGATATATCAGGTCCTATCACAACTGCATTAAGTTTTTCAGCATAAATCTTCAGTCTTCTCCCGTTGGTATTTTCCACCCTACTGTTCCATTCCTGCGATTTGCAGTTAAGATCACCAATTATGATTTTCGGGTGTCTTCCTTCTAGTAGCATTTTTAGATCCTCTTCCAGCATGTCCTTATCCGGTGATTTATAAGTCGAAATAATCTTCACTTGTCCTCGATTGGTATTCACAATAATCGATATTGCTTCTACTTCTTGACCATTGAATATTTGGTCGAAATGGTGATCCATATTCCTTCTAGCCAGTATAGCAACGCCACCTGTGCGGTTAGGTCTATCATTTCTGTAGATATCGTAATTGGAAAATGCTATCCGAACGTTGGGGTTGAGTCTTGTTTCTTGGAGAGCTATAACATCCGGTCTCTTCTCTTCAATCAGTTCTTCGAATTGTGGTCTGCGGGCTCTCAATCCTTCGACGTTCCAAGAGACGATTATGAGATTATTCTTAATCGTTGTATCAGCCATTAAATATTCTTAATAATTTGCTGCATCTTCTTCTCAATCTCTTTCTCCAGGTTCTGCATCATCGTGCTGAGGAGGTTTTTCGTGAACTTATCCAGTTCCTCAGTGATTCCAGAAATTCCTTTTCTGGTTTCGGCTTTTTTGACGGTTTTTGCCTTTTCCGTCGTTTTCTCTGGTTTCTTCGTCTCTTTGACTGCTTTGGTTGCAGTTTCCTGGGGTTTCTTCTCTTCCGAAGAGTTTTGGGCTGGCTTCGGAGTATTTTATGTTGGCCTCGAGCTGGTTTGGTTTGATCTTGGCGTTCTCTTGGCCTTTTTAGTGAAAAATGTATCTCATGCATAAAAACAAAACGACTCATCAAAAATTCTGTACGCTATGAGAAAAATCAGATAGAAAGATACGAAAAATAAGCTCACCTGATGTTTTCTGCAGTACCAACGAGAAAAAAATCCTCTGGACACTTAGGACGAACACCAACTTTGAAAATTTTAACGAATTAAAATTCCGATAACAAATATAGAACCTACACAAACTTCACAGACGGAATCAAATATTCCGTAGATTTGTTAGTGGACACTTTCACCTCCGCTTTCACTTTTACGGCACTGTGACACTTCGACTTTCTCGTCCGCTTTCTCTTTTATAGCAACTAGGAGCACTGTAGCACGTCTTCTCTTGTCAAGCGAATGACTCGAACTGATGCAATACGTACTAGTAGAGTTCCAGAATTACATCTCGGAGGAAAGAGAGCGAGCAGAATTTGCTCTGATTGGTAGATAGACGTAGATCTACGCTCTGATTGGTCGATATTGACGTAACAGATGGAAAAGATGCGATTCTGGAACGAGCCAACTGAAGGAAGGAAAACCAATACTATTCGACGCCAGTTCAAAAACGAGCAGTGGACTAAGTCTCGATGACATACTTCACACAGGTCCAAAATTACAAAGAGACTTAGTAGATATTCTTCTACAATGGAGAGTCTTCGAAACAGCACTCACTGCTGACATTGAAAAAATATATCGGCAAATCATACTGTCTAAAGAGGATAGACAATTTTACCGGATTATATGGAGATTTTCCGAGAACGAACCACTTGAAGAATTTGAACTGAAAACAGTCACATATGGAACTGCACCCGCTGCCTATCTAGCTATTAGGACATTGCTTCAGTTGGCTCATGATATACAAGCTATCCCAGAGCAGCCGAAATTGTGAAGAAAAATTTTTATGTCGACGACCTGCTCATAAGCGCTCCAAGTCAAGAAGAAGCAGCATTCATACAACATGGGACTACTGCTCTACTCAGAAAAGGTGGATTCGATCTACGGAAATGGAGCAGCAATCTAACTATCCTGAATGAAGTTAATGAAATCCACGAATTTGGGGAAAAGGGCAAAAATAGCACGGTGAAGGCATTAGGAATTGTATGGAACCCTCATACGGATAGTATTCAATACAAAATACGCCTAGACTATACGACGGCCACAACCAAGAGGAAAATCCTTTCTGAGATTGCTACCATCTTTGATCCTTTAGGACTACTATCGCCCATCATCATAAGGGCAAAAATGCTCATGCAGGACATATGGAAGAAGAATTACGCTTGGGATGATGAACTGCCATCAAACATAGTCGACTGGAAAACTTTCAAGGAAGAATTGAGCAGCCTTGAAGCGATATCAATTCCTCGTTGGTTCCAATACAGACCTAATTATATGATGGAGATCCATTCCTCCAGCGACGCCTCTCTCGAAGGTTATGGATG
Organism: Coccinella septempunctata; assembly: GCF_907165205.1. NCBI lineage: Eukaryota > Metazoa > Arthropoda > Insecta > Coleoptera > Coccinellidae > Coccinella > Coccinella septempunctata. The sequence goes on along the minus strand of NC_058194.1, from coordinate 4,923,140 downwards.
TGCTATCTACATCAGGATCATCGATGAAAATGGAAAGACGCACATCACCGTTCTGATGTCAAGATCCAAAGTCCTCCCCAGATTAGAACTATGTGCAGCCCTTCTACTCGCCAAGGCCACAACCAGGGCTGTAACTGCACTCAGCTTACCAAAAGTACCAATATTTGCATGGACCGACTCAACAATAACTCTTGCATGGATAAAAGGCAATCCTACCAGATGGAAAAGTTTTGTTGCAAACCGAGTTCAGGAAATTCACAAACACATCGGACCAGAAAATTGGTACCACGTTAGATTTGAGAATAACCCAGCAGATCTAGTCTCAAGGGGTATCACTACGGATCAATTGAAGAACTCGAGAATATGGTGGAATGAACCACAATTGCTGCAGCAGCCAACCGAGAGCATCATTAAAGAGGCGAAAAAGGCGACAATACCAGAAACCACCCAAGAAATCAAAAAGGATCACTGTCTGGTATTGACCATGAAGATTTCGACCTGATTCAACGCTATTCAGAATGGAGCAAAACAAAAAGAATAGCGGCGCATTGTCTTCGCTTCATATACAATGCTCGACACTTGGACGCACGATACGAGAAATTCATCCACGCAGCTGAATTGCAACGTGGTGAAATAGCGTTGTTGAAAATAATTCAACGCATACACTACTCAACAGAGCAAATGGAGTTGCATCGACACAAAGAAGTTGATGCGAAGAGTACACTCCGTTCATTGAGCCCATTCATGGACGAACAAGGATTACTCAGGGTAGGAGGAAGACTTCACAATTCCAACCTTTCTGTGGTGTATTGAATAAATAAGCAATGATTTAAAACGACTATGACGTATACTTTTAATCTTTCATTTGCTACAATACAACTGAACTCCTTTTTGCAACGGAGAACAATTAGGATCAAACAAGATTAAGTGGGGAGTTTAACGCATGACAATATTGATCTTTATAACCAATATATTACATTCTTCCCCCCTACGAGAAAATCTGAGTTATATGAATTTTTAAAAATATCACAATTCAACATAAGTACATTTAACTTATTTTAGCTATAGGCACTCAAAAGAATATCACAAATTAATCAATGAAAATTTAACATATCACATCAAAATTTATCACAGCAAAATATCCTAAAAACATACATCCATTGAACATTATTCAGCTTGGAATCTCTCCGGAGGCTTTCTCACTCTCTTAGGTCTATCAGTCTTATGTAATATTACATTTTCATTACTTTTAAATACATTTTCATTACTTTCAAATACATTTTCATCATTTTCACATACATTTTTATTCTTTGTTTCTTTTTCAAAATTACTAACAATTCTGTCCGATGGGTAAACAATATTTTCTGAAGTTTTTCTCGATTGATTAGCATGACGTTTCCAACATCTGCCTAACTCTAAAATATGGACTAGAAATGTTACTCTTCCAATTTTTCTCCTAATTTTACCTTTAATCCAATTTATTTCATTAACGTCTCGATAATCTTTCACCAAAACTAAATCATTTACTTGGTAATCGACCGGATTTTTTTTCCTTTATAATATTTCTTTTGATCTTGCTGTTTACAATGTACCTTATTCGCTAGTTCTTTCGATGGTTTATACAACAGAGCATTGAATGTTGTTCTCAAGTTTCTACCGAACATAATTTGAGCAGGGCTTACTCCGGTAGTGCAATGTTCAGTAGTTCGATAGTCAAAAAGAAACCTAGAAAGAACTGTATGGGTGTCTACAGAGGTTTTTTCGCTCATAGCCTTTTTGATACTATTTTTAACCGTTTTTACACAATTTTCAGCTGCACCATTAGATTCTGGATGATATGGTGGGATCAAAACATGCTTAATATTATTCTTCTTCAAAAAAAATTCGAACTGTTCAGATGTGAAATAAGCAGCGTTGTCTGATACTACCGTTTTTGGTAAACTAAATCTGGCAAAACAACTCCTAAGCATCTTAATCGTCGCTTCCGAACTTGTCGTTGAGGTTTCAAAAACTTCGACCCATTTCGAATGCGCATCTAATATGATCAGATAAGACTTCCTGGAAAAAGGTCCAAAATAATCAATATGTAACCTTTCCCAAACTTCACCTGGCCACGACCAGGTTGCCAACGGAACCTTAGCGGGATTATTAAATTCTTTCAGCAACTTTCGCACCGCTTAACATAATTTTCTATATATATATTCTATAGATTTGGCCACCAAAAATGTGCCCTTGCAATATTTTTTGATTTAACTATACCAAAATGCGTCATATGCAATGTTCTGAGAAAAATATGTCGTAACTTTACTGGAACAACTATGCGATGATTCCAGAATAAACAATTATTAGACACTGCAAATTCTGAACGTCTGGAAAAATATGGTTTGATCATATCATCATTACTAACGTACTTTGGCCACCCCATCTTCATAAATTCAATGACCTGACTAAACTCTTTATCATTGGCAGTTTCTCTTTTAACTTCATCTAGGTTTATTGGCATTTCTTCACTATTTGTTGAAAAATTACAATATGGGAATTCGACATCATCGTTGTTACTTAAACTATCGGATTCGGATTCCGATAATCTAGATAATGCATCCGCCGTATTATTCTCCGAATTGACGTATTCGACTTCGTATTGGTAATTCGATAGAATCACAGCCCAACGCCTCAACCTATCAGCAGAAAATTGAGGGATTGGCTTGTTTTGTCCGAAAATCGTCATCAGAGGTTCATTATCTGTAATCAACTTAAATTTTTTTGCATAAAGATATTGATGAAACTTATGTACGCCGAAAATAATAGCTAAACTTTCTCTTTCTATCTGACTATAATTTTTTTCACTTTTTGAAAGTGACCTTGAAGTATAAGCAATTGGTTTTTCAATTCCTGATGGGTATTGATGGCTTAAAATAGCCCCTAAGCTGTGTGAACTGGCGTCTACTGTTAATCTAATATCTAATTCAGGATTGAAATGTACCAAAACTGCTGTTGAACTAAGCAATAACTTGATTCTGTCAAAAGGTTGGTCACAATCCTTCGACCAAAACCATTTTACATCTTTTCTCACCAATCGATGTAATGGATATAAAATCGAAGAAATATTTCGTATAAATTTTCCATAATAATTTACCATAGGTACTTAAAAATGATTTTAATTCAGTTATGTTATTTGGTTTCTGGACTTTCAAAATTGCCGCGAATTTATTCTCACTTGTGTGAAGACCTTCTTTATCAATTTTATATCCCAAATATTCAATTGAATCTTGAAAAAATTTACCTTTAGCAATGCTCAACTTGAGACCGGAATTTTCTAAAATTGACAAAAATAATTTAAGTCTATTAAAATGTTCCTTTTCGTCTTTTCCCGTAATAAGAATATCGTCTAAAAATACTGTCACGCCATCAATTCCACTCAACAGTGATTCATATCAATTTCTGAAATTTAGAGGGCGCTGAAGCAATTCCATAAGTTAGTCTATTGTATATAAATAAACCTTTATGAGTTACAATAGTGGTGAGATTTTTTGAATCATCATCCAAACCTACTTGTTGATACGCGTCTGATAAGTCTAATTTGAAAAATTGAACTCCTCCCTGTAGACAACCAAACAGATCTTCAATTCTTGGTAATGGATGTTGATCTATTTCAATGTGAGGGTTTATTGTCACCTTGTAATCTCCACAAAGTCTGACTGCACCATTTTTCTTCAACACTGGTACTACCGGAGTGCCCCACTGACTATAGTCTACCGGTGAGATGATACCTAGTGAAAGAAGGCGATTAATTTCAGCTTCAACTGGCGATTTTAAAGCATATGGAATAGGACGGGCCTTATGAAATTTAGGAGTAACATTGGTATTTTTCAACTTTAAACTTAAGCTTGACTTATTGAATAATCCTACTCCTTCAGAAAAGAGATTCGAGAATTGATTTATCAGAGCATTTGTTTTAATATTAATTCTTTAATTCATGAAATTCAAATTTGAAAAGCCAATATTGTATATATTCAAGAAATCTCTACCCAATATTGGTGGGCCACCGTTTTTAAAGACATTAAAATTCATATTAGTTACAATTCTTTTAAATTCAACATTAGTATTCAAAATGCCTGAAGGCTCTACCTTGGTTCCATTGTAGAAAGTGAGACATCGATCATCAGAAATGCTCGCTCCAGTATCAACTAGAAATAGAATCTCTTCCTAAACTTTTTAGGGTTTTCACTCCCAATCTCTGAAACAAAATCAATTAAAAATGAAATCAACGATTTGCTCCTGCGTAAATTCTTGCACTAATTTGTCAGGAGCAAATTAACTAGAAAAAATTGTTGCCTGACAATGAACTCAAAATAAATAACGTTGAAATTATAATTCTTTGTAACGTTTCGGAGTCTATATCAGACTCCTTCATCAGACGAAAAAATCTACTTTTGAAAATCTTCTGAATTGTCGCTTTTTGTCTGACATTAATTGTCAACACACAGAAACAGAGACTGCACAGAAACGTTGATTCATAATTTTGAAATTACCGGATGACAGTTCCTTCTTTAGAATATTATAATACAAGAACCAAGTTTTACTTCTAATGAGTATGCATTGTCTTGACTGTTAGCATTATTGACAACAAACAAAGAACGTTCATTTTCATAATTATCATTTTCATCTTGCAAGTAATTATGAGATCTTGAAACATTATTCGTTCTTTTTTTCTTTTTGAAACAATTATTAATATTATGGCCATTCTTTTTACAGAAAGAACAAAATAAATTTCTGAAGCACTTATCTTTATTATGACCAATTTTTCCACAGGTTGTACACTTGTCATTTGTACCACCTTTCGTTGCGCTGGCGCTGGAACCTTTCTGGGAATTGGAGTGACGTCTGCCCTCGAGACGATTGACGTGGCTGCGCACATGTAACAGCTGTTCCATCTTCACGGGGTTGCCGATCTGGTAGCTCTGCGAAGACGCCATCTTGTTTTCTGCTGTGCCTATAGCTTGTTCGAAAGTTATATCTTTCTTCTCTTCCAGGAGTCTGTCCAGTATAACACCTTTTTCGAATCCACAAACAAAACGGTCTCGGAGACAAATATCTAATTCCTTTCCAAACTCACAGGAAACAGCTAAGCTCCGCACACGCGCTGCCCAATCCTTAATTGTTTCATTATTCCCTTTCTTGCTATCGAAGAATTTGAAACGTTCAGCTAGGACTGATTTTCTTGGGATGAAATGTTTATCCAAGAGTGAAATTAACATATCGAATGTTTTCAATTCAGGGACATCCGGGCTGCACATGTTGAATATCAGTTTGTACGATTCTTCATCCAACATGTTTAAAGAGAATTGCACATTTTTTATTATCACTGGTAACTTCATTTGCGATGAAATAATTGTTCAATCTCGCTTTATAGATTGTTCAAAAATCTGGGTGTTGAGATTTTTGGCAATTACTTAAAAGTGGACTGTTACCAAATGATTGAGTTGGAGATGGTAAAATAAAATCTTTATTGTATATCAAACACGTCACATAATAAATAGACACTCGCATGAAGTAAAATTATATACAACATCTAAACAGAGTGAACCTATTTACAATTATTGAGAAGTTATTGAGAGAATTTGAGAGTAATGTTTCAATGAGAAAATCAACGTTGTATTTGCTTGAGAGAAGGAGCAGGTTGAGTGAATTTCATGTATCGAGTAACAAGATCAATTATTATGTGTTTGATAAGAATTGAGATATATTTACATCAAAACGTGTTTATGTATTTTGAGTTGCATAATAATTGAGCTTGATAGTTATGAATTGATGTGAGTGTTATCATGCAAGCACAACGTTTACAGTGATAGAGTTTACGATTTCATAAACTGTCTCGCTATCAGAAAAACAGAAGGTTGCAGTGACAACTTGAGAAGTTAGAGATATGTAATGTAGTGAGACAGGTGTAATGAGACAGAATGAGAGAGAGATGATTACCAACGCTTACAGGAATAGCAAATCTATTAGAAAAGCAGAAGGTGTTTTATGAGAGTACATAAATTGAGGTGAGTTGTGTTACAAATGTAATGTAGAGAGATGATTACCAACGCTTACAGGAATAGCAAATCTATTAGAAAAGCAGAAGGTGTTGTATGAGAGTACATAAATTGAGGTGAGTTGTGTTACAAATGCAATGTAGAGAAATGAAATATTGTAAACGTAGAAAGAATTAATGAATAGTATTCATAATTGAGATGAAACAAGACGAGCAGTTCACAACGTTAGAGAAAATAAATAAGGTATCATAAGTTTCAGGTAATAGAGACATGCAAAAGTGTATAATGAATTATACTTATTGAGTTGAAATCAGATTGGACCTCCTCGAGCATTATCACAAACCAGTCTGTCCAATAGAGTTGATAGAGTGTGTTCCATTATTCAGAGTTCTGAGTGTAGTGAGATGGATCTCGATCTGGTCTATGAGAAGCCTTCGAAGTGTCCAACTTGAGCGTAGAGGTACCTGAAACTTAAGAGGCCTGAGAAGTCTGATCGTAAGAGGTGTTAAGTTAATCTGAGGTGACATGTATACAAAATGAGAGTGAATACAAGTATCTAAGCTTCTAATAGAGTGGTGTGAAATGTGAACTTGGTGCTAAAATTAGAGAAATTAAAATGTGAGTGATTGTCGAGGTGATGTGATTCACAGTGAATGAAATATCGATGCATTTTGAGGAGGTTGAAGCAGTTAGGTACATTGAGCACGTGGTTGATTGAGAGATTTGGAGAAAATTGAGAAAATATACATGCAAACATGATAGAGAGATGTAGAGCAGAATATTGCAAATGTAATTGTGAGAAAATGCATAGCGATGGAGTGAATGTTGAGAGGAAAATTATGTAGAATGATATTCTAACGTGACACATGCAAAAAATGATTACATTTTTTGTTGAGTGAAAAAAGTACTGTACCTTTTGAGATGTTAATCCTATAATTATTATGAATTAATATTAATATGATTTGAGTTGAATGAATTTAGAATGAGTGAGCACTAAAACCACGATATCGATTACACCAAGTTAACAAATCACTTGAGCGATCGAAGAATCTAGAGAGAATGAACTAAACTGAGCAGATTAAACAGGTTCCACCGGTTTTTTTGAACAGATGATTGACAGTGATTTAAAGGTTACGTTCACAGAAGCATGTAACGATAAACGTAGTCACTGAGTTGCTAAAGATGTGCATCGAGTGGTAGAGTTGGGTTAAAAATTCCTCCAATTTTTGACATTCCGGCCGCCATAATTAACGTAGTTGATTATAATCGAGTGGATCTTCTTGAATTATCCGTTGTGAGGAAGTTGAGGCAATCCATCACTCCAGTGTCTGAGCTACTCAATCCACCCATAACTGGAGCGAACAGATTGCTTTCAATCCTCAGTGTGGAGGAATGGATGAGATGGCTGCACTTGAGATGTGGGTAGTTGTGCCATGAGTTGTTGAGAGCGGTGCCACAGTGCCTTGCATGTAGAGTTGTTTGGTGAGTTTCATCTATAACCAAAGAAGTAAATTGAGAGTGTTGAGGAAGAATAATTGGATGCTTGCTATCTGGGTCGAGTTGAGAATGGGAAATTCGTCCGCCTACACGAATTACACCATTGTTGTTGAGGAATGCAGTAAGTCTACTGAATACATGTGAAGAGAGAAGTGGAGTCTGTGATTGAAGAGCTTTGAGTTCATGTGGAAAGTAGACTTTTTGAGTTGCCTTTATCCAGAAAATTCGAGATGCTTCCAAATCAGTTGAAGTCAGGTGTGTGAGGTGTGCTGGATCCAGCTTGCGTTGGAGTCGTGCGAGAACCTTTGAACAAATAGAGGTAATAATACCTCTACCTGTCATTTATTGACCACAGTCAAAGGCCATCGACCAAAGTCCTTCAGCCTTGTACATTTAGATACATCGATGTAGCAAAAAAAAAAAAAAAAAAGGTTAGACTATTATATACTAAATTGGGTTAATTTTTTTTTTATTGATCTACATAGCCATGGACGTGAGACTGTCCATGATTGTTTGGTCTGGAAATTTTCTGAGTGGGTTGCTCGCTGTATCTCTGTGGAACATGCCATATATATCCTCCAGTTCTTTGACCCGGTTGAAAAATCTGCCATTTAAAATTTTCAGTCGTTCTATTATTGGCTGTATTTTGGTCTTTCTGTAGAGTAGTTCATTGGATGGATTGTGTAATTTATTGAGGGGGTGTCTCATTCGTGTTATTGTTCTCAGAGATGTTCTCTCCCCTACCTCTAGATTTTTTAATACCGAATTTGTGGCATTTGCATATAATGTATGCCCGTACTCCAGAATTGGTCTGCAAACTGTTTTGTATATTTTTGTGGCATTTTCAATGCTTAATCCTTCGTTCTTGTAGGTGAGACATTTGAAGTGTTTCGCTCTTGCAATTGTTTTTTTCTTGGAGAGGTTTGATTGAAGCTTCATATTTAGTTTACCGTCGATTTGTATGCCAAGGTACTTTATTGACGGAGACGGAGTTATATTTCTACTGTCTATCTGAACTAGAGGAGAACTTGGTCTGATCTTGTGGTTGAAGATTATGAATTTAGATTTTTCAGGGTTGGGATGTAGCCTACATTTGTAAAACCAGGTTATCAATCTGTCCATGTAAAGTTGTAATGCCTTTATGCACTTAGCTACGGTTTTTCCATGCGAGATTATAATGGTGTCATCGGCATATTGCAGGAGATACTGATCTTTGCTATTGTTCTCAGGTATGTCATAGCAGAAAATATTAAAGAGCAAAGGGGAAAGGGGTGAACCCTGTGGTGTACCCTGTTCTGGTGAGAATGAGGTGGATGTTGTCTCATTGATTTTTACACAGAGTTTCCTTTCTTCCAGAAAACTTTTCACCATTTTTATTAAATAGTTCGGAGTGTTGAGTTTGTGTAACTTAAAAAGTAGGCCCTTATGCCACACGCTGTCGAAAGCCTTGTTGATGTCCAAACTAACAGCAGCTGTCTGTTTCCGGGTTCTTTGGGCGTTTTGTGTGTTGGATACAAATATAGTAAGAGGATGAATTGTTGACTTTTTTGAGCGGAATCCAAATTGGCTCTTTGGGATAGCGTTCTTAATTTTCTCTTCCAGTCTTCTTTTAATTATTTTTTCAAGAAGTTTTCCCAATACAGGCAGCAGTGTTATGGGTCTATAATTTTGTATTTTATGATGGTCTGTACCGTGTTTGGCAATGGTGATTATGGTGCCCTTTTTCCATATTTCTGGGAATACTCCGGACCTCAAACAGTATTCATACATCTGAATAATTTTGGCATGTATTTCCTTGTCTAATTTCCTTACAATACTCCATGGAACATTGTCTGATCCTGGGGCACTGTTCTTACTTTTGGAAAGGACATCGTAGTATTCCTCTTCCAAAATATTGACATTTTCATTTTGGTGGGTACTGTCAGCATTCCTGAAAAAACCTTCATACCAAGTGTTTACTTTGGTTTCTTGACTGTAGTCATATTTGATATTTCCATCATATTGGAATGCACCTCTGAAGTAGGCAGCAAACTGTTCTACCTTCTCTTTGTCTGACCTATATTCTTTGTTGTTATCTTTGAGCGTAGGGATCTTATGCAATTGTTTGTATTTCGAGAGTTTGTTAACCTCTTGATAAAATGTTTTTCCCTTTGTTTCGTTAATTTTGTTGCATGCGTTTATCCAAGTGTGTTGTCTGTATTGTTGGACCATGATATGAATGCTTTTGTTGATTTCATTGATGTTTCTTTTAAATTCAGGCTGGGGTTGAATCAGGTATTCTCTGTACATTTTTCTTTTCAGTTTTATCAGGTTTATAATATATGGTGGGAGTTCGTGAAGTACCGTATGATAATTGGCTATGGGAGTATTTTTTTTTATGCTATTTGATAGGGTGTTGTTGAAGTTCTTTATATAATCTCCGTCAATATGTACAGTATGATTATCCTTAATGAAGTCCAGAACTTCTCTATTGACTTTTTTTATTTTGCATGCATGGAACTTGTATATTGTCTTCTTGGGTATTTCTTCAGGTATTTCTTTCAAGTCCAGACTTATCATCATCCCTAAGTGGTTTGATCCAAGGTCTGGGATCAATTCAACATCCAGTATGTTGTTTTTTAGATTAGAGGAATAAATGATTAGGTCGGGTGTACTATCTGGGTTATTTTCCATGATAAATGTTGGGGCTGTCAAATATTTCGAAAATACCCCATTTTGCATAAATTTAGTGAGCTGTTTTTGTTTTGCTATGTTGACATTGAAATCACCGATAATCATTGAATATTTATATACTGCTGCCTTTGTTAAGATTGTCTCCTCGATCTTTGAATGGGGATGTATATACACTAGGAAAACATTTAATTTCTCTCCTTGGAAGGGTATTGTGAAATGCAGGCATTCATTCAGTTTGTTGTTGATAGTAGGAGGGTTTTCCTTTCCCATTTTCAGCCGTGGGTGGCACTGCACAATGCTACCTCCTCTGGTGTTGATCATTTTGTTCCCGATTTTCCTGATGGTTTCCCAATCTTTGTATGAAATACACTGTTCTTCTGTTATTTTCGCTTCAACAAACATTGCACACTGGATCTCATTTTTTTCCACAAAGTTGTTGATCAAATGCTTTTTGGGGATATAGCTGTTGATGTTGTTGTAGAGGAATTTTATTTTAGATATCAAATTGGCCATTGTTGTTTGTTGGTTCTGTAGGGGATGCTTCATCGGGGTCTTCAATGTCGAACATCAAGATATACACCCTGTTTCCCGAGAAAACAGCAACAGTGTCAATATTATACTGATTTATGAATCTACGTTTCAATTTATCCAGTAGTTCTTCTCTGTTGGTATTTTTAGGTTTGTTCAATTTCCTAATATAGGTGTTAATTTTCTCATCATGTATTGTAACTGGGCTGTGCACTCTGTTTTGTTTCTTGTGGAATTCTTCTATGTTTCTGGATTTTTTGTTTAAGGACTTAATAGCAACGTTGGGTATACCCTCTAACGGTTTTTTGGGGTGGTTTGGACATTTAGGTGACCATGCTTGATGATCTTCGGAGCCGCATGCCCTACATTTTGGTGGTAGATTGGTCTTGCATTGTGATTCTTTGTGTGGGCCCTGACATTTAGTGCATTTCAATGGGTTGTTACAGTTCACAGTTGTATGATCGAAAAGTAGGCATTTGCTGCATGGTACTGGTGTAGGTTCTGGTGGGTGACTTGGGAATACTAAGTAGTGTCTGCTTTTGAAAAACATACCTTCATTCAGAAGTTTCTCAAATGTTGCTTCATCTCCTGTTATTATTCTTATGATTCCAGTTTTCTTGTTTGTTGTTTTGGAAACAATCCTTTTGCAATATCTGTGAGGCAAATTTAAATTATCAAGGTGTTGACTTATCTCTTTTTCATCAATTGTTTTCTCTACTGCTGTAATTACCACCGAAAATGTTTTTTGCGGATCACTTCTCTCTTTTGTTCTTAGGTAAGATTTAGTTTCATTATATTTAGTTAGAATTTTAATGACTTTCATCTCTTCCAGTGCTTTTTGTAGTTCCTCCTTCTTGCTATTTGATTTAAGTAGATATCCCAGTTTTGTTCTCAATATGACATCTTTTGAATTTGGGAATTTTTCATTCCATTTTTCTGCCATTTCTATTCTATCTTTGATTATTGCTTCATCTACTGATAGATAGAATAAATTTTTATATTCTGTGTTTCGAATTTCATTCATTCTTGTGGAAAATTGTTTGTTTGTAATCTCTCTCATTTTTGTAGAATAGTTTCTTTTGGTTGTAGCGTATGTTGACTGGTATTTATCAGTGGCAACATTTATGTTGGGTAGCGTTTGTGAGGAAATCCCTTGATTACTTATCTGGGAATTCCCAGCAGCTGTTGTATCCAGATGTGTACGGTAATCACAATGTATTATTGTTGGTTGATTTTCTTTCTTGGATCTCGATGTTTTTTTGTTGGGACCTAATTGTGTGGGAGAGGATGGTTCACTGCTTCTTTTTCGCTTGTAACGAACTTTTTTCCATTCGCCACAGTCCATAATCTCCATTTCACTAAACTCGCCGTCACTTGACAAGTTCATGACTACTTTGGGAATTAAAATTATTAATTCAAATCCAAATAACACTGCCTTGCTTTTATCAACCGTTCGCGGCAGATGCTCGCACAGGACTGAAATAGAGGTAATTCTTAACAATTCATTCAAACTGGAATACCTGTAGGTGAGATCCCATGAGTAGTCTGACGTAGTGGAGGTGAGTATAGAGATGACTGGTCTTGCTTCTGATTCATGGTCGGTTGTCGGTGCCGGCTGACGATTTGGCCATGAATCTTCTGACTTGGAAAGCCATGGTGGTCCCGTCCACCATAGCGAGTGGTTGCGAAGTTGAGATGAAGTTAACCCTCGTGATGCACAGTCGGCAGGATTGTCTTTGCCGGAAATATACCTCCAATGGGCCCTTGGAGTTAGATCTTGGATTGTTGCAACTCTGTTCCGTACAAAGTCCTTCCAACGTGAAGGGTGAGTGTTGATCCAAGCTAGAGTGATTGAGGAGTCCGTCCATAGAGTGGTTGAGTGAATGTTGAGAGCTAAAACATTATGCGCATAATTAACGAGTCGAGAGAGGAGAAGAGCAGCTGATAATTCGAGTCTCGGGATTGTGAGTGGTTTTAAAGGCGATACTTTGGTTTTGGAGCAAAGCATTGTAACTTTGCATTCCTTGGACGGAGTTCGAACGAGAAAGTAGAGAACGGCTGAAATGGCGAGATGCATCAGAGAAGCCGTGGAGTTGAATGAAAGAACCCTCTTGAGTGTTAATCCATCTTGGAATTGTGATGCTGGCCAGCTTGGAGAGATCTTCACTGATGTCGTACCATTTCTGTTGGAGTAGTTGAGGTAGAGGTTCGTCCCATGATAACTTTTGGAGCCATAATTCCTGCAACAATATTTTAGCCCTAATCGTAACAGGGGAGACTAAACCGAGTGGATCAAATATTTTTGCAATATGAGATAGAACTGATCGCTTGGTGATCAAAGACCCAGATAGATTGGAGCTGACTTTAAAAGTGAAATAGTCTTCTTGAGGGTACCAGATTAGACCTAACACTTTAGTTGAGTGAGAACCTTCATCGAATGAGATTGGAGTGGGTGTTGATTCTTCCTCTTGAACGACGTGAGAGAGACTTGAGACGTTTGACTGCCATTTTGCTAGCGGAAGGCCGGCCGCCATGCAAAGGTTCTGGAGTTGTTTGGCAATTTCGAGAAGTTGATGTTCAGTATCTGCTCCACCACAAATATCATCAACATAACGACCTTTCGTTAATGGAGGAATGGCTAGTGGAAAGTTGTGACCCTCATCTTTGAGAAGTTGGAGAAGAACTCTGATTGCCAAAAATGGAGCTGATCTAGTTCCGTATGTGACTGTTGTGAGATGGTATGTCTTTACGTTGTTATTTGAGTCGAGCCAAAGGATGCTTTGAAGATCCCAATCATCAGGATGAACAAGAATCTGTCTGTACATCTTTGTGATATCTGTAGAGAAGACAAATTTAAATTTACGCACCCACATAAGAACATCAATCACGTCGAGTTGTAGTTTCGCTCCGGTGTGCATAATATCGTTGAGAGAAATGCCAGTCGAGGTGGGGCTGGAGCCGTTGAAGACTACTCGCAGTTTCGTTGTAGAGCTGTCTGTTTTGAGAACACCATGATGAGGAAGAAAATATCTTGAGTTGACCTTTTCTGACGAGACTGGTTGCATGTGCTGGAGGAGTTCATATTCATCGAGAAATTGGTGGTAGAGCAGAGAGTAGTCAGGATCCTTGTCGAATTTCCGAATCAAGGCTTGCAGACATCGGAAGGCTCGTTGTCTGGAAGAACCTAAGACGTCAATAGATGATTTCAATGGTAATCTTACCATGTATTTCCCTGAGGAGAGCCTAGAGTGAGTGGAGACAAAGTGGTTTTCACATTCTTGCTCGTCAGAGGTGAGATGTGACGTAGACGTTGGTTGAATTTCTTCCTGTTCCCAAAACTTAGTGAGGAGATGATGAAGGTCTTCATCTTGAACAGTATGAAAGATTGGAGATTGGATTGGAAGGCGTTCCTGTTCTTGACCCACAGGTCCTAGGATTAGCCAGCCGAAGATTGAGAGTTGCGCGATTGGAGATGATGGAGGGCCTTTTTTCATCTGAGGAAGAACAACTGAGCCATATACATCAGCACCCAAAATGATGTCGATGGCTCTTGAGATGTGGTATTCTGGATCAGCTAACTTGAGATGCTGGAGATGTAGAGATTGCTGAAAACATGTATAGAAGGAAGGCAAATTAGAGAAAGATGATGAAAGAATGTGAGCATCAATATTTATGGTTTGATGGTCATACGTCGACTTGAGAGTGAGGGCGAGAGATCCTTGTGTCTTAGAAGTCTTTCCATGAATTCCCACAATTACAACATGCGACTTCCTTCTAGAGATGTTGAGTTTTCTGGCTAGATCTTGAGAGATGAAGGTCAGCTCGGATCCACTGTCGATGAGTAGTCGAACCGTGTGTGATCCTGTTGAGGTGATGAGATGGGCGATGGCAGTGGCGAGGAGAGTGTTGAGTCGTGGTTGAGGTAGCTGAAGAAAAATAATTCAACGCTTCTTCGAACTATTTTGAAGGCTTTAGAGCTGAGTTGCTAGAACTCACCTCCCTTTGAGCAGATTTTTGAGATGTGAGAGCGTATTGTGGAAGCACTCGAGGGGGTACCGGTGGAACTTTGCAGTGTGGTTTACTGCTGAGAGGAGCATCATGTAGAAGTGTATGATGACGACTTCCACAGATTTTGCAGATCTTTGTCGTTCTGCAAGAGTGGCGATGATGTCTACCGAGGCAGTTAGAGCAGAGGATGCGATGTAATACTACATCAGCTTTTTCTTGAGGTGAGCGTTTGGAGAAGCGAGGGCAATCTGCAATAAAGTGGTCGTGTCCACAATCATCGCAGGTGTAGTTGGGCATAGAAGAGACTTTTGAGATTGGAGTGTTCGAGGAGGCCGGTTTGCTTGAGATGAGTGAAGGAGAAGGTTTATTTTGAGCTGTAACCTTTTGAGAGATGGTGTGCACCGTTGTGCGAGAGCGAGAGGATTCTTGAGATGACTGTCTCTGGTTGGACTCAGTCCATTCTAGAGCTCTGGAGCGAGATTGGAGGAACTCCATCAACTGAGCGAAAGAGGGAAATTCGGTATTAGAGGAGATGAGAGTTTCCCAATGAGTGCGAGAGGCGTGATCCATACGATTGATGATATGGAACACCAAAAGATTGTTGTTCTGCTCTAGATCTTCACCTAAAGCTTTCAAACTTTGGAGAGGATTGACGATGCTGTCAATAAATTGACGAAGAGATGAGGCGGTAGAATTTTTCTGATTCGCCAATGAGAAGGAGAGAAGTTTTGTGTATTGAGAAGAGAGGAGCAGCCTTTTGTTTTCATATTTGTCCATAAGCTTCTTCCAAGCTATGGGGAACGAGACTTCCGTTAAGGGAAGACTAGAGATGGTGTCGAGAGGTTCGTGAGAGAGACATGTCCGAAGGTAATGTAACCTTTCAATGTCAGAAATTGAGGTGCTATTGATCACGAGTGATTGAAAAAGGTCTCGGAAGGCAGGCCATTTTGAGAAGTCGCCTGAGAAGGTGGGAATTGAGATGTCAGGCAATCGAGGACGAGTTTGAGAAGGCTGAGGGGCTTGAGCAGAAGTGGATGGCTGTGAATCCACAGGATTGAGTGACATATTGAGTTGGATTAATTTCGAGATGGCTGATTGGAATAGAGAGTATTCCTCGAAGAAGACTGAGGATGCGAAGTATTCGTGGTCGAGACAAGACTCAGGCCACGCTGACTCAAAATACGAATGAGTCTTTGAGAAGTTCTTGTGAAGGTCTTGCAGTTGTTCTTGAGTGTGGGACAGATCTTGCACAGTCCATGTTGAGACGTTGGACAGCTTGGAGAAGATATCCTTCATGAGTTGCAGTCTACTCATTTGAGTAGCGACTTTTAATTTGATGTTGGTGGGAAGACCAGCTGAGCGAGTTTGAGGTCCAACATCAGGCTGCAAAGATCTGGATGAACGAGTAGGTGGGACCTGGAGTTGAGTGTCATCCTCTTTTGGAGATGGAGAAGATCTTCCCTACTTTTGAGACATGACCTTTTGAGATGAATGTGATATGAATGAATGATTATTTCAACTCAATCATCCGGCCCGAAGGACCAAATGTTCAAAAATCTGGGTGTTGAGATTTTTGGCAATTACTTAAAAGTGGACTGTTACCAAATGATTGAGTTGGAGATGGTAAAATAAAATCTTTATTGTATATCAAACACGTCACATAATAAATAGACACTCGCATGAAGTAAAATTATATACAACATCTAAACAGAGTGAACCTATTTACAATTATTGAGAAGTTATTGAGAGAATTTGAGAGTAATGTTTCAATGAGAAAATCAACGTTGTATTTGCTTGAGAGAAGGAGCAGGTTGAGTGAATTTCATGTATCGAGTAACAAGATCAATTATTATGTGTTTGATAAGAATTGAGATATATTTACATCAAAACGTGTTTATGTATTTTGAGTTGCATAATAATTGAGCTTGATAGTTATGAATTGATGTGAGTGTTATCATGCAAGCACAACGTTTACAGTGATAGAGTTTACGATTTCATAAACTGTCTCGCTATCAGAAAAACAGAAGGTTGCAGTGACAACTTGAGAAGTTAGAGATATGTAATGTAGTGAGACAGGTGTAATGAGACAGAATGAGAGAGAGATGATTACCAACGCTTACAGGAATAGCAAATCTATTAGAAAAGCAGAAGGTGTTTTATGAGAGTACATAAATTGAGGTGAGTTGTGTTACAAATGTAATGTAGAGAGATGATTACCAACGCTTACAGGAATAGCAAATCTATTAGAAAAGCAGAAGGTGTTGTATGAGAGTACATAAATTGAGGTGAGTTGTGTTACAAATGCAATGTAGAGAAATGAAATATTGTAAACGTAGAAAGAATTAATGAATAGTATTCATAATTGAGATGAAACAAGACGAGCAGTTCACAACGTTAGAGAAAATAAATAAGGTATCATAAGTTTCAGGTAATAGAGACATGCAAAAGTGTATAATAAATTATACTTATTGAGTTGAAATCAGATTGGACCTCCTCGAGCATTATCACAAACCAGTATGTCCAATAGAGTTGATAGAGTGTGTTCCATTATTCAGAGTTCTGAGTGTAGTGAGATGGATCTCGATCTGGTCTATGAGAAGCCTTCGAAGTGTCCAACTTGAGCGTAGAGGTACCTGAAACTTAAGAGGCCTGAGAAGTCTGATCGTAAGAGGTGTTAAGTTAATCTGAGGTGACATGTATACAAAATGAGAGTGAATACAAGTATCTAAGCTTCTAATAGAGTGGTGTGAAATGTGAACTTGGTGCTAAAATTAGAGAAATTAAAATGTGAGTGATTGTCGAGGTGATGTGATTCACAGTGAATGAAATATCGATGCATTTTGAGGAGGTTGAAGCAGTTAGGTACATTGAGCACGTGGTTGATTGAGAGATTTGGAGAAAATTGAGAAAATATACATGCAAACATGATAGAGAGATGTAGAGCAGAATATTGCAAATGTAATTGTGAGAAAATGCATAGCGATGGAGTGAATGTTGAGAGGAAAATTATGTAGAATGATATTCTAACGTGACACATGCAAAAAATGATTACATTTTTTGTTGAGTGAAAAAAGTACTGTACCTTTTGAGATGTTAATCCTATAATTATTATGAATTAATATTAATATGATTTGAGTTGAATGAATTTAGAATGAGTGAGCACTAAAACCACGATATCGATTACACCAAGTTAACAAATCACTTGAGCGATCGAAGAATCTAGAGAGAATGAACTAAACTGAGCAGATTAAACAGGTTCCACCGGTTTTTTTGAACAGATGATTGACAGTGATTTAAAGGTTACGTTCACAGAAGCATGTAACGATAAACGTAGTCACTGAGTTGCTAAAGATGTGCATCGAGTGGTAGAGTTGGGTTAAAAATTCCTCCAATTTTTAACATAGATGTTCCAATCCGTGATGTTTAAATGAAATTCTCGCAGTTGGTCGATTCCGCCCATAATCACTTCGGAAGAACCGACTTCCCCCGTAGCCATTTTGTCTTTTACACTTTTATTCACTCAAATAAAAAATATTCCCAGGCAAAACAAAATTAAAAATACTTTTAGAAAACTTAACTCAAAAATAATTCTTTTATCCTCGTCGATAAATTATGTGGTGTATTGAATAAATTAGCAATGATTAAAAACGACTATGACGTATACTTTTAATCTTTCATTTGCTACAATACAACTGAACTCCTTTTTGCAACGGAGAACAATTAGGATCAAACAAGATTAAGTGGGGAGTTAAACGCATGACGATATTGATCTTTATAACCAATATATTACACTTTCCTTCAACGAAAAACACCCCATTGTAATTCCACCAAAAGGCCATATCACTGATAATTCGACATGCACATGCAAGGAAGTTGCACGGAGGAAATCAATTAACCAAATCACATATCAGACAAAAATACTGGATCGTCCAAGCAAGGAGCAAAATACGACACATCATCCACAAATGTGTCACATGCACACGTCAGAAGGCTTCCACTGAAATTCAGCAAATGGAAACCCTACCAGCAGTAAGAATCACTCCATCGCATTCATTTACCAATACAGGCATAGACTATGCAGGACCCATCCCACTCAGAATGTCAAAGGGACGTGGTGCAAAGTCTTATAAGGGATACATTGCACTGTTTATATGTCTAGCTACGAAAGCCAAACACTCAGAAGTAGTGAGTGACTTGACAACAGAAGCATTTCTGGCAGCCTTTCGTCGGTTCACTGCTCGCAGAGGACTTTGCAAAAACATCTATAGTGACAATGGTACTACGTTCGTCGGGGCAAACACTCCATTAACAAAAATTTCAAGAAAGCAATTTCTGAAAAAAGCTTCAGTGGTTTAATCGCCAAGGAATTCAACACAGAATGGCACTGGATACCTCCCTATAGTCCGCACTTTGGAGGGCTCTGGGAAAGTGGAGTTCGTTCCACAAAATACCATATAAAAAGAGTCATTGGTAATGCAACCTTGACCTTTGAAGAAATGACCACCTTGTTGTGCCAAATAGAGGCATGCTTAAACTCTCGGCCCTCATTATCACTAGAAGGCCGACCTCAGGACACCAATCTATTAACGCCGGGGCATTTTCTGATTAGGCAACCCTTAATCTCACCCCCCGATGATCACGACATCTCAGAGGATAAGATCTCATCACTTAGAAGATGGAAACTAGTTAAAAAAATGACAAGAGACTTCTTGAAAACTTGGACAAAGGAGTACCTTACCAGGCTACAACAAAGGACAAAAGGGCAGAATGTCACAAAAAATATCGAACTGGCAGACATTGTATTACTAAAACAAGATAATATCGACCCAAATAGATGGCCACTAGCGGAAGTAACCGAAATCCACCTTGGATCTGATGGATTAGTGCGAGTTATCATAGCTCGCACCGAGAAATCGAATGAAGTGAAAAGACCAATAACAAAAGTTTGTAGACTGCCAATCAAGAATGAAGAAATAATCACCTCTGACATGCAAACCAAGGACAGAACGAGTTGAAAATTGAAAATTGAAAATTTTTTATTAGGTACAAAAATACATATACAATTAATATATTTTATATTGCCACAGAAGAGATAATTTTCAAGGAATTCTTGTGTGTGGCTCGAAAAGTAACAAAATTAATGACTTACAAACTAAGGATGTAATATATTGAAACAAAGCAAAAAGCCTATTTATTTTTCCTATTTATTAATCCCTCCAAACGGCAACGGTCCAGAAAAGCAATACAGAGCGAGAACAACAACGATAATTTTTTCCTGATTAATGAGAAAATAAGTTATTAATCTGGTCATAGTTGAGTTTAATCCATCGAACAGTATGTTTTTTAAAAACACTAACACGTTCCAAGTTTCTAATACTAATATCTATCAAATTCACAAATATATGAATGTAATTCAAAAAGTATCTCTCCCCCAATCTAGAATTTGTATTAAAAAAAGAAGCATTATTGTTGATATAATTTCTTGTGCAATAACTATGAGGTTATGCATATGTGTAAATTTTTTTCATATACCAATTTATTAAAAGTGTCTTAACATATATCTGTCTAATATTCAAAAAAGAACTAATTCTAGGCAACTCTCCTGTAGGAAAATCGGATGGTTTTTTATACATGATTTTGATTATTTTCCTATGGAGAATATCAAGAGGCTTCAGATTAGCATCAAAAACCCCACCCCAACCAAGACAACCGTACTCTAGGATAGAATTTACAAGTCCATAATAGATAATTTTCAAGGAATTTATATCTGTAATATTTGACAAATTTTTAAAGACATATATTAGATATCTTAGTTTTTTGCACAAGTTATCAATTTGGTAAGACCAACTTAAAAAGGAATCCATTATTATCCCAAGATATTTAGCCTGATTTTGTAAAAGTAAAATACCAGAGTTACACGTGCATGTAGAAAAATTCGTAGAAGAAACATGGAAGTCACAACTGAAATGTGTAGTAATTGTTGTTTGAAATCGATAGAATTGTTGGTGAGAGAATGGACTGTATCAGTTCTTGGCGTAAATTTTAGTAGA
The DNA here is from genome assembly GCF_907165205.1 of Coccinella septempunctata. NCBI lineage: Eukaryota > Metazoa > Arthropoda > Insecta > Coleoptera > Coccinellidae > Coccinella > Coccinella septempunctata. The sequence goes on along the minus strand of NC_058194.1, from coordinate 4,902,346 downwards.
AAGTCAGATTTCAAAATAAAAGATCACTTCGAAATTAATCTTACGGAGAAATCCGGAGCACTCCTATTCTTCTTAATCTTCTTGTAGCGGCGGGTCTTCCGTCTCTGGAGGAAAGGGCCCTTTCGACGGATCCTGGATGTGCTGAGCTCTTGTTTTGCTTGTAGTTTTCGCTAACCCGCACTTCAAGTTACAGTGTTAACAAATGTTGCAAAACTTTTATTGTTTTTGAGGTTCAAAGCGAACGATGCCTACTTGGGCAAAAATTAATGAGATGCCACTGAAGGCACAAAATTGAACTCACTTTATAAATTAGGCAATCGAAAGCGACGACGACGTATTGTCTAAGGCTGCTTGACTAATACTGTTCTTTTTTAATATTCGAAGAAGTTCACATATGGCGAATTAAGTTTATTCACGCAGAATCGTCCGCACTTGTGTTTATGAGAACTACAATTCGAATTTCAAACATTTTCCGCCGGGAAAATGCATCTAATGCATTTTTTTATAAAATAAATTGAGAAAAAGGTATACACCTACGTCATGATTCTACATCATGATGACTATAAACTACATAACGCTTAACTGCTGCAATGTGAAAACAACGAAATTGAGCATGAAATATAATTAAGTGGATTCAGAAGAGTCTGTATCCACACAAGGTAGCGGACAAAGCTTAACTAAAGGACGTTTGAACATTCCCGATGCTGTTTTAACGGTGGCAACTCGTGTAACCCCATCACGACCAGGATGCAACTCGACTAGGCGGGCCAACACCCATTTACCGGGTGGAACGTTGTCATCCTTAATAACGACTAAAGAACCTACTTTAGGAGAAGAAAAATTAGGGTTCAGCCATTTACTTCGCTGCTGAAGAGTATGTAAATACTCTAGATGCCAGCGCTTCCAGACATCCTGATGCAACCGTTGGATCATTTGGAATCTGGACAGTCGATTTATATTCACATTTGTGAAATCGGCGGTTGGAATAGAGGCCACTGATTCTAACGTGAGAAAGTGATTAGGCGTAAGAGCATTAATGTCTTCAACGTCATTATTGAACGCCCCTATGGGTCGAGAATTTAAAACAGATTCTATAAGAGTTAAAACGGTATAAAACTCTTCGTAGGTAAGAATTTGTTCACCAATGACCCTGTGAATATGGTTTTTCACAGATTTGATTCCGCTTTCCCACAAACCCCCGAAATGAGGAGACGCAGGCGGAATGAAAGAATGCTTTATTCCCTCATGCTCAGCTGCATTGCTCATGCCTTTTATGAGTTCCCTTGTAGCACCAACAAAATTCGTTCCGTGATCACTATATAAACACGATATACGTCCACGGCGAGCTACTAAACGTTGTAATGCAGCTAAAAACGTTTCCGTAGATAAGTCACTCGCCAACTCCAAATGAACTGCCTTGGTGGCAAAACACACGAATAAACACAAGTATGCTTTACATTTTTTAACGCGACGGGTCATGGTGAGGAAAAACGGACCGCCAAAATCAACTCCAACATGGCTGAAAGGTTTTGCTTGACTGATCCTAGATGAGGGTAACTCACCCATAGGTGGTTGAAACGGTTTCGGTTTCACCTTCCAACAGCGAAAACATTTACTTAAAGTTGAATTTATAGCTCGTTTTGGCGATAAAATCCAAAATTGTCGAGAAATGAGGAATTGAGTTGTTCGACCACCGGAATGCAAATATTTCTGATGGAAATAGTTGATTATCAGAGTGGTGAGCCTGCTGTTCCGAGGCAGTAACAAAGGGTGTTTCTGATCATGTGATAATGAGGAATACTTTAATCTACCGCCGACGCGAAGAAGATTGTTTGCATCTAAAAAGACATTTAGTTTTCGCAGAGCTTTTGAATATACTCCTGATGTTAATTCGTTACAAAAATGAACTTGTTGAGTTCTTCGGACCAACGGAAGTAAAGACTCGTAAAGTTCGAATGACAGGAGAGGCCCAACTCGTTTCTTGAGTGGATTGCGTGCATTAAATAAAAAACGTAGTGAATAGGCTATGATTCGCTGCAGCGACGAAAGAGACGAAAATCTATCTAAGAGATTATCAATAATATGATCATCGTGTGTCTCAACGAAAAAGGTATGTTTTCGGTTTTCTTCAGGAGGTAACGAACAAGTGGATAAAATTGCATTATCATCAATACCATCAGAAAATCGCAATATTTCCGAGCCATGGAACCAGTTATGATCCGGGGCTAATTCAGAAGGGAGGACACCGCGAGAGGCAATATCCGCAGCGTTATGACGCGATGCTACATATGACCAATTTTCAGGGGGTATTCTTTCCTGAATGTAAGACACTCGATTAGCGACGATGTGGAAATCGATGTGGAGGGCTTTGAATCCATTGCAACACAATTTGAGAGTCACACCAAGCGCGAATTCGGACAAACTTAATCTTTTCGCGAAACGATTTTAAAGAAAAGCGCAAAAGTTTTGACAATAGAACAGCCCCACATAATTCCAGCCTAGGAATCGTTATTTTCTTAAGAGGAGCTACTTTAGATTTTCCACAAAGAAATTGAGTCCGATATTCACGGTTAGCATTCAAGTATCGCACATACAACACACAAGCATAGCCCTTTTCGCTCGCGTCGCAAAAGCCGTGTAATTCATACTCCGATGAGTCAGGAGTAAAGAGTAAACGAGCAATTTTCAAATTGGATAGACAGTGCAGTTCTGTTGAAAATTGATTCCAAATTCTAAAAATTTCCTGATCAGGAATCTCATCCCTGTCACATATCATAGTTCATTACTGGTGTATTGTATTGTTGACGAGCCGCCACTGGAGGTCGTCTGTCATATATATATATATTGTACTTGATTGTGAATAGACAGTTCCCATCTAGATCTTGCATCATTCACATCCTTTCCTTATTAAAAATGTAACATGGCGCAGTCGTATAAAACCTAGATATATAAAAACTAGTTATAAAAACTAGATAAAAGTGAGAATAATAGAAAAATTAAAAGTAGAAAAGTGCTACAACCAAAATATAAATGGGGGACTATAGAGGAATATCACCCATGAATTTCACCGGCAATTTGTCAGAAAATTGGAGGTTATGGCGTCAAAAATTTTAAAATTATTTGATTGCTTCAGAGGTCAGTAAAAAGGACCCGAAAGTTCCCATCTAGATCTTGCATCATTCACAGCCTTCCTTATTAAAAATGTAACAATCCCAACCTATCTTTAGAGCCCAGAGGCGTTGTATTAAATACTTTGCGAGGAACGTCACTGGCGTCAAAAAACCGAGCGGATCATAAATCCGTGCTAAAGTCGATAACATTGTTCTTTTCGAGCAAGATCGTTCAGAGAGTGAATTAAAACAAAAATGAAAACAATCCGTCCTGGGGTTCCAGTTTAAACCCAGAACCTTGTAAGAGGTACATCCCTGATCGGAATCAAATGACAATGAAGTCGAGGAAAGGTGCGACCTAGGCAAATCAGCAAGTAACCGCGGTTCATTACTGGACCACTTTCGGAGTTCGAAACCACCACGATTCAACAGGGCGATAAGCTCTGTAATTAATGACTGGGCTTCTTCAAAAGTGGCAGCACCACCAATGAAATCATCAACGTATGAAGCGTGTTCAATGATTTCTGAAGCTAAAGGAAAGCACTGTCCTTCATCAGCAGCTAGTTGTTTCAAAACGCGGAGAGCTAAAAATGGCGAGGAAGAGATACCATAAACAACGGTTACTAATGTGTAATCACGGACGGTTTCAGTTGGCGAAAAGCGCCATAATATCCGTTGATATTTCCTGTCAGAAGGATTTATAAAAATCATCCGATACATATTCTTGATATCCGAACATACTACGAAAGTATGAAGTCGAAAATTGATCAAAAGAGTAGCAACGTCTTGTTGCAATTTTGGTCCAGTATAAAGACAATCATTCAGAGATTTATTACCTGGCAATTTGGCGGACGCATTGAACACGACCCTCAATTTAGTAGTTTCACTAGATGGCTTAAGAACGCAATGATGAGGTATGTAATAAGCATCGTCAAAAACTTCCTCGGCTGAAACAAGCTCCATGTGATTCTGGTCTAAATATTCTCGCATGAATTCTACATATTGACCGTAAATTTTTGGATTTTTCAATAATCGCCTCTCCAAAGATAAAAACTGATTGAGAGCCAAATCTCGCATTCCCGGAAAAACTGGATTTGACTGTCGAAAAGGAAGTGATACAGTATATCGTCCTGTATCGTCCCGATAATGATTTGCTTTGAAGTGGTTCTCACAAATATCATCCTCAGGCGATGACATCGTTATTGAAGGAACCTCTTCTATGTTCCAAAATGACCGCAAAACCCCCTCAACACCTACTGAATCAGACATTTGAGTGAAAAAAGAAGAAATTGAAACATTGGGAACTTCAACGCTTCCCATTAGCACATATCCAAATATTGTATTTAGAGCGTCAGGCTCATTATTATTGCCAGTGATTTTTCCATTTAAATGAAATTTAGAGAATAAATCAGCGCCGATCAGAACGTCGATGTTACCCGGTTTATTAAAATCATGATCAGCTAATGGAATATTTTCGATATGAGACCATGATTCAATAGAAATCTGACGAGTCAGTAAACTACCACATATTTTGTTAAGAATGATAGCATCATTGTGAAGAACTGAATGCTCTTTATCTACTGGCTTCATATAAATCACTACTCTACCGTTACTGTAGCACGATTTCATCTGATTCAACCCTTGAATCTCAACAGCAAAATTATCTCTTGTTAAACCCAAGCGATTAACAGCTTTACTTGAAATGAATGAAGTCATACTTCCCGAATCTAGTAGGCAACGGAATTTTTGAAAATTACCCCGAGAATCTAATATGTCTATCCATGCAGTGGATAGAAGCACACATTTCGATTTCGATTGTTCTCGTGTACCCAGAAAGCATGAAGTGCTTGCTGACAAGGTTGATGATGCAGGTTGAACAGTCGATGTTGAAGGCTGACTGCTGGCATTGTTGACATTAGAAGAATTATCAGGAGTTTCAATTTGAGAAGATTTGTCTACATGAAGTAGGGTATGATGAGTCTTTGATGAGCATTTCTTACATTTATATGCGGACGGGCATGAACGAACATCATGAGATGAATTCAAGCAATTGAAGCAAAGATGCGACGATCGACAAAAACTGTATTTATCAGCGTGTGACTTTGTTCTGAATAAATTGCATCGATAAATAGTATGGTTTTCTTTACAGAATAAACACTTTATAGGCGAGGAATTGGCATGAAAAGCAGAAGTACGTTATTATTCGAAAAAGATTTTTCAGGTTTCTTATTAGGATCGCAGTGAGTTTGTTTGTTTGTAGTAAAGCTTGGAGAAAAACTAAGAGTGTCTAAAGTTGAGCAATGACGGTCTAGAAATTTCATCAATTCATCAAATCGTGGTATATCAGATGATCCGTGTTCTATTTCAAATCTGGTTATGATTGGTGTATCTAATCGTTTGAGAAGCATCATGAAAAGCAGAAAATCCCAACTTTCGGTTGGAAACATCATTTGTTTTAAAGCAGCTATGTTCTCTGTATATGTGTCTAATAATTTTCGCAAATTCTTAACATTATCGGAGTTAACCCTTGGTGCGGAGTCCAATTCATTCCAAAGAGCTTGTGCACGTAAACGAGAATTTGAATATCTTTTCACCAGAGTTTCATACGCAATTATATAATTATCAGAGGTTAACGGCAGAGTTCTTACCAGATTCAGTGGAGAACCATCCAAAGAGCTTATCAAATAGTTAAATTTTTCGATTGCACTGAGAGCAAGGTTGTTATGAACAAGTGCATCAAATAAATCTATAAAACCAGGAAATGATTTATATTCTCCATGAAATTTTTTTAATTCAAGCTTTGGTAACTGAATATTCGAGTTAGCTATTTTAGGCGAATACATTGTTGAATTCATTCCAGACTGTACACCGTCACCATTGTCCGTTTCAAATAAGTCAGCGTAAACATTCTTTATGACGAAGAATTCATTTAAAAATCCTTCACGAATCGTTTCTTCTTCATCAAGATCAGCGTCGCCTTCTGTCAGAAGAAAAGATAGAATGTTATTATGATTTTTCATGAAATCTTCCCGAATCTGTTCTATTTCTGAGCAGCGCACCTTAAATAAATTTTTTATACTTTTATCAGTCTTAACACGACTTGCCAATGAATAAATCATGCCAATATCCGATTGCGCCGTTTTTCTTAGAGTCTGATACTTTTTAAGTTTGTCCATCTTGATAGCGAAATCTGTGTTAGGAAAAATGTAAATAAACACCAGAGCAAGTTATGATCGAAGTGGCAACAATAAGCGCCTGAACGTGAAAGATGTCAGATGTTGCGCAGATGCAGAATACAGTTAATCGCAGAATATTCAAACGATACTTTTTTTTGACATAAAATGGAGTTCACAATGTGGAAAATTTCAAGAAATGGATGGTTCAATAAATTTTCAATTTTTGATGCTATATTTGAATAAATTACACCGGCAACACATGTACAACGCGAAATTTACTGAAGTTTATGGTTTTCGCACTACAGCAGTGAAGAGTTTTACTTCTTTCCGACAAAGTCGTGCTCCAAAAGAGAACAAAAAAATAACCAGAGCCAAATTTGAATCCGGCTCGAAGGACCAAATGTTTGAAATCGATAGAATTGTTGGTGAGAGAATGGACTGTATCAGTTCTTGGCGTAAATTTTAGTAGAAAGTCAGATTTCAAAATAAAAGATCACTTCGAAATTAATCTTACGGAGAAATCCGGAGCACTCCTATTCTTCTAAATCTTCTTGTAGCGGCGGGTCGTCCGTCTCTGGTGGAAAGGGCCCTTTCGACGGATCCTGGATGTGCTGAGCTCTTGTCTTGCTTGTAGTTTTCGCTAACCCGCACTTCAAGTTACAGTGTTAACAAATGTTCCAAAACTTTTATTGTTTTTGAGGTTCAAAGCAAACGATGCCGACTTGGGCAAAAATTAATGAGATGCGACTGAAGGCACAAAATTGAACTCACTTTATAAATTAGGCAATCGAAAGCGACGACGACGTATAGTCTAAGGCTGCTTGACTAATACTGTTCTTTTTTAATGTTCGAAGAAGTTCACATATGGCGAATTAAGTTTATTCACGCAGAATCGTCCGCACTTGTGTTTATGAGAACTACAATTCGAAATTCAAACAATTGTATTATATGAAGGTAAACTTTTTTTACGTTTGGCAAAAGGAATTATTACCGTTTTTGCTTCATTAAGAAGTAGACCATTAATGTTCATCCATTTCTTAGCTAAGAAAAGACCAAATGACACTTAATTCCTAAGTATATCCCAATTTTTATCTTCAAAAACTGAAACAGTGTCATAGGCGTAGGCCGTAATTTTATTAATATTTTCAAGGCTAAGAAAGTCATTAATGTAGCACAAAAAAAGAAGCGGCCCAAGTACTGTACCTTGTGGCACTCCTCGTTTAACAGTCCGTTCTTCGCTAATAATATCTTTAATCTTGACTGCTTGTTTCCTATTTGTTAAATAACTTTTCAATAATTTTAAAGCATTACCCCTAATACCGAATTGTTTATCTAGCTTCTCCAATAAACGCAAATATGGCACCAAATCGAACGCTTTCGTTAAATCCAAGAGGGCAGCAATAGTTGGAGTGCAATCGTCAACTGCTTTATACAACTGACCCACTACCTTCATAATTGCATCACTAGTGGATTTGCCCTCTATAAAACCGAATTGATTTGGGCTAAACAAATTATTATCAATATAATATTTAGTAATACGCCTTTTAACAATTTTTTCGAAAACTTTAGAAAGGCTAGGAGTTAGGGATATATATATATATATATATATATATATGAACCCGTAGTGCGTTGTTACCTCCGTTAAGTTCATTGGGCGACCTGACCTCCGGGTGAAGGAGTGATATAATTGGAATAATTTTTGTTTATATATGTAGAGGGGAAGGTAAATAGCAGGGGTACCTAAAGAGGGGAAAAGATTTTTATCGAAAAATTTTTCTTCAAACGAATCAGACCTTACTACCTCCGCATATATTTCTTATTAGTAGTGCGCTCTCACCTCCCGCAACGTTGTCAGATTTTAGGAGGACAGAAAGTAAGACAGCTCGAATTCTACTCATATATAGAATACAGCTGCTCTTCCGATTCATTCACACATATTGAAACCTGTAAATAGTTCGAGAACGATACTAGATAATATTAATAAACTTCATACGCTGATAATTGATTGATAAGGTTCGTGATCTCGGTGTAAATGAATTTGGACAGTTTTGAAAAAGTATGCTTATGTCTACGCTCTGTCCCTATCGTCCGATAGGGGAGTTTAATACCATATAGGTCCCAAAATGAATGATGCATGAAAATGAAATTTTTCGTGACATATAGGATTAATTCAAGAGACAATTTTACCGAATTTGTTCTGGTATGAAATAGTAGTCTAATTTTTGGGCATTATATTCACGACATTAGGAACTCCATATAAATGTTTTTCCTGAATGAATCAATAAAGATATACGTTTTACTTTCAGCTTCTATACTTCATTCACTATCATTTTAGCACTGGATTGGCCATGGAAATTGGATACCTTTCACTCTGTATGGTACGAAAATGTTGGGTTAAGACGCTTGTCGGAACATTCTTGAGTTTTCAATCAGTGCTACGTAGTCCGTTCTACGTGAGTCTCTCAGTAATTACGTATTTCATCACAATGTCAAATCACTTCGGAAAATATTGAGTCGAAAATATTCAACGAACATAATTGACGTTTATACAAACTGATTGAAGACATACCAAATCTATTTATTTATATGGAAAATGCAAGTGATCAGTACCTTGAGGAGAATTACTGTTGTTTATCTTCTTTGGCTGGAGGTTGAAGACGTTACATCAGTTGTAGAATTCAAAAAAGTCAACCCGAAGATGAAATGCATTCGATGCAGTGTTAGCATTGAGTTGAATAATCAAAGGTGGTAGGGAATGGGTATCTCTTGAAGAAATGAACGGATAATTACAAGAATGTTGAATTCTTCAACAAAAATCATCTTGCGTGAATAGTAGTCAAAATAATTAAAAGAAGTTTGAAGCAAGAGGGGCTTCACCTCACAAAACAACTGGCTCGTATTCATGTCTGTTTATTTTCAATACATTGATATAATGATAATAATTATACAGGGTGTGGCGTAATGAATGGATAATATGGATTCTGCGGGTAGAGGACTCTATGGCGGTTTAGATAAATATATTTTACGTTTGGTAAAAGTGCTTTGGTTTTCGAGATATTATTATATAAATAATAATAATGTCTGGATATTGACATTTTCCATCATAGCGGATCAAAAGAAACTCCTCGATTTAATGGCATTTCTTAATTGCTCGAGGTATCTTTTGCGATTTTTCAGTACACAGGTTGTTTCACAAGTAAACGGACAAACGAAAACCGTGAATAGAGGGCATTGAGCTGAGTTCAAAAACACCTCATATGTGTGTCTTGTGCATTCCGTTTCCGATATACAGAGGAGTTTATTCGAATTTCCCGAATTTTCGTTCAGCTATAACTCCAAATAGTTCAGTTGTATTCGGCTAAAAACTCATTATCCGCTTAAGCTTGTAAGTTTCAATAAAACAGAACATTAAAAGTTGACGAACACAGGACCGGACTCATTGAGGCCATATTCAAACTTAAACTCATGCAAAACACACTGTAGTTTTTTTCGTCATAATTTTGAATTTTTCAGGTATCTGCATAGATTATCTCAAAATCAATGAAATTTTGGTATGCTTTATCAGTGGATAATTTTTAATGAATAATTATTTGGTGGTGAAATGCCTCTAGAAAAAACAGCGCTGCATATTGACTTTTACTTCACAATAATTAATGGTATGATTATGATAGCCAATCAGATGTGGAAATCTAAAAATGGGATTCGAAATGTTCAACTGAATTTTTTCGTTTTTGATATTTTAGCATATCTGGTTATTCAGATAAATAATTCACAGTGATAATAAGCTTTATTATTGATAATGAACAAAAATAGCAATAAAAAACTACGCTATCATGAAAATAATAATTATAACTTGATATCTTCCGAATGAATCGCTTTTTATGGACAACGTGGACCTGAAGTAATTTTTCGAATTGATTTTCACCTCATTTGGTCTTTTAGTGAAGGTAATGATTGGCACTTCGAATAAGTATGATAAATGCACTTTCGAATTCTTCTCTTATTCCGTTATATTCATTATTGGATCTATGGACATCTATGGATTGGTCTGGTCTTATTACAATTTGTTATTGAAACATTGATGATATTCATGCACCAGAAAAAGTATTTATAAGTATTTCAGGTCATTTCATTTGAAGGGTAGGACCCCAACATTGGACTGCTAGATCTCCAGATCTGACACCCCGCGATTTCTTTCTTTGTTTTCATTCACACAACTAGTTGTCCATAGAAAAATAGATTAATTCTGAAGATCAAGTTTTAATATTTAGTTTCAAGTTAGCGTAGTTCTTCCATCCATATTTGTGCATTATCAATTTTGAAACATTTCATCATTGTGAATGACTATTTTGAAGACCGAATATGGTATAACTGTTGAACACATTCATTTCATTTCTTTGAAAAAAATCAATTAAGAATTTCTATTTTTCATGAAGTCCTCTATTCCTTAGAGGCGTCTGACCAAAACAATTTTTTCTAGAACATGATCAACAGGAAGGGCAACCCAAAAATCAATTCATTTTGAGACAATAATAATGCAGATAACAAAAAAGTTCAAATTATTATTAAAAAACTACATACACGGTGTTTTTATGAGTTTAAGGTTAAGTAAAGCCTCACTGAGCCCGGTCCTGATTTTTGTCGAATTTAAATGCTCTGTTTCAATGAAATTAACAACTCAAGGCTAAATATAAATTTTCAGTCGACTTGATAGAGAATTTCACGAGTTATAGCCGAACGGAAATTCGAGAAATTTCAAAAAACACTGAAGAAACCTATATATAGGGTGCCCCAAAACTATCGAAACAAACGTCACACCACGATAGAGTAGATCAGATACTATCGAATGACACCAACATTAGTCGAGCGAAAATGTACGGTTTCTGCACAGATTACTGTAATCTGTGGATTTCTGAGGAAACCTAACCTAAAGTTGCCGATTTTCGAACTATTTTTTCAATTACAAGGCAAATTTGTGATTAAGGATAGCGTTTTTCTCCCATATTATCACCCCTGTTTAATCTGAGTATTAAAAATCATGTAGAAAAAACAATTGTTTCAATTAACATCAACTTAGGTCGAGACTTAGGTTATGGTTATCGATTAACTACTTAAAATAATTTCAATTAGGGGAGATAAAACAATAATCTTAGTTCAATATAATTTAAAATCGATATCATTTTTCACAAACTGGCCCTGTTATTAAGAAAAATAGTTCGAAAATCGGAAACTTTAGGTATTTTAATAAAATTCTGATTATTTTGGAAACGGTACGTTTTCGTTGAACTAATGTTGGTGTCATTCGATGATATTTGGTTTACTCTATCGTGGTGTGACGTTTGATTCACTAGTTTTGGGACACCCTGTATATGGGGTGATTTTGAACTCAGCGCAATGCCCTCTATTCACGGTTTTCATTTGTCTGTTTACTCGTGAAACACCCTGTATACTCCTTGTACTCTGAAAATTTTGAAACAAATGCCCTCACCCTCATATGAAAATTCAAATTCTTCTTGTTGTGAGAAACGTTCATCCAGAGACTCTGGTTCATCCCCCCGACCCTGGTTACATTGCCCGTTGAAAATGAAATCGGCATCTGTTTACTGCAAAACACGTGTTAATGTTGATACGAAGGGTTCAAACTTTTCTACCTGATTCGAGCTTTTCAGGAGAGAATTGCTCAAGATGAGTTCGAGTAACATTTCGTTTTGCGTGTTATATTGGATAAAATTGAATTTATGCCATGGATGATTCGAGAATTATTGATGTCCAGAATGCTCCAGAATGATGAAAATTTCCAGATTTCATTGAAACTCTTGTGAAAACTGTCTCGTATATTGTCAAGTATAGATTTTAATTCATTCAGAACTTTGAAGTTCGACAAATAATGATGTTAATAATTCGATATTATATTTGCCCCAAGACTCGAAACTTTTCGAAAAACGATTTATTTAATGATTTGATGACGAATAAATCAAAAAATTATGTGTGTTGATATTATATTTTCATTCATTGAAGAATATTTAGAATAATGAAGTTCAACAAATGTTACGAACAAAATACTTATTCAATTAACCTTATGATCCGAAACATTTCAGAATTTATTTAGTGTTTAGATAATCCGCTGCAAATCGTTTTTCACAATACGACTGTCAATTTAGGACCAATTATAGAACGATTTAATTAATAGATCAATAGCTTTCGAAAATGTTGGTCAGTCTATGAACTGACAACTCATTTTGACAAATGACGGATTTCAGTATCCGACTGCTATATAGTATGATGAGAGTTCAAAAAAATTTGTATGGACTACAGAATTTAGATGGTTGATATTCCGCGTCGCTAACAGTCAATCACATTTCCTTCAGCGTAGTTTTTGTTTTGAAGAAAAAGTAGTAGATTCTCGCATAATCCGAAACTCTACATGTATAGCAGTTGTTCAGTTCGGGATTAAAGTTTATCCTAGATTCATATTCATATTCATTTTTTCATATTCATTTATTTTTCCTCAAAAATTTACAGGAGATGTCAAAAGGAGTATAGATCGCAAAAATTTCCTTACATACTAATAGGTATAGTACACAATATAAAACAAATATATGTACCCATATATACACATATAACATACACATATATAAAGACACAGAGACAAACATTTTGATAAATTAATTTAGGGTTTGTTTAAAATTTGTAATTTATAAATTCATCCATTGTGTAGAATACACCTTCCACCAATATTTTTTTCATTTTTTTCTTGAAGGCTGCACAAGATAATGATTGTATTTGCTCAGGTATTCTGTTGAACATCTTCAGTCCGTTGAAAATGTGCATATTTTGGGTTTTATGGATACGATGATAGGGTAACACATATTTTCTCTTGGATCTTGTGTGGTGGTCATGAACTTCTTGATGTTGTTTGAAGTGGTTCTTGTTTTTGAAAACATACATTAGACACTCGAGTATGTAGCATGATGCAACAGTAAGTATACCATATTTCCTGAGTAGCGGTCTACAACTCGCACTTTTGTCAACTCCAGCTATCAATCGAACTGCTTTCTTCTGTTTTAGGAAAATACTTCCAGCCTGTGGCGATGCACCCCATAGGATAATGCCGTAGGTCATCCTGCTATGAAAGTGTGCATGATATACAACGAGTGCTTCGTTAACGGTAAGTGTGTTTTTTATATGCCTTATTGCGAACAATGCTGTAGAGAGCTTCTTACCCAACTCAATTGTATGTTGTTCCCAGCTTAAATTGGCATTGATTGTCACTCCAAGTAAGGAGATGATGTCCGAATTTGGCCGTTTTGTGGTGATGGTCAGTTGTTGTGTCTTCTCTGTATTGACCTTCATTCCATTTCCTTCAAACCATTCCACTGCGTCTTTTATTGTTTTTTTAGATTTGTCCTCCAATAAAATATTTCTTGTGGCTTTGTTTAGGAAGGTTGTATCGTCGGCAAATAATATTTGGTCATCCGCATCAACGTTATATATCAAGTCGTCAATGTAGATTAAAAATAATACAGGACCCAGCACTGATCCCTGTGGCACACCATAGTTAATTCTCCTTTTGGTTGATTTTTTTCCTCCATAATCTGTAATTTGGTATCGGTCATGCAAATAAGATCTAAACAGGCTCAATGCTACTCCTCTTATGCCAACATACTCCAATTTTGACAAGAGCTTCTCGTAATCGACACAATCGAACGCCTTACTTAAGTCCATGCAGGTCAAGGTCACCTCCTCAGAATCGTCCAGTGCCTCCATGATATATTCGACAAGGTTCAGCAGAGCAGATGTTGTCGACTTTTTTTTCCTGAAGCCATGCTGACACCCATTCAGGAAGGAGTTTTTTTCTAAGAACGATACCAATCTAGTCCTTATCAGAGATTCAAAGACCTTTGAGACAGCTGGCAGAATAGAGATTGGTCTATAATTTTCGTATAGATCTTGATCGCCCTTCTTATGAAGGGGAATTACCCTGGCAAGCTTCAGCTCATCTGGAAAGATCCCCTCCTCAAAACATCTATTTATCAGCAATGAAAGTGGGCTGGCTATGCAATGGATAACTTCCTTCAGCAATCCCACGGAAAAACCATAAATATCCAGGGCCGACTTGTTCTTCATCGAGGAAACCACTTGTTTTACCTCTTCAGGTGTTGTTGGAGATAAAAAGAATGATTTTGTGGTTTCCACCTTTTTGTTCTTCAGAAGACATTTGCTTACTTCTGAGTTACCGGTCTGCACATTCATCTTTCCAGCTATATTTGAAAAATATAAGTTGAATTCTTCCTCTGATAGTTCCTTTGAGCTGTTTCTACTGGAATTACGTTTAATTTTAGAGTTTATGACTTTCCAAATATCGCGACTCTTGTTTTCTGATCGATTTATAAACTCTATGTCCCTCTTTTTGATGATCTCATTTATTGAATTCTTAAGTTCAGATTTTAACTCTCTGTATAATGTAAAGGAATGTTCATTTCTTGTCACTTGGAATATTGTGTGAGCAGCTTCAACCCTGTTTTGTAGTTTTATTATCTCCGGATTCACCCAGCATTTCTTTTTGATATGATTTGAAGTTTTTATTTTTTTTTCAGGAAAACAATCATTGAATATCGAGGATATGGTCTTATGGAATATTTCGTATGACTCACGTATGGAGTCAACATGTAAACAACTCCAATCCACCCTCTGTAATTGCTCACAGAAGGAGAGAGTATTTTTCTTGTTCAATATACGAATTATTTTATATTCTTTTTTTCCAGGAGAATCCGCCAGTACAATGTCCAATCTCTGTCCCAGATGGTCCGATAAATGATGGTTGACTGTGCACGCATAATAGTCGGTACATTTTATATTTGTGAAGATGTTATCAATACATTTACTTGAAGTCGCAGTTATACGTGATGGATTGATTTTGACATTTCAGTTCAGTTCTGTTAGATTATCTAGGATCATCTTAAATCTCGGCCTCATCCTGAACTGAACAACCGGGCCTTATAGTAATAGCAACGTAGCATTCATTAAGTCGGTATATTATTGGAATAATACTAATTTTTTATAGCGGAGAATAGTGGTTTTCAGCCTCGGTAGGTATTCACGAAATTCATTTTATTATGTTTTTTTAAGGTGAATCGGCCCGAAAACTTGGATCCCCCGACCTGCTAGTTTCGTATACTTCTATGACAATAGCATAATAACTCAAATTTCAACATTTTCACAGAAATTTTTGAATTTAAGGGAGAGACACATTGAAAAAATTGATAGCAATTTACCGCCTAAACTACGAGCTTGCCGAAGTTGAAACTGGTAACAATCTACTCAGTGCTTCATAATATGTATAGTTTCATGACTCAGTGTTTTTTAGAACCTGTAAAAAAAATTAAAAACTGTAAACTCGTCATCGCCTTCCAAAGGCTGTATCTTGGAAGGGCTGTTGATTTGGAAAAAAATTTAAAGGAAATACCCCCGCTTATTTTCATTAAGGAATCATCTCCCTTATTCCTTCGCATTTGTTTACAGATATCCTGTATATAGCTATATTTTACTTATGTACCTTTTTATTTTAGATAGTAGAAGTTAATCAATCATCTGTATCTCAATCATATGTATCCGAGTATGTATCTATATTATTAACTTCATTTTGAAGATTCATTATATCTTGACAAAAATATGGTTGCAATTTCAAAATATGTTGACTCGAGGCCTTCCAAAGACTTCAATATTGTTTATTTTTTCCCTTACACCCTGTATGATCTATCGATAAATGCAAATCTGTTTTGGCGAATTCTTCATAAAATCTTACTTGTTTCGATATAATTGGTAATTTTCTTTATGATACATCACTGAAATATTTAAACCAGAGAGATGGTACAAGCTCTTCAAATTTTCGGGAAAATCCAATATTTAAACATAATCGATAATAAAAGAGATGTTTCTGAGCAAAGGATTCCTCAAAATCATTGAGAAATCTGATTCAAGAAAAATATAAAGAGCGTTCCATTTGAAATAACACAATGTCCAACATACGGTTTAGCCGACGTTGTTCATTTCTGTGATATTGTGAAATTTGTAGCATTTTTTTCTCCTGATTCTGAAATGAAAATTTTCGGATTGGCTCATTGTCCTTGAATATTCATCACCATTAACATCTGAATTTTCTTATCCAAAAAATGTTTTTCTCTGAACAGGTTATTTTATTATATGCAATGTAACAATACTGATTATTCGTTATACTAATAGGTAGTATTATCTATATGGATCATTTCCCTAGAGAGAAGAAATATCATTATGGACAAGACTCAAATCGATTCGTTTTCAGATAGGTAATGAAATAGTTCGCCAAATTCAGAATTATAGTGTTAGCTTGAGATGAAAGAAGTTCAACGGATGCATAGATATACGCACGATGAAATATAAACAGTCATAATCTCATTCGAGAGAGCCAAGATTGGTTCTCTTTCACGTGATTCTTTCCCCTACAAAGGAATGCGATAAAAAATCGTTGAGATATGCCGCCTGGCTTGCAATAATGGAGGAGAAAACGCGCTGCGCCTCTCTTTACTTAATTCCTCCGTATACTGATATTCCGCCTGTCTACATCTGCTTGCACAGTACAACGTTGCCATTTTCGGAGGTGCTAACAAGCAAAGAGTCTTTCAGAGCAATTCTCCGATATACAGCTCAGCACACTAGCGCCAGTGATATACACTCGAACTAAAAGATTGTTCAGTACATAAAGGGGGTGCGTTGTGACCTCAAAACGATTTTTTGATATGTTGGTCCCTGAAGCCTCCTGAATCTAACAAGCTAAAAAACAAGGCAAATCGTTGTCACCTCCGATTTCGGAGGTGACATCGATATATATGAGGTGAGAGCGTTAAACGAGTTACTATTTTGGAGGTGGTATTAACACTTTATAACTATATATATATATATATATATATATATATATATATATATATATATATATATATATATATATATATATATATATATATATATATATATATATATATATATATATATATATAGTTATAAAGTGTTAATACCACCTCCAAAATAGTAACTCGTTTAACGCTCTCACCTCATATATATCGCTGTCACCTCCGAAATCGGAGGTGACAACGTTTTGCCTTGTTTTTTAGCTTGTTAGATTCAGGAGGCTTCAGAGACCAACATATCAAAAAATCGTTTTGAGGTCACAACGCACCCCGTTTATGTACTGAACAATCTTTTAGTTCGAGTGTATATCACTGGCGCTAGTGTGCTGAGCTGTATATCGACGAATTGCTCTGAAAGACTCTTTGCTCGTTAGCACCTCCGAAAATGGCAACGTTGTACTGTGCAAGCAGATGTAGACAGGCGGAATATCAGTATACGGAGGAATTAAGTAAAGAGAGGCGCAGCGCGTTTTCTCCTCCATTATTGCAAGCCAGGCGGCATATCTCAACGATTTTTTATCGCATTCTTCTGTAGGGGAAAGAATCACGTGAAAGAAAACCAATCCTGGCTCTCTCGAATGGGATTATGACTGTTTATATTTCATCGTGCGTATATCTATGCATCCGTTGAACTTCTTTCATATCAAGCTAACACTATAATTCTGAATTTGGCGAACTGTTGCATTACCTATCTGAAAACAAATCGATTTGAGTCTTGTCCATAATAATATTGCTTCTCTCTATGGAAATGATCCATATAGATAATACCACCTATTAGAATAACGAATAATCAGTATTGGTACATTGCATATAATAAAATAAGCTGTTCAGAGAAAAAATTTTTTTGGATAAGAATATTCAGATGGTAATGGTGATGAATATTCAAGGACAATGAGCCATTCCGAAAATTTTCATTTCAGAATCAAGAGAAAAAATGCTACAAATTTTACAATATCACAGAAATGAACAACGTCGGCTAAACCGAATGTTGGACATTGTTGTGTTATTTCAAATGGAACGCTCTTTATATTTTTCTTGAATCAGATTGCTCAATGATTTTGAGGAATCCAGATTGCTGAATGAGGAATCCTTTGCTCAGAAACATCTCTTTTATTATCGATTATGTTTAAATATTGGATTTTCCCGAAAATTTGAAGGGCTTGTACCATCTCTCTGGTTTAAATATTTTAGTGATGTATCATAAAGAAAATTACCAATTATATCGAAACAAGTAAGATTTTATAAAGGATTCGCCAAAACAGATTTGCATTTTTCGATAGATCATCCAGGATGTAAGGGGAAAAATAAACAATATTGAAGTCTTTGGAAGGCCTCGAGTCAACATATTTTGAAATTTCAACCATATTTTTGTCAAGATATGATGAATCTTCAAAATGAAGTTAATAATATAAATACATACTCGGATACATATGATTGATTGGTAAATTCCCAAAAGCTGTGATGAACAGCGGACTCTATGATGGACGCATGATGAAAGGAGGAAGACAAAAGTTGATTTAAGTATTTTCGCATGCAGTTTTATTATTCAATATAGATGATGATTCTTATAATTCCTGAAAATTTCATCTTTTTGGCGTGAAGGGAAAAAAAATAGCTAAATATTCAAGACAAAAACAGTTTTCTGTGAATAACTCAGAAAATATCCACTTTAGGGCAAGGGTGTGATGCATACACTCACATTATTTTTTAACGTAGATTCAATATCTGCCATAAAAAAATGGGGTTCTAATTTGAAAAAATTGATTTTTCACGATTTTGTCATCCCTAACTTTGAAAGCGATTATTTCACCCCCTGTATCATGAATCGCGATTTCGATTTTAAAGTGGATACATCAATCTTACATCTTGAAAAATCCCAAAAATGAAAATTTTCCATCCAAAAAACCTCGAAGTTATTCTTGTTTCAGCGGAGCACTATTTTCGATTTTTTTTTCGAATTTTCCCGCTCAGAGAGAATTTTCCAACCAAAACTGAAAAATGTAACATCAAAATAACTTGAAATTTTCTAAGGAATCTACTTCTGCAATAAAAAAATGGTGTTCTAATTTGAAAAACGGAAGTTGACGTCATTTCCGGAAAAACCGGAGGTGCTCATGCCTTGAAAATATTTTAGATTTCATCAGCATCGTGAAATACTTATAAAAGCTGAATTTCATGAAAATACGTTCAGTAGTTTCCCGTATGAATATGGGTGAGGTTCCTCGTGAAAGACCCTGTATAAAGGATATCTGTAAACAAATGCGAAGGAATAAAGGAGATGATTCCCTAATGAAAATAAGCGGGGGTAGTTCCTATAAATTTTTTTCCAAATCGACAGCCCTTCCAAGATATACCCTTTGGAAGGCGATGACGAGTTAACAGTTTTTAATTTTTTTTACAGGTTCTAAAAACCACTGAGTCATAAAACTATACATATTATGAAGCACTGAGTAGATTGGTACCAGTTTCAACTTCGGCGTTTCAACTGAGCTCGTAGTTTAGGCGGTAACGTGCTATCGATTTTTTAATGTGTCTCTGCTTTGAATTCAAAAATTTCTGTGAAAATGTTGAAATTCGAGTTATTATGCTATTGTCATAGAAGTATACGAAACTAGCACGTCGGGGAATCCAAGATTTCGGGCCGATTCACATTAAAAAAAAAACATAATAAAATGAATTTCATGAATACCGAGGCTAAAAACCTCTATTCTCCGCTATAAAAAATTAGTATTATTCCAATAATATACCAACTTAGTTAATGCTACGTTGCTATTACTATAAGGCCCGGTTGTTCAGTTCAGGATTAGGCCGAGATTTAAGATGATCCCAGATTAACCTGACAGAACTGAACTGAAATGTCGAAATCAATCTAGGATAAACTTTAATCCCGAACTGAGCAACTGGGCCTATTCATGTAGAGTTTCGGATTTTGCGAGAATCTACTAGTTTTTCTTCAAAACAACAACTGCGCTGAAGGAAATGTGATTGACTGTTAGCGACACATAATAGCAACCATCCAAATTTTGTACTCTACAAATTTTTTCGAACTCTCATTATACTATGTAGCAGTTTGATACTGAAATCCGTCATTTGACAAAATGAGTTGTCAGTTTATAGACTGACCAACATTTTCGAAAGCTATTGATCTATTAATTCGTTCTATAATTGGTTCTTAATTAACAGTCGTATTGTGAACAACGATATGCAGCGGATTATCTAAACACGAAATAAATTCTGAAATGTTTTGGGATCATGAGGCTAATTGAATAAGTATCTTGTTCGTATCATTTGTTGAACTTCATTATTCTAAATATTCTTCAATGAATGAAAATATAATATCAACACACCTAATTTTTTGATTCATTCATCATCAAATCATTAAATAAATCGTTTCTCGAAAAGTTTCGAGTCTTGAGGCAAATAGAATATTGAATTATTTACATCATTATTTGCCGAACTTCAAAGTTCTGAATGAATTAAAATCTAAACTTGACAATATACGAGATAATTTTCGCAAGAGTTTCAATGGAATCTGAAAATATTCATCATTCTGGAGCATTCTGGACATCAATAATTCTCGAATCTTCCATGAAATAAATTCAATTTTATCCAATATAACACGCAAAACGAAATAATACTCGAACTGGGCATCTTGAGCAATTCGTTCCTAAAAAGCCCGAATCAGGTAGAAAACTTTGAAACCTTCATATCAGCGTTAACACGTGTTTTGCAGTAAACAGATGTTGGGCTGAACGTTTCTCACAACAAGAAGAATTTGAATTTTCATATGACGGTACAAGAAGGTACAGGGTGTTTCACAAGTAAACAGACAAATGAAAACCGTGAATAGAGGGCATTGAGCTGAGTTCAAAATCACCCCATATACAGGATGTCCCAAAACTAGTGAATCAAACTTCACACCACGATAGAGTAAACCAAATATTATCGAATGACACCAACATTAGTTCGACGAAAATGTACCGTTTCCAAAATAATCAGAATTTTATTAAAATACCTAAAGTTGCGATTTTCGAACTATTTTTCTCAATAACAGGGCCAGTTTGTGGAAAAGGAAATCCATATTAAATTATATTGAACTAAGATTATTGTTATATTTCCCCTAATTCAAATTATTTCAAGTAGTTAATCGATAACCATAACCTAAGTAAAGGTAAATTAAAACAATTGTTTTTACTACATGATTTTTGATACTCAGAATAAACAGGGGTGATAATATGGGAGAAAAACGCTATCCTCAATCACAAATTGGCCTTGTGATTGAAAAAATAGTTCGAAAATCGGCAATTTTAGGTTAGGTTTTCTCAGAAACGCTCAACTAATGTTGGTGTCATTCAATAGTATTTGATCTACTCTATCGTGGTGTGACGTTTGATTTAATAGTTTTGGGGCACCCTATATATAAGTTTCTTCGGGGTTTCTTTAAATTTCTCGAATTTCGAATCGAAGTCGACTGAAAATTTATATTTAGCCTTAAGTTGTTAATTTCATTGAAACAGAGCATTAAAATTCGAAAAAAATCAGGACCGTGCTCAGTGAGGCTTTACTTCACTTCAAACTCATATAAACACCGTTTTTTAATCATAATTTTAACTTTTTTGTTATCTGCATTATCATTGTCTCAAAATAAATTGATTTTTGGGTTGTCCCACCTGTTGATCATATTCTAGAAATAATTGTTTTGGTCAGACGCCTCTAAGGAATAGAGCACTTCATGAAAATGTATTTAGGAATTCTTAATTGAATTTTTTTTTCAAAGAATATTCTGTTGAATGTGTTCAACAAGTGAACCTTATTCGGTCTTCATAATAGTCATTCACAATGATAAAATGTTTCAAAATTGATAATACCCAAATATGGATGGGAAAACTACGCTATCTTGAAACTAAAAATTAAAACTTGATCTTCAGAATGAATCTATTTTTCTATGGACAACTAGTTGTGTGAATAAAAACAAAGAAAGAAATCGCGGGGTGTCAGATCTGGAGATCTAGCAGTCCAATGTTGGGGTCCTACCCTTCTAATGGAATGACCTGAAATACTGATAAATACTTTTGCTGGTGCATGAATATCATCAATGTTTCAATAAGACCAGACCAATCAATAGATTTCCATAGATCCAATAATGACTATAACGGAATCAGTGAGGAATTCGAAAGTGCATTTATGATACTTATTCGAAGTGCCAATCATTACCTTCACTAAAAGACCAAATGAGGTGAAAATCAATTCGGAAAATTACTTCAGGTCCACGTTGTCCATAAAAAACGATTCATTCGGAAGATATCAAGTTATAATTATTATTTTCATGATAGCGTAGTTTTTTATTTCTATTTTTGTTCATTATCAATAATAAAGCTTATTATTACTGTAAATGACTCATCTGCATAACCAGATATGCTATAAATATCAAAAACCAATGGAAGACATATATTGAGAAAGAAAAAATTCAGTTGACCATTTCCGATTCCACTTTTAGATTTCCACATTTGATTGGCGATCATATTCATCCCATTAATCAATGTGAAGTAAAAGTCAATATGCAGCGCTGTTTTTTCCAGAGGCATTTCACCACCAAACAATTATTCATTAAAAATAATCCACTGATAAGGCATAACAAAGTTTCATTGATTTTGAGAAAATCAATGCAGATACCTGAAAAATTCAAAATTATGACGAAAAACTACAAACAGAGTGTTTTGCATGAGTTCTAATTTGAATATAGCCTCAATGAGCCCGGTCCTGTGTTCGTCAACTTTTAATGTTCTGTTTTATTGAAACTTACAAGTTCAAGCAGATAATGAATTTTTAGCCGAATCCAACTAAAATAGTTGGAGTTATAGCCGAACGAAAATTCGGGAAATTCGAATAAACCCCTCTGTATATCGGAAACGGGATGCCTAAGACACACATATGAGGTGTTCTTGAACTCAGCTCAATGCCCTCTATTCACGGTTTCCGTTTTTTCGTTTACTTATTGTGAAACACCCTGTGTACTGAAAAATCGCAAAAGACTCCTCGAAAAATTAAGAAATGCCATTAAATCAAGGAGATTCTTTTGATCCGCTATGATGAAAAATGTCAATATCCAGTTATTATTATTATTTGAGGTGATTCATCGAAAATCCCTAATATCTCGAAAACTAAGGCACTTTTACCAAACGTAAAATATATTTATCTGAACCGCCATAGAGTACTCTACCCGCAGGTTCTATATTATCAATTCATTACGCCACACCCTGTATAATTATTATTATTATATCAATGTATGGAAAATAAACAGACATGAATACGAGCCTGTTGTTTTGTTTGAAGGTGAAGCTTCTCTTGCTTCAAACTTCTTTTAATTATTTTGACTAATATTCATGCAAGATGATTTTTGTTGAAGAATTCAACATTCTTGTAATTATCCGTTCATTTATTCAAGAGATACCCATTCCCTATCACCTTTGAGTATTCAATTCAATGCTAACACTGCATCAAATGCATTTCATCTTCGGGTTGATTTTTTTTTAATTCTACAACTGATGTAACGTCTTCAACCTTCAGCCAAAGAAGATAAACAACAGTAACTTTCCTCAAGCTACTGATCACTTGTATTTTCCATGTATTTAAATAAATAGATTTGGTAAACCTTCAATCAGTTTGTATAAACGTCAATTATGTTCGTTACATATTTTCGACTTAATATTTTCCGAAGTGATTTGACATTGTGATGAAATACGTAATTACTGAGAGTCTCACGTAGAACAGACTACGTAGTACTGATTTAAAACTCAAAAATGTTTTGACAAGCGTCTTAACCCAACATTCTCGTACCATACAGAGTGAAAAATATCCAATTTCCATGGCCAATCCAGTCCTAAAATAAAAGTGAATGAAGTATAGAAGCTGAAAGTGAAACGTATATCTTTGTTGATTCATTCGCATTTTAGCATTTTAATGAAGTTCCTAATGTCGTGAATATAATGCCCAAAAATTAGATTACTATTTCATACCAGAACAAATTCGGTAAAATTGTTTTTGGAATTAATCTTATATGTCACGAAAAATTTCATTGTCATGTATCATTCATTTTAGGACCTATATGGTATGAAACTCCCCTATCGGACGAAGTATCGTAGACATAAGCATATTTATGCAAAACTGTCCAAATTCATTTACACCGAGATCACGAACCTTATCAATCAATTATTAGCGTATGAAGTTTATTAATAACAGTATCGTTCTCGAACTATTTACAGGTTTTAATATGTGTGAATGAATCGGAAGAGCAGCTGTCTGTATTCTATATATGAGTAGAATTCAAGCTGCCTTACTTTCTGTCCTCCTGAAATCTGGCAACGTTGCGGGAGGTGAGAGCGCACTACTAATAAGAAATATATGCGGAGGTAGTATGGTCTGATTCGTTTGAAGAAAAATTTTTCGATAAAAATCTTTTCCCCTCTTTAGGTACCCCTGTTATTTACCTTCCCCTCTACATATATAACCAAAAATTATTCCAATTATATAACTCCTTCACCCGGAGGTCAAGTCGCCCAATGAACTTAACGGAGGTCACAACGAACTACGAGTTCATATATATATATATATATATATATATATATATATATATATATATATATATATATATATATATATATATATATATATATATATATATATATATATATATATATATATATATATATATATATATATATATATATATATATATATATATATATATATATATATATATATATATATATTTTTTTTTTTTTTTTTTTAATTTCACACATGACTGTGGTAAATCCGATGTCTCTCGGGTCTAATCACCAAGAGAGACTTCGTTTTCAGTGCGGAGAGACGACTCGCCTAATTATGCCGACGGTCCCAAGTATAACCGCCTTCTGCATCCATGTTATAGCGCTGTGAGGTAGCTGTAGTTCCTCCAAATGCGTAATAGTTTTCTTCAGCACTAGACCGTTCACACTCATGATTAGTGGCACGATATCAACCTTTTTTAGCTTCCATAGATCTTTCATCTGCCAGGCTAGTGGAGCATATTTGCTGATTTTTTCCCCATAGGTCTTCATCATATTGTAATCTTGGGGAACTGCAAAGTCGATTATGGTGGCAGTCTTCTCATTCTTATTCCAGACCACCATATCCGGCCTATTATGTTCAACCCCCACATCAGTGATTACAGTGAGATCCCAATACACCTTGGTGTTATCATCCTCCAGTACAGGCACCGGCGTATACAAATGGTGCGGGGTGAAATGTTGGATCAGCTGTTTATTGAGGCAAAGCAGTTGGTGCACCACCTTCCCCATATTGTCGTGACGGGAAAGGTATTGGGTTCCTGCGAAAGTGGAGCATCCCGCTGACAGATGCTGCACTGTTTCCTCTGCGGCATTGCAAAGTCGGCATTTGGTTGTCTCGAGTTGCTTTTTCATGATGTGGTGGGTGTAGTTGCGTGTGGGAACTACCTGGTCCTGGATGGCAAAAATAGTTCCTTCTGTTTGTGGAAACAAGTATCCCTGTGTGAGGTAGGTATTCGACGCTGGTATATCTACATCATCTTGGTGTAAGCTTGTATAGAACCTCCCATGTAGTTGTTTTGCCTGCCATCTCTGCCTGAGCTCATCTAGCACATTTTCTTTTTCAGGTCCGCTTCCACTGATCGCTTCCTCCACAGGTGGGACCCCTTCCTGGTATGCTATCCATTGGTGAACTGGTAAGTATGTTTTATTGAAGCTCTTTCTAATATTTCTTTCTTCTTTCCAGCATGCATTCTCAACGGAGCTCAAGCCACGACCCCCCTCTTTACGAGGCAAGTACACTCTTTCTATGGCCGAGTTAGGATGAAGAAGGCCGAATTGTGTGAAGGTAGTTCTGATTTTCCTATCTATTTGTTGCAGGTCTGTCTTCGACCATGAGAGCACCCCAGCAGTATAGGTGAACGAAGGAATGGCCCAGATGTTGATCGCCATTATTTTGTTTTTTGATGAGAGCTGTGTTTTTAGGATAAGTTTTGTTCTTCTCATTAATTCAATTTTAGCTATATATATATATATATATATATATATATATATATATATATATATATATATATATATATATATATATATATATATATATATATATATATATATATATATATATATATATATATATATATATATATATATATATATATATATATATATATCGGTTTATAACGTTCTACGCCGTTTTCCGACACCTAACCTCCACTCCTCTCTATTAAGCCATAGTTCATCTGGTAGTTCTCTCTCCCTTATTTCTCTATCTTTTCCTTCCCGCCAGCTTGTCCTGGGTCTTCCTCTTTTATTCTTTCCTTGCGGTGTCCACAGTAATATCTGTTTTGGGATTCGATTTTCGGGCATCCGCTGTACATGCCCAAACCATACAAGCTGTTTAGTTCTGATGTCGTCAAGGATTGTATGCTCGATATCCATTATCTCTCTTATTCTTGAATTTGTGATCTTTTCCATCCTTGATTTTCCAGCAGATCTCCTCCAAAAGTCCATCTCGGTTGCCAGCAGCATGCTTTCTGTTTTCTTCTTCAGCGGCCATACTTCACATCCATAAGTAATTATACTCTTTATAATAGTATTATATATGGTTTTTTTTATTAGATTTTGAGATGCTTCGGTCCAACAAAATTCCATTCAGCATGGATATCGCTCTCCTTGCCTGTATAACTCTCTCCTTGATTCCCTCATCCAGTGTTCCGTCCCGTGTCATCTTAAGTCCCAGGTATTTATACTCCCGGCAGTCTCGTATAACTCGTCCATCTTCCAACTTTATATCCTCCGGTGTTCCTCCTATCGTCATATTCTGGGTTTTCTCAATGTTAATTTCCAAACCCCATCTTTCGTACTCCTCCACCAGCTTTCTTGCCATATACTCTAGGTCATCATGATCCTGGGCTAGTACCACTTGATCATCAAAAAATTGCGTATATAATGTATTTTCGTTCGCTATTGGTATTCCTATTCCTTTGCAACTTTTCATCCATTTTTTGAGTGCTTGCTGTATATAGATCTTAAATAGCACAGGAGAGAGGCAACATCCCTGTTTGAGGCCCTTTGTAATTGGTATATTTCCAGAAAGTGTATCATTTATTTTGACTTGAGCAGTTATATCTTTATAAAGGTTCTTAACAGCTTTTATGATATTTGCATTGATGTTCGTTTGTTGCATGGTGTCCCACAATTTTTCCAGAGGTATGCTGTCGTATGCTTTTTGAAGATCTATGTAGAGAAGATGAATTTCCTGATTTTTTGCCGTTTTTTTCTCTAATACCTGTGTCACTGTATATAAGTGATCCACGGTCGATCTTCCAGCTCTGAATCCCGCTTGTTCCTCCATCTCTATATCACTGTATTCTGCTTCTATTCTCTTTTTCAATAATTTTCCATATACTCTACTTAAGGTACTTGTCACCGCCAATCCTCTGTAATTTGAGCAACTCTCTCTATTTCCTTTCTTAAAAATGGTCGAAATATACGATGTTCTCCAATCGCTTGGTGTGGTAGCCCCATCTATGCACATCTGGAATAGTGTTGTTAAATGGCGGTATAATTTTTCCGTTCCGTACTTTATGAGCTCTCCTGGTATTTCTCCTGGTCCAGCAGCTTTTCCGTTTTTTAGACTTCTACATATTTCTTTTACTTCTTTCATCGTTATCCTTAATGGAGATGTCATTACTGTTATCTGTTCATTTTCGTTATTGGTTTTAAATTCTGTTCTATTTTCTGTGAGTAGTGTTTTGAAATATGTCTCCCATTTTTCCATCGTTATTGTTGAGATAATGTCCTTCTTTTGGTTTTGTCTAAGTTGTTTTATCAGCCTCCAGCTCTCGGTACTCTTCGTTCCACCGAGATATGTGTTGATTTTTGAGCAGTTTCTTTCCCAGGATTTATTTTTCATTTCGGTGATTTTCTTGCGGACTAGATTTTGTGCTCTTTTATATTCCGTTTTATCGTTTTCATTTTTTGTATTTAGGAATTTCTGATATTTGTCTCGCTTTACCTTTATATCGTTTTCTATGTCTGGGGCCCACCAATATGGTTTTCTTTTTTTAATGGGTTCGTACATGCCTAGTGCTTCGTATGCAGCCGAGTGGATACATGTTTTGATATATTCATAGTATTCTTCGGGGTTTGTAAATCTTTTTTCTGTTAATTTTTCGTTTAGACGTTTCCTGTAGAGTTCTTTCGTACTTTCATGATCTAGGCTATCTAAATTATATCTTTTTGGTTTGTGGACTATTTGATGTTTATGCTCTGATTCACGGTGTTCTCTTCTTGATTTGTGTACTACTATAGTTTTGAGGAGATGATGATCACTACCGCAGGTGGCTCCTCTGTGAACCCTGACATCTTGTATATCCCACTTTGTTTCCCTCCTCACAATTGTATAATCGATAATTCATTTTAGATTTCTTGTAGGTTGTATCCACGTGTATTTGTGTATATCTCGGTGTTGGTAGTAGCCATTCATTATTTTTAGATCATTCTGTTCGCATAAAGTTATTAACCGGTTTCCGTTGTCATTTCTGGTATCTTCTCCATATGGACCCACTATTTGGCTGTTTCTATTTTTTCCCACTCTAGAGTTCAGGTCTCCAAGGAGTTAGGGATATAGGACGATAATTATTTATGTCAGTATTTGGACCTCCTTTATGGATGGGAATAACATAGGCTCTCTTGAAAGCATTTGGATAAACACCACTCTGAATGATATTACTAAAAATAAAAGTTAAAGGGTCTAGAAAATGATTTTAAAATTTTTTCAGTATAGTATTTGATACTTTACTTGGGCCAGTTGAAGAAGAGTTTCTAAGAGAAGAGATTATTTGTGAAACTTCTTCTACATTAGTTTTATAGAGATAAAAGGATTGATTGCAAGTTGATTCTATGACAAAATCGCTCAATTTCAAATTTTTACTTGAAATATTATTCGAAAGTTCGTCACCGATATCCACAAAAAATTTATTCATTTCGTTTGCAATTTCTTCAGAATCAGTAATAGTTTTGTTATTATTTATTATTTTATGTATGTCAAATTTTCTATTCTTACAAATATTAGAAGATTCCGTGGCCACTTTCCAGAGCGTTTTACTATCATTTTTTCCCAACATAATTTTTTCTCTAAAGTAATTTTGTTTGCTAATCTTAATTAGATTATTCAATTTATTTTTGTATTGTTTATAGTCTTCAAACAGACAAGGATTTGAAAGAGTTAGTTTGTATATATAATTTTTAACATAGATAGAATTAACAAGTGCTCGCGCTATCCATGGTTTCCTAATAATATATTTAGGTTCAATTATGTTTGTAGATTTCTCAATAGCATTCTCAACTTTTTGTGTAAAGTATTTGACCATATTGTTAACATCTAAGAGAGTATATAGAGGGTCCCAATTAATATTTTCCAGTTCAATTTTCAATTGATTCTCATCTAGTCTTTCTATAAATCTACTCTTATCCAAATTATTATTATTAGGTGAAGGCGGAATCTTCTCAAGGTGCAAACTACAAAAAAAAGGCAAATGATCCGTGATACTGTAATCCAAAACGGCGGCTTCTATCTTTAAGTTACTTCTATTATATACAAAACAATGATCAATGCAAGTACCTGTATTATTAAAATGTATTCTCCTAGTGATGCAATTTATATAGGATCTAAAACCGTGCGTGTATAAAGTATTTAGATATTCATTTTTAATTTTTCTGTTGTTTGCGCAATTTAATATATTAATATTTGTATCGCCTAGGAATAGCTCTACATCGGTTTTATTCATATTTTGGAAGTACTCATTTAAATTTTCAATAAAGATATTGGCATTTATATCGTGTGACCTATATTGACAGGATACAGAAAAATTAATATTTTCGAATTTAAATTTAAGATTCATAGTATTCAATAAACCGCAAGTAGTATAACTTACGCCTTCGCAAAAATTTGACTTTATATAGCATACCACTCCGTCACATTTATTTGGCGAATTATTACTACTAAAATACATATTATAGCCTTTCATGTTAAAAAGTTTAAACACTTTTTGATTGATCTCATTCCAGCTTTCTGAACATACTATCAAATGGAAATCTTCTTTAAAGGAACCAATTAAAAATTGCAAAAGATCAAAGTTTTTACCCAGACTCCTCTCATTGCAGTGCAATATTCTTAGACCAGTACCACCAAGAAAGATCGAGTTGCAAACATCCTCAGGTGTATCACACTCATAAGTTTTATAATCCAAATTTTCAATATCATCAATGAAGTTTGTATTCATTCCAAATTACATATTATTCTAAAAAACAAAGAGAAATTATCCAATCCAGAAAAAAAAAACCCTTAGATTTTTTTGTAATATAATATGTATATTTTTCATGGTGGAGCCCAAAAATTTCCATCATAGTTTAAACAAGTCCTCTTCACATCTAATTCTAAGCTTTTTTGTACCATCCATCTTCCTCACAAAAATATCACCTTCAACAATCCATAGAAATTTGTAACCCAAACGCTTTTTAACTTCTCTAGCCTTAGCAAGCAAAATTCTTCTATAAGCAGTTAGATCATGGTTTATGTAAACTGTGTCAAATTTGCCATTACCATTGGTGTAATTCAGATCCTCCAATTTAATACATTTCCTTTCCTTAAGTTTTCTCATAATATTCAATTTGTTCTCACTGTTGCCGAATTTTACCAAAATAGGGGCATCAGGCTGAGAGGATACCCTGTAGGCCGAAAACTTATTAGATTCTTCCATATTCAACAGATTAGAAATTTTCTTAACGATTTCAACGCAGTTTTCATAATTTATTCTTGGTATATTGCGAATGACGATATTATTTGATAATTTATCTTGCTCAAAACCGTCAATTTTATGTTCCAGGGAACTGATTTTTGATTTGCATGACTCTAATTCTTCATCCTTTTTCGTGAGAAGTCGAACCAAGTTGAGATTATCATCCTGAAGTTTTTCCATTTTTATTCCCAGTTCATGTATTAGACGTACAACATCTTTCAAGGAAAGTTCTTCTTCATTGTCACTAGAATCATTACTATTACGTTCATCTTTTTTGTTCCCTGGAGTTATAGATTTTCGTACTTTTGTACATTTAGAGCAGACAAAATCAATATCATTTTTCTCATATTCTTTGATAGTTGCATTTGACAGACTCGAACATCCACTGCAGTGCCATATCTTGCATTTGTTGCACATTACCTGATAGTCCTTTTTTGTAAGCTTTCTGTCACAATTGTTGCATTCCACCATTTTATCAAAAAATAAACACCAGAAAAAAAATTTGTAAACAAGATTGAAGTCGGTTCAAAGGCACGAAAACCAAAACACGAAATTGTATCCCAAACAACCAATAAAAACTGGTCCGATAATCGATAAACAGGTATTTATTGCAGCACTAATTGAGAGTTCGTACAAAATGCAACGATATTTTTAATTATTTACACGTAATTAGAAAAGATATCTGAACCGCATCAACAGATTTTGTTGATTACCGGTACACTGATTAGTATTTACTTTTTCGTAATTTTTGGAGCTCGATTTCCCATGAAAAAACTAGTTTTTATACGAGCATTTTTGAAGCGTGTGATACGAATGATACGATAGAAGTTCTCGAAAGCAATCCACCCCCAGTTTCTGCACAATCACCACAATGTTGACTCTAACACTGCTACTCATGTCGACTTCAACAAGAGCAAATTTCACAATAAAATCACTTAATCCTGGCCTTTACACCTGGGATCTGCATACGTTGACGGAGCTACCTTTCGCTTGGACTTCAACATTTCTTGGGCCCAGATTCATCACGATGAAGAAAACATCAATAGTACAGCCACAAAATAGGAACAACTATGTTTACGCGCTCTGGAACACGCTGAAGATACGCACTGCAACGAATTGGTACATCATCTACAATATGGCAGGAGAAATCTCACTACACATCAAAAACATCCGAGATTACAAGAAAAATCGATTCAAGAGAGGATTGTTCGGCAAGTTCATGACCTCTGTCTTTGGGGTTAATGATGAATTTTATCACCAAATAGATGGACTACATCTATCATCAGCATCTCATCAACACAACAAGGCATCGGTCCAAACTTCTTGTTTCCGCTGTAACGTCCATGGAAAAAAGTGAAAAGAGAATCATAAAAAACTGGAGCACTTCCAACATAAAATTACGCAAGGTCTATCATTGATGCACGAGCTTCATACATGGTATCGTGCTGTGGACAAAAACCAACTCCCGTCACAAATTCTTCTAAACTTTCAATTAGCCAACAATTATCTCAAAGAGGTCCTGAACAAATATGAAAAAATCACGGAAGTTTGCTACTATAATGGTCATCTAGGAGAATTATTCACACCTGATGAAATCCATCACATAATTCAAGATGCAAATTCGAAGCTGCCATCCACTTTGTCCATCCTCAACCGACCGATGAGGAAAATGAAAGTTGTGAAAGAACTGGAATGTTTGAAAATACATGCATTCTTATTCATCATCGACAGACATCGTTTCGAGCCAACCAAATTGTGTTTACGCCACGCAAATGATCAAAGACATAACATGGAGCCCACTTCATGATAGTAGTTGTTTGCTATTCACCACAAACAAAATAAAAGCAACTGCCATCGTATGCTCCGGACAACATGACATCCTATCACATTACAAAACAGTGATATCGTAAAACTATCACACGATTGCATAATCGGTACCAATGGAGTCTCGATACAAACAAGGTTGGACGCATCGAAATCAATTAAGCATCCATATGAGGTGCCCAGTGTTCTGAATTGGAATGAACTGGTAGCAAATACTACATCCACCTTGCGCAGCATCCCATTACCAATGTTTGATGAAGGAACGAACATTCAAGATCTATCCAACCTAGAGAAAGATGCAGAAGAGGAGAAAGATGACTTGTCTAACTACAGCTGGCGAAAGAACTATGGGCACATGAACCACAATAAGCGTGACATCAATAGTTATTACAGCAGCCATAATTACGACAGGACACATGCAATAAATGGTGTAAACAGAGAAGCAATTGACAGGATACTGCTCCACATGATACAAACAATGATGACTGGACTCTTCACCCACTATCACTGGCAAAATAATTGACAACAAAATAAACGTTCAGTTCCTTATTCCTACTGGTTTGAATTATATACAGAAAAGTACACGTAATAACAAATGTTCATGTCAACCGGCGGCCTGGTCGGCGTGGGGAGGCTGATGAAGTACGGTCTCTCCAGGAAAATGCAGTTGAAATAGACGGTAAATACGGTTAAATTTTGTTCGGTCACTCCAGAGGAGTACGGTGGAAATAGAAGGTAAATACGGTTAATATTTTCAATCCTGGCAAGTAACTCCCTCTGTCGGCGGAAATCGGTACGGTGGCTGGTCTCAGCCTAATTGCAGTGCAGACTGTCTCTCTCTTTCTCTCTGTGACCCTCAAAATGACTGGCAGTCAGACGGCTGGTCGGAAGAATCTCTCAACCTTAACTTGATCGGTCGGAAGTCGGCAATATATTAACAAAATAAGCATCAAAAATACAGTAGGAACTCCAAGTTCTCCTGGGACCCAACGGCGGTCGAACGGACGCGGAAGCCGGCACTTTACACAGCCTAGAATAACTAGATCAAGTTTAAAGCGTAGGTAGGTATTTTCAGCCAGTTCAACGGACTAAAGGAAGCGGAAAATAGCGAAGATATCCCCTCAGGTTTGCACCACGTAAGGAATTATAATGCTGAAAGTGCCTTGCCCTAAACTTCCGAACTTTTCGTAATTCTAACTGTACTGCACGGTAAAACACCTTATACACTCTCCTTGGTACCTCGATCTTGATTATCAAAAAGTGGACAAAGAAGAATATTATCAGTTTAGATCCACTCGATGTGCAAGTATCGCAATATTCAGGGACGAACTCTCATTTCGATTGGCCACAAGCCCAATACTTCAACCATAGCAATGGAGAGAGAAATAGAAGAACAAATAACAATTAGTCAAGAAAAAACGAATTCTATCATCTCTTGAAGAAAATGGCTCTGCCAGAAATACCGAAGAGTACTACAGAAAAAAGTCCAAAACGGCAGCCGATCTCTCCGACATATTCAAAAAGATACACGATGCAATACATAAAGCACTTTCTGACGACCATGAATATCTCCAAAAGGACTTACTGGGGCCGATTTCCAGATGCTACCAGGAAATCACAAATTACATTGATGGGCACCCACCTTCCACACCGAGCATCATATCCAAAGAAGAAAGTTTTCAACACCCTGCCCTCCTGCAGCTTCGTATAAAACTAAACTCATTAAATCAGGAAATGCAACGAGCTGAGCAGAAAATCAAGACCAAACAGCATCCAAAAATTTACAGTTTCCTTGAGGATAATCTATCAATAATATGGAGAGACATAGAAACACTTCACGAACAACTATTAACCAACAATCACGAACAAGTCACAAAGTACGTGAAGGGTGGAGTCTATGATGAATTCCAATCACAATACCACGATATCATAAAAGATATAATCACCACTTCGCCATTGGATAATCCATCCTACGAAACTTGGATTACATTCAGAGACTTTTTCACACAAACCATACACGACAATTATGAACTAGAGGACGCTGAAAGAATGCAGTACCTGAAAAGCCAAACCATGAGGCCGCTAATCTTATCCAACATCTTGAAGTATCTGAAAGAAATGACCCTATAGCATGGGAATCGTTAAAGAAAAGATACAATAACAAAAGACTTTTTTTCAACAAATATGCTGACAACATCTTGAATCTACCATGATTTGACCAAAAATCCGCTGGGTCAATCAAGAGACTTCATGACACCGTGTAAGAAAATCTCAGAGCCAAGGCGTTCTTCAACGTATCCAACAACAGGGGAAATAACGAACTTATGAGAGTTCTGATTGACCCAGACTCTCAAGTATCATTTATAACTGAGGAAGCCGCAAATACTCTAGGAGTTCCAAGAGTGAAACATGAAGTGACTATCACAGGATTGGGATCATGTGATGCCGGTACCTCGAAATGGAATATATACGCTCAAATGAAGCCAAGTTTCTCAAGCAGCTTCAAAGCACAAGCAGAGTTATATGCCGTACCAAATTTGACCGGCTCCATGCCCCCATCCCCATCGAAGTTCATGAACACTGGGACAGTATAATCCTAGCAGATCCTACATACTATAAGCCTGGAAAGGTCGACATCCTCTTAGGAATCGACCTATACAAGGACATTTCATTGAACGGGATAAAAAAGTCCTAAACTTGTCTTATCGCACAAAAAACAGAGCTTGGATGGATCTTATCTGGTAGCACATTTCCTAGACCCCAACTCCAGATTAACAGTAGGATCACCACTGCGGAGCAAAAAAATCAAATTACCAAGTTCTGGGGAATAGAAGAAGCGGATGCTCAAGGGAACAATAATGATCAAAATAACATCTGCGATGAATTCTTCGCAAAATCTCACACAAGAAATCAAGATGGCACATATACGGTAGGCCTACTATTCAGAGAAAATGAACAATCCTTAGGAAAAACCAAAAAAACCGCCGTCTCTCGGCTTCTGCAGATGGAGAAGAAGTTTATGAAAGACAAAACATCGGAGACAATGTATAGAGAACTCATAAAGGAGTAGGTACATTCAACTGAACCATATAATACCATCGGATCAAATTACAAACAAAACAAAATACTACATTTCTCATCAGGCCGTAATCAAAGAAGATCGGTAAACAACCAAATTACGTGTCGTATTCGGTGCCAGCCAGAAAACCAGTTCCGAAATCAGTTAAATGGCATACCTCACACGGGATCCAAGCTTCAACAAGATTTGATTGACATAATAATAATAATAATAATAATAATGACAACACACATAGAACGAGAGACGCAGAATGCTACA
Source organism: Coccinella septempunctata (assembly GCF_907165205.1). Classification (NCBI taxonomy): domain Eukaryota; kingdom Metazoa; phylum Arthropoda; class Insecta; order Coleoptera; family Coccinellidae; genus Coccinella; species Coccinella septempunctata. The sequence goes on along the minus strand of NC_058194.1, from coordinate 4,866,110 downwards.
GCTCACCACTGCCTCGACACTCTGAAGCAAAAGCTAAGTCTGTATGCAGAACGCCTCAGATGATATAAACGCAATTATAGCCGGAAAAGAGACAATAATTCATTCAAAAAGTCGGAAGAAACTTTCTACCGGTCACTAATATCGTCTGATGGAGAAAATGGAAAGTTACCACCAAAGGAAGCCATTGAACAATTCTGGACCGAACAATTATCAACGAAACCTCAGTTCAATGGAGATACCGGATGGATTGAAGATGAAAAGTCTGAAGCTATAAAATATGAGCCGATGCAACATGACATGATCAAAATTGAAGAAGTAAAATCAGCTATCAGAGGACTACACAACTGGAAAACACCTGGTCCTGATGGATTATAGAACTTCTGGATCAAGAAACTTTGGGTCATGCATGACAAATTTACCTCCGCAATAAATGATGTCATTGAAAATCCTGAAAGAATGCCAATATTCCTTACACGTGGCAAATCGTACCCGTTACCTAAAGACCAAAGGAATAGAGAAGACCCATCCAAATACCGACCAATCACATGTCTTCCAACGATGTACAAATTAATCACATCGTGCATTTCAAACCGAATTCACAAACATTGCGAAAGGAATAACATCATCGCCATGCAACAGAAAGGATGCACCAAAGAGAGCCGAGGGTGCAAAGAACAGCTAATAATGGATTCAGTTATCTGCAATCAAGCATTCCCCAAGCGAAGGAATCTTTACGCTGCGTACATAGACTATAAGAAAGCATTCGATTCCATACCTCACGAATGGCTCTTGACTATCTTGAACATTTACAAGGTGGATCCTAATATTGTTAAGTTCCTGACAAACGCCATGTCAACCTGGCGTATAAGTCTTCAAATGAAAGCAGCAGATGGCTCCATTACAACAGGACCTATTCCAATAAGACGCGGAATTTTTCAAGGGGATTCGCTGAGCCCTCTGTGGTTTTGCATGGCCCTGAATCCCTTGTCTCATAGATTGAACTCTACTGACTACGGATTTGCCATCAAAAGCGGCAGTAGAACTATGATGAAACTGAATCATCTCCTTTACATGGACGATTTGATACTCTGCGCATCTACCAAGAGGAAAATGCAACTGATGCTGAAAATGGTGGAAGGATTTTCGGAAGACATCAAAATGAAGTTTGGACTAGAAAAATGTCGACTGCTGAACATACCAAGAGGGAAAATAGAAGATGGTACGTTCAAACTCAAGGAAGGTGCAGAAATTGAAGCATTAAAGGAAGGAGACACATACAAGTATCTGGGCATAAGACAGGCAAGAAAAATCAATCAGAGCCAGATGCAGAAAGAACTAATGGAGGAGTTCACCAGAAGATTGAGAAGGATAATGAGAACTGGCCTTAACAGCAAGAATCTGATAAAAGCTATCAATACTTACGCTTTCTCGGCGCTGAGCTACTCATTCGGTATCATCTCTTGGACCACCACCGATTTAGCAGCCTTACAGAGAAGAATAAGGACGATGCTGACTAAACCCAATAAACATCACCCCAAAAGCTCAATAGAACGGACCGAGCTGCCACGACATCTTGGGGGTAGAGAAATTGTTGATTTGTCCAACCTTATGACCCAGGAAATCGAAGGACTTCTGAGCAAGGCTACTTCATCAGAACTCCATCAAGTAGTTTGTGTTGCTGATACTTCTACACCGTTAAAGCTACAGCAGGACCACTTGGAAACCGTCGAACACTCTGCAGAAAATAAAATGAAGAAACTGATTCGCAAATCTTTGCATGGGAGGCACCAGAACGAGGTCAACCATGATTACGTCGACATATCTGCGTCGAACAACTGGCTGACTTCCGGAAGGTTGTTTCCTGAGACAGAGGGCTTCATGCTCGTCATCCAGGATCAGGTGATTCCAACAAGGAACTACATGAAATATATCGCCAAGGATGCCTCAGTGGCGGATGATAGCTGTCGTTATGGCTGTGCGACACATGAAACTATCCAGCACATCACCGGGGGATGTCAGAAGTTCGCGGGCACGGAGTACAAAAATAGACATGATGCCGTTGCCAAGATTCTTCACCAAGAATTGGCACTAAAACACCAACTTCTAAGTTCGGAAAAGGTTCCTTATTGCAATTACCATTCGGATGCTGTATTGGAGAATGAACATCACAAGCTTTACTGGTATCGCACGGTTCTCACAGACCGGAAAATAACCCACAATAGACCAGACCTCATATTGCCCAATAAGGATGAGGACAGAGCACTATTCATCGATGTGGCGATTCCGAATAATAACAATCTTCTAGATGGGCACATTGAAAAAATTTCAAAGTACAGGGATCTCGAGGAGCAAACCAGGAGACAGTGGAAGCTGAAAGATGTCAAGACCATCCCTATTGTCATATCATCTACAAGCCTGATACCGAAGAAACTACTAGAGAACTTGAGGAAACTTCAGCTGGACGAAAATATCTATAGAGTCATGCAGAAGGCGGTACTGCTGGAAACGGCGAGAACTGTACGCAAGTACATGGGGAATGCAGAGGAACACCGTCTGCGCCGACAGGAAGTGCGGGTGGAGCAGGAATCCAACCGGCGGCAGGGAGTCGAGGAGCGACCCGGACCGGACCCCCACCACGAGCCCGAAAACCTGGAAAGGGCTCCAACAGAGCTTAATCCTTTTGATATCTGAGATATCTGGGATAAGTGAATTTTCCTCTGGAGAGGAGTGTGAAAGCCGCAAGGCTAAAGTCATAGATATTTATTCCATAGATTGTTTTATTAATCTATGATTTATTCTCATAAACAGTAAAATTACATGTATAGAGAATACGTCACTAAAAACACAGAGATTTTATATTCATAAGATAACAAATGAACAAGGAACGTTCAGATATTATGATGCAAGGAATTCCTGGACAGTGTAGGGTTCCATAGCAATAAAAATCTTATGTAATCTAAATTTGAAGATGAGAAATCTATCTATAATCTGTATTCCTTTAGGTAGCCTATTGAAAAATGTGATACTCATATATTCCACATTTTTTTCACTAAGAGTGAGAGAGTGAACTGGAAAATGCAGTGGATGTCTACGTCTAGTATTATTTGTATTTTCGTGTTGTTTGAAATACGTTTGTCTTCTCTGATGTAGGAACAAAAGACATCTGAAAATGCAAAGACCGGCTAGTGTTAAGATATTAATTCTCCGGAAAAAAATCACGGCACGACTGTCTATACGGTAATCCATAGATTATTCGTATGGCACTTTTGCATCACAAAAATCTGACTAATTGCCGAACATCCACCTCACACTATTATACCATAATTCAAATGTGATTGAAAATTGGCGAAATAGAGGACTTGAAAGACGCTTTGATCAACTTGTTGTTTCATCACCCGAAAGGAGTATACGACCGACGTTAATTTTTGCATGAGGTTTGTCCCAAGTTTAAAGAACCATTCAGAGTGATTCCAAGGAATTTAGTGTTAGTCGATATCTGGATGTTATGACCGAGCAACTGCAATGAAGTTGGATAATTCGTCTTTTTAGATGCAGAAAGAATTACGCAGTCGGTTTAAGTTGGAATTATTTTCAATGCATTTTCTTGGCACCAGTCGGAAATCGCCTTTGCTGCGAATTGTGCCGATGATATTGCAGGGTTTATATCCCCCTGGGATGAAATTAAGTTTGTATTATCAGCGTACATGATGACTTATACGCCCTTACATGGAAGGTCATTTATATAGATTAACCAAAGTAGCGGTACAAGTATACTACCCTTGTACCACTCCATTATGCAGAAATGCGTCGTTTATCCCTCACACCGTATATCTGCAACTTTCTCAATAGAATTTCATGATTTACACTATCGAATGCTTTGGAAAGATCTAAAAACAATTCCAACAGGAACTTCACCATTCTCTAGTGCCTCAATTACCGAACGTATCAACTCGAATATTGCTGCTTCAGTGTTCTTGTTCTTAGAGTACCCATGTTGATTACCACGTAAAATCCGATATTTGGAAAGAAAGTTCATCAAACGCATTCCAAGTACTTTCTCCTCGAAAATGATGTTAGCAGACTGATCGGTCGATAATTATCTAAATCTTTAGCATCGCCTTTTTTATAGAGAGGTATAACTATAGCGATTTTTAGACCATTTGGGGAGAGACGCCATCTACATAACAATCATAGATAATGTGAGCCAGTGGCTTTGCAATCAAGTGAACCGATTTCTTGATGACGGTCATCGGAATATTATTATCATGTCCACTTGCACGCGAGTTCTTGAGTGATTTGACTACGTTCACAATTTCTTTTTCATCGATGTCAAACATGTGGAATGAATTGGGATTAGTATTGATATGCTGCGTATATCGATCAGTTGGAGTCACATTTTGGTTACCAACGTTGGAAAAATGGCTGTTGAAGGAATTTGCCAGCTCTTGTCGATCTACATCATCGTCGAATTTCGACTTTATGTTCCCTTTTCCTGTGAAGCTATCGACCAATTGCCACATTGTTTTTGACTTATTGTCCGATGCCATGATTTTGTCGCGGACATATTTTTGTTTGGCCCTACGAAGACTGTTTTCGTGTATCTAAGTTTCTCTTTTTTAAAATAATAATGTTTATTCAAGAAATAATTACAAGACAATACAATATTAAATTCCAAAATAAACTCCTTACACTACAGTTATACAAGATTAAAACATACAGAACTGACAGGCGAACCAAAACTTGGACAATTGTAATAAACATCAAAATAAACTATCACAGAAGTAAACAAACTATACTGCAATGAAAGAATGTTTTCCTTTCTTTCGAATAAACAAAGTTAATCCCCCAAAACCAAAGGGTTGTGCGGGGGATTACTGCAGCCACTACAAAATCAACATAATCAAAATCAAATGATACGCCTATGAAACAACAAAATACACCAATTCAAACTCATCTAGTACCATTTACTACATTCGCTACTTGAGCTCTGTCAATAATTCTCAGGTAATTCTTTATGGCCCTACTGAACATGTTAACAGAATTCAGTGAACGCAACCTGCTCCTCAGATCTGAGGGCAGGGAGTTGAGAACGTGTGGAACAAGATACGAGTATGTACGCTGTCCGATGGTCTTATGTGCCCTATATGACGAAACTGTTTGTCTTGTCCTTCCTCTAGTTGTATAGCCGTGCTCCAGGTAAGCAAGGATATCTTTGTTCTTGTAGACGTACATGAGCAGGGTGTGAACATATATCTTCCTAATATCTAGGATACCCGACTCCCGATATAGTTGGTCTGTGGGATAGAGTCTTTCCTTGTGTAAAATTATTCTCAAGAACGAATTTTGAACTACCTGCAATTTCTTGAGGTGTAGGTCGTATAAACCACCCCAGGCCAGAACGCAGTACCGCAGACGGGACTCTACCAATGCGTGGTAGAGCACTTTCAAGTGTTTCGTTTCTAAGATTTCACTCAAAAAGCGAAACCTGTATAAGAAGCGCCTCAGAGTAACAACTACATTGCCAACATGAATGTCCCAACGCAAAGAACAGTCGATGTAAATTCCCAAATATTTTATGGAGGTTACCGAATCAAGTTGGAAGTTCTTGTGTGGACCTCCGATCTGTAGTTTGTTGAAATGAGGTAAGTTTGATTTGTAAATTGAGAAGGGCAAGTATTTAGGCGTTAAAAATGTTCTCTAAGTCGTTCTCTACTTTGCTCTTTAATTTCTCCCAGGATAAGTCTTTATAAAGAATAGCCGTGTCATCGGCGAATCCGATAATACTACCTTCAGTACAAATATTCAGTATATCATTGATGTACAGAGTGAACAGAATTGGACCCAGGATAGTGCCCTGCGGCACACCACACCGGATAGTCAACGGGTCGCTAAGTGTATCCCCAATTCTCACCATCTGAGTTCTATCCCTCAAATAACTTTTGAAAAGTTCGAGTGGAACACCCCGCACACCTGCGTTCTCCAAAACTTCCAGCAGAAGGTCGTGATTAACGGTATCAAAGGCCTTTGAGAGGTCCAAAAATACGCACAGGGCAACCTCGTTTGAGTCCAAAGCCTTGTAAACTTCATCGCATAGGAGAGATACTGCATCAGAGGTGGATCTTTCCCTCCGGAACCCAAACTGTTTATCAGATATTATTTTATGTTTGTCCAAGTAGTCTCTCAATCTTTGCTCAATAATCTTCTCAAACACTTTCGCGAATGAGGAAACAGGTGATATAGGTCTATAGCTACCTGGTGAATCCACAGGTCCTTTCTTTTTGTACATAGGAATGACGACAGATATCTTGAACTCCCTCGGACAAACTCCGGACTGAACGATATCATTCATGACCTCAGTTAACGGCAGAGCAATTTCATCCTTAATATTTTTCAAGACCTCGTTTGAGATATTATCGTATCCCGGGGATTTTTTTTCCTTCATATTGTCAATGATCCGTTTTATTTCCTCTGGTGTTGTTGGGTTCAGAAAGAATGAATGTTCTGATCTCTTTTGCATAAACGGTGTCGAGCCAGTTATTTCAATCTTCTCTGCAAGATCTTTACCTACGTTTATGTAGTGCTGATTGAGAATGTTTGCCATTTCCCTTGTATCTTCCACAACAGAGCCATTTCGGTCTCGAACATTTGTGATGGTACCTCGGTCTTCAGCTCTGTATAAATTGTTAAGTGTTTTCCATAAATTCTTTGTGTTGTCCTTGTTTTCGTAAATTTTTGCCCGGAAGAAGTTACATTTTGCTGTCTTTATGATACGATTCAGTCTATTCCTATATTGTGTAAATTTTTCTCTGTACCTATCAGGCTCTTTAATATATTTTTTATGCAACTCATTTTTAGTGTTGACGGACTTAACAATACCAGCAGTTATCCATTCCCTTCTTCGAACATCCCTTCTTTTGATCTTCAAAGTCTTGGTGTTCTGTTCTATCAGTCGGTCCACCGTTTTCAAGAAGCATGTTGACCTCAGTTGACTATCTTTCTGAGAGTAGACAGGACCCCAGTCAAAGTCTGCCAGTTCCGCTCTAAGTCCTGGGTAATCCACGACTTTCCGGTACCTCCAGTCCCCGACCTGTGGCCCCGTCCTTGCAATCGGGAAACTAATGGTGGTGGCGCGGTGGTCTGTTATCAACGTTTCAATTGTTGAGGCAGATACCAGATCTTCATAATTATATATATATATATCACTCCTCAAGAATATGTGATCCAAGCAAGATTTTTCTCGGGTTGCTTTATTTATCACCGATACATAATTATATTCACTCATCAGATTCATATATGTGGACACCAATTCATCAGATTCATTTAAAATATTAATGTTCATATCTCCTATTATTACTTGGTAGGTTAGTCCCAACTTTCTTGTGTTTTTCAGGTATTTTTCGAGTGACTGGACAAAGGCATATGCACTGGTTGACGGAGGCCTGTAGACCCCAGTAACAAGCAGTTTCTTATTCTGCGGCAGTTAGATGGTAATTTCCAATACTTTCACTTGTGCAATAAACATTGTGTCCACTTGAAAATTAAATTCTTTTCCCACATAAATCATTACACCATCGTTTGATGGCACCCTCACTATATATCATATTATATCCTTCCAACTGGTAAGAAGCATCATCAGATAATCTGAAAGTCTCAGATAGGACTATACATTCAGGGAGTTCTTTAATTCTACTGAGAAGTATCCTGAACTCATCCAAATTTTTGGATACACTTCTTATGTTTTGATGTAGAATTCTAAGGCACCTATCCCCTGTTCTAAAAGAATTGTTATAAGCATCAATTCCATCGAATTCTATTGTATTAAATGGTGTAAAATTGATATCACGTATGCATGGATCCATAACAAACTTCAAACAGTACACAACAAACAAAGATCGATATAAACAACAAAAAAAAACTTAATATGAAACTGCAAACAATAGTGGAAAAAGTGTAATGTAATATAATCTACTTATGAGATCGTGTTCCCACTCTTTCCTTTGCTGTATTCAGCCTTGTTGCTCCGGGAAAAGCCTCACGGGTAACTGTTGTGGTCTGATCTGTCCGGCTCCCATCCACCGTCTTCAATGTCTTCCGTGGTATTTGCTCCTCGTTTCAACAATATTTTTCCTCGTTGGTCGTTGCCGACTGTTTTGAGCAACGCTTTGATGTTCTGCTGATGTACGCTTCTGATCCCCCTTGATACTGGGAGTTGATGGAGCGCTGTTTTGGTGCTTTGAAGGTTGCTCTTGGAAATCTTCAAGTTCGGCTAAACTGTAGGTAGTATCTTCTATGTATATTTTGTTGCCCCTGATACGACAGTTCTTTACACTCTGTGTTTTGAGATTTCCGAGATGTTGTCGAAGTTGTTTGTGTTCTTCACGCTGCTTTTTTGTTAGGTCGTGCGTGAAATATATTTTAGTCCCTTTCAGGTTTCTAAGATTCTTGAATATTTTGATCTTTGTCTGATAGGATCTTAGTTCGACTTTAATAGGGCAACTTTTGGACTTTCCAAGCCGGTATACGTCACTGAAATCAGACTCAACTAAATCCAGTTGTAAAATCTTGTTTATCTCATCTGATACGGAATTGACAGTCATATCTTCCCATTCAGAAAGAATCGAACCATGTATCACGAAGTTATTCTTTCTAACATCTACCTCTAATTCCTGTACGGTCCGCTTAAGTTCTGCATTCTCTCTCTCCAGCACAGATACCTTCCTTCTCAGAGTTTCAACCTCCAGTATTATATTTGCTTCACTTGCCTGTATAATAAGCTTCAATTCCTCTCTATTTTTCACAATCTCATCATGCAAATCCCGTAGAGTTATTCCCGTTTCTGTCATTCTAGTGTGTGGAACGCTTTAATTAGGTCCAGATACAACAGATTTATTCAGCAATCAATACGATTGATAAGTTTTTTTCTCCCGTGTTTGATACGGATACGTATAGGAAATGAGCACAAACGGTGTTTTTTCCAGGTAAACACCTCGTTTTCAGGTGTGTAAGGTAACCTGTGATGAAAGACTCTCTAATTTCGAATTATTCACTAGAAATGTGTGTATTTCACTTCAATAAATCCACGGAAATATTAAGATTGGCGCAGCGATTCACAACGGTGTAATCTAATACGAATTATTGACAGAATGATATATATATACTTCTATATACTCTGGTCTGCATTTGGATATAGTAAAAAGTACATCTAACTTTTTTTTGCCGTATGTATTAGCGGACATTCGTTATATACCTACATGTGAAATATTAGACTCACAAATTTTTATTATTACTTACGGAAAAGATCGGTCAAAAACACGCGTCTAGCGAGTGAAAAATTTCTCATAAAGTCTTTCCGAATCACCCGTATTTACGTTTAAAATATCATTCCAGTTTTCCTTCGATAGTTCATTCATAGCGTTTTCTATTGGTAAAACTAGTGCAGTGCGAGTGCATATTTTGATGTCAATACAATCATTCCAATGCATCTGAAGATAGTTTTACCACCGCAATTCGCTATAATAGCAAATTTCATTTGTAAATCTGGTGCGTATGGAGAGCATATTATAAAAACAGTGCAATAACTTCAAGACATCCTAATTCACATTTGATGTTCTGTTATCCAGTGCAGCACTAGTTTCACCAATAGAAAATGCTATCAGAAACTGTTCAATGGTAGAGTCGTTTATCAGGCGAACCTGCCTCAGTGAAGTCCTTGATCGATATCTCCACTGAAAAGAGAATCTTTGAGCGGCATGATCCGATAAGTGTGTAGAAATTACCCTGGTATTACATTGTTCTAAGTTTGTGATATGATATTATCAATACAAGTAGCCGAATTTTTAGTTATTCGTGTGGGTTCAAATCATGAATTTCCCCCCGTAATTTTCTACAAGCGAAACAAATTTCTGAGTGTCAGAATTCGATAGCAGTAAATTAATTAAAATAATTAAGTCACCTATTATGATAAACCTCTCATTCAAAAGTACCTCGTATAATTTATTCATTTTATCGAAGAAAACGTCAATATTCGCATGCAGCCCAGTACATGGACTATAAACACAGACCACATTGGAATTATCTGATTTTATTTCGATCGCCGAGCATTCGAAAACATTGGGAATACTCATTCTTGCTAGATCTAAACGTTCCTTGCCATTAACATGCTCTCTAGAGGAAATTGCGGAACCGGCGTGAAGCGACGTTTCTCTGCAAAATTTTGAAATCAAATTGTATCCTTGAATTGAGTACATTTCTAATTGTTTTGGATTTTTCCAATGCTCTGTGATGGCAACAATATTCGCGTTATTATTATGAGCGAACAATTCCAGCCCATTCAGACTATTTCCTATAGACTGAAAATTCTGATGGATTAGTACGAAATCATTTGAAATTTTCTTCTTCTTCTTGATGGATAGAGGAAAAAATTGTTAATCCTACTACCTTCAGGCCAAATATCCAGGTGTTTCAACGCTTCAAATTCACCAGAGAGGACACCGACCTTGAAAGAAGAATATTCATTCGGTCTCCTCGAATCCAATTTTGTGCACTTGACTTCAGAGAAACCATTCGCCACCAAATGCTGAGTCAGAATTTCTTCGCCCAACGATGGGTGTAAATTGCACACATGAATGTACTTAAAATTCGGAGCGGCCTCTATACTGATTTTCGCTCCCTTGTCGCTGCCAAGTATGCTCTTATCCAATTTCTTTGATTTTCTCTTACTTTCAACCAGAGTGAAGTTTTCCTCGTCCATACCAAATGTTACTATTCAAGGCGCTATTATCAGAACGGACTAATGTATTGTTAATGAATTCTTTTTTGATAACCTGTTATCATTGAATTGCATGTTGTGTGGAGATTTGTTAGTCTTTGGTGATTTTAATGCTCCATTATATTATAGTCATGATATTAATGATAATAAGTCCATTACTCTGAATGTTTTTTCCAATATTCTAAAATTGAAACAGTTCAACTACGTGCTCAATTGCAGTCGAAAACTTTTAGACCTCGTTTTTTCTACAGTAATATGTAGTGTAGAGGAGGAATCATCTCTCTTCGATGTGGTGGATTCTTATCATCCACCTCTTCACATTGTTCTTCAAAGTGTTTCACATAGCCTTCCTGATCTAGAACCACATAACTTTGTAAACAAGGAGTACAATTTCAGGAAAGCTGATATTCCTATTTTGTACCGGTACATCTATGAAACTGATTGGTCACGTGTTCTGGAAGAGACTAATGATGTTGATTCTGCCTGCAGAATTTTTTATAAGATTCTTAATGGAATATTCGCTCAAACAGTGCCATTCAAGTGTAAACGTCGAAGAAGATTTCCATCTTGGTTCACTTCAGATACAACACGTAGCATTCTTGAAAAAGAAAAAATCTATAAAAAATATAAAAAGTTCAAAACAAGGGCTCTCTTAGATCGCTATAGGGTTCTAAGAGCTATATCGAAGGCCAGAATTGCACTGGATTACAAATTGTTCCTTCGAGATTCAGAGATGAAAATTTCGAGTGATGCATCTGACTTTTGGTCTTTCATTCATAACAAAAAATGTAGTTCACGAGTCCCTGGCTATATGAAAGATGGAGATTTGATATATGAGGGAGCTACTGAAATAGTTGAAGCCTTTGCTGATTATTTTAAGAGTGCTTATGTTCAGTCCTCAGATACTGAGGGCACTTGTTCGGGTGAATCTATTTATGAGGATACACTCTCACTGAAATTCATTTCTGAGGAGTCTCTCATTGCGGCATCCAAAAAGCTATCTGCTCGATTGACTGCAGGCCCTGATGGTATTCCCAGTTTCCTCGTCAGGGATTCTATTGGTGTCCTATCGATCCCGCTGTTGCATATATTCAACATGGCTCTAAGAGATAGCAAGTTCCCATCGTGCTGGAAGATGGCGAAGGTTGTCCCGGTGTTGAAAGGTGGTGACCCAACTGATTTAAAAAATTACAGGCCGATCTCTCTTCTTTCGAATTTTGCAAAGCTTTTCGAGATCGCACTATACCAGAAAATATATCCGGCTGTGAGGCACTTGATAGGGCAGGAACAACATGGTTTTATGTCAAAGAGATCGTGTACTACCAATCTGGCGGTTTTCTCTCAGCATGTTTCTGAGATTCTGGATAGAACTGGTCAGGTGGACACTATATACACTGACTTTCAGAAGGCGTTTGATAAGGTTGATCATAAACTTCTGCTACACAAGTTGAGAACTCAGTTTGGCTTCTCCGACGATCTAATAAATTTTTTTATGTCCTATCTGTCGTGTCGTCAGCAGTTTGTCTACCTGGAGGGACGCTGCTCTGTGCTTTATATCTCTACATCTGGTGTATCCCAGGGCTCCAATCTAGGCCCACTTCTGTTCATTATTTTCGTCAATGATCTGCTCCAAGGTCTTGATGGTGAGGACAGCATTGCGAGATGGCATGGTGGAATGGTGGTAGCTATTGGTGAGCTGATTAATCCTGTACGTGCATTGGCTTATGCCGATGATTTTAAAATCTTTTGTGAGATAGGCTCTATTGAAGACTGCGTTCGCCTACAGCGTGCCCTGAACTCATTGTTGATCTGGTGTGGTTGCTAAGTGCAATGTCGTAACGTACACCAGGAAAATGAACTATCTCTTGTATAGTTATAGTCTTGATGGCAGCGTTCTGAGCAGAAAAACGGAAGTAAGGGATCTTGGCATTGTCTTCGATCAATTTGTTCCTCATATTAGTCATTTACTTAGTACGACGTCAAGAATGTATGGATTCATCGTGCGTAATAGCAAATATTTTTCTGACCCGGGAACCATGATTTTGCTATTCAATGCCTTTGTGAAGAGCAAACTGGAGTTTGGATGCATTGTGTGGAACCCAATATACGAGTGCCATAGACATCACATGGAGGCTGTTCAGAGAAGGTTTTTCAAGTACTTGATATTTAAGGAGGAGGGTGTTTATCCGATGCGAGGCTTTGATCATGATGTTTTGTTAGATAAATTCGGTGCAGTTAAGCTTGATGTCAGGAGGGGCGTTGCTTGTTTGAGGTTCCTTCATGGACTCTTGAATGGTGCTGTTGACTGTCCGGATCTACTCGCTAGAATAGGATTTCATGTACGACGTTCAAGTTCAAGATCCGCACACATGTTCAACATTGCTACACCAAGAACAAATATGTTGTTACAGTCACCTGTGTATATGATTTGTTCTAAATTCAATCAGGTTTCGCATCTCTGTGATAGTGTTTCCACGATATGTAAAACTTTCATTAATTTTTGTGATAATGGATATGAGTGTAAGTTTAAATTTTTTTCTGTTGGCAACTTGTTTACTTTTTTGTTCATGCTTCTTAGTAATTAAATTCTAGTCTATAAGTTACTTTTTTCGCATATTAGTTTAGTTCATAGTTTTTGTAGATTTCCTGTTATTGGGCGCTGCCTGTTGGAAATAAATCCTTATTATTATTATTATTATTATTATTAATTCATTATATCAATTAAATATTTTTTTTTAGTTTCGTCAACTCGGTAACGACATCTGCGTTCGGCGTCATCTCGAATATTATTGAGATGGACGAAGTACAAAATTGGAATAACTGTAGATGGGAAAAAAAGGTATAGACAAATCAAACTACATGAAGATGACCAACGATTCCATACCATCTTATGAAGATCAAACAGAAATGATCCAATTCAAGAATATCAGTTAACCACAGTAACATACGGGACCGCTTCTGCAGCCTACCTAGCCATAAAGACTATGCATCAATTAGCAAAAGACGAAACTAAAGAATTCCCAGAAGCAGCAAAGCTAATCCTTGAAGACTTCTACGTTGACGATTTTCTGTCCGGAGCCCAACAAAGAGGATGCCCAAAGCATCAAGCAAGAAGTTCAAAAACTTTTAAGTAAAGGAGTATTCAACATTAGAAAGTGGAAATGCAATGTGTCATTGAATGAAGATAAGTTCTTTCAAGAAATTGGAAATCATGCAGATTTTACCAAGATCGTACGAATTGGCTGGCTACCACAAAGTGACAACTTTCAATATTCAATTAAGCAAAACCGCAATACAAACGAACACCAAAAGACAAGTGCTATCTGAAATTGCTTCCATATTCGATACTCTAGGCCTTATGGCACCAGTTGTCAACAAAGCTAAACTTGTGATGGAATGGGGGTTTCCGAATAATTGGTGTAGGATTCAGAGAAAATAGTTACTGACAGAAACCCTCAATTTATTGAATCTGAAAACGTTTATCACATAAAGATACAAAATTCACATTACGAAATTATCAATCTCACCTGAAAACGTTGGCCAAGCTCAAGAGTGTTATTCTCACCGTTAATCAAATGAACTCGATAAAAGGCTCAATGAAATAGCTTCAATAATTAAGATTCGTCACTCGAGAAGATGTCGATTCGTAAATGATGAAATGAATCAAGTGAATAAAGAAAATAACACCACACATGGACAAACGATAAGATAATATCCAGATTCGGATTTAAATCAAAATGGAGCGCCTGGTTCTCAGACAACCCATCATACATGCACAGTACAGGGTGCTCTTGTACAAACTAATAATGCAAGAAATATGGAAGGCCGATAAGAAGTGGGATGAAGAAATTCCAACAGAAATCTAGACGCCATGGAACAAATTCGAACCACTGTCACCTCGAATCACTGAAAGATGGTGTAACATCAGAGAAGATCTCAGATCATTGGCCAATGTACGAGCTCCTCGCTGGGTAGGCACCCAAGAAAATGCTACCACAGAACTTCACGGATTATCTGATGCTTCTCAACTTGCCATGGCAGCAGTCCTCTATCTCGTCGTCCGCTCACCGTCCACAGGATCCAAAGACACATTGCTCTGCTCGAAAACAAAAGTAACGCCTTTGAAACGCCTCACAATCCCGCGACTTGAACTCTGAGCATCTCTCATCTTTGACAAGTTAACTAATTACGCTCATCGTGTTCTAGATACACAGATACACTCAACGACTTTGTGACGGATTCAACAGTCTCTCTCTCGTGGATCACATCTCACCCTTCACGCTGGAGGGACTTTGTTCGAAACGGGGTAGAGCTCATCCAAGACCTAACTCCAACTGCGCAATGGAGATAAGATTCCGGCAAGGAAAATCCAGCGGACTGTGCTTCTCGTGGCCTCTCGTCCTCTCAACTACTCAACAGCGCTCTATGGTGGACGGGACCACCATGGATTTCCAAGTCACCAGATTCCTGGCCCAATCGTCAGCCGGCATCGACAATTGACCTCGAATCCGAAGCAAGACCCACCAAGAACCTCCTCACGGCCGTAACTCAAGAATACTCGTGGGATCTTATATACAGGTATTCTTCTCCCAATAAACTGTTAAGAATCACTTCGCTTCGTTTAAGAGTCCTCGCCTGACTCAGACGCTCCTCAAGTCTGAACTTGTCATCTCCGCTCATTGGGCGGGTAATGGCAATGCACCCAGAGTTAGACGGCCTTGTTCGAGTAGTTACCCTCAAGACCTCCACCTCCACTCTAACTCTTTCTTCGTTTTGAATAATAATGTATACTAATTCCTTTTCCGTTTCATTTCCGATTTGATTAATTTTTAACTCCAATTCAGGATTCAGGTATCGTTGAAAACTATAAACATTAAGGACCGTTTTTATTCCTTTTGCAGTTCTGAAAAACAATGTCGCACCGTATAAAACATCCCGAATTGGAAAATAGCCGTGTTTTTTTTTTGTGCACGCCAGCACAGATTAGCCGAAGTTAAGAAGCCTTCATCGACGCAAAATTGACCGATTTTCGACAGCCCTGTGGGTATAAAACCTGATGTCCCCCCGCAGGTCAATTAATTCAGAGTTGGCATAGTTCGCTGACTTCGTCAAGAAATTCGCCTAATCCGCCGGCTGAGACTTTTTCACGTGAATTTCCAATTTCTTAACAATTTTTGCTTTATTTTAAGGAATAGTTTATAGGCTTGATTTAGAATCAATTATTTTCATTTCGTTTGGTTTTTCTCTTTCCTGGGAATTAGAAAAAGTGTTTTGTTCAAGTTGAAGTGCCACCGTCCAGAATTCAGAGGTAGGACTGCACTCCGTACTTTTTGCTGGGAATCTCGGTTCCAATCCCCCTAATCCTCACCCCATCCTGGGAGTACCAATTTCGTTCGGCGTGCAAACCCATTGGAAGGCGAAAACCAGAGTGGTAAACCCCTATTTTACCCTTTTCCCTTCATCCTTTTTGGGTTTCTTTCTGCTGTGACTACGATTTCTGTCGGAGTGCAATCCCATGGAAGCAGAAAGCAGAGAAGTGAACCATTTCCTTGCCCCATACTTGGTAATCCCCATACTTGCGATCCTGTAATTTTTAGACTGAGCCCATTCTTCGTTAACTGTATGTGTTGGTTCTGACTCCCGAATGAATCCGCACCACCCGTGATACGCTTGAGATCGGATACCCCTGTTTCTTTTCCGTTCCATTCAATCCGTGAACTTACCACTGTTGTATTAATAATTGCGTTATTTCACTCATCGTCTTACGCTTATCACTCAGCTGGATTTATAATAATGCCTGTTGTGTTCCTTATCAAGAGTCAACGAATAAATTTGGATTTTGACTTTCACTGGTTATCGCTAACACCCCAGATAACGCCAAACCTTGTCTTCGACTTGAAGCTACCAGGGTAGGTCTGCTATTTTCTCTTCAAAGAATTGCAGGCGCTCGAGATACCGGAGAGAAGGGCGTTACACTGTTTCAAGTTCAATTATGGATGTTCATCAAGTATCGGCTACATATATTCAATATCTGATCTGAATATTGTACAAATGTTTTAACGGTACAAATTTCCACAAAACAGTCACCAAATTCTTATCCAATTCATCTGTAAGAACATCAAAGGCGGCTTTCCAACTTCACGGACCTCAATAACTTTTACTTCAAATCCTTCTTAATCGTTTGAATGTCGATGCGTACTTGAAATTCTAGAATACGATCTTGCAATATTTGTTAGAAGATTACCCTGTAAATTTGGTATACAATCGTGTATGGTATCAGCACGACCGAGCACCACCCTATGTTGGACGGAATGTTGTCGCCCGGTTAAACCAAACTTTCATTATTAGATGGATTAGCCTCCGAAATCAGCTGACTTGATGCTTTGGACTATTATATATGTGAGCACTTAAAAAATGTGATGCAATGGAAATCAATAACCGAGAACAATTAATCGAACAGAATATTAATGGAGTCGAATCCACCCAAAATAGGCAAAACATGTAATCAGTATAGTATAGTATTATATGTGATGATACATAAAAATACAGAATTTAATTCGTACAATAAATATTTCAGAATTCGTCACAAAAATCACAAAATAGTTTCAAAAACACAAACAAAGGTATCATAATACACGCTCAACTGGCGTTTATGTCCATGGCGAGATACTCTTCGAGTGTATAAAAATAATGGCCAAGCAGAAACCTCTTCACCAATCTACAAAAAGATCTCTCTGGCAGCTCCCTGTCGATATCAGCCCCATCAAGGCTCGAATAGCCCTCTTTTTCACCCAGAAATCCTCTTTGGCATGCGCTGAGTGGGCCCAAAACATTATAGCGAAAGCGGTACAAACTTGAGGTGATGAAAAATAAGAACAAGCTCAAGGCTACAAAAATTTTCATCAAGGATGATTTATGCCCTGAGGATCGAGAGCGATTAAAACTGCTCTAGAAATGAAATCTTCAGAATGGAACAGCAGGATGGAAAACAGAAATGGCAGAATAGTGAGAGATTTCGCTGAAAAACATATTGGACCTGAAGAACCAACGTACCTAGCATTCGGAAACGGATTACCAGATATAATTGATATCGCAATTATGAAAAATATCACTAGAGAATTCTCGATAGAGACCTTGTGGGACGGAACCTCTAACCACAAGACCATCGAATTAACAATAGGAGAAGGGCCAAGAAGAAAACTAATTCAAACAAGAGAATACATCGATTGGACTAAATATGGCGATCTGGTACAATCGGAGGTAACAGAAATACAAACAATCAACTCATCGGAAGACCTAGAAAGTGAAGTTGATAAACTAGAAAAGAATATACTAGATGCCTACAAAAAGAGCTCAAAGAAAATAACGAAACCAGCACCAACACATCCACACGGTGATACACTCAGAGAAATCAAAGATTTCATCAGGAAAAATCGGAGACTAAGAAAAACATACAGGCTCAACAAAACAGATATAAATAAGAGGAACCTAAACCGACACAGCCAAGTTCTAAAAAATGCCCTGAAAGACATGAGAACAAATGGATGGAACAAAAGGGTTCAAGCACTAAATACTATCGATCATTCTGCATGGAAAATGCAAAAATGTCTGAGAAGAGAAAAGACTAACATACCACCTCTCCACGGAGAAAAAGGAATGGCCTATACGAATATCGATAAAGCAGAAGCACTGGCGGACTCGATCGAAAGAGAATCGAGAATAAATTACAGACCTGATGACGATAATGATGATCTGGAAGAACTAGTCGAGAACAACGAAGAAGAAATGGATGAACCATCAGTAGACGACAAAATAGAAAAACCAACCTCTCCATTCGAAATAAAGGAGATAATCAGAAGCTTGAAAAATAGAAAAGCTCCTGGAAGTGATAAAATAACGCATGCTATGTTGAAGAAATTACCTAGACAAGGTATAGTTGCTCTCACAAATATTGCGAACGGTATAATGAGGACTTAACAATATCCGAAAAAGTGGAAAACTGCAGAAGTCATAGTGTTCCACAAACCAGGCAAAGATAAAAAATTCCCCCAAAACTACAGGCCGATAAGTTTATTGTCCGGCCTAGGAAAAGTGGTAGAAAGAGTATTCGCCAAGAGGCTTACAGAAGAAACTGAAAGTCTGAATCTCATTCCAGCAGAGCAATTCGGATTCAGAAGAGGTCACTCAACAGAATAGCAATTACTGAGACTCACAGAATACATAACAGAAGGATTCCAAAATAAACAAGCAACAGGTCTTGTACTACTAGATGTCGCCAGAGCATTCGATAGAGTATGGCATGCCCGGAACCAATGAAAAGCAGGTTAGGTTTAGTGGTTCGGAACTCAAAAGAGTGAGTAACCCCACATGTTCCCTAGAAATGGGTTCCTCTGGGCGAGAGATAGAGCCCCGTGTTTTTCACGGTCGCAGATTCCCCCTGCTAAAAAAAAAGTTTAGTTCTTTTGTTAACGACGTTGATCTGATGTTGAATTATGTGTGTCTTATGGCTGATTGTGTTTTTTTGTATCGGTGACGTCAACGTCCACCTGCTGAATTCATCAAACCCTCTGTCTGAAAGTTTTTTCTCCTATGGATTTGATCAAATCATCCAGGAGCCCACAAGAGTTACTCTAACATCGAGTACGTTATTGGATCCGATTTTTGTGAAATGTCCGGCCAACTTCATGGGAGTGAGTGGAGTTAAGAACATGTGTCATATTAGCGATCATCGCTTAGCGTTCTGTGAGTGCTACGTACCTAGTGCGAAGAGGATGCAAAAGTTTATAACTTATAGGGACTTTGATGATTTTGATTGTGAGGCTTTCCTTTCAGACTTGAGATCGGAAAGGTGGCACTCATTCACCCGCGAACCTAATATCAATAAAAAAGTGCAAATCTTCTATGACATCTTATTGAGCGTTTATGACCGTCATGCTCCTGTCAGACGAAGGAGAATCTCTAAGCCTAGAGCGCCCTGGTTGACTGAACGGCTCAGGGGGTTGATGAGGTGGCGGGACCGAGCTTTTGCTGCATTCAGGCGGTCTGGTTCAGCGGAGGATTGGAATGAGTATAAGAGAATGAGAAATGATACTCTGGCTGAGATCAGTTCAGCTCGAGATGTCGAAGCGAGTAGACGTGTTGAATGATATCAGTGCGATACGTCATTTTTCAAAGAGAAAGTGGAAGAGAGTCTTTTCCGTAGGAATTTTTGATTCCGTCTGTGAAGTTTGTGTAGGTTCTCTACGTGTATGTGTTTTCTGAATTTTAATTCGTTAAAATTTTCGAAGTCAGTGTTCTTCTGCCAGTGTCCAGATCTGTCTAGATCGTTGGTACTGCAGAAAACATCAGGTGAGCTTATTTTTCGTATCTGTTTCCTGATTTTTCCCATAGCGTAGAAAATTTTTGATGAGTTCTTTTGTTTTTATGCATGAGATATATTTTTCTTTTTTGTCTTGAAAAATTTCATTTCAAATTGCTTTGAGTAGTATAGTAATTGTAAATTAGATTTTAAAATGTCTGACCATTCGGACTGCGATTCCGTAATGGAAAAAGACGCGTTAGAAATCGCTAATGTCGTGTCCAAACACGATATTTTGAGAAAGGAGAACGCAAGTTTAAGAGCGAGGGCGAATAGCTAGATAGATGCGTATCTAGCTTAGTGGCTGAGATTAAAACTCTCAGGGAGAGGTTCGAGTTGCAGAAGGGAAATAAAGAAAGTCCTTACTCTAAAGCACTCAAACAGATCATTGTTTTCAAAAATGTCCAAGAAGTGACCTTACCGGTTCAAAAAGAGAAGACGGAAGTAGTCAAAACCCCTCAAAACAAAATTTCCCCACCCGCCAAAAGAGTGAGTTCCTCGTCCAATGAAGACTCGAACAAAAAAAAAGAGTCTTGGAAACCACAGCCCCACAGAAAACCAGTCCAGTGGAGAAGAGACAAGAAAAAAATCCTCTCAGTCACCCTGAGAGGTACGTCAGAATGGACGTCAATTTCAAACGCGTTAATGCGAAACGGCATTAACTATAGCAGAGCGACAACTGTGAAGGACGGAAATAGGATCGTCCCACAAACCCCACAAGATCACCGAAGGATGACTGAATTCCTCCAAAAAATCAATAGAGAGTTTTACACTCTCCAACATGAGGAGAAGAAGAAAATTTACGTGGTAGTGAGATACCTACCGATAGATGCAGATATTCCTACGATCCTTGAGGACCTTAAGGATTAAGGAATCGCTGATGCCGAGATCATAAGGATGACCTCGAACATTACTAAGAAGCCAATGCCGTTACTACTGGTGAAAACCCAGAATAAGGGCATCTTCGAAATCAAGAGGCTGTACAACATGAATTGTGTTGTCGAACCAAAAGGAAGGACAGCAGGGCCTGGACAGGGCTATCGTTGTCAACGGTATGGACATGCCCAGAGCAAATGCACATTCCCATGGAGGTGCATGAAATGCTCCGGTAATCACAGGTCCAAGGAGTGTACCAGAGAGAATGACGAACGTAATGCTTCTTGCGTCCTTTGTCAGTCAAAGAGACGAAGAAACCAGAGAAAAAGACGGAAAAGGCAACAACCGTTAAAAAAGCCGAAACCAGGAAAAGAATTTCTAGAATCACTGAGGAACTGGATAAGTTCACGAAAAACCTCCTCAGCACGATGATGCATAATCTGGAGAAAGAGATTGAGAAGAAGATGCAGCAAATTATTAAGAATATTTAATGGCTGATACAACGATGAAGAACAATCTCATAATCGTCCGAAGACCCGAATTCGAAGAACTGATTGAAGAGAAGGGACCGGATGTCATAGTTCTCCAAGAAACAAGACTTAACCCCAACGTTCGGATAGCATTTCCCAATTACGATATCTATAGAAATTATAGACCTAACAGCACAGGTGGCGTTGCTATACTGGCTAGAAGGAATATGGATCACCATTTCGACCAAATATTCAATGGTCAAGAAGTAGAAGCAATATCGATTATTTTGAATACCAATCGAGGACAAGTGAAGATTATTTCTACTTATAAATCACCGGATAAGGACATGCTGGAAGAGGATCTAAAAATGCTACTAGAAGGAAGACCCGAAAATCATAATTGGTGATCTTAACTGCAAATCGCAGGACTGGAACAGTAGGGTGGAAAATACCAACGGGAGAAGACTGAAGATTTATGCTGAAAAACTTAATGCAGTTGTGATAGGACCTGATATACTGACCTACATACCAAGAACAAATGGACTACCCGATGTACTAGACATTGTCGTAATGAAAGACATCACTGAAGAAATCAGCATTGATACAATAGAAGACGGAACTTCAGACCACAATCCCATAGAATTCATAGTTGGACATGGCCCAAGAAACGAAGAACAGGCACAAACCAAGGATCGCACAGACTGGGAGAAATATAAGAAT
Source organism: Coccinella septempunctata (assembly GCF_907165205.1). Taxonomy (NCBI): domain Eukaryota; kingdom Metazoa; phylum Arthropoda; class Insecta; order Coleoptera; family Coccinellidae; genus Coccinella; species Coccinella septempunctata. The sequence continues at coordinate 4,843,918 of NC_058194.1, read as the reverse complement.
TCACTTCAGGAGAAAATCACGGAAATTCCCCAAATAAACACCCGGGATGAATTAGATGAAGCAGTTGGAAAAGTGGAAAATCAAATTAAAGAAGCCTATGAAGAAAGCACCAAGAGAATAAGGAAACCAATTCCGAAACATTCACATGTAGATACGCCAAGGTATATAAAGAAACTTATAAAAAAAAAACAGAAGACTCAGAAAAATCTACAGAACAACAAAAAGAGAAGAAGTCAAGAAGAAACTGAATAAGCATAGTCAGATATTGAAAAATGCTTTAACAGATCTGCGTAATAGCAGATGGCACCAGAGATTAAGGGAACTGAATACAATAGATCACTCGGCTTGAAAAATGCAAAAACGCTTACGACGAGAACGGACAGTTATACCTCCACTGCATGGAGCGAATGGAATGGTATATACGAGACTTGAAAAAGCCGAACACTCGCCGATTCAACTGAGAGAGAAGCCAGAATTAACTACAGAAATGATGATGACACTGAAGATCTAGAAGAAGAAGTGGAGGCAAACGGAGAACTGATGATGGAACCACCGGAAACCGAAATCATTCCAAAACCGGCTTCACCAACAGAGATCAAAGAGATCATAATGAAATTTTAAAACAGCAAAGCGCCGGGAGAAGATGGGATAACGAATTATATGTTGAAGAAATTGCCTAGAAAAGGAATAGCAGCCTTGATGAATATAAGAAACGGAGTGATCAGGACCGAAAACTACCCAAAGAGATGGAAAACTGCACAAATGATAGTTTTCAACAAGCCTGGAAAGAAACGGAAATTTCCTCAAAATTATAGACCAATCAGCCTACTCTATCAGCACTAGGAAAAATCGTCGAGAGGGTTATCGCTAAAAGGCTGAATGAAGATACAGAAATGTTGAAGATAATTCCACCCGAACAATTTGGATTTCGACGAGAACATTCGACTGAACTCCGATTGCTACGGCTCATAGAATACGTCACCGAAAGAATGCAGACCAAACAGGCCACAGGATTAGTTCTGATGGATATCGGAAGAGCTTTTGATAGAGTATGGCACGAAGGCCTAATCTACAAGATGAAAAAAGCAGGATATTCGACGAAGCTATGCAAGATTATAAGGAACTATCTGAGGAATAGAAACTTTGTGACGTACCAGATTTTGCTCCGCCACAAAAATAGATTTTTCCACCGATATTTGCATAATAATGCCTGATAATCGAAATATTTTTGAAGGAAACCGTAATACTGTCATAGGGGGTGCACCGATAACAGTATTTGTATGTTAGATTGAAAGGAGCCCTTACCGATAAATGTTAGTTCATCGCTTTCCACCGGTCAGTCCATGTTAGTAGGAAAGACCGTATCTCTTATGTTTTCAGAAATAATTTATTCTAATAATTCTCTCCATTCTACCAATTTTTTGTTTGCTCTGAAAAAGTTCCCATCTCAACTTCTTCTACTTTCCTTCTCATCCGTTGCTTCTGTCTTTTTCTGGGCCAATTGAATAACCGTGTCATTTAACTTTATCCAATGGATAAATGAGTTTTCCATAGAGGGGAGAGTTTTTCCGAGTAAAGAGGGGATACTTCTTCGAGGCCCTGGAAGGTGAAGAGATTAAAAGGCAATCTTTGATGAGAGGTGAGCGAGTGAAGTGAAGTTATTAAAAAGACCGGACTTACGAGGCAAAATCTGAGGCAAGTGATCCTTGATAATTATTACTGCTTCATTGCACCTTTGTGGAATAATATTCTCTCTAGACTTTTGCTTGGCTGAAAATACGAATTAACCGTGATCTAACCATTCCCTGCTGTATATAGTGCTTTCCGTTACCGTAGGGTGGCATTTGGGTTCCAGGAGGACGTTGGGCCCCCCCCTGACTTTTCCGATACTTGAATATTTTACCGTTTCGTCCCGATTTCCAACCGTTTGAATTATAAGTTTTAGGTTAGATTCGCCGAGCATAGAGTTGGGATTCCAGAACCGTCAATACCCTCACCGCCGGACTCTGTGGCCGCTGTTTGACAGTCAGCCATCTTGAAGTCACAGAGAGAGAGAGACCGAGAGACACCGACAGAGATCATAGACAAACTGCAGAGACAGAGAAAGAGGGCGTACCCCGGTGAACTGGTGCTTTCAAATTTTGACTTGACCGAATTCCGTTTATTTTTTTTGAAAACCGTTCATATTTTTTATTCAATTGTGACTTGACTCAGTTCAATTATTTTTCCGAAACCGTGCATATTTCTTTACACTTCGTTCAATTGAGACTGGACTTACTTCTGTATATTTTTCTGAAACCTTACATATTTCTTCACACTTAGTTCAATTGAGACTTGACTTACTTCCGTATATTTTTCCAAAACCGTTTATATTTCTTCACAATTCGTTCAACTGAGACTTGACTTAGTTCAGATATTTTTCCGAAACCGTACATATTTCTTCACACTTCGTTTAATTGAGACTAGACTCACTTCCGTATATTTTTCCGAAACCGTACATATTTCTTCACACTTCGTTCAACTGAGACTTGACTTAGTTCAGATATTTTTCCGAAACCGTACTTATTTCTTTACACTTCGTTCAATTGAGACTTGACTTACTTCTGTATATTTTTCCGAAACCGTACATATTTCTTCACACTTCGTTCATTTGAGACTTGACTTATTTCCGTAAATTTTTCCGAAACCGTTCATTTTCCTGAAGTGTAATTTTGCCAGCCGTCCTGCGCCGACCAGACCCAGCCGTTGACGTCCACGATTTGTTGTACATGTCTATTTTTTTTGTGTACAGTTTATTTTAATAGAAATAAATAGTTGAACATTTATTTTCCTGACAATTATTTTGCCAGTGAGAGTCTATTTATTGAATCAGTTTAATCTAAGGACACTGAGAAGACGCTACCGCCTTAGTCTTCATCGATACCCTTCTCCACTGATACTCAAGTCTACCCCTGCTCTCTAATTCTTTGGAGATTCTGAGAGAGACGTGGGGTTTGACTTATTGCCCCACTGGCGCCCGAGCAACCGTAAGGAACGGCCAGAGTATGAAAAGTCTGTCACAACTTTTATGTGAAGATAGATGGAGCAACCTCTCAAACCAGACAATTGGAAGCGGGAGTGCCTCAAGGATCGGTACTTGGACCTCTGCTTTACGTAATATACGTTCATGATATCCCGAAGAATGCTAGAAATATGCTCACCTTGTACGCAGATTACACAGGAGTTGCGTTCAGACATCGACGCCCAGAGATCATACACCAGAGACTGCAGAAAGCCATAGATGAATTACTCAAATGGTGCATCAAATGGAAAATCCAAATCAATGAAAGAAAGACTCAAGCAATATTACTGCAAAAGAGAAGATTGAGGATGGAAGAAAACCTTGAAGTTGATGGAGAAGAGGTTGAATGGAAAAATGAAGCAACATACCTAGGAATGAAGCTTGACAGAGGACTTACATGGAAAAACCACATCAAATGTGCAGTTGATAAAACAAAAGCCGCAATGAGTAGACTTTGTCCTCTTATAGGCAGAAGAAGTCATATGAATAAGAACATCAAGTTGAGGATGATTAAAACTATCGCGCGACCACAACTCACATATGGATCGGCAGCATGGGGCTTCGCAGCCAAGACCCACATCGAGAGAATACAGGCCACTGAGAATAAACTCCTTAAGATTGGCGATGGATGTACCCTGGTTTGTTAGGAATAAACAAATCTACAAGGACTTGGAATGGAAACCAGTTACAGAATTTATGGAGAGAAAGGCGGAAAGGATATTCGACAAAGCCAAACAACATTCAAATGAGGAACTACGAAGATTAGTCGACTACGATCCAACGGAAGAAGCTAGAAGGACAAGAACCTACCACCGAAGACCGAGAGATCAGTTAAGGATTTAAATGTAACCAAAGAAGAGCTTAACCTATAAAAGCTATAGGCAGCACACAAATATCAACACGACAATGATCGTGTGAGTATCCAGAAACCATAAGAGTCAACTGGTTAATAGGCAAAATGCCCGGAACCTATGAAGAAGCAGTTGAGGGTTTTTAGTGGGTCTCGAGCTCAAGAGAGTGAGAATCCCTACACTGTTGTTCGTCTGTCTTGCAGATTTTTCCCCTGCTACACCAAAAAAAAAAAACTGGCTGAGATTAGACGCAGCAAGAAGTCATATCTCTTGGCTGCTAGTTCTGATGGTAATGAAGCTGCCTGGAAGGCTTTGAAGTCTCTGAATGTTGCCAAGGTTAATGCAAGGGCTATTCCAGATTGCTTAAAGGCTGCGGAATCTATTAGTGATTTTTTTTCAGCATTTAATTGTGTTGGAGGTGATGATACGTGTACTGAGAACATTTCGTATTATAACAACAATAGTTATAGAACTGAGCCATCATTCCATTTCAAAATTGCTTCGTTGGAACAGATAAGGACTATCATGACTGGAATTCTAACTAAAGCCTTGGGCGACGATGATTTAACGCTGGATATGCTCGTTCATGCGTTTCCAGTAATAGAATCGTATGTTCATTATCTGGTCAATAGCTGCATAGTGGCCGGAGTGTTTTCTGTGCAGTGGAAGTGCGCTATTGGTATACCGCTTCCGAAAACAGTGGAGTCTACTTCTTGTTCGGATTTGAGGATCATCAGTATTTTGCCACTTTTGTCTAAGGTGTTGGAGAAGGTTTTGTCGGATCAGATTTCGGAGTACGTCAATGACTTCAATTTGCTTCCATCGTACCAGTCTGGCTTTCGCAGGAATCACAGTACTGCTACAACTCTGGCATCGGTCACAAATAAAATATTCCATGATCTTGATCGGGGTTATTCTGTACTTCATATTTTGCTTGATTTTTCGAAGGCATTCGACACGATTAATCATTCCCTTCTGTATGCCAAGGTAAAATATTTTGGTTTCTCTGCCTGAGCTGTTTCTATGATAAGATCGTTCCTAACATTCCGAAGTTCAAAGGTGCTGGTGGACGGCAGGTATGCGACACCGAAATCAATCCGGGCAGGCGTTCCGCAGGGTTCCATATTGGGGCCATTGTTGTTCATTATTTATGTGGCTGATATTTTCTCTTGCTCAGACCACTGCATTGCTGAGGCATTTGCTGACGATGTTCAGTTGATGTTCCGGTTTAGGGGGAGTGAATTGAATTTGGCTTCGGCTAGAGTCAACCAGGACCTTCAAACGATTCTACAAATGTGTAAATCTCATAATCTTTCCATTAACTCGGCGAAGACCAAATGTATTGTTTGTTGTAAAAGTAAGGATAGGGAGAAAATTAGAGCCAGTTTGGATCTCAGTCTCAAAGGGGATAAGTTGGATATAAGTAATGGCGCCAGGAATCTGGGAGTCCTATTTGATGAAGACTTGAGATTTCGGAAGCATGTTTCCACTTTAGTGAGGTCGGTGTTCTGTAAGCTTAGAATTCTCTATTCTGCACGTAAATATTTGACTTTTCAGATGAGAAAAAATTTATCAGAGCTATTAGTTTTGTCAACTTTCAACTATTGCGGCATAATTTATGGCCCCTGTTTGGATGTTTTTCATAAAAGAGGAATTCAGCTTGTGCAGAATTGTTGTTGCAGATTTGTTTTTGGTCTTCGTAAATTTGATTATGTGTCTGGAAAGATCAGGGGTTTGGGTTGGCTGAGGATGGAGAGCAGGGTGAAGCTGCACATGGGATGTTTTGTGTTCAAACTTATGAGGAGTCCCATAGAAAATAGGATAATGGATCATTTGGTTCCTAGATCTGGTGTTCACTTCGTCAACAGTAGATACAGGTTGACAGTTCCCGCTCATCGAACAGCTGGGTTTCGTAGGTGTTTTTCCTTTAATGCTGCAAAAGTAATGAATACATTTGATACCGATGTTAGAAATTTCTCATCGTTTTTTGCATTTAGGTCTCAGCTTAAAGCTTTTCTATTCACCAGAGAATAGATATGTATTTTTTTTCAGATTTTTTTCTCAGGTCAGTATAGTTATATTTTCCTTTATGTTTAACTAATGAAGAATGCTATTTTTTTTTTGCATGGTGTTAAAAATTGAGCGAAGCCCCCCTCCGACCTCTCTCTAGTCGACGCTCCTGACCAGCTCCGGTGGCCACGTATGGTACCCCGATTCGGAGAATCTCTTGTTTTTAGTTGAATAATGTCTCTCTGAGTTTATAGATGTGGTTAATATTAGTTGCTTTTACTGAATTAGCTTCATGCAGGTGACATATTCATTTTATGATTGTGAACGATACTCAATAAATGTTTTTATACCATCTCCAACTCAATTATCTTTTCATACAGTCCACTACTCTTCAATTACAAAATCATAACACCCTCGATTTTGAACATTTGGTCCTTCGAGCCGGATCATTGAGTTGGAATTTTATCATCGTTCACTGATCATATTTCTCTTCTCTGCCGTCTCATGATATTGTGCACCTCGACCACGAATACTTTGAGTAAGATAAATTCTTTCTTAATAAGCCTGCTCGTGCCTTCATCTCCACAAGCATTAGTCATCTCAAGGAGTCTCTCGAGCCACCTCAAACGCCATCTCAACCGGTTGCTTCATACTCGTCTGCTCAGACATCTCATTACCAGTCTTCTCTGGCGACTACTCAAGTAATTCAACTCCTCAATTTCTAATGCTGAACGCCTCCATTACCTCAGATCTTCTCTTCAGTCGACTCCCCTGAAGTAGATCTGTCGCTTGGCTCTCACTGGCACACCTCACTCACAGCTTGGGGAAGTCTCACTTCTCAATACGAGAACAAACATATTCTCTTGGCCGCTCTTTGCGATAAGATCTTCTCGACTCCTCAATTTTCGTCTCAAACAAGTCCTCGTTTCTATTATGAGACCCAGCTCTAGACCAAAACCTTCATACTCTCACTATGCCGCCTCTAGTATCGCCTCGTCTAAAATATCCTCTAAGATCTGCACAAAAATCGCCTTCTCATTTAACGGCCAAAACGGCCACACGGGCCTGAAGTGCTCAGGCAGTCATCAAAACCCCTCGAAGACGGCTCATCTCATTATCGACCGCTCATCACACCAGTCATCTCGTACAAAGCAAGACTCCTCATCGATTCTGGATCGGAACTCTCGTTCATCTCGGAAGACTTCTCAAGACAGCTCAGCCTTCCTCGAAGCCAGTCCAAAATCACCATCGTTGGAATTGGTGGAGCCGCCTCAAAATCAAGAGGATCAGTACTGATCACACTGATATCTCTTCACAATCACAAAACCGTGAATATGAATGCTCATATCTTGTCATCTCCATTTACTAATCTACCATCTTTCAATTGTTGCACACGACCACGTTTGCCTCACCTCGACAATTTGAAGCTCGCCGATCCAGAGTTCTACACCTCAAGGGTGCTGATGTCTATGGTTCCATCATTCTTCCTCAACTCCAACAAGGGCCAGATGGGTCTTCTCCAACAGCTCAGCTCTCGATCTTTGGATGGTTGGTCCTAGGTCCAATCTGCCCTCATCAAGAAGTCTGCTCAAGTGTGTCTCCTCAATACCATGCCACTCAAGAATCTGAGCTTCAATGCCTTCTCAGTTCTGGGAACAAGAAGAAGTCAAGTCCACCTCGTAAGTCACCTCACTGCTGACGAGCAGGAATGTGAAGACCACTTCAAGACCACTCACTCTCGACTTCCTTCTGGACGATACATGGTAAGACTCCCATTAAAATCATCTTCTGATCTTTTGGGATCTTCCAGACAGCGTGCCTTCCGATGCCTCCAAGGACAATTTCGCAAGTTCGAGGGAAACCAAGAATATTGCCAGCTATACACGGACTTCCCCATTGAATACGAACAACTCAAGCACATGAAGAAGGCTCCCTCAGACATCTCGCATCCCAGATACTATTTGCCGCATCATGGAATTCTCAAACCTGACAGCTCCTCCACCAAATTGCGAGTAGTGTTCAATGGTTCCAGTCCCACCTCAACAGGCCTCTCACTGAACGACATCATGCACACAGGAGCGAAACTTCAGTTAGATGTTATTGATGTATTGTTCTGGGTACGTCGCTTTAAATTTGTGTTTTTCACAGACATCACGAAGATGTATAGACAGATCATGATACATCCAGCCGATTGGGATATTCAATGCATTCTCTGGCGAAACTCAGAAGATGAGATAGCGACGTACCACCTCACCACCGTCACCTATGGAACCAAGGCTGCTCCCTTCTTGGCCATTCGAGTCCTCCTCCAGCTCATCAAAGATGAAGGTCACAAGTATCCACTCGCCATTCCACCACTCACCAAAGGTCGCTATGTTGATGATATCTATGGTGGTGCAGACACGAAGGAAGAACTCTCAGAAATCGCTATCGACTTGAAAAATCTCTGAATGGCGGGCGGCCTCCCCTTAGCAAAGTGGCAATCGAACTCTCCTGGTACGCTCAAGATGGTAACCGAGGAAGAAATGATACCATCGCCGATCTCATTTGACGACTGTCCTACTTCAACGAAACTTCTAGGCCTACTCTGGTATCCTCAAGAGGATTATTTCTCATTCAAGATCAACTCAAGCTCTTCTGGGTCTGTGGTAACTAAACGTACTATGTTATCTCATATCGCTCAACTCTTTGATCCACTTGGTTTAGTATCCCCTGTCACGATCAGGGCCAAAATGTTGTTGCAGGAACTTTGGCTCCAGAAACTGTCATGGGACCAACCACTGTCACCTCAACTCACAGAAAGATGGTGTAACATCAGAGAAGATCTCAAATCATTGATCAATGTACGAGCACCTCGCTGGGTAGGCACCCAAGAAAATGCTACCATAGAACTTCACGGCTTCTCTGATGCTTCTCAACTTGCCATGGCAGCAGTCCTCTATCTCGTAGTCCGCTCACCGTCCACAGGATCCAAAGTCACATTGCTCTGCTCGAAAACAAAAGTAACGCCTTTGAAACGCCTCACAATCCCGCGACTTGAACTCTCAGCATCTCTCATCTTGGCCAAGTTAACTAAGTATGCTCATCGTGTTATAGATACACAGATACACTCAACGACTTTGTGGACGGACCCAACAGTCTCTCTCATGTGGATCACATCTCACCCAGCTCGCTGGAAGGACTTTGTTCGAAACAGGGTAGAGCTCATCCAAGAACTAACTCCGGGTGCACAATGGAGATACGTTTCCGGCAAAGAAAATCCAGCGGACTCTGCTTCTCTTGGCTTCTCGTCATCTCAACTACTGAACAGCACTCTATGGTTGACGGGACCACCATAGATTTCCAAGTCACCAGATTCCTGGCCCAATCGTCAGCCGGCAACGACAATTGACCCCGAATCTGAAGCGAGACCCACTAAGAACCTCCTCACGGCCGTAACTCAAGACTACTCGTGGGATCTTATATACAGGTATTCTTCTCTCAATAAACTGTTGAGAATCAACTCTCTCTGTTTAAGAGTCCTCGCCCGACTCAGACACTCCTCAAGTCTGAACTTCTCAACTCCGCTCACCTCAACTGACTTGGAAAAATCAAGGATCTATTGGATCAAGGCTACTCAACAAGTGTATTTTCCTCAAGAACTCAAGGCTCTTCACAATGCTCTGTCATCCTCACATGTGTTCAGTAGACTCGCTGCGTTCATCGACCATGAAGGTGTCATTCGTGTAGGCGGACGAATCACCAACGCTCTCTTAGACCCAGATAGCAAGCATCCTGCAATTATTCCTCGAGCTTCTCAATTGACTTCTCTGATTATAGATTCTGCTCACAAACGAACACTCCACGGAGGTACACAACTCACACTGTCCACCATCCGACAACAATATTGGATCATTGGAGGAAGAGCCCCAGTGAAATCCCACATCCTGAAGTGTGTTATATGTGCAAGGCAACGAGGCATAAGAGCTCAACAACTCATAGGACAATTACCAGAACAACGCGTCAGACCATCTCGTCCCTTTCTCATCATTGACGAGCAATTACCTCCTTCTAAGTGGCCATTAGGGCGAGTAATGACCATGCACCCAGGGTCCCCTGAAAACCTTCACGTCCACTCTAACCCGACCAATCTCGAATGTGATTGAACGATACTCAATAAATGTTTTTATACCATCTCCAACTCAATTATCTTTTCATACAGTCCACTACTCTTTAATTACAAAATCATAACATCCTCGATTTTGAACACATGGAGATTGTTATTCTCTTTCTTTGAGGCTGTTGGTTATCTATTCGCTATGTGTGCACTCTTTATTTCATTTTTATATTGTAATTTACCATAAGGGAGTCGGCGGAGTTAAGTGTAAGAGTAGTCTTTGAGACTAAACTTCGCTCCGGCGATTCTTCTCGATTTATGCAAGTTGTATAGTTCTTTTTTTCTTGTAAAGTAGTGCCAATAAAGTCGATTTTTTATTATTCATTATTATTATATATTATGCTATGGAATAAGGAAAAATACGCCATCCTAGCTGACAGGTGAGTGGATGTTCTTTTCATTTGCCTGATTGCGAATATTGCTCCATTGAGTTTCCTCTTCATGGAATCGATATGCTCCCGCCAACCCAACTTCGAGTTCAGCAAAACCCCAAGGAACCTTAAGGTGTCTGTGTCGCCAGACTTTGAGAAATTGATAGTTTGAGTTTTTTCACTATTTAAGATGAAACGATTAGCCACATACCAGTTATTCATTCTTCGAATTTTCTTGGTCACCTCTTCGTCAAGAACTGCCCGTGTACCGCATCGCATCAAGAACGAGCCATCGTCTGCATACAACAGTACCCCCCCTGCGAAAGCCATGTTGTCGGCTGGTGAACAAATGCCCTCTCTCGAAATATGTGGAAATTCGATCGCCTAGACATTTTTCGAAAATTTTTGACAACACCGGAATTATAGCAATAGGGCGATAGTATTTGCATTCATTTGGACTACTGCCTTTCAAAATTGGAACAACCTTGTCCACCTTCATCTCTTCTGGAAATATGCCCTCTGCAATACATTTGTTCAGAATCATCTCTAAGGGCACACTTATTTCTTCATCAATTTTCTTGATCAGACTAACTGATGAACCATATACATCTATGAGTCTGTGACAGTCTTACTTTTGAAAGATCTTATAGTATTTACGATTTCCTGTGATGTTATAGGTTCCAAAAATATAGAGTCATTTTCAGCCTAGGGTATGGTACCCGACAGATTCTGGAAGGCATATGTGAAATAGCTGGCGAAATGTTCAGCATTCAGTGTACGTTCTTTATTCTGTTCTTTTTTGTTTTTTAGTTTGCTATTTATGATCTTCCAGATGACTTTAGTTTCATTTTCAGCTTTTGCCACCATCCTCTCTTTCTGACTCCTTTCAAAGATCTCAAGCTCCCTATAATATTTTTTTTGTCCTTCTATATACCTCATATGTATCAGCTTTCTTCGTTATCACAGCTCGAAGAGCGAGAGCATCCAATTTATTTTTCAGACCTTTCAGCTCTGGCGGTGCAGATCCTCTCGAGCTAAGCCTCTTAATGAGTCTCCGCTGGAGAGGACATGATGATTCGACCATGCCAATCAATGTAGTATGAACTGAGGTGTACGCTTCCCGGGCACTTCTTCCCGCTATCAGGTTATTCCAGTCGAATCTTCTTATATCCTTCTTCAATCCCGCTATACATTTTCTTGAAGTATTACGTCTAAGTACATACTCCTGTTGATCTTGAATAGCAGACTCTCTCACGTAGGTGAATATTTGGGACCTATGGTCAGAGAAGTGTAACTCTTCTGTTTCAGTTCCCGTCTCCGACTCATCTAAGTTCTCTAGCATCATGTTATCTATACATGAGGATGTTGTTTGCGTAACTTTAGAGGTCTCAAAGTTTATAACTCGCATACCGAACTTCTCCAGCAGTCCAAGTAGTCTGTTTTTCTCGATACTGTCCTTTATGAAATTTACATTAAAATCTCCCGTAATAATGATCCCATCATCCTCCACCTGGCTGACTTCCTGAAGAGCATCGGACAGTTTATCGACGAAAAGATTGAAATCACCACTCGACACCCTGTATATTGCTAATACCACAATTTTTATTTCAAGATACCGAACCGCCACCATCTCAGTTTCCATCTTCACGGACATGTGCCTTATGGACGCAACCTCCTCACAAATCATATCTTCCTTATTGAGAATCATAACTCCACCACGCCTACGTGAACCCCTGCAGAAAGCCGAACCGACAGCAAAGCCCTCCACTCTCAGATATTTTGCAGACTCAGCTATCAACCAATGCTCAGTGATACACTATCTGACACTGTATTCAATGAATTTATTTTGTTCTCCAGGCCCTGAATGTTTTGATTGATTAAAATAAAGTTTTTCCTGTTGAAAGTGAATTTACTTCTTAACAACTCACCGTCTGAATCCCCGGGGTTATTTCCATGGTCTTGGATGGACAATGCTGAATTATTACATTAGATGGCCATTTGTCTTCAGCGTATATATCCTCCAGCAGAGTCGTATCAGCCCCTATCTTAACACATTGACGGACAGTACCTATTTGGCAGTTGCTTGTGATGTGACGCGCATGTATACTGATTTAATATGGTTCAAAATTGGAGTGATATACATCAAAATATAAGTAGTGATTTAGAGGATGTGAATATGGAAAAATAACAACAGACGGCTTTAGACGTCATTGTCATAACATGAACATTTTTCTTCATTTTTTTATGACATGGACGTCCAAAGGCGTTCTCATTTTTTCAACAGAAAAAGTAAAATTTTTCTTCATTAGATTTGGTAAGAAAGTTATAATGAAAGTTTAACACGGAAACTACGTAATTTTCGAGCGTAACACTCTCACATTTGAACAAATACTGAACACGCTGAATGGCTGTGTCACGGCTGAATACTCGGTATGGCGAAGCGAATGATTCGACCAAGATCGTCATCTTTTGGGTTCTCAAAATTAAAAATGTGTGAACGATGTGACGCTTTTTCATAATATCACGCTTTTCCAACGTCCAGGAACGTCATGTCGATGTTAGACGAGTTTATAGGAAGACGTCTAAAAACTGTGCCGTCACATCATGCACACTGACCTGAACATCTATAGACGTCGTTGTCCGTCAATGTGTTAAACGAAGCACTTCTTGCATTGTTGGATCGTGAGCTGGGTTGCCTGACTCCGGTTTGTCAGGCGCCGACGAAAGAGAAATTTTGTCGTCTGTCAGTCACGACAACGAATGCTAATTCGTATCATCGCCGGACGCGCCGAAATCTTTCTCCCAAACACATAAAGTAATCTTCTTATATATCGCCGAAATCATCGCATTTTTCATCTCTGCATATTGAGTGAATCAAAGTGATATTGAGCAATTTTAAGTGAAGTGATGTGTCCTTAATCAGCCTCTATCGTGCCACGAAGCTAAGTGCAAAAGGAGGGTTGGTTCCGTGTTTCTCTCCCCTTAGGAACCCCCTTTCTGATACCAGACCAGTGGAGATTCATCTGAGTTTCGACTCAACCCAGTTGGGGTAGGTAAGGTAATTTCAAATTCATCATTTTGTTTCCATTCGGATAAATTAATTGAATTCACTACACGGCAATCCTTATCGCGCTGTCATCTGTTTTTATCTTCAGCGATAAGCGTGTGCATCAGATATTTATTCCGGAATTCTCTCGAGGTAAATTCGCATCTTGGAATAATTACAATTTCACAGTATTATTATTATTGTAATTTCGAGTGTTGCATTCGACGTCATCTGTTTATTATCTTCACTGATAATGAATCAATCGTCTGTTCATTGCTTCTTCGGAATCCCCGTGAATAGTTCTATTCTTTTCACCTTTTATATACCGGGGTCGTTCAGCAAGGTCGGAATGCCGTCGATAGACAAATTTAAGGCCTCTAACGCCGAGTCGATGGTCAAGCGCGAGAATGCATTCGCCGCAGCTTCCACCCTGCTCAATTTAGCTAAGGGTTTGACCACTGACGTCCAGGTAGCTAACATGTGCCTGACTGAATTGACCAGGGTGGAAAAATTATTCAGGGAAGCTGATGACTTGATAGTCAGACTCAACTCTTAGTTGGAGGAGTCTGAGCGTGACGGATCACCTTCCAAATTTGCCGCATTCTTCGAAATTTGCCTGCATATTCGTGCCACCCACAGTCGCATAACTGCCTCTTCGCCTGTTGCCGCGCCTTCCTCATCGTCGGTTGAGCTTCCGATTCCTCGGGTTGAGTTGCCCTGCTTTTCCGGTAAAATCGAGGTATGGCCCGGATTTATTGCTCTCTTCGACGCTCTAGTGCACCAAAATACCTCTCTGGCGCCCGTTCAGAAATTCCATCTGCTGTCGTCGGCTGCCGGTGCGGCCGCATCCGTGATCTCCGGATTCGAGATGAATTCGGCCAACTATCCTCTGGCTTATCAGGCCCTTCACTCCCGCTACCAGAATCCCCGGCGTCTGGCAGATTTTAACGTGAACCAGAATTTAGAGTCTCGGCCGGCATCTCTGTCTTCTTTGCCACAATTAAAGCGGTTCATGACAACCCATCAGAACGCCATAATTGCCATCAAGGCGCTGCCAATATCAGATCTGGCAGACTATCTTCTGTTATCCATGTCATTACGTAACCTCGATGAAGCATCTCGCCAGTTGTTCGAGGGGCAGTTATCCTCTGATGATTTTCCCACTCTCGTTCAACTGATAGAATTCATCAATCGACATTTGCGAGTGTTGGAAAGTTCTACTCTCACCTCGGCCCGATCGTCTGCGCCCAGGAGATCGTCAAGACCCCAATCCCCAGCGGCCTAAGCGTCTGTTCCTCTATCGTCTGCTCAATCATCCCCTGGTCAATAATAATAATAATAATAACGGTTCTCACAGACCGGAAAATAACTCACAATAGACCAGACCTCATATTGCTCAACAAGGATGAGGACAGAGCACTATTCATCGATGTGGCGATTCCAAATAATAACAATCTTTTAGATAGGCACACTGAAAAAATTTCAAAGTACAGAGATCTCGAGGAGCAAACCAGGAAACAGTGGAAGCTGAAAGATGTCAAGACCATCCCTATTGTCATATCATCTACAGGCCTGATACCGAAGAAACTACTAGAGAACTTGAGGAAACTTCAGTTGGACGAAAATATCTATAGAGTCATGCAGAAGGCGGTACTGCTCGGAACGGCGAGAACTGTACGCAAGTACATGGGGAATGCAGAGGAACACCGTCTGCTTCGACAGGAAGTGCGGGTGGAGCAGGAATCCAACCTACAGCAGAGAAGCGACTCGGACCCGACCACCACCACGAGCCCGAAAACCTGGAAAGGGCTCCAACAGAGCTTAATCCTTTTGATATCTGAGATATCTGGAATAAGTGAATTTTCCTCTGGAGAGGAGTGTGAAAGCCGCAAGGCTAAAGTAATAATAATAATAATAGTCAGCCGATGTCGGAAAGAAATCAGCTAAGCCTCGGAAAACAGTCGCTGCCTGGGGATCGTCAGGGCACGTCTGGAGTTGGTGCTGGACGTGACAGCATGCGGGACACCAACGGCAGAACGCTAAGAAGGCGGGCGCCTGCCACACAAAAAGCTACGCCTCTAGACGAGGAGGACATCGACGAGGAGAGAGTTCAGGTTGTCGGTCGCATAGGGATTCAAAGCTCGCAAGAGCACCCCGTAGTCGGAACCGGCAGCCGAAACAGGACAGCACAAAGGGGACGCCACAAGTGGACGCCCAAGCAGCATAGCCTGCTCTCTGCGCTATACAGAAGATCAGGACCCGACAGGAGGGGATACATGAATAGGCTGCATGGTCTGTGGTGCGAAAATTGTCCAGACTTCAACTACATGACGCAGCAAAACCTGAGAGATCAGATCAGTCATCTCAAAAGAAGAGGAATCTTGCAGCGGTCTCGAGAGCAAGGAAGGTTGGAACAACAAGCTGAGGAGCAGGTGACAGATGCTTTGAGCCAACATCAGCAATTGACGGTTGACATAACCCAAGAACAAGCTGTAGCCCTTTTGAGTGATATCGCGGGCCGAACCAGGACTGGTACACGCTCCAACAGGCCATTAGCGGAACATGTGAGAGATGTTCCAGATATAGAACGCGCTGAAGAGCAGGTGACAGATGCTCCAGACCAACAACACCAAGCGATGACTCACAGAAGTGAAGCTGTAGCCCTAGAAGCAAGGCCAAGAACGGAACAAGTGAGAGACGTTCCAGAGATAGAACTAGCTGGAGAGCAAGTGACAGATGCTCCAGACCGACAGCAACAAAGGCCAAGGACAGTGAGAGATTCATCAGAGTTAATCGACAATACAAAAGAGGCATTTGAGGCTGCCGTTGGAGACCCACTGATCAAACCCACCCGGATAAAATCAAGACACAAGGCTGAAGATCTAGCTGTTTTGAATAGCATCATTCAAGATCATCTTAACGAGACCTGTTCACTGGAAGAGGTGGAGGCTGCAGTGAGAGCAGCCGCTTATCTACTATGTCCACCGAAAAGTACAGCTGCGAATAATAATAATAAGTTTCGATTGTTGGTTACGTCCATATTATAAACATTAAAATAATTTTCGCAGGAATTTGGACAAATTTTTATTCGTTATCCTTTTAGTACATCGCCAACGTTTCGAATCGGTTGTGATTCTTTCTCAAGGCTGGAATGTCAAAATAAAACTAGAAACAGATAAAAACGACCTAGAGACGATCTACCACTCACCTCGTATTTCATCGGATTGAATATCGTCAATTTTATTAAAATAATTGTATAAGTATCTCGAATTAAATTTCATTCAATCTTCAAGTGGTTCATGTGTTGTTAACACGACATGGGTAAACAGAATCGTCTCACGGTACGTTCCACAAATCGCAATGAGTGACATGGAGATGACATTCAACTCTCCCATAAAACATTATATATGTTCGTTAAAATATCACATCTCGGGTAAAAAACAATAAGGTAAAAACAACAATGGTAATATACAACTTAACAACTAAATCAAAACATTTTGTTCTTGGTGGATGCACCTTAGACACATTCAAATGACTTTCACCATAAAATACCAAAATGAACAAACAACACAAACATCGAGGCTCCGAAAGCTCTCAGTTGTATCCATAATTAAGAATCACCATTTTGAGTCACTGAACCCCAGCATTGCCCAATATAAGACTATCATACACCAAACTGAGATGTTGGACGTCTTCCCTATAGTTTACTGTGTTGTTGGACCTTATGTGCACCATTTCACTAATTAGCCGTCTACCGTAGATAGGTTCGTAATCCAGAACTGTGACCTCCGAGAAGTTGAATTTATGTCCTTCAGCATGGACGTGTGCAGCGAGAGCCGTTCCCTGTGTTATGTGAGATTTTTCTGCATCATTTTTATGTTGTCTTATCCTCTCCTGTAGTAGTTCTATAATGTTCTCAATAATAAGATGAAATTTTACACAAAACTAAAAGAAAGAACACCAATTTTACAGCAATCAGAAATTGTTTATAAAATAGAATGCAATAACTGCACAAAATGCTACATAGGCCAGACAAAACAACTACTACAGGAGAGGATAAGACAACATAAAAATGATGCAGAAAAATCTCACATAACACAGGGAACGGCTCTCGCTGCACACGTCCATGCTGAAGGACATAAATTCAACTTCTCGGAGGTCACAGTTCTGGATTACGAACCTATCTACGGTAGACGATATACTTATACAATTATTTTGTAACGTGCGTTTCTCGGAGAAGCCTTAATCTCGAGCGCCAGCTATTCTTTTCAATAGGAAGAATAGCAAACCTACCAGGGTAGCTGCTAGCCAGAGACAGAGCTCGGTGTTGTCTAGGGTAGTAGCGACAACGAAGAAGTCAAAATCGAACTATGTAAAAGTTTATTCACAACTTCGGAAACTAATTATATGTACAAGGGAGATATGTGTGATATAAAATATGAGTGATTCTATCAGTGAAAATACATTCGGGAAATCTTATCCGGTCACGAGCACTTTATGAGATTTGTACCGGGTGTAGTGAAAAATTAACGGTTCAATAAAAATGCGCCAACCAGAACTGACGAATGCTAAGGACTTGCTATACGGTATCGGTGTGTAGTTGTATTTCTCCGGGAATGAAACACAATAAGGGCGGATCTGTTCGAGACTTTTATTCGCTGCCCCAAGGGTTATAGCACACCATGATTGACAGCGAAGAAAATGTCTATTTTTAACGCAACTACGGGATTTCACTGACTACGTGCGGTATCTCTTATTCTCTGCCCCAAGGGTTATAGCACACCATGATTGACAGAAAAGAAGAGATTTCGGATTTAACACTTATGACGCGGAACGCGGACAGAGTAAAGAACGATAAAATACAACAGGAAACGATACAGTACAGCAGTGTCAAAGTTAAAGAAGTAACGGCGTAGGTCTAACAAAGAAACTGAACGGTACAGACGGGGACCTACCTCCTTTGTTTCAAGCACTCGAAACTCAAAGGATTTAAAAAGAAAAACTAAAAAATTTATTCTAAGCACTGATGCAAATAACACAAAATGATGATTCTTCAACGGCGAAAGAATACGGAAAATCAACTGAATTTATAACCGAAGTTAGAAACCACGTTAGAAAGCGAAATAATACTCAAGCGAAAGGAAAGCACTGAAGTAAAATTCAAAAGTCATCCGAAGAACTGAAGTAACAGTCGAAATGTCGAAAAGTAAAGTCCGTCGAAGAACTAAAGTGAAGTGACCGTCGCGGGGGGAAAATTTGCTTTTATAGGCGTATCCCCTCTCACGGTAAAAATCTGAAAATTCCAGAATACGACAAGAATGAAAAACGTCGTCAGCTCCGGTTTATCGCACATCAACAGATGAAAAACGTCGAAATCTTCAGCGGCATGTAAGAAAAACAACGTAAAATACAGATAAGCGGTTTTTTACATTTACTCTGCCGGTCGGAATGAACGTACGGAATATTCGAGAATTAAAATATTTTCAAAGACGGAAATTTAAAACGAAAAAATTCACTAAGATGAACTCCAATTTTCCTCAGAAAACTGGGGTTCATTACAATTTTAATAAAATTGACGATATTCAATCCGATGAAATACGAGGTGAGTGGTAGATCGTCTCTAGGTCGTTTTTATCTGTTTCTAGTTTTATTTTGACATTCCAGCCTTGAGAAAGAATCACAACCGATTCGAAACGTTGGCGATGTACTAAAAGGATAACGAATAAAAATTTGTCCAAATTCCTTCGAAAATTATTTTAATAATAATAAGCTTAGGAAAAGGCTAAATCGACTTGACATCAAAATAAAATCAATGAGGCAGCAGGCATCTTGGTACCAATGTGTCATAGATGTTCTGAAAGGAAAAACTAAACCGAGCAAGAGAATGAGGGAGATGATTGAGGAGCTTCGTGCTATACATGGTACCGTTAACTTGCCCACAGTCCATCTACTGAAGCAGAAAGCTGTAGATAAAATAAGATCACTTGCAGCAGCACGAAAGAAATTGATAAGGAGAAAAAGATGGATCGAAGATAACAACACCTTCACCGCGGAACCATCGAAATTATTTCAACCTCAACAGCAAGAGGTGCAAAACCCACCATCACCTCAGGACGTCGAAGAGTTTTGGAAAAGCCTGTACGAACAACCAGCAAAAACCAGGGATACTCCAGCACTTCCCAGATTCCAGCAGATGTGTGATCAAACCCTACAGCAGAACGACGAACTTTCTGAAATATCAGCCGAAGATATTAGACATGCCCTTAAGAACAAGAATGATTTCACAGCACCCGGACCAGACGGTATTCAGAACAAACACCTGGCAAGATTATTCAGCGGAATGCTGATTCGCCGTGAGCCCATTCCTTCATGGTTGGTGGAGGGTAGGACAGTGCTGATACCAAAATCAGGGGACTTAGGGCAACCCAAGAACTATCGCCCAATCACTTGCCTCAATACACTGTACAAGATACTCACAAGTGTTATTCAAGATCGAATTCTGAGGGTTATTGGACCAGTGTGGGAGAGTATCTACGAACAGAGGGGAGCAAAGAAAGGAGTGCAAGGATGCAAGGACAACTTGCTGATCGACAAGAGCGTATGCCTAGACGCCAGACATTACAAGCGCGACCTACATACATCATGGTTAGACTACGCGAAAGCATTTGACACCTCGCCGCACGACCTGATCATACGGCTATTAAAAATGCTGAAAGTCCACCCTAACATCATCCATGCGATAGAAAACATCATTGCGTTGTGGAAAACGAAGTTTGCCATCCGAGCAGAGGGACGAACCGTTTATACGGGATGGGTGAGGTACAGAAGAGGAGTGTTCCAGGGAGATTCGCTAAGCACGTTATTATTCTGCATAACACTCATGCCACTATCAATTGAGCTGAGGGCAAGCAAAATAGGATACAAGGCCGGTCCACCAGGCAGAAGGAACCACCTGATCTCCCACCTTATGTACGTGGATGACTTGAAACTCTACGCTCCCTCCAGGACCGCACTACAGCAACTATTGAATATCGTTTCCGACTACACCTCTGCAATGGGAATGTCATTTGGTTTGGACAAGTGTGCTGTTTTTCATCTCCGCAGAGAAAGGGTTGATGATCCAGGAGAAGATATCCAACTGGAAGATGGAATGACTTTTCGACGCCTGGAAGAGGGAGAAACTTACAAGTTTCTCGGGATGAAACAGAGGGGAGTACTGGAGACAACCCAGATAAACGACGCCTTATCAGCCAGCTACAAGAAGAAGCTGAGAGACATCTGGAAATCACAGCTGTCAGGAAAGAACAAAGTATCAGCTACAAATATGCTAGCCATCCCGATACTTACCTACTCTTTCGGGGTGGTAAACTGGACGGTGAACGAACTCCTCGATCTTGATAGGTCAACAAGTAAAACGATGAACATGAATCGTAGCCTTCACCCAAATAGCTCGATTCAGAGGATATACCTTCCCCGAAGCCAGGGGGGTAGAGGATTGCAATGTTTGGAATATCAACACTATCAACAAACATTGGAAACAGCAGTAAGGGTCCTAAGAAGTGAAGATCCGCTTCTGAAGTTTGTAGCTCAGCATGAACTCGCGAACCACGGAGCCTTCCTATTCCGAGCTGCACAGAGAGCCTTGGAGAAGCTCGGTATAACCGGCGTGTCGATCGATCCTGAGCGTGCTGGAGCACCGATCACTCAAGCGGACCAAAGAAGGCTAGCAAGACTGATCCTGTAGTCTCAGTCGAATACATTACTCGGACATCATATGAGTAAGAGCCTGCACTCATATTTTTCAGGAGTTTAAAAGACCAAGATCTGTCGGAAGAATTGTCTTTCGCCTTTCTAAAGTCGGCTAGCCTTAAGTCAGAGACGGAGGGATTTGTGATGTCGTGTCAGGATGGAGTAATAAATACCAGATGGTATAAAAAGAACATCATGAAAATGGACACCCCAACAACGTGCAGAGCGTTCCATAGTCAACAAGAAACGATTATGCACATTCTTTCCGCCTGCAGAGTCCATGCTCCATCGGGGTATATAGAGAGACACAACGCGGCACTCCGAGTTCTCTACTTCCATCTGAGGGCGGCATATGAGATAGACAAAGAACCGGTGCTACCATATGTGCCACTGGAGATTGAAGCGGTGGTCCAGAACGAGAAAGCTCGAATATACTGGAACTATCCTGTCCCAACAACACGGCAGATCAATGCAATAAAGCCAGACATACTTCTTTTGGACAAAGAGCTGAAGGAATTGTTCGTCGTGGAATTCTCATCCCCTGCAGAAAACAACATGGTGATGAAGGAAGAACAGAAAAGGCAAAAATACAAAGATCTTGTTTTCGAGCTTGGAACTATGTACCCAGGTCATAAAGTCAGGATGGTTGTACTAATCATAGGATGTCTCGGAGGAATGAGAGCCAACTACGTGGAAGAATTGAAGATTATTCCGGCCTGCAGATCTTGGGCCGAGATACTAGCGCACAGAATGCAGAAGGCGGTGTTGCTTGGGTCACTGCATATCATCAGATCCCATGAACTCTAGATGACACTTGCAGCTCATCTCTTTTGTTAAGGGACGCTGCAAGGGCCGGACGAAGAACTTCTCCGTGGAATGTGTAAGGGATTTTTAGTGAGTAGCCAAACAAGATCTCGGAGTCTCACACTACCTAGAGTGCGGACCCTCTGGGCGCCCATAAAGGGTTTTCCGCTCACACGAGGAAAAAAAAATAATAATAAATAAATTTGTCTGGCCTGCCTGACAGCTATCTAGTAGATGGCCTGCCGGGTAGCCATCGTAACGACGTAGACGGTGCAGCCAGCCACGCCTGCTGTCCGCAGTCCCATTCCTTTTTCCTCTCTCTTTCACATCCTTTATAGGGGTGCTCTTTCTGCTCCCATTTCTCTACCCCTCACCCAAACCGAGAAAGGGGAGCACAAACCCATGGAAATGGTGATAACGAGAAGCCTCGGAAACAAGTCGCTGCCTGGGGATCGTCAAGGCATGTCTGGAGCCGTTGCTGGACATGACAGCATGCGGGACGTCGGTGGCAGGATGTTGAGGAAGCGGGCTCCTGCTGCAAAAAAAGCTACAGCTCCAAAGCAACAACAGCAACCAACGAGTCCAATTCAATTGCCGACTCGAACCGCTGAAGGTGCTGCGCAGGATATTCAGCCAGTGCTCACCCAAGCGGGGTTAGTTAGAAAGCGCATGAAGTGGACAACGTCCATGAATGAAACTATTTTGCGCATATATAACTCCATCACGGGACTATGGCAGAACACGAACAACTATAGGAAAAGGCTCCATGAGGAATTCTGCAACGCCTACTCAAATCTCAATGTCACTGAACAACGGGTGGCAGACCAGTACCGCGTAATTCTGAGAAATGAACTAATACCAATGGCCCGAATCGACGCAATTAAACAAGAACTTCAGCGTCCGCCAGCAATAGAGAGCAACACCAACACCTCTGATGAAATTCACATGCCTGGGCAACAACAGCCAGAAGAAATTGACGCTGAAAGTCCATCTTGCAATCCAAGTGAGCAGGAACACCAGGACGATAGGGAAGATCTCCACCGACAAGTTGACTCTGAGATGCGGAGATACTTTGCCGAACCGGAAGGGACAGATCCTCTTCATCGAATAGCACCTCCCCGACTCAATACATCCAAGAAACTGTCACTCATAATCGACATCTTGAATAAGGACGTTTTACCTGAGTACCTACAGAAAGGAAGTTCATTGGAATATCTTCATCTAGTTTTTTACTGTGCAGCGCTAACGACGGCTAAAACCATAGGGGCAAAAATTCGCCGAACGAAAAACGATGGTCCAAAATTACATGCGCCACCATGGCAGAAACGTCTTCAACACCAAACAGAGAGACTAAGAAGAGACATTGGACGACTGACGGAGTACTTGAACGGGAATCGTGGAAGAAAGGTTGTGAAAGCTGCCAAAGAAATCATGGATAGAAACAGAACACACACAGAACGAGAGAAGGAGAATGCTACAGCTCACCACTGCCTCGACACTCTGAAGCAAAAGTTAAGTCTGAATGCAAAACGCCTGAGGAGATACAAAAGCAATTATAGCCGGAAAAGAGACAATAATTCATTCGAAAAGTCGGAAGAAACTTTCTACCGGTCACTCACATCGTCTGATGGAGAAAATGGAAAGTTACCAACAAAGGAAGCCATTGAACAATTCTGGACCGAACAATTATCAACGAAACCTCAGTTCACTGGAGATACCGGATGGATTGAAGATGAAAAATCTGAAGCTATAAAATATGAGCCGATGCAGCATGACAAGATCACAATTGAAGAAGTAAAATCAGCTATCAGAGGACTACACAACTGGAAAACACCTGGGCCTGATGGATTACAGAACTTCTGGATCAAGAAACTTTGGATCATGCATGACAAATTGACCTCCGCAATAAATGATGTCATTGAAAATCCTGAAAGAATGCCAATATTCCTTACACATGGCACAATATACCTGTTACCTAAAGACCAAAGGAATCCAGAAGACCCATCCAAATACCGACCAATCACATGTCTTCCAACGATGTACAAATTAATCACATCGTGCATTTCAAATCGAATTCACAACCATTGCGAAAGGAATAACATCATCGCCATGCAACAGAAAGGATGCACCAAAGACAGCCGAGGGTGCAAAGAACAGCTAATAATTGATTCAGTTATCTGCAATCAAGCGTTCTCCAAGCGGAGGAATCTTTACGCTGCGTACATAGACTACAAAAAAGCATTCGATTCTATACCCCACGAATGGCTCTTGACGATCTTGAAGATTTACAAGGTGGATCCCAATATTGTTAAGTTCCTGAAAAACGCCATGTCAACCTGGCGTACCAGTCCTCAAATGAAAGCAGCTATTGCTCCAGTACAACAGGACCTATTCCCATAAGACGCGGAATTTTCCAAGGAGACTCGCTGAGCCCTCGGTGGTTCTGCATGGCACTGAATCCCTTGTCTCATAGATTGAATTCTACGGACTACGGATTTTCCATCAAGAGCGGCAGTAGAACTATGATGAAACTGAATCATGTCCTTTACATGGACGATTTGAAACTCTTCGCATCTACCAAAAAACAAATGCAACTGATGCTGAAAATGGTGTAAAGGATTCTCGGAAGACATCAAAATGAAGTTTGGACTAGAAAAATGTCGACTGCTGAACATAACGAGAGGGAAAATAGAAGATGGTACGTTCAAACTCAAGGAAGGTGCAGAAATTGAAGCATTAAAGGAAAGAGACACATACAAGTATCTAGGCATAAAACAGGCAAGAAAAATCAATCAGACCCAGATGAAGAAAGAATTAACGGAGGAGTTCACCCGAAGATTGAGAAGGATAATGAGAACTGGTCTTAACAGCAAGAATCTGATAAAAGCGATTAACACCTACGCTTGCTCGGCGCTGAGCTATCCATTCGGTCTCATCTCTTGGACGAACACCGATTTAGCAGCCTTACAGAGAAAAATAAGGACGATGATGACTAAACACAATAAACATCACCATAAAAGCTCAATAGAATGGACCGAGCTGCCACGACATCTTGGGGGTAGAGGAATTGTTGATTTGTCCAACCGTATGTCCCAGGAAATTGAAGGACTTCGAAAATATTTTCTGAGCAAGGCTGCTTCGTCAGAACTCCATCGAGTAGTTTGTGTTGCTGATAGTTCTACACCGTTAAAGCTACAACAGGATCACTTGGAAACCGTCGAACACTCTGCAGAAAGTGAAATGCGGAAACTGATTGGCAAACCTTTGCATGGAAGGCACTAGAACGAGGTCAACCATGATTACGTCGTCATATCTGCGTCGAACTACTGGTTGACTTCCGGAAGGTTGTATCCTGAGACAGAGGGCTTCATGCTCGCCATCCAGGATCAGGTGATTCCAACAAGAAATCACATGAAATATATCGCCAAGGATGCCTCAGTGGAGGACGATAGCTGTCGTTATGGCTGTGCGACACATGAAACTATCCAGCACATCACCAGGGGATGTCAGAAGTTCACGGGCACGGAGTACAAAAATAGTCATGATGCTGTTGCCAAGATTCTTCACCAAGAATTGGCACTAAAACACCAACTTCTAAGTTCGAAAAAGGTTCCTTATTACATTTACCATCCGGATGCTGTGTTGGAAAATGAACATCACAAGCTCTACTGGGATCGCACAGTTCTCACAGACCGGAAAATAACCCACAATAGACCAGACCTCATATTGCTCAATAAGGATGAGGACAGAGCACTTTTCATCGATGTGGCGATTCCAAATAATAACAATCTTCTAGATAGGCACACTGAAAAATTTCAAAATACAGAGATCTTGAGGAACAAACCAGAAGACAGTGGAAGCTGAAAGATATCAAGACCATCCCTATTGTCATTTCATCTACAGGCCTGATACCGAAGAAGCTACTGGAGAACTTGAGGAAACTTCACTTGGACGAAAATATCTATAGAGTCATGCAGAAGGCGGTACTACTCGGAACGGCGAGAACTGTACGCAAGTACATGGGAAATGAATATATTCAATAATAGACTATACAATTGTTTTTTGAATATTTTATGATCCCTTGTTTTCTGCATTTCTGGAGGAAGAGCATTGAACATTTTTAAAGTTCGATATTCAACCTGTCTCTGCGTGGTACTCAAATTACATTTTGGGAGGTTGTATGTCATTGTCCTTGTCTGGTATCTACTTTTTATATTTTTATGTTGTTGATAGAGCTCCTGATTTTTGTGGAAGAAGAGCAAGCATTCTTGTATATATAATGCATATATGGTGAGAATTCCATTTTTTTTTAATGTCCCCTACATGATTCATTATACTTCAAACCACATAGTATTCTTAATACTTTTTTCTGTAAGATGAACAAGGTTGAGATGTTTCCAGATCCATAGAACATTAAACCAAATCTAAGTTCGGATCCTCTGGCCCCCATGCATATGCTGGAGTACGCCCCCCTGCTTCATCTAGTTCGTCCTCAGCCTGTGTGTATTGCTCCGCGAATCACTCTATTCGCCAGTGTCGAGAATTCAAGGCCATGAACATCCACCAGAGGCAAGCTTTCGTGACTGAAAGGCAATTGTGTAGAAACTGCATGTCGGCTTTCCATGGTACTGTTGCGTGCAGTTCGGATCAGTGTTATCACACGTGTGGGCGACGACACCACACGATCCTCCACTTGGCACCTACCACCTCGCCCCTTTCCCTTTCAGACTAATGTTCTTCTTTGCCTCCTGCCGGGTCCAGGTCTCCAATCCGCGCTGTCATCTCTCGGGGCACTCCAGCCAGGGGTAGATATCGCGAGACTTCTAGGCCATCTGGTTCTGCATCGTCTCGAGCGTCTCTCGCTCCTTCGTCTCGTCACTCTTGCTCCACCTCCGAAGGCGGTACCGATTGACTATCATCTCGTCGTCATCTAACCCCAATGAGAAAATATCCGTCGTCGTCCTTTCATCTGCTCTCCTCTAGTCATCTGTACTCATCTCCACGATCTTCCTTGCACCGAACCAATAATTCCGACCACCTCATGCCTACTGCTTGGATACGTCTTAATAGCAGGCAGAACGTCGTGTTCGGTCGTGCTCTTTTGGATTCAGGTTGTCAACACACCCTCATCACCCGAGATTGGGCCTCCAAGCTTCGTCTGCTAATCCACCCTGAAACTATTTAACCTCGCACCTTGAGTAATGCGGATCGGGGTCGCATCCAGGGATATGCATACGTCACACTCTGTCACCAAGGTGATCCTCCCAATCGTGTCATCAAGGCCTACGTTATTGACAGCCACATAGATCCCCTTCCTGTCCAAAAGTTCAATGGACGGTGGCCTGAGTTTCAGCACCTCAGCCTAGCTGATCCACTTTTTTATCTCCCTCGCCCCATAGGGATATTGATTGGCTCGGATGTGCTCCCTCATCTTATTCTTCCTGGCACGATGCTTCCGTCAGCTGAGCTTCCAGGTGCATTGTCCACCACCTTAGGTTGGGTACTCTATGGGCCATATGCTCGCTATCGTAAACCGACCAAGCACGTCTCCTTCTCATCTGACACTGTCAGTCATGTTCGGCGTCGTCGAAGCGCTCTTCAGACATCACGTCTGAACACCACTCAGTCATCCTCTAGAGTGTCACCATCTACTGTGTCTTCTCCTTCGCCTTCTCATTATTATGCCTTACCCTCAGTGATTGCTTGCAATTCTTCTTCTGAACCTCCCCATCGTCTTCTGCAGGGTTGTCACCGGCCTTTTCTCTTCCATCACCTTCTCTGCCTGATGCTTCTCGCTCAGTGTCCAACTGCCCCTCTTCTCGTGACAGGCTTGACTCTTCTGACGTGTCGTCCCAAATCCTACCTTCTGATATGGCGGATCCCTCTGCCGTTCCTGATCTTAACACCATTCCACTGAGCTCTCCGCCGCAGTCGGATCAGGAACTTGTTAACCTCGTCCGGCGATTTTGGGAATTCGATAAGGTGCCTGACGTGCTCCCCTTGACACCCGCTGAGAAAGAGTGTGAGGTGCTGTATCGCGCTGATGTCAGCCGTGGTCCCACCGGTCGATACACTGTTGGTCTCCTCTTGTCATCTCGCCAGCTTGGCATCTCCGTCAATGTGGCGACCAGGCAGTTCCTTTGATTAGAGTTGGATCGTGAGTAGAGTTGCCTGACTCCGGTTTGTCAGGCGCCGACGACACCTAAAATAATCTACTTATATATCGCCGAAATCTTCGCACCATTTTTCATCTCTGTATATTGAGTGAATCAAAGTGATATTGAGCAATTTTAAGTGAAGTGATGTGTCCTTAATCAGCCTTCATCGTGCCACGAAGCTAAGTGCAGAAGGAGGTTTGGTTCCGTGTTTCCCTCCCCTTAGGAACCCCCTTTCTGATACCAGACCAGTGGAGATTTATCTGAGTTTCGACTTAACCCAGTTGGGGTAGGTAAGAGCATTTTCACTTGTTCAGTTGCTCAATATCTATAAGTCATCTGAAGTTGATCGCAAACTCATTTGCGATCAATTATGCATATTCTCTCAAGGGTAGCGGTTCCACAATAAAGTCATCTCTACCAAACGTCGTCTTCAAGTGGTCCATAATTTGTTCCTTGTTTGTACCTTTACTTACTTTACCAAGATGCAGCCAACATAGCTTGGGTATACCGACAAAATCGATCGATTTATCATTTTTTCCGACAGCTATGTTAGCCGGCCGAGCATTTTTATTCTGATTCCCTTTCATGTATCCCCATGAATTTTCACCTTTTCCTGCAATTTCGGATGGGGCCTCTATGCGCCCCCGAAATCTTCCCTATATATCGGGCATATTATTCAACGTGGCAACGTTGGATTTTTCTGCAACTTGTAATTTTCCCTGTGCACGATAATTATTTTTCAACGTAGCAACGTTGTATTTTTCCTGGATCAAGGTCATCTTTGAAGTTACATTGTTTATTTCATTGTTTGTTATTTTATTTATTGATAGGTTTTTTCAGTAACAATAATTCCCTCATTTTCGTTACCAAGCCTGTATCAATGCGAATGAGGGTATTTTTGAGCATTCGATTTAATTATTTGGATTATTATTATTATTAATGCAGTAAGAGCTGAGGCTTAGCCTTTGTAGCTCAGAATACAAATATAAATATGTACAGAAAAAAAATACAGGCAGTACAGTGAATATACAGGCAGTACAGTGAATATTATAAACTATATGAAGAAACATGAACAGGTAAACACGGAAAAAAGCACCACAGAAGAAGAGTCAGCAAAAACACAAACATATCCGTTTTTGAAGCTGTTCACGCTTGTCGCACCCACAAGATCAGCTGGCAGTCTGTTCCAGGCCGTGAAGATTCTATTAGAAAAAAGAGTTTGCCTTTGGGTAGTCTTAAATTTTTCTTTCATCAATTAAAAAATGGTAGAAGAATACTTCATCTCACCATGGTGGTACCAGAGGTAGCCAAACGATGGCATCACTGCTCTCGACGGTTGCGATCACTGGATGGATTGTCGAATTAGGTATCAAAGTTGAAAATTAATAAGAACAATTTGAGTTCATCCAATGGGGGACTGAGTTACCCATGGTGGGGCAGTTTTCCGCGCAGGGGTACCTACTTCTTCGAGTTCCGGCGCTGAAGGTCAAGATCAGTATGAATCGAGATCGACAGGCGAGTGAGTGACGAACGTGAGAAATTTTCCTAACTTACGAGATTATAAACTCCAAAGCAAGTAATTTATCACATTTTTTTCTGCTTTATTGCATCCTTGTAGGGTGATATTCCCTTTAGACTTTTTGCTTGGCTTAAAATCGGAATTAACCGTGATCTAACCATTCCCTGCTGTATATAGTGCTTTCCGTTACCATAGGGTGGCATTTGGGTTCCAGGAGGACGTTAGGCCCCCTTACTTTTCCGATACTTGAATATTTTACCGTTTCGTCCCGATTTCCGACCGTTTAAATTATAAGTTATAGGTTAGATTAGCCGAGCATAGAGGGATTCCATAATCGTCAAATACCCTCACCGCCGGACTCTGTGGCCGCTGTTTGACAGTCAGCCATCTTGAAGTCACCGAGAGAGAGAGAGAGAGAGAGAGAGACTGAGAGACCGAAGGAAACCGACAGCGATACAGAGCGTACTCCAGCGGAACAGGTGACTTGTCCAAATTCCGTTTATTTTTTTTGAAAACCGTTCATATTTTTTTCGAACTTCATTCAATTGTGATTTGACTTAGTTCAATTATTTTTCCGAAACCGTGCATATTTCTCCACACTTCGTTCGATTGAGACTTGACTTACTTCCTTATATTTTTCCGAAACCTTACATATTTCTTCACACTTCGTTCAATTGAGACTGGACTTACTTCCGCCAATTTTTCCGAAACCGTTCATTTTCCTGAAGTATTATTTAGCCAGCCGCCCTGCGCCGACCAGACCCAGCCGTTGACGTCCCCGATTCATTGTACATGTATATTTTTTTTTTGTGTACAGTTTATTTTAATAGAAATAAATAGTTGAACATTTATTTTCTTGTCGATTATTTTGCCAGTGAGAGTCTATTTATTGAATCAGTTTAATCTAAGAGTTTATTTAGAAGAGGTTAATACTCTTTCTGACGCCTAAAGAACGCTGAAAAGCAGACACTGAGAAGACGCTACCGCCTTAGTCTTCATCGATACCCTTCTCCACTGATACTCAAGTCTACCCGGGCTCTCTAATTCTTTGGAGATTCTGTGAGAGACGTGGGGTTTGCCTGATTACCGACTGGCGCCCGAGCAACCGTAAGGAGCGACCAGAGTACGAAAAATCTGTCACACTAGTTGTCAATATACGGTGGTTAACATACTTCCATCACTACTTTGGGCACCAGTTTATATATTTATTAACTGTAGTTACCAAAATCCGAAATTTTCTCCCAATTCTCTACTCAGAAACAGGCTAACTTGGCGTTCGGTAAGGTTTGGTGCGATATAATATCTTGTTGAATGAGAAATCCAAGTGATTTTTCGAATCATTTATTTTCAATTTCACAGCATCGCGGAAATAAATAAGGTAGGTGATTGAATTTTGATAGTAATTAGTGATAGTGTTTGTATGAAAATGAATATGAAATTTGGGGTTACTGTGATAAAAATGAAAATTGGAGTGTTTATGATTTTGATCTTCTCAGCATTTATCAAGGTGAGGAATATCTCAAATTATCTGTTGACATTTGGCAGATGTTAGAACCTGCAAATTATGAAAAATAAATTACTGAATTCACAGCTGCAAACTTTCAGATAGATAGATAGATAGATAGATAGCGTATTGTTTTTCTCGACCAAATATTTTCACAGTTATTGAGTACCTAAGATACTCCTGTATACTTTTTGGTAGGTATTTGCAATTTGTTCGAGTCCAGCGTTGGGAAAAAAGTATCTGACAACACTACAAATACACTGATAATACCGCAGCCTGTCAAAAGTTGCCGCCAATTCCATTTAAATTGAATTAATGTTAATCAATATTCCAAGAAAAATTCCGTTCACTTCGTTTTGAAATGAAATATCATCCACATCATACCGCTGTGAAGTTGGCAGACTGTTTCCAGCAGACTGTTTGACGGAAATAGCTGAACGCTTGGACCAGTGGCGCACGGTCGGAAATAGATTTTTCGTGCAAGTGTAACGGAATTCTTCATTTTTTTTGCACAGAAAGAAATACGGCGGAGGTTTAAAATATGTATTTAATATGGTGAAACGAATATTCTGTGAAAAAATTGCGGACTTCGGAGGTTAGGAAGGGTAAAAAGCATTATGAATGTTACGGGTTGAACTTTCAACCCCACCGTCCCATCCGAAGTCCGTATTCTTTCTACCAGAATGTTCCTTTCGCCCTACTGAATCATCGTACAAAATATTTTTGTGCTTTGCGCCGTTTTCCTGGAGAAAAAAATTATGAATGCTAAGGGTTGAAATTTCAACCCTGCCGTCCCATCCGAAGTCCGTTATTTTTTTGTAGAATGTTCCTTTCGCCCTACTGAATCATTGTACATAATTGGTTTGTGATCCGTCGCCGTTTTTCTTGTGAAAAAAAAAATATGAATGTTAAGGGTTGAACTTTCAACCCCGCCGCCCCATCCGAAGTCCGTAATTTTTTCACAAGAATGTTCCTTTTGGCCTTCTGAATCATCGTACAGTATATGTTTGTGCTCCGTCACCGTTTTCTTTGTGAAAAAAATTATGAATGTTAAGGTTTAAAGTTTCATCATAAAAATAGGAACATCTAGAGAAATTTTGTTGTTAGGGGACTTCAACAGTAGAGTGGGGAAAGAACGTGATAGCAAGGTAGTAGGAAGACACGGCGAAGACACCCGTAACGATAATGCCGCCAGACTAATAGCGATGTGTCAACAAAGTGACCTAAAAATACTGAACGGATTTTTCCCACACCAGGTTATCCATAAGTATACATGGACGCAGCGGACCAGTAACTTAAAGTCTATTATAGATTACAGCATTGTTAGACAGAAAACCAAAATCATAACACAGGATGTCCGAGTGTCTAGGGGACCATTGTGCGGCAGTGCGTATCGTTTGTAGAATGTTGTCTCATGGTCTTCCATAATTTCGTCCTCTATCAATTCCATTACCAACTGTGCTATCGTGCTTGATATTCGTTTTTCGTTACTATAACTATTTTGTTTCGCCTGTCTGCTCTGATAACTTGTAAATCGTTGTGGTTCTTTAGCAATGTTCTCGTTTTTTTAAAATCAGTTTTAATTGTGTTTGTACCTGTTTCCTACCTCTTTGTTGTTTTTGTTGAGTATTTGACATTAGCTTGACTTGTGACTTGTTTACTTGTGTGACATTAGCTCGGACGTTATCCTGGTCTTCCGTCAATAATTCTTCAATTGAATGTTCAATTTGTGTAATTATGTTGTATGTTGGAATATGATCTTCATTCTCTATCTCCAATGCATATTTTGGGCCCAAAATCAGTCATTTAATAACGTAGTCTGGTAGCACTATATTTGAGAAGTTTTCTGTTTTTGTTAAATCGTTGTCCGTATTTTCGTTGCATTTTTGCGTCTCAATTAATTTCTGAATCTTTTTGTTGTGAATGGATTTATATTTGGTTGTGATATGGTTCAACCTTTCGTTTATATGATACTCCAGGTTTTCTCTTGATTGTTTCTCTTCGTCATTTTCACTGTTGTCAAGAATTGTTCGGACTCTACCTTCCAGTATATTTATTCTCTTTATTGTATCAGTTACCAATGGTGCAAAATACAAAGTTCTTCTTCAGTTTATTATATTTCCCAGTGAGATGTTTACAATCGTATGTGATTTCAGCTTCAAAAATGTAGGGCATAATTTGTGTTGTTTGCACTTGAGTAAAAATATTCTTCTGGTTTTTGCCTTAGCCAGTTTATCTACCAGTCCTTGCGTGTTCCTCTCTATGAGTTGTGTTGTCACATATTGATGTT
This sequence comes from Coccinella septempunctata, assembly GCF_907165205.1. NCBI lineage: Eukaryota > Metazoa > Arthropoda > Insecta > Coleoptera > Coccinellidae > Coccinella > Coccinella septempunctata. The sequence goes on along the minus strand of NC_058194.1, from coordinate 4,810,399 downwards.
GAACAATGCTGTCTTCCGCCTGCATTTGTATGTATTTGTATGTATATGGTATGATTTCGGTTGTTACCTAGTTATATTCATGTACTATATCAATGAATTGGGTATCTAGGTTGGATACAAAAACTCCAAAATTTATTTAAAGGTGCATTTATACCAAACGAGCATTGTCTTCAAACGTTTCAAAACGTTTCGAAACGTTTTGAAATGTTTTAAAATGTTCAAAAACTCAGAATGGGAGGTGCTCACACAGCCCGCGCTTTTCCGAATGAGCAGTTGTTCTTGATAATTCAACGAGGTCTCTCTAAAGTGCACCGACATGGCGCCCTCATTATCTAAAATTGCAATTTCAACTGCATCTATAGTAATACTCTCCCAAATGAAAGAACTACGCCAAAAAAGGAGACGAACAACCTGGGTGGAACTCTTTTCAGAAAGCATGACATTATACCCAGCTGCTAGATGACTTGAGAGCGGACGAAACTGAACTTCTTAGAAATTTCTGCCGCATGTCATTATCGGACTTCAATATTTTACTCGCCAAATTTGAGGAAAAAGTGTCAAGAAAGTACACCAATTATCGAGAGAGTATTCCAGCGTCGGTTAGACTGGCTACAGTAGATTCTTATCATGTAAATTTTCCGAATTTCAAAACCATCAATATCGAAAATTATTACCGAAGTCTGTGAAACCGAGAAATGGACTGCATTTCAAATGAATTAATTAATTATGAAATCAGGATTCAGGAGATCTCACCAAAATTCAAAAACAAATTAAATACCAAGACCCAATAAAGGTAAGCGCACATACATCGGCATCGGACGGACGGCATGGAAGGAACGGCACGGCAGCGGTGGAATTTTTATGAAGGTATCGCACCTACAACATCGGAATCGCCGGAGGAATAGATTAGTTTCGAATATGTCTTCAAGCGGTGAGGAACTAGCTTTTGTTCTGGAGGAAGAAGAGTTTCAAAAGCGAAGGAAGCGAAGACGAATGTGGATACATGATTTTGGAGAATATGTTCATTTATTTTCGGACTTGATGAAGGACGAAAAAAGTTTATCAATTACTTCAGAATGACGCGAGTTAAATTCCATTCATTATTGGAATCCATAAGAGAAGCCATTACTGAGGAAAAGTGTCCGTCTCGCAAACCCATTGGGGCAGAGGAAAGGTTGATGTTATGCTTGAGGTAAGTAGATACCCACTTGTTATTATTGAATGATATTTATATTATATATAGTAGATGGAGGTTATATTTTTACGGCTGACACAAAACGAAAAACCTCTTGTATAAATATATTTTTATTTTTAACATTATAAATAACAAAACATAAAAGTTATTCTATGATCTAAGTAACATCTAAAAATATGCAACAACGAACTTATCAAATATTTCTGTTTAATATCATTTAGGAAAATAAAAATTCTGTGGCACATTGTGGTAATTAGTATGTGCCGATGTATGGTACTCTTCAATATTCAATGAGTTATCTCCACTATTGATGTTGCCATCAAATCAGGCAGGTCCTGGTGGTGCAGAGATGAAATTTCTGGATTGTAATGGTGATACCGAGGGTAGGGAAACGGAACCTAAAGTTTGTCTGGCGTATTTGGAAGGTCCTGCTCCTGCTGATATGTTGTGGGAGGCATTTTGCGATGGAGAGAAAGCTTTAGGTTGGACAGCATATTGTGAAGGCCCTGGGATGGAATTTCCCGAAGTTATAAGTGATGCTTCGGTATCTGTTATCAAATGAAAAATCTGTTGTTTGATTTTGATTTGTAGTGCAGCAGGAAATGTCTTAACCGTTGCAGCCATCCAAGAAAAAAATACATCAAGGGGATGTTTGTCTGCCTGCTGCAATGTTTGCTGTTCTCGCTTGAACTGCAGATATTCCTGCATTGGCGACTGCTGCACATGCATGCGTTTTCGTTTTAATCCATCGCTCAGACGCGACGTCGAGGCACTCGAAACACTTTTCACCGAATCTGGGGTTGCTGGTTCAAAAAAGCTTTCCGTTGGTTGCTGGATAGAATTGTCAGCATCATCTTCATCACCTGAGCTAGGGACCGATAAATTACTCGCTTGTAATTCCGGTGGTTGCTGGAAATGAGGGTTAAGAAATGCCAATTCCTTTTCAAACTTTATTGGCCTTAAAGTCTTGGCACCTTGACCACTTTTAGTTTTCCTCAACTGTTTGGCTTTTCTATAATCATCCCGCAATTTTTGAAAGTAATTTATTCCGATCCGTACCGTCCGTCCGATGCCGTCGTATGTGCGCTTACCTTGACTTTTCAGGGTCCACAGGTGTTCTCGATGATATGACGCCAGATGTGCAAGGAAATCCAAATCCCTTTGATGATTCGTCGGTTTACCGACATGAGGCGGAACGGATGACGGACATGAATAACGGTAAAGTAATGTTTCATTATAAGGCACTGTTTGCGAAAAATGCACGCAATATGCACAGGCGGTGTAAACACTCATCGACGCCGAATAAAGTTTACGAAGCCTGTTTCAAAACGTTTAAAAAGCTCGATCCCGTTCCGTCTCATGTCGGTAAACCGACGAATCATCAAAGGGATTTGGAATTCCTTGCACATCTGGCGTCATTTTCTCTTCCTCCATCTTTTCTTCTTCTCAGTCGAAACCGTATTCGTTGTCCTATTTCTAGCCATGTTCATTACCGTTGCATCCGTCCTATTCCGAGGCTGATTATTGGATCTGTGAGCAAGGATATTTTTGACGCCAGGTAGGATGCTACCCTCACCTGACAACCCTCCTCCTTCATCCGGGCTTGGGACCGGTAGTGACGCTTGGTGACCCGAAAATTACAGAGGAATCACCTTACTAAATTCAACTATGAAGCTTTTCACGAAGATCCTGACGGATATGATACAGCGACACACGAAAATCTCCGAAGAGCAGCAGGGATTTAGGAAAAACCGATCAACTCTGGACGCAATATATATATAGTCCGACAGCATATAGAAAAGTCCATCGAGTACAACAAGCCCATGTACATGTGTTTCATAGACCTGACAAAGGCTTTTGATCGAGTCCAACTGAGAGATGTCACTCGCATCATGAAGAGAAAACATGTCTCTGGTGATATCGTAAAAATTGTAAGGGAACTTTATCATGACACATCCACTAGGATAATGACAAACAAGGGACTCACAAAAGAAATACCAACACCGACAGGAATAAGGCAGGGAGATTCCTTAAGTGCCCAACTATTCAACCTTATAATGGACGACATAATAGAAGAACTGAAGGAAACAACAAGAGGGTATAAGCTGACAACTGGCGAAATAAAGATAATCTGCTACGCCGACGATGCAGTAATTGTGGCTGAGAGCGAAGACGATCTACAGAGGCTCCTGTTTAAGTTCTACACAAAGGCAAGAGAACTTAACATGGAAATATCTACCACAAAAACGTCACCTGGAACTCGCCGACCGTTGAGAAGACCACCAAAACGTTGGAGAGACTCATGGACATCCATCTCTCAGGAGTCATAATTCGAAAATACAAGCCGCAGGCTTAAAATATGGGGAAGAAGAAGATCTGGCGTCATATCATCGAAAACACCTGTGGACCGTGATTACTTATTGGGTCTTGGCATTCAATTCATTTTGAATTTTGGTGAGATCTCTTGAATCGTGATTGCATAATTAATCAATTCATTTGAAATGGAGTCCATTCATGATGGCTTCCCAGACAGACGGTAATAATTTTCGATATTGATAGTTTTAAAATTCGGTAAAGGTACATGACACTTCCATAAGAATCTCCTGTAGCCAAAAATCGAAGTGTTAGTGACAGTCTTACCGACGCTGGAATGCTCTCTCGACAACTATTATGACTTTAGCCTTGCGGCTTTCACACTCCTCTCCAGAGGAAAATTCACTTACCTATCCCAGATATCTCAGATATCAAAAGGATTAAGCTCTGTTGGAGCCCTTTCCAGGTTTTCGGGCTCGTGGTGGTGGTCGGGTTCGGGTCGCTCCTCGGCTCCCTGCTGTAGGTTGGATTCCTGCTCCACCCGCACTTCCTGTCGGAGCAGACGGTGTTCCTCTGAATTTCCCATGTACTTGCGAACAGTTCTCGCCGTTCCCAGCAGTACTGCCTTCTGCATGACTCTATAGATATTTTCGTCCAGCTGAAGTTTCCTCAAGTTCTCTAGTAGTTTCTTCGGTATCAGGCCTGTAGATGATATGACAATAGGGATGGTCTTGACATCTTTCAGCTTCCACTGTCTCCTGGTTTGCTCCTCGAGATCTCTGTGCTTTGAAATTTTTTTAGTGTGCCTATCTAGAAGATTTTTATTATTTGGAATCGCCACATCGATGAATAGTGCTCTGTCCTCATCCTTATTGAGCAATATGAGGTCTGGTCTATTGTGGGTTATTTTCCGGTCCGTGAGAACCGTGCGATCCCAGTATAGCTTGTGATGTTCATTGTCCAATACAGCATCCGGATGGTAATTGTAATAAGGAACCTTTTTCGAACTTAGAAGTTGGTGTTTTAGGGCCAATTCTTGTGAAGAATCTTGGCAACGGCATCATGTCTATTTTTGTACTCCGTGCCCGCGAACTTGTGACCGGTGATGTGCTGGATAGTTTCATGTGTCGCACAGCCATAACGACAGCTATCATCCGCCACTGAGGCATCCTTGGCGATATATTTCATGTAGTTCCTTGTTGGAATCACCTGGTCCTGGATGGCAAGCATGAAGCCCTCTTTCTCAGGAAACAAGCTTCCGGAAGTCAACCAGTAGTTCGACGCAGATATGTCGACGTAATCATGATTGACCTCGTTCTGGTGCCTTCCATGCAAAGGTTTGCCAATCAGTTTTTGCATTTTACTTTCTGCAGAGTGTTCGACGGTTTCCAAGTGCTCCTGTTGTAGCTTTAACGGTGTAAAAGTATCAGCAACACAAACTACTTGATGGAGTTCTGATGAAGTAGCCTTGCTCAGAAAATATTTTTGAAGTCCTTCAATTTCCTGGGTCATACGGTTTGACAAATCAACAATTCCTCTACCCCCAAGATGTCGTGGCAGCTCGGTCCGTTCTATTGAGCTTTTGGGGTGATGTTTATTGTGTTTAGTCAGCATCGTCCTTATTTTTCTCTGTAAGGCTGCTAAATCGGTGGTGATCCAAGAGATGATACCGAATGAGTAGCTCAGCGCCGAGCAAGCGTAGGTATTGATAGCTTTTATCAGATTCTTGCTGTTGAGGCCAGTTCTCATTATCCTTCTCAATCTTCGTGTGAACTCCTCCGTTAGTTCTTTCTTCATCTGGCTCTGATTGATTTTTCTTGCCTGTTTTATGCCCAGATACTTGTATGGGTCTCCTTCCTTTGAAGCTTCAATTTCTGCACCTTCCTTGAGTTTGAACGTACCATCTTCTATTTTCCCTCTCGTTATGTTCAGCAGTCGACATTTTTCTAGTCCAAACTTCATTTTGATGTCTTCCGAGAATCCTTTACACCATTTTCAGCATCAGTTGCATTTGCCTCTTGGTAGATGCGAAAAGTTTCAAATCGTCCATATAAAGGAGATGATTCAGTTTCATCATAGTTCTACTGCCGCTCTTGAGAGGAAATCCGTAGTCCGTAGAGTTCAATCTATGAAACAAGGGATTCAGGGCCATGCAGAACCACAGAGGGCTCAGCGAATCCCCTTGGAAAATTCCGCGTGTTATTGGAATAGGTCCTGTTGTTATGGAGCCATCTGCCGCTTTCATTTTAGGATAGTCAAGAGCCATTCGTGAGGTATGTAATCGAATGCTTTTTTGTAGCCCATGTACGCAGCGTGAAGATTCCTTCGCTTGGATAACGATTGATTGCAGATAACCAAATCAATTATCAGCTGTTCTTTGCACCCTCGGCTCTCTTTGGTGTATTATCCTTTCTCTTGCATGGCGATGATGTTATTCCTTTCGCAATGGTTGTGAATTCGATTAGAAATGCACTATGTGATTAATTTGTACATCGTTGGAAGACATGTGATTGGTCGGTATTTGGATGGGTCTTCTGTATTCCTTTGGTCTTTAGGTAACAGGTACGCTGTGCCATGTGTAAGGGATATTGGCATTCTTTCAGGATTTTCAATGACATCATTTATTGCGGAGGTCAATTAATTTGTCATGCATGATCCAAAGTTTCTTAATCCAGAAGTTCTGTAATCCATCAGGCCCAGGTGTTTTCCAGTTGTGTAGTCCTCTGATAGCTGATTTTACTTCTTCAATTGTGCATTGTGTCATGTTGCATCGGCTCATATTTTATAGCTTCAGACTTTTCATCTTCAATCCATCCGGTATCTCCATTGAACTGAGATTTCATTGATAATTGTTCGGTCCAGAATTGTTCAATGGCTTCCTTTGGTGGTAACTTTCCATTTTCTCCATCCGACGATGTGAGTGACCGGTAGAAAGTTTCTTCCGACTTTTCGAATGAATTATTGTCTCTTTTCCGGCTATAATTGCTTTTATATCTTCTCAGGCGTTCTGCATACAGACTTAACTTTTGCTTCAGAGTGTCGAGGCAGTGGTGAGCTGTAGCATTCTCCGTCTCCTGTTCTGTGTGTGTTCTGTTTCTATCCATGATTTCTTTGGCAGCTTTCACAACCTTCCTTTCGCGATTCCCGTTCAAGTACTCCGTCAGTCGTCCAATGTCTCTTCTTAGTCTCTCTGTTTTGTGTTGAAGACGTTTCTGCCATGATGGCGCATATAATTTGTGTAATTTTGGACCATCGTTGTTCGTTCGGCGAATTTTTGCCCCTATGGTTATTATAAATATTATTATTATCATTAAATGAAATGAGAGCTGAGGTTTAGAACCTATAAAAGCTCAGAAATAAAAAATAAAATTCAAATAGAAGTACACCAGAAAGAGCAACTAAAGCATAAAAACACCAACAAGCACAAAGGCAAATCACACAAACACAGTCACCGCCGAACACACCACCTGTCGTATCTCGACTTGAACGCGTTCACAGAAGGGGCTCCAAAAATATCCGCAGGTAGATTGTTCCAGACGTTGAACGCCCGATTTGGCAAAAACTGCTGTCTTGTAGTCGTTCTGAAGTTTTGCTGCAGAAGCTTGTATTCATGACCCTGTAGGTGGGTATTACAATACAATATTTATTTTCCAGAACATAGGTATGTCTTGGGTTATTTTTGGCGACATGCAAGACTACGCATTTTTCAACGTTCAGGGGGAGCAGCCACTCATTACACCAATGCCAAATCGACTCGAGATCTTTCTGTAGGATGTCATGATGAAGAAGTGGATTGGCATGCAATTTAAGATCGTCAGCATATTGGGAGCAGATTGAATTCAGAAGCGAAGGTAAATCGGAAACATATAAGAGAAAAAGTAGAGGCCCCAAGACAGATCCCTGCGGCACAACACTATTGATAGATCTGGGAGAGGACAACTGATCACGAATACGAACCTGAAATTCTCTGTCACCAAGAAATGACACAATCCAATGCAACAAGTCATCACGTACACCAAGGTGTTCAAGTTTGTGAGCGAGACGACGAAGTGGTACCCTATCGAAGGCCCTAGAGAAATCAAGGTAGATTATGTCGACTGGTATACCAGAATCGACAGACTTACTCCAATCATCGACGCACTTCATCAGGCATGTTAACACGGATCTTCCCGGTAAAAACCCATGCTGGCAGGGCGGCAAAATGTTGTTGGTAAGGAGAAAATTCTGCAGTTGATCAACCACCATCCTCTCACACACCTTGGAGGCAACCGATGTCAGACTGATAGGACGGTAATTACTAGCTGAAAACTTGTCACCCTTCTTGAAGATTGGTCTGACGATTGCCCTCTTCCATGCAGTAGGTACTCTCCTCGATTCGAGAGAACGCGTGTAAATCATACTCAATGGGTTGGAAAGGGAGGGAGCGCAAGCTTTCAGGAGCTTTGTAGTCAGCCCATCCAAACCAGGGGCTGAATTGCTACTGAGCCTCCTAAGGTTCTCCTCGACAACATCAACAGGAAAGGAAACGCCGCTAAGTGAAACGGATTGCCTGGTTGTTGAAACTCTAGGCAGGGCTCCCGGCGGCTCGGTTGTGGAAGCGCTGAGAAACGAATCCGCAAAAACTTCAGCACTCTCCAAATAACTCTGACAAATAGTATCTGAAGTGTTTTTTATGACAGGAGTGGAGACTTCAGTATCAAAAAATGTTCGAACATACTTATAAATTTTTTTTGGATCATTAGACGATGCAATATTGAGCTCGTGTTGTTTCTTAGCGTCATCAATGGTAGCAGAAAGCATGTTGGAGAACTTGCGGTGGACTATGTAATCTTCCTGTCTACGACTCAACAGATAACTTCTCCACAGTTCCCTCTTCTGACCAATCATGCTGAAAATATTTCGAGTGATCCATGGTTTAGAAGGGTTATTGAGAACTTCCCTACGAAAAGAGTTGGATGAAATATACTCGTTTAGAACATCGACAAACTTATTCCACATCTCGTCAATATCCAAACCCTGCAAGAGATGATTCCAGTCCAGAGCAGCCAGATCCTCATTAAGAGCAACTTCATCAGTCACAGTAACATATTTTTTTGAGTTACTTTAGGTATTTGAGAATGAAACTGAATAGACGATCGAAGCGTCACGTGGTCAGATTTCCCAAACGGTGGAAGATATTCAATATCAGTTAAAAGATCACGATCATTTAGCATTACTAAATCGAGTAATGATGGAGTTTGACCTGAGTGGTACCTCGTCGGCTTATCAAGTAGCTGGAAATAATTGGAGTTCAGAAACATGTCAGTAAAATTGCAATTTGCGGATCCAGCTTGCTGTCCAGATATGTGAGGCCAGGGTAAATGAGGTAAATTAAAATCACCAACTACTAGAATATTACTTGATGAGAGGGATAGATCAGATATATAGCGATAGAGGGCGTTTTCACCACTGCAAGCTCTTGGGCGATAAACGCAGCCGAATACAAATTTACAATTACAAAATGTTACTTGGAGAAAAATATTATCTATACCCGGTGCATCAATCTGATGGAACACGACAGTAGATCTATCCGAGATGTCAAGTCTAATGTACACACAAACACCACCATAGCCTTTCGTAGTTATACTATCCCCCCCAAATAACTGGTAATTAGGAATGTGGATCAAAGAATCAGAAATATCAGGTTGCAACCAAGATTCAGCAATGAAAATAAGCGATGGATTATATACTCCAACAGAAGAGAGGAGCTAGGCATATTTCGAATGGAGAGATTGGATGTTCGTGTAAATAAAGCTCCACTCGTGCATACTACCACTCAATTTTTTGGAGTCTGGGTTACAATAGTTGGCGTTCCCTTAATGTACTTTAATGTCAGGTCCCTCTCTCCTGACTTCTCGCGGTCCTTCAGCTCAAGGCGAAGTTGACTCAGAGTTGATAACTGGTGAGGAGTCCTGTCGTCAGAAACTAGTACGCGCCTAAAATCTCCAGAATTGAGAAGTTTCTTCTTATTCCTAAGTAATGTTCCGACTACTTCGTTGTTCGAAAAGGAAACCCTAAGCATACGCGGGTGGGGTGGATTACGCCTTCCAATCCGGGAAACCTTCACAATCACTCTCTTGATTGATTTATCAATACACTCCAGTATTTTGACGGCCACATCGGCGTCACCTTCTTCTGTTTCAGATTCAGGTACATTTCTGAGCAAAATGTTGTAAGAACGTTTGACTCGCTTTAAGATCTCAGCGGAATCCAGAGAATGTGGAGATGGCGCCCCATCAGGAGCAGCGGATAAAGTAGATTTAATTTGTACTATATCGTTCGTCATCTCAGCAACTCTCGAAACCACAGCGCTTTGTGATGACTCTACAAGAGACAATTTATTTTGACACTCGTTGATATAATAGAGCTATGGCAATTCAACTGTGAGGTATGTTCATCGAGAGTTGATCTGCATTTACCTAACTCGGCCAGAATTAGAGACTGATCGGATTTGATTGATTTCATGTCCTCCGATAATGAATTCATTTTGCTCATTAGGAGAGAAAAATGTTCGAGTGTTACAGGCTGATCAGATTGAGAGTTACTGCGTAGCAATCTTTTGCTACTCAGGCACGGTGGACAGTTCCATTTACCCTTCGACTCCTTCGAAAACTCGAAGTCGACGGGCGAAATATCAACACACGAAGAATGAAATAGTATGCGGCAACTTTTTTCGAGCATTTAAAGCAATTCGAGGGCATGATTAGCAGAAAAATATCAGTTTTATCAGGAAAGGAAAGGTTAATAAACTTTTCACTCTTGTGGGTCCTTACAAGAGATAATTACAGATGGGGAAGACCACGGAATCATAGGAAATGTCGATCAGGCCGCGAAATGATTCGCTACGATTATCGGACAGCTGAAATTAAATATTATAATCCAGTGCGCTCTGTTCGATTACTATGACAGCGGTAAGAGCTGCGACAATGGATGCGTGAAGAACGCGAAGATCGTGAAATGTGGAGAATCGAAAACAGCAAACCGCAAACCAGTACAAGCGTTCAACGGGTGGGAGACAAGAACGCCACTTTCAACAATTTTCTGGGCGGTTGGGATACGCCAATATAGACCTTAGAGATGTAAACAACGATCAGTGATGAAAAAACGGATCCAATTTATTCATGGATTTACCGAAGCAAATTGGAAAATTGTTAGTCCTACCTGAGGTAGCACAAAAACTGTATCATTCGACACAAAAATATCAATGTAGAACACTAATAACCAGCTATCTTCTACAAGTAATTGAGAGCTACAGCAAAACGCGTGTATACGAGGCAGTACTTCATTGATGTGATGTGGTGTCTTTCTTGACACTTTTTCCTCAATTTTGGCGAGTAATATATTAAAGTCCGATAATGACATGCGGCAGAAATTTCTAAAAAGTTCAGTTTCGTCCGCTCTCGAGTCATCTAGCAGCAGGGTATAATTTTTTCCTTTGAGAAAAAAATTCACCCAGGTTGTTCGTCTCCTCCTTTGTCGTAGTTCTTTCATTTGAGAGAGTATTACTATCCTTTGATAGTACTACTACTATAGATTCAGTAAAAATTGCAACTTTAGATAATGAGGGCGTCACGTCGGTGCACTTTAGAGAGACCTCGTTGAATTATCAAGAACAACTGCTCGTTCGGACAGGCGCGGGCTATGTGGACACCTCTCTCTGAGTTTTCGAACGTTTGAAAACATTTCAAAATAATTTGAAACGTTTGAAAACAATGCTTGTTTGGTATAAATGCACCTCAAAACGTTCTAAATCAGGGTTTGCGAACTCTGTTCGGCACCGATGAGTGTTCACATCGCCCGTGCTACTGTTTGCAAACAGTGTTCGCGAATGGTGCTCGTTTTGTATAAATGCGCCTTAAAATAAACGTTTCAGCACATCCGCTTTATTCAGTATATATATAAAATTCTTATTTCTACATCTAAAATCAAAAAAACATATATAAAATAAAAATAAAATTATGATCATGTAAACGTCTCACTGTTCGTCATTTGATGAAGTTTCGTTGTTAACTTGTAAGTGAATCTTTCCTAGTATTTCTCTTCGTTTCTGTTGGGGATCGATCCCCAAATCTTTGTGTCTCCGTTATCGAAATCATGTTTTTTTATTTTTTATGTTTGTTGAGTGCTGTGGTTGCGTTTTTCGTATATTTATGTGCTTTTAGTCTTGTAGTCTTTGTCAAGTCTGTCCTATGTATTGTTTGTCACAGTATTTGCATGGTTCACTGTATGTGACATGTGATTTTTTAATTTTGGGTGTTGGTGCTTTCAACTTACTCAAAATATTTTCAACTATATTACTTATCTTCTGTGACACTCCCTGTATAATTGGTAATTGTATTCGTTTTGTGGCCTCTGTGGTTGGTTTTTTTGTCTCTTGTGTGTTGTATAGTCTGCGTGTTCTTTGTCTTATGAGTTTCTTTATTAAGTTTTCTGGGTAGTGATTGTCCATCAGGAGTTTTTTCACCTCTGCTAATGTTTCCCCACGGAGTATTGGCGACATCAGCTTCAATGCTCTATCTATGTATCCCATGGCTGTGCTCTTCTTTTGTGAGTGATGGTGCTGGGATTTGTAATCCAAGATGTACATTTTATTCTGTGCTTTTCTATGGCATCGGGTCTTCAGCTCGTCATTTTTCCTTATTAGTATCATATCCAAGAAGTTTAAGCTGTGGTTTTCTTCTTCTTCGAGTGTGAATTGTAATAGTTCATGTTTACTGTTAAAACGATTCAGGATAGGATGGTGTCGTTATGATAAGAGAGTCATGTACGTATCGTTTGTAGAATGTTGTGTCATGGTCTTCCATAAATTCGTCCTCTATCAATTCCATTACCAACTGTGCTACCGTGCGTGATATTTGGTTACCCATCGCTAAACCTTTATATTTCGCACCATCAGTTTGTCAATAACTGATACAACAAAGAGAATAAATTTACTGGAATGTAGAGTCCGAACAATTCTTGACAACACTGAAAATGATGAAGGGAAATAATCAAGAGAAAATCTGGAGTATCATATAAACGAAAGATTGAACTATATCTAAAGCCACAAACAACAACAGGTATCATATAAAAAACTCGTTCAATCTAGAAGATTCTTTGAAAAATGATAAGATTCAAAACAACCACCGATTGTATTCACTAGACGTAAAATCTAGATACACAAACATTCCCACAGAGTTAATAAAGCGAGCAATTGAAAGGAATCGGGAAACAATAAAACAACACACACTAATACCCAAAGAAGAATTTATACAAACAATACAGTATATCACAAATAACAGATATTTCCAATATGAAGGATACTTTCATAAACAGATTGAAGGTGTAGCGATGGGTAACCCAATATCAGGCACGATAGCACAGTTGGTAATGGAATTGATAGAAGACGTAATTATGGAAGACCATGAGACAACATTCTATAAACGATACGTAGATGACTGTCTAATCATAACAACACCAACCGAAATATACACTATCCTGAATCGTTTTAACAGTGTACATGAGCTATTACAATTCACACCCGAAGAAGTAAACCGACTATACAACAGACAAAAAAACCAACCACAGAGGCCACAAAATGAATACTATTACCAATTTTAGAGGGACTGTCACAGAAGATAAGTAATATAGTAAAACCGTACAACCGAGAAATAATACATAGGCTATGCAATCAAGTTGGAAATATTTTCAGTAAGTTGAAAGCACCAACACCCAAAAATCACAAGTCATATTCAGTGTACAGCCCGTTTGCAACAGCCTAGAATTCTCTACAAAATTCTCGCAAGAAAACGGCAGAGATTATTTTGTATGCAAGTGAACAGAGAATTTTACCGAAAGTGTGTATGTAACGGTAAATATTTCACGGCGCATGAATTTTCGAGTAAATTCTCTAGAGAACTCTTGGCTGTTGCAAAAGTGCTTACCATGCAAAGAGTGTGACAAATAATACATAGCACAGACTTCACAAAGACTACAAGAAAGACTAAGCGCACATAAATATACGAAAAACGCAATCACAGCACTCAACAAACACAAGAAAACAAAAAAACATGATTTCAATTACGAGGACAAAATGATTTTTGGGATCGAACCTGTAATATATTGGTTGTAAAGATTAATATTGTCATGCGTTAGACTCCCCACTTAATCTTGTTTGATCCTAATTGTTCTCCGTTGCAAAAAGGAGTTCAGTTGTATTGTAGCAAATGAGAGATTAAAGTATACGTCATAGTCGTTTTTAATCATTGCTAATTTATTCAATACACCACATAATTTGGCGACGAGGATAAAAGAATTATTTTTGAGTTAAGTTTTCTAAAAGTATTTTTAATTTTGTTTTGCCTGGGAATATTTTTTTATTTGAGTGAATAAAAGTGTAAAAGACAAAATGGCTACGGGTTAAGTCGGTTCTTCCGAAGTGATTATGGGTGGAATCGGCCAACTGCGAGAATTTCATTTAAATATCACGGATTGGAACATCTATAAAGCGAGATTGAACAATTATTTCATCGCTAATGAAGTTACCAGTGATAATAAAAAACGTGCAATTCTCTTAAACATGTTGGATGAAGAATCGTACAAACTGATATTCAACATGTGCAGCCCGGATGTCCCTGATTTGAAAACATTCGATATGTTAATTTCACTCTTTTGGATAAACATTTCATCCCAAGAAAATCAGTCCTAGCTGAACGTTTCAAATTCTTCGATAGCAAGAAAGGGAATAATGAAACAATTAAGGATTGGGCAGCGCGTGTGCGGAGTTTAGCTGTTTCCTGTGAGTTTGGAAAGGAATTAGATATTTGTCTCCGAGACCTTTTTGTTTGTGGATTCGAAAAAGGTGTTATACTGGACAGACTCCTGGAAGAGAAGAAAGATATAACTTTCGAACAAGCTATAGGCATAGCAGAAAACAAGATGGCGTCTTCGCAGAGCTACCAGATCGTCAACCCCGTGAAGATGGAACAGTTGTTACATGTGCGCAGCCACGTCAATCGTCTCGAGAGCAAACGTCACTTCAATTCCCAGAAAGGTTCCAGCGCCAGCGCAACGAAAGGTGGTACAAATGACAAGTGTACAACCTGTGGAAAAATTGGTCATAATAAAGATAAGTGCTTCAGAAATTTATTTTGTTCTTTCTGTAGAAAGAATGGCCATAATATTAATAATTGTTTCAAAAAGAAAAAAAGAACGAATAATGTTTCAAGATCTCATAATTACTTGCAACATGAAAATGATAATTATGAAAATGAACCTTCTTTGTTTGTTGTCAATAGTGCTAACAGTCAAGACAATGCATACTCATTAGAAGTATAACTTGGTTCTTGTAATATTCTATTTCTAGTTGATACTGGAGCGAGTATCTCTTGCATTTCTGAAGATTTGTATTTAGAGAAATTTAGAATGTACAAATTGAAACAGACTGATCGACGTCTCACTTTCTACAATGGAACCAAGGTAGAGAGGTATTTTGAATACTAATGTTGAATTTAAAAGAATTGTAACCCAGCGAGCACAAACATCCCTGGGATGTTTTGGGATGTTTCGAAAATGTTGGCATGAGGATGTTTCTTTGAAACGTAATATGCACTTCCCAAAGAGGTCTCCAAAGGCTATTGGAAATCTTTATTTGTTCTGATCTGTGCCATCTGTGGCATTTCTTCGTCTATCTACTGAGAGGTACTGTCGAGTTGAAAATAATGTAAACGTGTGGATATCTTCTCTTGACGTCGCATAGTTTGCCTTGGGAGGTTTATTCCAAATGAACAATATATAATTGACCTATTTCATTTTGCCGCCATTTCCACTTTCTTCGTAGTTTGGACTGTGGACTGTTCGGAGTTGAAAGTTGATTGGTGATTTGTATAATATTAACTACTTCTGTGTTGGTTTTGATTGTGAATTTAGGATCGATTTCTTCATAGTAACCCAATACAATTAATAAGTAAGTATTACATGAATTAAATGTATAGTATAATGTCCAGAAACATACATATAACCTCAAAAGAATCCACGCTGCGTGGTTAATATTATTTGTGTATTTGGGTCTAGGTATAAGAGATCATTGTATTTTGGTTGGAATAATCGAATGGTATATGGAAGGTTATTATAATTATTCAAGAAATAACTTTATGAAGTTTAAGCAATATCATCGAGGATTTCAACATATTTCGATAATCTATCTCTGCCGTTGATAATTCCCAGAATATTTTGTAAGATTACTCTTCCGACGATGATAATAATCATTCATCACTTGTGAATCACAAAATAATTCAAATTGTCCCAGAAAAGTTCTTGTTTTTGAAAACTCCTTTAAATTGTTCCATTTTTAAATACCAGTACAAATAATTAAATAAATAAAATCGTTTTGCAAATCAACCTGGTCAGGAGCTATATACAACTCAAATCTTCCAGATCCTTTCATGCAGCTATTTTCTCTGTTATTTTAATTGGAAAAAATCATCTTAACCTTCATATATTTTGTGAATTAATTGTTTGAATTGTTTTTATTTTGTAGATGTGATCCATAAAAAATTCCAAATCACTAGGAAAGTATTCGAACTCTATGCCAAAGATAGGTTTAGGCATATTAGGCAGAGAAGGAGGGACGATAAAATGAACGGAAAATAAATGTTATATACATTTTTTTTTTCATTTTCCCTTTCGGTACATCTAATATTATAATCAGTTTGTTTTCTATTATTTCTGTTTTTTTTATGTTAAATGTTATATTTCTTTTTGGTTATTTATGTTTGTTTTATTGAATGTGATATATTTTTTTGTTTATTCTCCCTTTCTGTAGTATAATATTTATCAATTGTTTTTTGTTGTTCAATTTTTTATGTGAAATGTGATTTCTTTTCCTTTTGTACCTCTAGGAGTATCATTAAAATATTTTTATTCTTATATAGTATTCTGTATTTCATTTAAAAACTTTGTAGTTCATTTAAAATAGAATGTGGTATCCTCAAACATTCAAATGAAAGAAAAAAGGCCTCACAAAAGAATTTCATATAAAGTCTTACAAACAGCGATTTCGTGTGCGCAAAGCGCTTTAGAAATGTCCTATTGTGTACATGAAAAGGCTTTCAAAAAAACTTCTGAGTAGTTCTTTTTGTGACATCCCAGATACATCCATAAAATAGCCGCCTGCGGCGGACATTGGCTGTTCTATAGAAGTTCTATTCATGTATAAACAGAACATCACAGTGGATGTTCAATGTCTCGAAATCTCTTACTTTTAACATCTCTGAGATGTTTTTGTGCTCGCTGGGAACTAATATGAATTTTTATGTCTTTAAAAACGGTGGCCCACCAATATTGGGTAGAGATTTCTTGAATATATACAATATTGGCTTTTCAAATTTGAATTTCATGAATGAAAGAATTAATATCAAAACAAATGCTCTGATAAATCAATTCTCGAATCTCTTTTCTGAAGGAGTAGGATTATTCAATAAGTCAAGCTTAAGTTTAAAGTTGAAAAATACTAATGTTACTCCTAAATTTCATAAGGCCCGTCCTATTCCATATGCTTTAAAATCGCCAGTTGAAGCTGAAATTAATCGCCTTCTTTCACTAGGTATCATCTCACCGGTAGACTATAGTCAGTGGGGCACTCCGGTAGTACCAGTGTTGAAGAAAAATGGCGCAGTCAGACTTTGTGGAGATTACAAGGTGACAATAAACCCCCACATTGAAATAGATCAACATCCATTACCAAGAATTGAAGATCTGTTTGGTTGTCTACAGGGGGGAGTTCAATTTTCCAAATTAGACTTATCAGACGCGTATCAACAAGTAGGTTTGGATAATGATTCAAAAAATCTCACCACTATTGTAACTCATAAAGGTTTATTTATATACAATAGACTAACTTTTGGAATTGCTTCAGCGCCCTCTAAACTTAAGAAATTGATGGAATCACTGTTGAGTGGAATTGATGGCGTGACAGTATTTTTAGACGATATTCTTATTACGGGAAAAGACGAAAAGGAATATTTTAATAGACTTAAATTAATTTTGTCAATTTTAGAAAATTCCGGTCTTGAGTTGAGCATTTCTAAATGTAAATTTTTTCAAGATTCAATTGAATATTTGGGACATAAAATTGATAGGGAAGGTCTTCACACAAGTGAGAATAAAGTCGCGGCAATTTTGAAAGTCCAGAAACCAAGTAACATAACTGAATTGAAATCATTTCTAGGTATGGTAAATTATTATGGAAAATTGATCCGAAATATTTCTTCGATTTTATATCCATTACATCGTTTGTTGAGAAAAGATGTAAAATGGTTTTGTTCGAAAGATTGTGACCAAGCTTTTGACAGAATCAAGTTATTGCTTAAATCAACAACAGTTTTGGTAGATTTCAATCCTGAATTAGATATTAGATTAACAGTAGACGCTAGTTCACACGGCTTAGGGGCTATTTTAAGCCATCAATACCCATCAGGAATTGAAAAACCAATTGCTTATGCTTCAAGGTCACAAAGTGAAAAAAATTATAGTCAGATAGAAAGAGAAGGTTTAGCTATTATTTTCGGCGTACATAAGTTTCATCAATATCTTTATGAAAAAAAATTTAAGTTGATTACAGATAATAAACCTCTGATGACGATTTTCGGACAAAACAAGCCAATCCCTCAATTTTCTGCTGATAGGTTGAGGCGTTGGGCTGTGATTCTATCGAATTACCAATACGAAGTCGAATACGTCAATTCGGAGAATAATACGGCGGATGCATTATCTAGATTATCGGAATCCGAATCCGATAGTTTAAGTAACAACGATGATGTCGAATTCCCATATTGTAATTTTTCAACAAATAGTGAAGAAATGCCAATAAACCTAGATGAAGTTAAAAGAGAAACTGCCAATGATAAAGAGTTTAGTCAGGTCATTGAATTTATGAAGATGGGGTGGCCAAAGTACGTTAGTAATTATGATATGATCAAACCATATTTTTCCAGACTTTCAGAATTTGCAGTGTCTAATAATTGTTTATTCTGGAATCATCGCATAGTTGTTCCAGTAAAGTTACGACATATTTTTCTCAGAACATTGATATGACGCATTTTGGTATAGTTAAATCAAAAAATATTGCAAGGGCACATTTTTGGTGGCCAAATCTTGATAAGGATATAGAAAATTATGTTAAGCGGTGCGAAAGTTGCAGAAAGAATTCATCTAATCCCGCTAAGGTTCCGTTAGCAACCTGGTCGTGGCCAGGTGAAGTTTGGGAAAGGTTACATATTGATTATTTTGGTCTTTTCTCCAGGAAGTATTATCTGATCATATTAGATGCGCATTCGAAATGGGTCGAAGTTTTTGAAACTTCAACGACAAGTTCGGAAGCGACGATTAAGATGCTTAGGAGTTGTTTTGCCAGATTTAGTTTACCAAAAACGGTAGTATCAGACAACGCTGCTTATTTCACATCTGAACAGTTCGAATTTTTTTTTTTGAAGAAGAATAATATTAAGCATGTTTTGATCCCACCATATCATCCAGAATCTAATGGTGCAGCTGAAAATTGTGTAAAAACAGTTAAAAATAGTATCAAAAAGGCTATGAGCGAAAAAACCTCAGTAGACACCAATACAGTTCTTTCTAGGTTTCTTTTTGACTATCGAACTACTGAACATTGCACTACCGGAGTAAGCCCTGCTCAAATTATGTTCGGTAGAAACTTGAGAACAAGATTCAATGCTCTGTTTTATAAACCATCTAAAGAATTAGCGAATAAGGTACATTGTAAACAGCAAGATCGAAAGAAATATTATAAAGGAAAAAATTCTGTCGATTACCAAGTAAATGATTTAGTTTTGGTAAAAGATTATCGAGACGTTAATAAAACAAATTGGATTAAAGGTAAAATTAGGAGAAAAATTGGAAGAGTAACATTTCTAGTCCATATTTTAGAGTTAGACATATGTTGGAAACGTCATTGTAATCAATTGAGAAAAACTTCAGAGAATATTGTTTACCCATCGAAGAGAATTGTTAGTAATTTTGAAAAAGAAACAAAAAATAAAAATGTATGTGAAAATGATGAAAATGTATTTAAAAGTAATGAATATGTAATATTAGATAAGACTGATAGACCTAAGAGAGTGGGAAAGCCTCCGGAGAGATTCCAAGCTGAATAATGTTTAATGGATGTATGTTTTTAGGGTATTTTGCTGTGATAAATTTTGATGTGATATGTTAAATTTTCATTGATTAATTTGGGATATTTTTTTGAGCGCTTATAGCTAAAATAAGTTAAATTTACTTATGTTGAATTGTGATATTTTTAAAAATTCATATAACTCAGATTTTCTCGTAGGGGGGAAGAATGTAATATATTGGTTGTAAAGATTAATATTGTCATGCGTTAAACTCCCCACTTGATCTTGTTGGATCCTAATTGTTCTCCGTTGCAAAAAGGAGTTCAGTTGTATTGTAGCAAATGAAAGATTAAAGTATACGTCATGGTCGTTTATAATCATTGCTAATTTATTCAATACACCACAGAAAGCCAACAGAAACGAAGGGAAATACTAGAAATGATTCACATACAAGTTAACAACGAAACTGTTGTAAATGACAAACAAGACACGAAGAATCTTAGTCACATATACATGCCAACATTGAGAAAACTACCAGATAGAAGAAGAAGACAAGACAATCAATACTCCCTTGACGTTCAAAACAACGACATAAACGACAGGACAATATCTACCAGACAAAGCCAAAACAACGGCAGAAACGAACAGTGAGACGTTTACAGGATCATAATTTTATCATATTATATAAAATAATAATAATAATAATAATAATAATAATAATGTCTGGCCTGCCTGGCAGCTATCTGGTAGATAGCGTGCCGGACAGCCATCGTAACGACGTAGACGGTGCAGCCAGCCACGCCTGCTGTCCGCAGTCCCATTCCTTTTTCCTCTCTCTTTCACATCCTTTATAGGGGTGCTCTTTCTGCTCTCATTTCACTACCCCTCACCCAAATCGAGAAAGGGGAGCAAAAACCCATGAAAATGGTGATAACGAGAAGCCTCGGAAACAAGTCGCTGCCTGGGGATCGTCAGGGCATGTCTGGAGCCGGCGCTGGACATGACAGCATGCGGGACGTCGGTGGCAGGATGTTGAGGAAGCGGGCTCCTGCTGCAAAAGAAGCTACAGCTCCAAAGCAACAACAGCAACCAACGAGTCCAATTCAATTGCCGACTCGAACCGCTGAAGGTGCTGCGCAGGATATTCAGCCAGTGCTCACCCAAGCGGGGTTAGTTAGAAAACGCATGAAGTGGACAACGTCCATGAATGAAACTATAGTGCGCATATATAACTCCATCACGGGACTAGGGCAGAACACGAACAACTGTAGGAAAAGGCTCCATGAGGAATTCTGCAACGCCTACCCAAATCTCCCATCTCTACCCATCTTGGGGGTAGAGGAATTGTTGATTTGTCCAACCGTATGTCCCAGGAAATTGAAGGACTTCGAAAATATTTCTTGAGCAAGGCAGCTTCGTCAGAACTCCATCGAGTAGTTTGTGTTGCTGATAGTTCTACACCATTAAAGCTACAACAGGATCACTTGGAAACCGTCGAACACTCTGCAGAAAGTAAAATGCAGAAACTGATTGGCAAACCTTTGCATGGGAGGCACCAGAACGAGGTCAACCATGATTACGTCGACATGTCTGCGTCGAACTACTGGTTGACTTCCGGAAGGTTGTTTCCTGAGACAGAGGGCTTCATGCTCGCCATCCAGGATCAGGTGATTCCAACAAGAAATTACATGAAGTACATCGCCAAGGATTCCTCAGTGGCGGACGATAGCTGTCGTTATGGCTGTGCGACACATGAAACTATCCAGCACATCACCGGGGGATGTCAGAAGTTCGCGGGCACGGAGTACAAAAATAGACATGATGCTGTTGCCAAGATACTTCACCAAGAATTGGCACTAAAACACCAACTTCTAACTTCGAAAAAGGTTCCTTATTACAATTACCATCCGGATGCTGTGCTGGAAAACGAACATCACAAGCTCTACTGGGATCGCACGGTTCTCACAGACCGAAAAATAACCCACAATAGACCAGACCTCATATTGCTCAATAAGGATGAGGACAGAGCACTATTCATCGACGTGGCAATTCCAAATAATACCAATCTTCTAGATAGGCACACTGAAAAAATTTCAAAATACAGAGATCTCGAGGAACAGACCAGAAGACAGTGGAAGCTGAAGGATATCAAGACCATCCCTATTGTCATATCATCTACAGGCCTGATACCGAAGAAACTACTGGAGAACTTGAGGAAACTTCAGTTGGACGAAAATATCTATAAAGTCATGCAGAAGGCGGTACTGCTCGGAACGGCGAGAACTGTACGCAAGTACATGGGGAATGCTGAGGAACACCGTCTGCGCCGACAGGAAGTGCGGGTGGAGCAGGAATCCAACCTACAGCAGGGAGGCGAGGAGCGACCCGGACCCGACCACCACCACGAGCCCGAAAACCTGGAAAGGGCTCCAACAGAGCTTAATCCTTTTGATATCTGAGATATCTGGGATAAGTGAATTTTCCTCTGGAGAGGAGTGTGAAAGCCGCAAGGCTAAAGTCATAATAATAATAATGCTGTGCTGGAAAACGAACATCAAAAGCTCTACTGGGATCGCACGGTTCTCACAGACCGAAAAATAACCCACAATAGACCAGACCTCATATTGCTCAATGAGGATGAGGACAGAGCACTATTCATCGACGTGGCAATTCCAAATAATACCAATCTTCTAGATAGGCACACTGAAAAAATTTCAAAATACAGAGATCTCGAGGAACAGACCAGAAGACAGTGGAAGCTGAAAGATATCAAGACCATCCTTATTGTCATTTCATCTACAGGCCTGATACCGAAGAAACTACTAGAGAACTTGAAGAAACTTCAGTTGGACGAAAATATCTATAGAGTCATGCAGAAGGCGGTACTGCTCGGAACGGCGACAACTGTACGCAAGTACATGGGGAATGCAGAGGAACACCGTCTGCTCCGACAGGAAGTGCGGGTGGAGCAGGAATCCAACCTACAGCAGGGAGCCGAGGAGCGACCCGGACCCGACCACCACCACGAGCCCGAAAACCTGGAAAGGGCTCGACCAGAGCTTAATCCTTTTGATATCTGAGATATCTGGGATAAGTGAATTTTCCTCTGGAGAGGAGTGTGAAAGCCGCAAGGCTAAAGTCATAATAATAATTAATGTCTGGCCTGCCTGGCAGCTATCTAGTAGATGGCCTGCCGGGTAGCCATCGTAACGATGTAGACGGTGCAGCCAGCTACGCCTGCTGTCCGCAGTCCCATTCCTTTATCCTCTCTCTTTCACATCCTTTATGGGGGTGCTCTTTCTGCTCCCATTTCTCTACCCCTCACCCAAACCGAGAAAGGGGAACACAAACCCATGGAAATGGTGATAACGAGAATCCTCGGAAACAAGTCGCTGCCTGGAGATCGTCCGGGCATGTCTGGAGCCGGCGCTGGACATGACAGCATGCGGGATGTCGGAGGCAGGATGTTGAGGAAGCGGGCTCCTGCTGCAAATGAAGCTACAGCTCCAAAGCAACAACAGCAACCAACGAGTCCAATTCAATTGCCGACTCGAACCGCTGAAGTGCTGCGCAGGATATTCAGCCAGTGCTCACCCAAGCGAGGTCAGTTAGAAAGCGCATGAAGTGGACAACGTCCATGAATGAAAATATTCTGCGCATATATAACTCCATCACGGGACTAGGGCAGAACACGAACAACTATAGGAAAAGGCTCCATGAGAAATTCTGCAACGCCTTCCCAAATCTCAATGTCACTGAACAACGAGTGGCAGACCAGTACCGCGTAATTCTGAGAGATGAACTAATACCAACGTCCAGAATCGACGCAATTAAACGAGAACTTCAGCGTCCGCTAGAAATAGAGAATAACACTAACACCTCTGATGGAATTCACATGCCTGGGCAACAACAACCAGAAGACATTGATACTGAAAGACCATCTTGCAAAGCAAATGAGCCTGAACACCAGGACGATAGGGATGAGCTCCACCGACAAGTTGACTCTGAGATGAGGAGATACTTTGCCGAACTGGAAGGAACAGATCCTCTTCATCGAATAGCACCTCCCCAACTCAATACATCCAAGAAACTGTCACTCATAATCGACATTTTGAATAAGGACGTTTTACCTGAGTACCTACAGAATGGAAGTTCATTGGAATACCTTCATCTAGTTTTTTACTGTGCAGCGCTAACGGCGGCTAAAACTATAGGGACAAAAATTCGCCGAACCAACAACGATGGTCCAAAATTAAACAAATTACATGCGCCACCATGGCAGAAACGTCTTCAACACAAAACAGAGAGACTAAGAAGAGACATTGGACGACTGACGGAGTACTTGAACGGGAATCGCGGAAGAAAGGTTGTGAAAGCTGCCAAAGAAATCATGGATAGAAACAGAACACACACAGAACGAGAGACGGAGAATGCTACAGCTCACCACTGCCTCGACACTCTGAAGCAAAAGTTAAGTCTGTATGCAGAACGCCTGAGGAGATATAAAAGCAATTATAGCCGAAAAAAAGACAATAATTCATTCGAAAAGTCGGAAGAGACTTTCTACCGATCACTCACATCGTCTGATGTAGAAAATGAAAAGTTACCACCAAAGGAAGCCATAGACCGAACAATTATCAACGAAACCTCCCTTCAATGGAGATACCGTATGGATTGAAGATGAAAAATCTGAAGCTATAAAATATGAGCCGATGCATCATGACAAGATAACAATTGATGAAGTAAAATCAGCTATCAGAGGACTACACAACTGGAAAACACCTGGGCCTGATGGATTACAGAACTTCTGAATCAAGAAACTTTGGATCATGCATGACAAATTGACCTCCGCAATAAATGATGTCATTGAAAATCCTGAAAGAATGCCAATATTCCTTATACATGGCACAACGTACCTGTTACCTAAAGACCAAAGGAATACAGAAGACCCATCCAAATACCGACCAATCACATGTCTTCCAACGATGTACAAATTAATCACATCGTGCATTTCAAATCGAATTCACAACCATTGCGAAAGAAATAACATCATCGCCATGCAACAGAAAGGATGCACCAAAGACAGCTGAGGGTGCAAAGAACAGCTAATAATTGATTCAGTTATCTGCAATCAAGCGTTCTCCAAGCGGAGGAATCTCTACGCTGCGTACATAGACTACAAAAAAACATTCGATTCTATACCCCACGAATGGATCTTGACGATCTTGAAGATTTACAAGGTGGATCCCAATATTGTTGAGTTCCTGAAAAACGCCATGTCAACCTGGCGTACTAGTCTTCAAATGAAAGCAGCAGATTGCTTCATTAAAACAGGACCTATTCCAATAAGACGCGGAATTTTCCAAGGAGACTCGCTGAGCCCTCTGTGGTTCTGCATGGCCCTGAATCCCTTGTCTCATAGATTGAATTCTACGGACTACGGATTTTCCATCAAGAGCGGCAGTAGAACTATGATGAAACTGAATCATCTACTTTACATGGACGATTTGAAACTCTTCGCATCTACCAAAAAACAAATGCAACAGATGCTGAAAATAGTGGAAGGATCCTCGGAAGACATCAAAATGAAGTTTGGATTAGAAAAATGTCGACTGCTCAACATAACGAGAGGGAAAATATAAGATGGTACGTTCAAACTCAAGGAAGGTGCAGAAATTGAAGCATTGAAGGAAGGAGACACATACAAGTATCTAGGCATAAAACAGGCAAGAAAAATCAATCAGACCCAGATGAAGAAAGAATTAACGGAGGAGTTCACCCGAAGATTGAGAAGGATAATGAGAACTGGTCTTAACAGCAAAAATCTGATAAAAGCGATTAACACCTACGCTGCTCGGCGCTGAGCTATTCATTCGGTATCATCTCTTGGACGACCACCGATTTAGCAGCACTACAGAGAAAAATAAGGACGATGCTGACTAAACACAATAAACATCACCCCAAAAGCTCAATAGAACGGACAGAGCTGCCACGACATCTTGGGGGTAGAGGAATTGTTGATTTGTCCAACCGTATGTCCCAGGAAAATGAAAGACTTCGAAAATATTTCCTGAGCAAGGCTGCTTCGTCAGAACTCCATCGAGTAGTTTGTGTTGCTGATAGTTCTACACCGTTAAAGCTACAACAGGATCACTTGGAAACCGTCGAACATTCTGCAGAAAGTAAAATGCAGAAACTGATTGGCAAACCTTTGCATGGAAGGCTCCAGAACGAGGTCAACCATGATTACGTCGACATATCTGCATCGAACTACTGGTTGACTTCCGGAAGGTTGTTTACTGAGACAGAGGGCTTCATGCTCGCCATCCAGGATCAGGTGATTCCAACAAGAAATTACATGAAATATATCGCCAAGGATGCCTCAGTGGCGGACGATAGCTGTCGTTATGGCTGTGCGACACATGAAACTATCCAGCACATCACCGGGGGATGTCAGAAGTTCGCAGGCACGGAGTACAAAAATAGACATGATGCTGTTGCCAAGATTCTTCACCAAGAATTGGCACTAAAACACAAACTTCTAAGTTCAAAAAAGGTTCCTTATTACAATTACCATCCGGATGCTGTATTGGAAAATGAACATCACATGCTCTACTGGGATCGCACGGTTCTGACAGACCAGAAAATAACCCACAATAGACCAGACCTCATATTGCTCTATAAGTATGTGGCGATTCCAAATAATAACAATTTTCTAGATAGGCACACTGAAAAAATTTCAAAATACAGAGATCTCGAGGAACAAAACAGAAGACAGTGGAAGCTGAAAGATATCAAGACCATCCCTATCATTTCATCTACAGGCCTGATACCGAAGAAACTACTGGAGAACTTGAAGAAACTTCAGTTGGACGAAAATATCTATAGAATCATGCAGAAGGCGGTACTGCTCGGAACGGCGAGAACTGTACGCAAGTACATGGGGAATGCAGAGGAACACCGTCTGCGCCGACAGTAAGTGCGGGTGGAGCAGGAATCCAACCTACAGCAGGGAGGCGAGGAGCGACCCGGACCCGACCACCACCACGAGCCCGAAAACCTGGAAAGGGCTCCAACAGAGCTTAATCCTTTTGATATCTAAGATATCTGGGATAAGTGAATTTTCCTCTGGAGAGGAGTGTGAAAGCCGCAAGGCTAAAGTCATAATAACTTTATTTACCCAACAGGAAAGATCCTGTTGGGATGTGGATTCCCTATAAGCAAAACGAAATGAAATGGCAAGCACCTCAATACAATAATTTATCCGAGAAAAAAAACAAAAAAACAAAGCAGACAACTATAATAGACCAATTTTAACTTTATTAGCACAATCACAAAGCCGATATACTGGTGCCCGCTGGAGAATGTTGGTCCGAGGCGTGGGCAGACTAAACATCGGAGAACCCCTGGCCGCCATTCTTGGGACGTGGATGTTTACCCGAGAGAGAAGGAATGGGCAGTCAATCTTTCCACTTTCGAGTTTTTGGGCGAATCTCGCACACTGCTGAACCTGACGTTCAATTAAGGTTGAAAGCCTCAGCTCCCTCGCTATGCTTGAAAGATCAGCACCACGCTCAGGATAAATGCCTGTCTTCCTATATTCGACATATTTCAGGAACTTCCTATGAATCCGCTCAATGGATGTAAGATGCGTGGCATAAATTGGGAACCAAATTATGTTAGCGTATTCCAACCTACTGAGAACAAGTGAGAAGTAAACACTTCTGAGAGCAGACAGATCGTCGAGCTCACGGAAGCTCCTGAACAGGAAACCCAAAGATCTACAAGCAGATGCACACAGATCTTCAACATGTGGAACAAAACTCAGCTCACTGTCGAACCAAACTCCCAGGTCACGAAAACGATCACCTACCGCAATAAGATCATTCCCAATGTGATAAGCAAAAGCTAGCGGGTGCGCCTTCCTGGTGAAAGTAACTTTAAAACACTTCTTCAAATTTAAAATAAGTCCATTCCGCAAGCACCAACCGCGAACCAACTCCAAGCTTGACTGAAGAAGTGACTGGTCATTAATTCCAAATATTCTCATGAAAAGCTTCAGATCTTCAGCATAGGCTAGAGCCCCACAATTGAGAGAGCATAAAAGGTCATCAATGAAAATCACAAACAACAAGGGTCCGAGGTTAGATCCCTGAGGAACACCAAACTTGAGCTCATGTTCAAAAGATCTGAATCCATAATAAAATACATAATTAGTTCTTCCACTTAAATAGGAATGAATCGACTTCACAAAGTTAGGAGTAAAACCAAACGATGCTAGCTTTTTTAAAAGCAAATTATGGTCAACGGTATCGAAGGCACGTGAGAAATCTGTATAGAACACATCGACCTGACCTCCATCATCAAGGGACTCTGCTATGACTTGCGAAATTGTGGCTAGGTTAGTTACAGTCGACCTTCCCCGGACAAAACCATGCTGTGCTGATGATAAACGTTGTTAAATATGGTGGTAAATGCTTGAATACAGAACCTCTTCATATACTTCGGCAAAGTTCGATAAAATGAAAATAGGTCTATAATTTTCCACAGAAGACGAGTCACCCTTTTTGAACACCGGAATTACCCTAGCTCTCTTGCATCTCCTAGGGAAGGTGAAAGTATTAAGGCTAATGGAAAATAAACGGTGGAGGGGCACGGCCAGTGCACAGCTACACTCCCTCAAGAACACAGAGGGAAGCTGATCGTC
Organism: Coccinella septempunctata; assembly: GCF_907165205.1. NCBI lineage: Eukaryota > Metazoa > Arthropoda > Insecta > Coleoptera > Coccinellidae > Coccinella > Coccinella septempunctata. The sequence goes on along the minus strand of NC_058194.1, from coordinate 4,782,033 downwards.
ACCGGATGTCAATCGATATATGTTTTTTTGATTTTAGATATCCAAATAAGAATTTTATATATATACTGAGGAAGGCGGATGCGCCGAAACGTTTATAATGAATAAATTTAGAGTATTTGAATTCAACCTAGATACCCAATTCATTGAAATAGTCCTGCAACAGTGCGTTATTCTTCCATAGCTGCCAAACTGGACGTTTTAGGAATTTAGTTGAGAAACATTCCTTTTGCACTTTCAATTCTGCATCTCAGAAAATTATTTTCTGATATACAGGGTGTTCCCAAATAAAATTATTCAACAAATGCTCTTTAATACCTCTACCGTGATGCAAAATATTAGGGATATTTTTCCGACGGTACGGATCTTATTCAGAAAAAACAGTAAAATTTCGACGAAACAGTAGTTCGGTAAAAGTCCGATTTCCAGAAGCGATAGAAACATGAATTTGATCAGGATTTCTTTCAACTTAAGAATTTGCCTAGTTATCGTTCCTAAATGATCAACCTCTCTTGTACAAGGTGTCCGTTATCAATGTCCAAATATGAAGAATTTCAAAACTGGTTTTTCTCGATTTTTTGATTTGTAATAACCCATAGAGGGTATTGATATCTTGCGTTGTTCTCTTAAAAACGTAAGTGCAGCGCATTATTATCTCACCTTGCTGCGAAATGAAAATGACTGATTGTTGTCGATATTAATCTCCGAGATTATATTTCAAATGTAATTTTTGGTTCGAAATTGTCAAAGTTTGTACATCTTGTAAGTAATTCCGTTGTAGTTTGTTTTGTTCACGATATATATTATATATATATATATATATATTTTCTTCTTTACACATAGTTGTGGTGTGCATAGAGTTTTCGGGTGCCTGCACCAAGATGAGCTCTGTTCACCACACGTCTGATAATTCCGAGGGTGCCCAGTATGACCGCCTTCTGCATCCAGGTGACAGTACTGGGTGGTAGCTGTAGTTCTTTCAAATTTGAGACGGGTTTTTCAATATTGAACCATTAACACTTATTTTCAAAGGCACTATATCCACTCTCCTCAACCTCCACATGTCCCTGATCTGTCCCGACAGTGCCTCGTACTTGCTGATCTTCTCCGCATATGTCTTTTGCATGTTATAATCCTGTGGAACTGCGAAATCTATAATGGTGGCCGTGTTCTCTTTTTTGTTCCAAAGCTGTTTCCGCTGCAAAGCCCGGAGAGCATCTCAAAATATTTCACCCAAGTTGTAACCTGCATGCTTCCCAAAACAGAAAAATTGTCTGACCCCAAGAACTACAGACCAATCACGTGTCTTCCATCAACGTACAAGATTTTAACATCTACAATAGGTTTCAAAATAGTAACGCACTTAAAGAACAACAAACTACTAGCCTGGGAACAGAATGGCTGCAACAAGAACGGCAGAGGAGCTAAGGAACTCCTTGTTATAGACAATTCGATCACGAAACAGGCAAAGAAAAGGTTGAGAAACCTATCTATGGCTTGGATAGACTATCGCAAGTCTCCCGTCCCTCACTCCTGGCTGTTCCAAGTGCTTCAGATATATAAAATCAACCCTCAAGCAATCCAACTACTGAAACACCTTATGACCACGTGGCGCACAAAGCTGACAGTTAAACACGAAACCGTGTCCTACCAAACTGGTAAGATCAGGATAGCAAGAGGAATTTTTCAGGGTGACAGGTTTAGTCCCTCATGGTTCTGTGCAGCCATGAACCCCATCAGTAGTATGCTCAACAGATCAGCATACGGTTACGCCATTGATAGTAACACTATCCTCCCACATTTGTTCAACGTGGACGACTTAAAGCTCTTCGCCATAGGACGAAAACAGTCCGAGGGAGAACTGGAACTGGTAAGGAAGTTCAGCGGCGATATCGGTATGTCGTTGGGTTTGGAAAAATGTGCAGTTGTGGAAGTCAAGAGAGGAAAGATGGTTAGACAACAAAACATCCAACTGAGAGATGGTCGGGAAATAAGAAGCTTAGGAGTTGAGGACAGCTACAAATACTTGGGCATCCAACAAACTCATGAAATACGTCAGCAAGAAAATAAACGAGAAGCCGAAAGTGAACTCTTCAGAAGAACGCGAAAAGCACTTGGGACACAGCTGTCAGGAAAGAACATTATAACGGCAATCAACATGTGGGCCGTACCAGCGTTCACTTGTACCGCTGGTGCGCTGTCATGGTCAAAAACAAATTTACAAAGAATTGACCAAAAGATTAGAACAACACTCACCAAACATGGCTTGCTACACCCTAATTCAGCAGTGGAAAGAATATACTTACCCCGAAGAACGGGCGGACGTGCATTAAGCAGTCTGGAAGATACCTGCCAGAGAGAAGAGAAGAACATTATAGACTACTTTCGCAAGAGGAATAACCCGGTACACCAATGGGTGACCACTTACCAGCAAACATCGAATAGAGCAGGAACATCGCCACCGGTAGAACCTGAAATGGAAAATAGGTTAGAGAGGCTCAAACAGAGCTGGCAGTCTAAATCACTCCATGGCAGCTTCTATGCAAGCCTGCAACAGCAAGAAGTGGACAGAACAAAATCGCATACTTACCTCATGCAAGGCTATTTATACCCACAAACTGAAGGAACATTAATGGTTATTCAAGACCAGGTGGTGCCAACTAGAATATACGCGAAACACATCATGAAATTGCAGGTAGAAACAACTGAATGCCGCCTCTGCAACATTGCGCACGAAACAATTCAGCATCTCTCTTCAGGATGCTCACAAATAGCTGGTACGAAATACCTGGCCCGGCATAACGATATGGGAAAGGTAGTGCACCAACTTATATGCCTCCGAGAAGAACTACTACCGCACTTCACCCCTCACCACATGTATAGCCCACAGGCGGTACTAGAGAATAACCAAACGAAGATCTACTGGGATCTGACCGTGGTGACTGACAGGGGAGCGGAACACAACAGGCCGGACATGGTGGTGTGGAATAAGACCAAGACAACCGCACATATCATCGATTTTTCGGTGCCTCTGGATAACAACTTGTCAAAGGTATATGGGGAGAAGATCACAAAATATAACGTCCTCGCCCGTCCGATCAGAGACATGTGGAAGTTGAAGTCGGTCGCAATACTTCCCTTGATCATAAGCGCCAATGGTTTTATTTGTTCACATATTGCTTTATATATTGTTTGTACTGTAGAAACTTTTTTTCATAGTGAATAAATTATTATTATTATTATTATAATGGGCTGGTCCACCGAAAAATTTCCGCACATATAGAAGAACTTAACCTGCCTCCAAACACCCTAGCATTGATGCAGAAGGCCGTAATACTGGGAACAGTTGGCATAATCCGACAGGTTATATATACTTATTGAGTAACTAGCAAGGTTGCCCTTGGCTCAAGAGTCCGGGTAACCTGGTGAATCCCACAACTGTGTGAATTTAAATGAAAAAAAAATATATATATATATATATACAGGGTGTTTTATGAGTCCTTGCCCATAGCCTAATGGTGAATGCAGGTCATCCAGGTCTTTCAGAAAACTTGCTTTTTTTATATCCTAAGACTATTAGTTTCGGAGATACGGGGTGATTCATGAATATTGGTCTAAATTTGCGATAGCCATAACTCTGGACGGCACGGTCCGATTTTGATCAAATTTTATGGGTTTGTTCACTTCAGAATGCTCTTTCCAACGGCGCATGAAATATCAATATTTTCAATGCGGTACTCAGAATATCGTGATTTTTCATTCAAGCCCCAAAATCTATATTTTTTACATACCTTACAGAAATTTCGTTATTGCCCTGAAAAAGTACATAATTTATTTTAAAAAATCCAATTTTCACTTCGCATGGCACACTTTTCACAAGGGAATAGGAGCCGGACGAATTCATATTTTATGTAATTTTTTCGAAATGCGGTCCTGCTTTACTCCTTCGGTAATAGTATTTATTGCCCTTTGCCGTGATTCTGAATTATTCGAAATTCTGTTCAATTCTTCTTCATTTTAAACATCAAGCACATACTGAGTGTTCGTAAAAAAGTGTTTAAAAGTATGCAAGGTCGAGCTGTGATTTTTTTAAATTACATATTGAATTAAGATACAAATGATGTAAACCATCTGGGAATATAATCCGTAAGTATATATGCTTTATAAAACACATAAAATTTATTCTTCAACAATGGAAATGTACTATCATAAGAGATGTTAAAAATGGAGTTCTTCCATCTCGACACATTTCCTATCTCTTGAAATCATATTTTTCATTGCTCTTCTTATCATATCGGGATTTTGTTTAACTTCTGCACAGGCTTCTTCTATCCTCTGCCGCAAATGCTCCCGTGAAGTTAGAAGTGTCTGTCACTTTTTCACGCACACTCAGTAGGAACTGAGGGTTTAAAATGAAAAAGAGTTGAACAGAATTTTGAAAATTTTTAATTCACGACCGAAGACAATGAATAATATTACCAAAGGAATAATAACAGGACCGCATTTAAAATGAATGACATAAAACATGAATTCGTTCGGTTCCTTCATTGTTGTTTTATGAAAGGAAATAAATAGGTTTTTCGGAAGAATAAATTTTAATAGTTGTTTATAGTGTTATGAAGTAAATATACTTACGGATAACATTTTTCCGAGGGTTTACATCATTTATATACAAATTCAATATGTTTTTTCAAAAGAATTCACAGCTCGACTTGACATACTTTGAACACTTTTTTACGAACACTCAGTATGTGCGGAGGGTTTGAAATGAAGAAGAATTGAACAGAATATAAAATAATTCAGAATCTCGACAAGAGGCAATAAAAATTATCACCGAAAGAATAAAAACAGGACCGTATTTCGTAAAAATGATATAAAATATGAATTTGTCCGGTTCCTATTCCCTTGTGACAAGTGTGCCATGCAAAGGGAAAACTGAATTCCTTAGAATGGTTTATGTAGTTTTTCGTGGTAATAACGAAATTTCTGTAAGGGATCTGAAAAATATAGATTTTGTAGCTATGGCCAACGATTCATGAATCACCCTGTATATGTATATATAAATGAATTTAAAGGTTGTTCGACTAGGTTTTACTGGTAGGGCGAAATGAAAGTCAATTCTTTCTCATACTCTATATTTCGTCCCCAGATTGGGACATCTTCAGGAGTAACTGAAACTGCCGTTTATGTTCCACGAGATTATCTTGAGGGATTTCTTCCTTATATCCGTAAGGTCCATTAATTCAGTTTACTAAATAATGCTTGTAGTTTTTTCTCCATTTTCCTCTCAATTTTCAACATTATCTTGTTGAAAATTTTTTCCGTGAAGATATCTAAATCATCGGCTGATTCAGATATCTTTTTTCCTCCTGTTGATTGCTCACAGCCTGTTTCATTGGAAGCTTCTTCTGTTCTTCTTCTTTCTGAAAGGGTTTTGGAGTCTCCCTCTTCTTTTCCTGTTCTGTAGGTTTGGTCTTCGCTACTTCCTGAATTTTTTTATCAGTAGTTGTTGTTTCTGTTACCTTCTTTTTCTGTTCAAGTGGTTTTCGGGAATTCTTCTCTCTGGTCACCAGTTTGAACTCGCTACATCCTTTGTAGCTAGCTGGATGGCCCTCTTCTTCACATAAGACTCATGTGGCATTTCTCTCTTCACCTTATCTGGTGAGTGTGCAGTCATTGCTGCTATGGCTTCCTGAGCACTTCACGCATCTGCACGGAAAGGAGCATTTGTTTTGTGCATGTTCGTAACTTTGTCACCTAAAGCACTGGCTTGGACTTTCAGGCCTCTTTTTGTGTTCAACCACAAAACAGAGTTTGAAGAGTCGCTTCACTTCGAAGATTTCCTTTTTCTGGGTTTTAACTAGGTAGAGAGGCTTCTTCGTCTTGTTCGATATCATTCTGGATACCTCAGCGTCTCATCTTCCCTGAAATATCAGGTCGTCCTTAATCAACGCAAGACCAGCGTCGATTGGTAAATGCCTGATGACGGCATATATCTTCTTCTCCTCCTCCATTTGGTAGGTAAAAAATTCTTTACCATGCTGCTCGAAGAATTTTGTGATTTTTTTAATATCATCCACGGTTGACGCGATGATTTTTATACCGTCTACAGTTGCGCGGTTGTAGTTTATCTTTTTTGTGTAGAGAGCTTTGGTTTGACCGAAGGCGTTGTAGGGCTTTTTCTGAACTCCACAGGAATTACTTTTTTTCCCACCGAGTTGGCAACTTCTGCGAAAGTTGAGGGTTTGAGCGCAGAGAGTTTTACAATTTGCTCTTTAGCTTGTCGGAGCTCATTTATCAAAATCGAAACCGTTTCATTGAGTTTAGCGATTTCGGCTTTCATGAATTCATTTTCTTCGCGTAAATTTGTCCGACCCACGTACTCACCTTCGCTAAAGTCTTCCTCGACTTCATCGGTAGCTTCCATGTAGGAACCCTCATTATCTGACATAGCTAAACGTTTTTAGTTTTTTACAATGGCGATAAATATCAGTAAGAGAGAAAAGAACAAAAATAACCAATTATTCTATAGAAAAAGTCTCACCTGCTGTGATTTGCACAACCTACGATCTTTAGATCTGGACTGAATACAAAAACAACACAACAAAACTCATTCACAGAACTCTCCCGAAAAATCAGTATTCAATCAAATTCCCAAATCGTATGCTCGAAAATTTTTCAACACGTCTGCTTCCGTAGCTTTGCTAGTGGGCACTTTCACTTTGACTTTCTCTTCAACTTTCACTTTTACAACACTATGAATAGGTCTGAATAGGTCTGCTCTCGACTCCGAATTTCTCTGCCACTTTCGCTTTTATAGCACTCTGAAATGCGTCTGAACTGGTCGAGGTCTCACTCGAAACAGAAATAAAAAATGGACACAGTGTAGTAATACGGAAAACATGTGGGCGAAATCTTCCTGAATCGAATCCATTTTTGAAGGAGTTCACACTGAAAGCACAAACCACGTCCGCAGGCAAACCGTTCCAGGTTGAAAAAATTCTATTGGACACGAAGTTTTGTCGTTGGGTAGTCCTGAAGTTTTCTTTCATCAACTTGTACCGGTGTCCTCGTAAGTTATTAGTGTTGCGGGAGAAAAGTGATGATAGGTTTACACCAGTCATATTATTGATTGCCCGGAAGCTGAATATGAGATATCTCTCAGTCGGCGATCCTGAAATGAGGTTAAACCGAAGATACGGAGTCTCTCTTCATATACAGGACGGATGGGACCATCAAGAATGCCAGTAACCCAACGCTGTATCGCCTCCAACTGCTCCATGTCAGCCTTTAGGATAGGGCACCAGGCTGAGCCAGCAAATTCGAGGATTGGTCTTATATAAGTCTTGTATAAGCTACAACAGACAAAAGTAGGAGGAATTTACCGAAGGAGACCAAGAGATCAATTAAGAAGAGATTAAAATAAGAACAAGAACTTATTGAAAAATCCAATAAAGTGTTACCCTATAGAGGATAAACACATAATATAAGCATGATAGTGTGCGAGAAGAAAACCGACTAAGAGATGAATGGTTTATAGGCAAATGCCCGGAACCAATATTCAAGAAGCAGTTAAGGGTTTTTAGTGGGTCTCAAGCTCAGGAGAGTGAGAATCCCCACACTTGTTCCTCCTCAGGAGAGGGTGGTTCTCGTCTGACTTGCAGATTTTCCCCCTGCTACACAAAAAAAAAAACAACAGACAGTGGAAGAACAACCTCGGAAAGACTTCGAGATCCTAAATACTCGAAAAGATAAAATAAATTTTGAAGGCTCAGAAGAATTCGTGTGGGAAACCACGTCGTAACAATTTTCAATCTGAGGTTAGTCTATGTTCTATGAAATGTCAACAGTCATCGGTCAAAATTTCTTCTTCTCTACTAATAGTTCTAAAAATAAGTGATCACATGAAAACACACATTAAACAAATTTTGAAGTCAATATAACACACCTTATCAAGTCATTTGAACTAAGTCAATCACAAATTATAGTTTCAGGGGTAATGCGCATTTTTTCAATTGTCACACAGTCGAAGTCGAGGCAGTGGCGGAACTAGATGGTTTTTTGTCACAAGTGGGCAAAAAACTGTTCATACTGCTCAAGTTGTTGGTGTCTGATATATCATTCATAGTATTATTTTCATTTAAATTGCACATATCCAAGAAGATGCGTTTGTCAAGTTACTTTCTTGGTCCAGGATTTTAACATTTTCACAATCCATTTGATGGTCTGTGGAGTTAACGTGTCTCGCAAGTGCACAACGCTCAGGTCTCAATCTAGAATCGCTCCTGTGGAATGTCATCCTCCTTCTCAAGGAATGTGAGGTTCGTCCAACATAGGTTGAAGGGCAGTACCTACAGTTAACCTTGTAGACAATGTTCTTGAGCTTGTTCTTATTTATTCTATCTTGAGATGTCTTGGAAAAATTGTATGTTTGTTACTATGTTGTATTTCCCTATTTTCATATTCACATGACTCCGGATCTTGATTTTCTTCTTCTCTTTCTTCTCTAATAATAGGATAGTGGTCTGTGTTTGGTAGGTTCTGTAGAAGTCTGTTAGGGTGGCCATTGTCAGCCTGTATATTCTTTAGTCTTACAATTGCTGGTTTTTTGAAGTTCTCATGTGTTATCTCCAAGATTCTCTTCTTCAGGCCTAGAATAATGTTTGTTTTTGTTGATATGTTTGCATATGAGGCATAGTTTATGTATCTACCTGAGCTCATTGGTTTTTGATACCAGTCTAACATTATTGTACCATCTTCAGCCCTAAAAAGCCTTATATCTAGAAAAGGTATTATACCCTTTTTTTTTTGTTTTTCTATTATGAACTTGATATTGTTGTCAAAATCATTGAACTTCTCTAAGACTTCTAGATCTTCTTCAACAGGAATAAAGAAAATCAGGCCATCCAATCTAGGCAATGTGAACTTGAGGAGATAGGACATCACCATGTTAGCTGAAATGGGAATCAGACTGTTACCCATCAAGATTTTTACCTTAAGAGTTATCAGTGCATATGCTTTCCTGAACCCATTGATTGTTCTCAAATTCTCTTTACTAGTATTGCGTGTTCATTCCTTATTCATTCTAATTAATTTCGAATTCATCAAAGAAACATTTGACCCTGAGTCATAAACGGCTTTCACTTCAAGACTATCGTTAAGCAATACTTTCACTTTTATCAATGGTGTCAAATCTATTTTTTTTTTATTTCTTTTTTCAATACACCTTCAAGTTCTGTAACATCAATACATTCTATTTTCTCATTTTTTCGATCCTATTATCTTGGTTTAAACTAACATATGGTTTCTGAGTTGTATCGTGTACATTTGTTATTTTTTTCACAAAACTTGCATGACGTTCTTTTCATTATATTCTTTACTTCCACTTTGTTCAGTTTGTTTTCTCTCCCACGTAGACATTCTTGTTCTTCTAATTCATTGAGGATATCTTCAGTTTCATTCAATGAATCTGCATGGCGTTCCTTTCATTATATTCTTTACTTCCTCTTTGTTCTTTGCTCAGTTTGTTTTCCCTACCACCTAGATATTCTAGTTTTCCTAATTCATTGAATTAGTTTCAGTCAATGAATCTCTATCGATCTTATCAGCGATGAAATTTGGTAAAACTGTAGCTATCAAATCTATGAGTGTACCAGTATCAATAGTTCTTCGTACCTCTGGCAGAAATCTCCCCTTCTTTACTGCATACTCTAGCAGCGATCCTAACTGATGTCTGAATTACATTGCATATCTAATCTGGCTCCATTCTTTGTTAGAGTAAGTTTTCATGAAATTTGTTTTTCAACGTTTCCATTATGTTACTGCAACGCTCAGTTATAATATATCAGTTTATTCGGTTTCATAATTGTTCATTATTAATATTCAGTAAAGTTTATTTTTCGGATTTGAATTGGGCGTTGAATCAATAGCCGTGGTTCATTTTTATGTTGCAAATAAATACGTTGGAAAATCTCGAGCTACATATGGAAACATATGGACGAGAGAGTTAAATTCTGATTCTCAGTTCACGAAGTGCGAAGCAAATTTCTCGTTGAATTTTCGATATTCTAAATCTCATAATTTCAAAAAAAGGTGTGTGAAAGCTTTCCAAGGACTGCAAATTGATACCAGGATAGTACCAGCTCCCTATTCTGGCGATCGTTCCAATAAAGGTAGGTTCGAGTGCTTCCAGCGTATCTTTTGTATTGTCCTTTTCTTTTAGATATCGATTGAAATTAATTCTGGGAGGATTCTGCATCTCTTCATAAACTTTTTAGGGTTTTCACTCCCAATCTCTGAAACAAAATCAATTGAAAATGAAATCAACGATTTGCTCCTGCGTAAATTCTTGCACTAATTTGTCAGGAGCAAATTAACTAGAAAAAATTGTTGCCTGACAATGAACTCAAAATAAATAACGTTGAAATTATAATTCTGTAACGTTTCGGAGTCTATATCAGACTCCTTCATCAGACGAAAAATCTATTTTTTAGAAAATCTTCTGAGTTGTGGTTTTTTGTTTGACATTAATTGTCAACACACAGAAACAGAGACTGCAAAGAAACGTTGATTCATTTAATTTTGAAATTACCGGATGACAGTTCCTTCTTTAGTAAATTGATCCAAATATGATCTATTCCTACCGAACAATTTGCCAAATTATTATCTTGATCTAATAGAATACACGTAGACTCTTTAATTTTTCGTCTAAAATGGTCTGGTTCCGTCATTAAAATTTTAGTGTTGTCCCAATCCATCATGTGGTCCCCCGTATTAGAACAAATGTGATCTGCGACTTGTGATCGATTTATTTCTCTATTTTTAATATTATTTTTATGTTCGCGTTTTCTTATTTCTAGAGGTCTGGACGTTTCACCTGTATATGTTTTACCATATACAAAAACTAAACCTTTGAACGAAAAACAAAAATCAAAAAATTGTTTTTACAACATACCCTGTATTTGTGGTAAAACATATACAGGTGAAACGTCCAGACCTCTAGAAAAAAGAAAACGCGAATATAAAAATAATAATCAAAATAGAGAAATTAATCGATCACAAATCGCAGATCACATTTGTTCTAATACGGGGGACCACATGATGGATTGGGACAACACTAAAATTTTAATGACGGAACCAGACCATTTTAAACGAAAAATTAAAGAGTCTACATGTATTCTATCAGATCAAGATAATAATTTGGCAAATTGTTCGGTAGGAATAGATCATATTTGGATCAATTTACTAAAGAAGAAACTGTCATCCGGTAATTTCAAAATTAAATGAATCAACGTTTCTTTGCAGTCTCTGTTTCTGTGTGTTGACAATTAATGTCAAACAAAAAACCACAACTCGGAAGATTTTTTAAAAAATAGATTTTTCGTCTGATGAAGGAGTCTGATATAGACTCCGAAACGTTACAGAATTATAATTTCAACGTTATTTATTTTGAGTTCATTGTCAGGCAACAATTTTTTCTAGTTAATTTGCTCCTGACAAATTAGTGCAAGAATTTACGCAGGAGCAAATCGTTGATTTCATTTTTAATTGATTTTGTTTCAGAGATTGGGAGTGAATACCTCAAAAAGTTTATGAAGAGATCCTTTTCTTTTCTCATTAAAATTAAACGTCAATTGAGCTACCGTAACATTGGCCCTAATTCGAGCTGGATATTATCTGTTGATTCAGCGTTCATTTAAAATAATCTCTAAATTTTTTGTTCGTATTTCTCTTCATTCATTCCTATAGATTTTTTTTCATTCAACTTCATAACTGAGGGTTGCAGTTTACAAATTCATTAATATTTCATAATGAGTGCTAATAAATTAAAGCGAAATTTCGTCAGCTTCAAATCGATGATATCGAGGAAGTACTTTTGTTAGCACAATCCGCCATTGGTGATGAGAGCCGCCATACTCGTTTCAGACTGCGTTATGAACAATTGGATCATATTCACCAAAAGTTTCATGACATTCATAGTGCTATTATTGCCTTATTATCAATAGTTGAAGGCTGATTTAGATGCGGAAAAATTGTTGAAGTCATCCTTTAATGAATCCTATTTCACCATCAAAACTATTTTAAAAATTTATTTTCTGATGATGACAGTGTCAGTAGTCAGCATTACTAAAAGTGCACCTAACGTCAAGCTTCCAAAAGTTTCGTTGCCAACGTTCAGTGGAAACTATAAAGATTGGACTACCTTTTATTATATCTTCGTAAGTTTGGTACATAATAACGATAATTTATCGGATGTTGAAAAGTTTCAATATTTACTGAGCTCTTTGACTTCACAAGCTCTTTCACTTTTAAAGGGTATTTCATTAACATCTGAAAATTATCAAATTGCATTCAATAGATACCAAAACAAACGTCTTTTAGCAAATTCTTTTTGAATTCATTGAAGGTTTGCGTAAACTAATTGATGTTTTTTCGGAAAATCTTTCATTCTTGAAAAATCTAGGTTTACCGGTTGATCAATGGGATTTCATTCTTTTTCATATGATGAAGCAAAAACTTGATAATTCGACTATTAAACGCTTCGAATTACAGGAATGTTCTACAGAACTACCCTCATTTACAACTCTTCAAAAATTTCTTTTGAATCAATGCGCTGCTCTTGAATTTGCTGTTCTTTCTATATCTGCTTAATCAAAATACCACTCTCACAGAACGAATCTAAAAAATCTCAGAAATCTACATCAATTTTCATGACTCAATCTATGAATAATAGTACAAAAAATAAATTGAAGTGTAACTATTGTCAATCTGCTCATAGCATTTATAAATGTTATTCTTTTCTTGCAAAATCACCATTTGAAAGGCAACAAATTGCTAAAATGAACAAATGGTGTTTCAATTGCCTTCACTCAGCACATGACGTATCTAAATGCGCCTCGAAATCTACCTGTCGTTCATGTTCGGGCAAACATCATTCCCTCCTTCATTTTCCAAATTTCGATTCCCAAACTGTAAAAGAAAATGCTAATTCAATTGTATCTTCTGCAGCACCGTCATATTCATCGGGTTCTTCTCAAGATATTATAATGACGTCTTCTTCAGATTCCGGTGTACTCTTGGCTGCTGCACAGGTGAAAATCCGAGATGCCTATGGTAGCTTCAAAATGATTCGAGCTCTCCTCGATAGTGGATCCCTAACGAAGAAGTGTGCTTCTCAGTTAGGTCTTCACCTTTCTGAATCATTTTTATGTATTCGGGGATAAGGAGAGAGTTCGATACCATCCTCATCCAGTGTTATATGCACTGTGTGTCCTAGGTTTGCCCTCAGTCTATCATTTACATTTGATGCAATTGTTATGAACAAGATTTGTTCTCACCTGCCGAGTTCGAGAGTGACCTTTTCCTCACCTTCAATATCCACTTTGGACTTGGCTGATCCCAACTACTATTCTACTCTGAAAGCCTTCTGGAAGATAGAAGAACTTCCAAATTCTGAATGTAGATCGCCAGAGGGGATTTCATGCGAAGAAATCTTCAGGAGAGATGTCAGCAGATCTGCGTCTGGACGATATAGTGTTTCTCTGCCTTTTAAAGTTACCCCACCTATATCATTTGGAGATACGTACTCCATGGCCTCACGTCGCCTTCTTTCCTTAGAGCGTTGACTTCCACGAATTCCACCCTTCGGGATGATTACTGCAAATTTATGCAGGATTATCTGGATTCGGGTCATATGACAACAGTAAATTTGGCTTCATCATTGAATGATTCTTATTTCATTCCCCATCATTGTGTTGTGAAGCCGGATAGTTCTTCTACGAAACTGAGAGTCGTCTTTGATGCTTCAGCCAAGGTTATGGATAATCCTTCTTTAAACGACTGCCTTTTCACAGGACCGAAGCTACAAGCTGATATCGTGACCATCCTCCTGCGCTTTCGAACTCATAAGTATGTTTTCACAGCCGACATTCGGCAAATGTACCGTCAGATCTTGTTTGACCCTGTTCACCGTAAGTATCAGCGGATTCTTTGGCGGTTCAGTCCATCAGATTCGGTTAAATGCTATGAACTCAACACAGTCACGTATGGATTTTCTTCGGCGCCTTTTCTGGAACTTCGAACATTGCATAAATTAGCAGATGATGAAGAAACATCTTTTTCCCTGGCAGCTAGAAGCCTCCGTGATGACGTATTTGTAGATGACGTCGTGTCGGGATCTGATGATCTTCAAGGTTTCATCAACCTCAGGGATGATTTGATTGCTCTATTGGGTAAGGGTGGATTCGTGTTGAGAAAGAGGTCAAGTAATAATCCATGTATTCTTGAAGGTATTCCAGATGACCATCAGTTGTCACAATCCTTTTCCTTCGATGAGGGCGATTTTGTCAAAATTCTGGGTTTGAGATGGAATCCTTGCTCAGACTGTTTTTCATTTGCCGTTACAGGAATAAAAAATAGGTGTACGAAACGGAGTATTCTTTCACAACTTGCACGCATCTATGATCCATTGGGTTTTCTAACACCCTTCACATTTCTTATGAAATATTTTATTCAGCTGCTCTGGGTTCAGGGATTGCAGTGGGATCAGGTTCCTTTATCGGACTTTGTCAGTCATTGGAGTCAGTGCAGGTCTGAATTGTCTGATCTGCAGGAGTAACAAATTTCGCGACGTCTAAGTCTTAGTTCAAGGGTGAGATGTGAACTACACGGATTTTGTGATGCAAGCGAGAGAGGATATGCTGCAGTGGCCTACTTCCGATTTTTAAACACTGCAGGAGAGGTCTCGATTTCTTTCATTTGCGCCAAGTCTAAAGTTGCTCCAGTTATGCGAATTTCACTTCCTCGAGTTATGTGCCTCTTTATTACTGGCCAAATTAATTTCTTTCTTCGAATCCACTTATTCATCTATTAAAATAGATTATATATACGCTGGTTAAATTCTAAAGTTGCTCTAGCGTGAATTGAATCTTCTCCTCATAAATGGAAATCCTTTGTCAGCAATAGAACAACAAAAATTCAGGATTTGGTACCGCCGGAACGTTGGTTTCATGTGAGGTCTGAAGACAATCCTGCTGATTTTGGATCTAGGGGACTCACGCCATCAAAACTAGTGGGATGCACCATGTGGTGGTCGGGAC
Source organism: Coccinella septempunctata (assembly GCF_907165205.1). NCBI lineage: Eukaryota > Metazoa > Arthropoda > Insecta > Coleoptera > Coccinellidae > Coccinella > Coccinella septempunctata. Next base: position 4,766,938 of record NC_058194.1, on the reverse strand, counting down.
CAAGTTGGTTGTCCTCACCAGCTCCATTCAACTGGGAGGTGGAGTTTTCAGGTTCTGATGATCCCTTATGTGCGGCAGAGGCAGGAAAAATTGCATTGACAACCTGTATCGAAACAACCTTGGTTGATGATATTTTGTCCAGGTTTTCTACGCTGTCCAAAATTCAAAATGTTTTGGCTTATGTTTTGAGGTTTTATTTCAATTCTAGATATTCTTCTCTACGCCGACGTGGTGGCTTGACTGCCTCGAAGCTAAAGAATTCTCTTTATCTCATGGTGAAAACTGTTCAATCACAGGTTTTAGTGATGATATACTCAATCTTCAGAGAAAGAAACTTGTTTCCAAACCGCTAAGAAAATTAAACGCGTTTCTTGATTCAGATGGAATTCCTAGGGTGGGCGGTCGTATTGCCTTTTCTGGACTCTCCTACGAGAATAAGCATCTAGCACTTCTTCCTAGTCACAATCTCTTGACAGATTTAATTATCCGACATTTTCATATTCTTTATCTGCATCCAGGGCATCAGATGCTACAATATTTATTATGCCAACAGTTTTGGATTATTTCACCACGAAAAGCGATTCATCGTGTACTTTCTAAATGTAATACATGCTTCAGAGTAAACCCAAAACCTGTCCAACCACTCATGGGAAATTTACCCGCTGTTCGTTTAAATAAAATTAAACCTTTTCGGTGCGTTGGCGTTGATTTTGAGGGTCCTTTCTTCGTCACCATGTCACGAAGTCGTGGAGCTAAATATACCAAAGCATATATATGCCTTTTTATATGTTTTGCTGTGAAGGCAGTACACGTTGAGCTAGTTTCTGATCTCTCCTCAGAGGCCTTTCTGTCAGCATTACGACGATTCATTGCCCGTCGCGGTAGGTATCAGAGAATTTTTAGTGACGGAGGCTCGAATTTCCGAGGTGCTCACGGAATTCTACTCAATTTAATGAAAAATGCGGTAGAAAGTGAAAAAATTTAGTGGACGTTCAATCCCCCGTCATTCGCCCACTTTGGAGGTCTTTGGGAGGCGGGAATAAAATCTACGAAGACTCATCTCCTGAGAGTAATAGGTGAACAAAAGCTCACCTATGAGGAGTTGTACACAGTGCTTACACAAATTAAGGCCGTTCTAAATTCGCGCCCTCTATGCCCTCTTAGCAGTGACCCCAACGATACCTCAGCTTTAACCACAAGACATTTTTTAACGCTTGCGCCTCTCTCAGCACTACCTGATGAGGATTTGTCCGATCTACCGATAGGAAGGCTTTCTCGATGGCAATTACTAACACGCATGCATCGGGATTTTTGGAAGCGTTGGCAAAGGGAATATTTACACACTTTGCAACAGCGTCATTGTAAATGACGGGCCAATCTCACCCTTACGTTGGCGCTTGGCACGTATAGAAAAATTACACCCTGGCTCCGATGGAATAGCTCGTGTGGCTACAATCAGAACCGTTAATGGGTCACTACAGCGACCTGTCGTTAAGCTTTTTCCGTTTCCCGAACAATAGCGACGAGTTTTTTTTTATTTATTCTTTCTCTCATATATTTTCACTACAAATAATTATATATATATATATATATATATATATATATATATATATATATATATATATATATATATATATATATATATATATATATATATACGAGTAATTTTAAGGGTTTAACGACTCTTTTGTGGAATGTAAATACTCTTTTTTCTCAACCAAGCTTTCGCAATTATTTTATTGCTTCTTCAGGGTTTCTACAATATAAAATACAAAGATCAATTCAATATAAAAACATTTCTCTTTTAAAATTACCGAAAGTGAGGTTAAACGTTTCACTGACTTCAACAACGCATAACATACTTCGACTACAAGTAGTACAGACAGAACTTATTTTTCGTTTTTTCGTCATGTATATCTAGTTTTTATTCAGTCAATTTCAATTTATTTGTCCAAATTTCTTTTATAACTCTCACTCTATTACGTCACATTTAACATTTGTAAATTTCAATGTCATGATTACAGAATACACAAACCACAATTTCTTGTCAAACAGTTCTTCTTCATCATCCAACGTCTGCTTCCCGGCTCCTGTTCAGTCTCATTTCCAGTAAATAGCTGTACATATTGCTCAAATTATTAGTGTCACTTTTTTTATTCATTGTATTTCCATTTTTTCTTATTTTTATCATCTCATGTATTAGTCGTTTTTGATAATTATTTTCCGTTTTCAAAATTTTTACATTTTCGATATCTGCTTTGTGATTTAGATTTTGGGCATGTATTGCTAGAGCACATCTATCTTTTCCAGTTTTTATGTCTGACTTATGTAAAGATAATCTACTTTTCATCCACTGCGAAGTCTGACCGATATACACCTTGTCACAATCCAGGCAACCTATCTGATATATCACATTGCTCTTCATCATCATTGGAATCGGATCCTTTAGTCTACTATACAATCGTCCAACTGTTTTTCGATTATAAGCTGCTATTTGGACATTTTCATCTTTGAAAATATTGTTTACTTTCTTTGTTAAATCCTTTATGTTTGGTAAGGATGCAAATTTTATATCTGCTTTTTGCTCTTGTTGTTCATTTACGTTTATTGTCGTATTTGATGCATATAAAAGTTTTTTTATCATGCCAGGTGGATACGAGTTTTGTACCAATATTTCATATAACTGCCTCAATCCTTTTTTTTCCAATGTGCTATGACAGATTTTACTTACTCTATTTTTCATTTGTTTTATGAAATTTATTTTTATGTTTATGTTATGGTCTGAAAAATAGTTTATTAATTTATTTGCACATGTGTTCTTTCTGTACCAATCCAGTTTTATCAAATTCCCATCTCTGTGTACCTTTGTGTCCAGGAAGGGTACGCCACACTCTATGTCCTCTTCTTCAACTGTAAATTTCAATTTTGTATGATATTCGTTGAAACATTTTAGTGTTTCATCAACTTTGTCGCCCGGCAGTACCATTAAAATATCATCCACAAATTTTTTTAATATTGGAATAATGAACCTTAATTTCAATAACGATTGAATCACTAAATCGTCAGACTTCGCAGTGGATGAAAAGTAGATTATCTTTACATAAGTCAGACATAAAAACTGGAAAAGATAGATGTGCTCTAGCAATACATGCCCAAAATCTAAATCACAAAGCAGATATCGAAAATGTAAAAATTTTGAAAACGGAAAATAATTATCAAAAACGACTAATACATGAGATGATAAAAATAAGAAAAAATGGAAATACAATGAATAAAAAAAAGTGACACTAATAATTTGAGCAATATGTACAGCTATTTACTGGAAATGAGACTGAACAGGAGCCGGGAAGCAGACGTTGGATGATGAAGAAGAACTGTTTGACAAGAAATTGTGGTTTGTGTATTCTGTAATCATGACATTGAAATTTACAAATGTTAAATGTGACGTAATAGAGTGAGAGTTATAAAAGAAATTTGGACAAATAAATTGAAATTGACTGAATAAAAACTAGATATACATGACGAAAAAACGAAAAATAAGTTCTGTCTGTACTACTTGTAGTCGAAGTATGTTATGCGTTGTTGAAGTCAGTGAAACGTTTAACCTCACTTTCGGTAATTTTAAAAGAGAAATGTTTTTATATTGAATTGATCTTTGTATTTTATATTGTAGAAACCCTGAAGAAGCAATAAAATAATTGCGAAAGCTTGGTTGAGAAAAAAGAGTATTTACATTCCACAAAAGAGTCGTTAAACCCTTAAAATTACTCGTATTATTTATAGTATAGACTCTGATAGTACATAAACTATATATATATATATATATATATATATATATATATATATATATATATATATATATATATATATATATATATATATATATATATATATTTGTTCTTAACGTTAATCCATTTCACTCAATAATTCTCAATGTTTTATTAAGTATATATTAGTATTTTTCTTTTCTTCTTTCTTATCTTCTACTTGAAATATAACTATTTTAGGTGGGCGGTTATGTTACTGCAACGCTAAGTTATAATATATCAGTTTCGGTTTCAAAATTGTTCATTATTAATATTCAGTAGAGTTTATTTTTTGGATTTGAATTGAGCGTTGAATCAATAGCCGCGGTTCATTTTTATGTTGCAAATAAATACTCTGGAAAATCTCGGGCTACATATGGGAACATATGGACGAGAGATAAGTCCAATTCTGATTCTCAGTTCACGAAGTGCGAAGCAAATTTCTCGTTGAATTTTCGATATTCTGAATCTCATAATTTCAAAAAACGCGTGTGAAAGCTTTCCAAGGGCTGCAAATAGATACCAGGATAGTACCAGCTCCCCATTCTGGCGATCGTTCCAATAAAGGTAGGTCCGAGTGCTTCCAGCGTATCTTTTGTATTGTCCTTTTTTTTTCTCATTTAAATTAAACGTCAATTGAGCTACCGTAACACATTATAAGTTTCATACTGCTGCACCAATCTAGACTGGATTTTTCCAAAAATTATTTAAATATTTCTTTTCTTCATCCCGAAACGTTCGCATGCGTTTTCAAAATCTTGCTACCATTGGTACGTATTAAAGCTTCTCATAAAATATTTTTCTGATACTTTATTTTCCGAACCTTTTGGAAAATTCTCGCGATCTTTTTTTTTCTGCTGGTTGATCAATGTTTGTAATAATTCAGTCATAGATTTTACATTGACACCATTTTTTTTTCGCTTCAATTTCCTCTTCTTTGCCTTCTTCCAAGTAATAATCAACAAATATCAGGTCTTCAATTTCATCTAAATAGATTTTCCTCAAATCATCAGTTAGAGCTATCCACACAGTTCTTCGTTGATGTCTTTTCTTCCGAGTATTTTTCACTCTATCATAGGTTTGTTTTTTTTTCAATGTCAGATGCAGACTCATTGTTCGATATTCAATTGAAATCAGGAAGTTCTTATCATCTTGAGTGGTGATAGAAGTTTACGCAATCCTGTTGCTTTTTCCATCCTCAGTCGCCATCATAAGAAAATTAAATTTCAATTCAAACATAGTTGAAATTTCTTGACGATAATGTCGTTTTATGAAATTGTTTTATTGATAATTAGCAAATCTGAGTTTCTCTGTACGAAAGAGTTTTAGTATAATATTATTAACATTTTCAGTAACACTTTTCAGAAATCTCACCTGTAAGAAAGAGAAACGACATTGAATACCAATTATTCACTGTACAGGGTGGGCAAAATTCGTTGTCTACTGAAGGGATCTCGAGAACTATAGCAGCTAGAAGAAAACGGACGACACATTCTCGAGCTCTTTTTTCTTGACTAATCCAAAACTGAAAACAGATCAAGCCTAACGTTCATAGATTTTGAGTTATGAACGAAAATTGAGAAATTGTCATTTCCAATGAAGCTGAATAACTCTTTTATTTGAACTCGTATTCGAAATCTGTTGTTACATTCTACAGGCACTTTTTTATGAGAAATTCAAATATGATATTGTCAAATTTTTTGATCCAGTCATTTTCGAGATACGACAGGGATTTCTGATTTTTCAAATGTAAACTATAGTTGAAAGTTCTCTCATTCTGCTGCAATTTTTTTTCTGATTTCAAAAATGTATCATATGTTGCTATTCACATGAATATAACAGAAGAAAAAAAATTCAATACTTTTTCCTGCTTTTCGATTCACTGTTGAATTTTTAGTAGGCTAGCGTAACCATAGCGACCGTTGAAAATGCATTATGGTTTGTGAACTGCACATAATCCTATGTGAACTCAACCTTGTGTGATAGGAATCACAGACTGTCGAATAATTATTTCTTTTATATATCGAGATCGATTCCTTTAAAAGAAGTAAAAGACTTTTGTCTGATTATTAAAGAAGAAAATTTATTCAATTATCGTTTTCCAATTCATGAAAGAATCTTAAAGAGTCAGTAATATAAATAAAATACGAAAGCTATCTATAATTATGATTTTTACAAAAATAAGATGATGAAAAATAGGTACGTCTGTCCACGGAAGTATTCGAATTGAAAACCATCGTAATATAAGCATGCCAAACATCGCGAGAACAAACGATGGCAAATTAATCATCGAAATATTTATTCAGCAATCCGTGATTTCAATCATAGAGGCTCAGGTTCACAAAATATAATGCATATTCGACGGTTGCTATGGTTACGCCAGCCTACTAAAATTCAACAGTGAATCGAAAAGCAGGAAAAAGTATTGAATTTTTTTTCTTATGTTATATTAATGTGAATAGCAACATATGATACATTTTTGAAATCAGCAAAAAAATTGCAGCAGAATGAGAGAACTTTCAACTATAGTTCACATTTGAAAAATCGGAAATCCCTGTCGTATCTCGAAAATGACTGGATGAAAAAATTTAATGATATCATATTCGAATTCTTCATAAAAAAGTGCCTGAAGAATGTAACAACGGATTTCGAATACGAGTTCAAATAAACGAGTTATTCAGCTTCATTGAAAATGACAATTTCTCAATTCTCGTTCATAACTCAAAATCTATGAACGTTAGGCTGGATCTGTTTTCAGTTTTGTATTAGTCAAGAAAAAAGAGCTCGAGAATGTGTCGTCCGTTTTCTTCTAGCTGCTATATAGTTCTCGAGATGCCCTCAGTAGACAACGAATTTTGCCCACCCTGTACTTTTTCACAATTTCAATTATAAATAAATGAGTTTTCTTTATCAAAATTCTATAATCATAGACCAATGATTAATGTTCTACTCAATATAACGTTTGGATCAATTCATTTCAATCTAAATCACCAACGCGAACTACTAGCGCAAGATTCAAAAAGTGTAGGTACACCGTACTTTTTTACATAACTATACAGGGTCTTTCACGAGGAACCTCATCCATATTTATACGGGAAACTACTGAACATATTTTCATGAAATTCAGCACTTATAAGTATTTCACGATGCTGATGAAATCTAAAATATTTTCAAGGCATGAGCACCTCCGGTTTTTCCGGAAATAACGTCAACTTCCGTTTTTCAAATTAGAACACCATTTTTTTATTGCAGAAATAGATTCCTTAGAAAATTTCAAGTTATTTTGATGTAACATTTTTCAGTTTTGGTTGGAAAATTCTCTCTGAGCGGGAAAATTCGAAAAAAAATCGAAAATAGAGCTCCGCTGAAACAAGAATAACTTTTTGGAGGTTTTTGGATGGAAAATTTCCATTTTTGGGATTTTTCAAGATGTAATATTGATGTATCCACTTTAAAAATCGAAATCGCGATTCATGATACAGGGGGTGAAAAAATCGCTTTCAAAGTTAGGGATGACAAAATCGTGAAAAATCAATTTTTTCAAATTAGAACCCCATTTTTTTATGGCAGATATTGAATCTACGTTAAAAAAAATGTGAGTGTATGCATCACACCCTTGCCCTAAAATGGATATTTTCTGAGTTATTCACAAAAAACTGTTTTTCGTCTTGAATTTTCAGCTATTTCTTTTCCCTTCACGCCAAAAAGATGAAATTTTCAGGAACTGTTATTTGAACCATGCTGTGGATTTTTCACCCCTTCTTGAAACCGACTTCAAGTTACTATTAGGAGAACCATGGCAAACTCTCGCTGTTATAACTAGAGAACATGCTCAAAGTTTTGACCGTTAATTTCTAGACATTTATTTATACGTCTCAGGAATGCTTCGTGCGTTGCTCTTCTTATTTCATCGGGAGGAAGAGATCTGCAAAAGTGTTTAAAAACAAAATTGAGTTTCAAAACTATGAATCTAAAAATCTAAACAAACCTGAACGCATTTCTGACTCGTTCTATGCAGTCCTCTTTATCAGTCAGGGGAGTTGAGTAGACAATATTTTTTATCCTACCCCAAAAATAATAGTCTAAAGGAGTTAAATCGGGAGAACGTGGTGGCCAAAGATGTGGACCATTGTTCGCCAACCATCGATCTTCAAATAGCCTGTAGAGGATATTTGACACATTGAGTTAATTGTGTGGAGGCGCGCCATCTTGTTGATACCATAAGTCATTATGGTTCTGTACTAGCGGCTCAATTATTTGAGTCAATATGTCAGAATATCTATCTCCTAAGGGAGAACATTCTTTAAATAATGCAAACATGTGTAGTGTTTTATCTTACCAGTTAAAGTCCCATCATAAATGTGAACATCGAGAATTGCATTATTTTTGATGGCGCAAAAAACATTGAAACTCCAGGTCTCTTGAAAGTTCCATTGTCTGAAGTGGTGGTTGTTCTCTTCATCCCAATAATGACTGTTATGCCTATTGAAAGAACCATTCTTTGTGAATTTAGATTCATCTCTCCAAATTATACAGTCCAAAAAGTTTTCATTCTCTTGAAATCGAATCATCATAGCTTCGCAAAACTCTGTTCTCCTGACGAAATCAGTTTCCTTCAAATGCTGTACCCTATTGAATTTATATGGGTGCATTTTATGTTTTTTTCAATATTCTCCAAACACTCGATTGAGATAATCCCAGATCAATCTTGGCATCTTTGAGAGAATTTTGAGGATTCACACGAAAATATGCAAGAACTGTAATTTCGTTGTTCTCATCTTCTACTGCACTTTTTTCTCTGTGTATAGTTTTCTTAACGAAAGATCCGACATTTCTCAAGTTTGTCATGGTTCTGTTAATGGTACCTCTCGTTGGTCTGGGTCGGTCAGGAAACCTCTCAATGAACAGTCGAATCGTTCTATATACAACTTTATTACATTCTCCATGAAGTAGAATGAGATTTAAATAATCTTCATTGGTAAAATTAGGCATAGTGATCGATTTTATAGCTTAATACGAATTATCACCAAATTAATAGTAAACACAATATGCTACTGAATAAAGAGGAATTTGACAGATGTAACTAATGATATCTATCATTGAAAAAAGAATGTAAAACATGGTAAGTTTTTGCATATGGTTCATAAGGAATTATTTATTTATCACTGGAGAGAAAACCGATGGCCGATTAGTTGAAATAAAGAGGTTTCCGATACAAATTCGAATCAAAATTCGCCATCTATTTAGGAACAACCTGTAACTTTTTTCTCTTGCATATTAGAGTAGTAAAATCTGAAACATGGTTTAAGTAACAGTTCCTGAAAATTTCATCTTTTTGGCGTGAAGGGAAAAGAATTAGCTGAAAATTCAAGACGAAAAACAGTTTTTTGTGAATAACTCAGAAAATATCCACTTTAGGGCAAGGGTATGATGCATACACTTACATTATTTTTTAACGTAGATTCAATATCTGATATAAAAAAATTTTGATTTTGATTTTGTCATCCCTAACTTTGAAAGCGATTTTTTCACCCCCTGTATCATGAATCGCGATTTCGATTTTTAAAGTGGATACATCAATCTTACATCTTGAAAAATCCCAAAAATGAAAATTTTCCATCCAAAAACCTCGAAGTTATTCTTGTTTCAGCGGAGCTCTATTTTCGATTTTTCTTTCGAATTTTTCCGTTCAGAGAGAATTTTCCAACTAAAACTGAAAAATGTTACATCAAAATAACTTGAAATTTTCTAAGGAATCTATTTCTGCAATAAAAAAATGGTGTTCTAATTTGAAAAACGGAAGTTGACGTCATTTCCGGAAAAACCGGAGGTGCTCATGCCTTGAAAATATTTTAGATTTCATCAGCATCGTGAAATACTTATAAGTGCTGAATTTCATGAAAATACGTTCAGTAGTTTCCCGTATTAATATGGGTGAGGTTCCTCGTGAAAGACCCTGTATAAGTGTGAAGAAAGCAAGCATGTTTCTTTCATTCAATGTCTCAGAAACGAAACGTTGAAATATTAATATATTTTAATTTTATGATTTTTGCAGGCTGCTCTCTCCAGAATTTCCAGAAGCATTGAACTAATTCGAGCAATAGAATCAAATTCGGTCGATCTAAGAATGAAAGCTATGGAGTGCAAACCATTTGCCACATTCTTGATAGAAAAATTATCTACGAGTTATTTTGGATACGATGAAAATATAGTTAAGTATAACCATGCTTCGATCGAAAAAACACTTACGATGATGAAATCGACAACCCTATCATCAGCAGGTCAGAGATGTGTTGAGGGTAATATAGTTCTTGCGAGATATCTGACTAAAAGTTTCCTTAATGATTCGTCATGCCTGAGACAACAACTGAACGATTTAGCCGAAATTATTCGGTCACTTATCAAGTCATTCTGGGGTGATCCTCGAGGAAGGTGCCCAGTACCTATTATATGTGCTATTACAAAAACTAATCTTAATTCGCTTCTTGTAACTGTTCGAGCATTAATAAACATAGTTACGAATGGTTTAAAACTGATCCTAAAGTTATTACGCTTGAATTCGCTCATACAATCATGCAGACAAAATATTGAAACGTTGAAGAAATTGCATGAAACTCTCACTGTAAATTGTTCACTATGTAGGTATATATCTGTATAATGAATATTAAACATATAGAATAGTAATATTTTGTCTTTTTATCTTATATTGCATATAGGTGAATCTTATTTTGGAATTGGGAAGGGGATTGGAAGAAATTAAGGTGGGCTGGATGACAGAGCATTGAGATCGACATTCAAAAGACTAAATTGTTGAGTAGTATGCAATATACTCACTCTACGGGCCACCATTTACTGTTGGGTTCAAATTAAAAGTGCTGTGTCTAAGGTGGCGTAAGAACACAGTAACAAAGCCTACCCAAAACAACTGATTCTTCGAACTCGTACAAGCCACATAGCTTCTGAGGGGTACTTCGGTGCCTATGGGGAATCAGGATAATATAAATATAAATATTGTTCTGCATTCTGACGCAGATTTCAACTGGCTTAGCAGTGGCGGCTGGCCTATGAGGGCTATAGGGCTACAGCCCCCCATACAAGAAATCACAAGAAATCAATCCTTTTATGTTTTTCACCTTCCCATACTATTTTTAATGAAAATATTACATTCCACGGTTATTTATATACTTTATTAAGGTATAACTTTCATGCGACTCCTTCAGTTTTGTTTATTTCAATCATAATCTATCAGTCCGTCCCTGCTTGGCGATGAATCGTGTAGCCGCGAATTCTTGCATTCGGACAGTCATTCGGCTTCACCCGCAACTCTTCATGTCGGTCAGATACGAAGTTTTAACGAGTAAAAGGGCTACGATAAAATTCGCCCCTATCCGCTTCTGTCTAGCCGCTAGCGCATAGACAACCTACCGTGTGTTCGTATTTGTTTACGTTTTGAAATCATGGCGGACAATAGTGTCCGCTGATATAGTGTCAGTTAAAAACTGATTTCGCCAGGCTTTCGCTGGCGGAAAAAAATCGTATTAAACTTCTGTGTAGACCGACTCCCGATTTAAATTTAACCCAGGCAGATAAAACTCCAAAAACTTCTTACACAAGACGATTCTCAAGACAAGTGTATGAGAAAAACAAGTGGATATGTGGCTGTGATACTGTGAATGGGTTGTTTGGCTTTCCTTGCTTATTATTCAACTCCGCTGGAAGTCATAACGTGTGGGCAAGGGCAGGATCTCGGGCAGGATTTAGAGATTTGAAGCACCTTAATAAAAAAATTAAGAAGCATGAGCTATCTGCCAAGCATGTAAATTGTTCGACAGAATTAGCTTTTCTGGGTACGACTAATATCGCTGCTCAATTGGCCATTATAGAACTTGCTTTGATGGGCGAAGCCTAAATAAACTCACGGTTAAAGATGATTATCCTACACCCTCGGTTGATTCCATTCTTAATAGTTTGTAAGGCGCGCGTTATTTGAGTAGCATTGATTTGAAGCAAGCCTTCTATCAAATTCCGCTTTCTAAAGAATCTAGACCCAAAACTGCTTTTCAGGTACCCAGCAGAGGATTATTTGAGTACATTCTTATTTGTTTCGGTCTTAAGAATGCCCCTCAAACGATGCAGAGATTAATGGATTATTTGTTCCCTTCATCACTGAAATATTTAGGATTTATCGTTGACTCGACAGGCGGCTTGCGTACTGACCCCGATAAGGTGTCGGCCATTGTTAATTTACCAACTCCCAAAACTACGTCGGATGTTAGAAGAAAAATGGGATTAATCTCATATCATCGAAGATTTGTAAGAGACATGTCTTCAGTTGCCGCGCCAATTAATGATATTTTACACGGCAAGAAAAAAGGGACAACTAATCAAATGGACCTCTGTAGCCGATATCGCATTTAAGGAACTCAAAAACTCAAAAAGTTATATCGAGTAAATCGAAAATTAAAAATTTTCGATCAGAAGTAACGAGTAAATAACATATTATAGAATAATTTTATAATCATGCTATGTTTAACAATTTTTTAATTATGATGTTTGAATGTATTTTGGGTTGCCTGACAAAAAGTAGACTGAATTGAAACGAAAATGAAATCTTTTTCATTCTATTATAATATAAGGATTATTGATGTTAGATAAATCACACAATCACGATGAGTTAGTTATTATTATCTACCCTAGAAATAATTTAAAAGGCAAAACTAGGTTTGCCGGGTCGGCTAGTTTATTATACAATGTGACGCATCTGATAAAGGTCTCGGCAGTGTACTGGTTCAGGAATTTGACGGGTTGGAACACACTGTTCCGTATGCGTCCAGATCTTTGACAAAAACAGAGAGAAAATATTCGGTGACGTAGAAAGAGGCTCTTGCTGTCCTCTTTGGAATTGAACATTTTCAACCTTATGTAGAAGGTACTCATTTTAAAGTAATTACCGACCATCATTCGCTCTTATGGCTTAAAAATTTGAAAGACCCTGCCATGAAATTAGAGCGTTGGAGTTTGAAGATGTCACAGTATTCATTCGATATTGAGCACCGTAATGCTTCTTTGAATCTCATGCCTGATTCTTTCTCAAGGAGTGTAGATTTAATAGATATAGATAAGTTGAACCCTGATGAATGGTATCGTGCCATTTTAAAAGAGGTTACGCAGCGTCCGCGTCCTCTCAAATATTCAGATTATTATTTATTTGGTCAAAAATGACAAACATGTTTCGCACAGCTTCAAAATCGATTCAAATTTGTGTGAGTGGAAACTTGTAGTGCCCACTGCAAATCGGTTAGGGATTATACGGGACAACCATGATTCCCCAACTTGTGCTCTTTTCGGTATCTCTAAGAGTTTAGCTCGTATAGCTGAGCATTATTATTGGCCTAGCATGAAACAGTCGGTGCGGAGGTAGTGTAATGATTGTGACGTTTGTTTCTGAAGCTTATCGTCAGTTTATGGAAACTTATAAGATCACCCCCTGGTTTAACGCCAAACGACATCCTCAAGCAAATCACGGTGAGCGTTCTAATCGAACTATTCTGACCGCCATCTGCTGTAACGTCAGTGAAAATCATACGGTTTGGGATGAAAATATAAAAATATAAGTGAGACTTGGTGTTTCACCAGCTTTTTAACTGTTTGCACTATTCATAGAGTGGTTTCCAAGTTGGTTTATAATTTGAGAGACTCTAATGGTAGTGACTTAGGCAACTGGCATGTGAAGATCTGAAACTGGATTTGATTAGTGTCTCTGAGCTGACGAGGATCAGAATTATGATACTGGAAATTGGCCTTAGGACACTAATTATAAGTGAAATAATTCCACTCTGACCGATTCTTTTTTGGCGGCTCAAGAACGATGGTTCACTGAATTTTTGTTGGTTCATTGTTTATATACATATTAGTCTACGTTATTACTAGCTTTATTGTAAAATAAAAAAACCCTCCATTTTTTCAAGCTTCGTTTTCAATTATTCCATCTTTCACATTTTAATATTCAGAACAGACATTCACCTCCTTGGATGCGTTTCTATCTAAATTTGACCCTTGATATTTCCCGATTATGACTTCGTTGTTCCCTGATTGTGACTACTTTATTTCCTGATTATGACTATATATTATTGATTATGACTATATATTACCGATTATGACTCTGCTTGAAATTTGGTTTCATAGGAACGTTGGACTGTGTGATATGGGCGCACTTTCGGTTGCACATGTTTTTAAAATTTTTTTTTTTTTGAATTTGATAGATTTAAATTGAAATTGAGTGCTGTCAATTTTCAATTTTTTTGTTTATGTCGATAATTCGGAGTGCTGACGAGTTGCCATTGTTTTTGTCTAGATGAACGGGGCCTGAACTACTGATACTTCTTTGCGCAACTTCTAGACCAGTGTCGAACATCTGACGGCTGAATTAAGTATCAACCTTCTTGGTTTAAATCTGTTGATTTCTTCGGTGGCCTCCGCTCTTGTGGAAGAGGGGGTGTAACGGTGTCGTGGTAGATACCGTTGTCTTTAGTTCACTTGCCCAGAGAGTATTTCGAAACGAGGACTTCAGCGCTTCCGATGGTGACAACTTGGTACGACTCTCTGCTTTCGCGTCTGTTACCTCGAATTGACCAATGGGAACGCACGACACTTATTGCGCATGTCGGAAACCTCAGATAATGAGGATTCCTATATGGAAGCGACCGATGCTGAGGAATTCAGCGACGGCGAACACGAGGAGCTTGTAAAGCTCAGGGAAGAGAATGGGCAGTTGAAAGCTCAAATTGTCAAACTGACTGACAGTTGGTCGGTGAGATGCGCCTCTTGACAGAGGAAATGACCCGAAATAATATGACGAAATCCCCCACTTACGCCGCAATAACAAAACCGGTAGCGGGTTCCAAAAATAATTCCCTTAAAGGAATTGTTTCACAACCCGAAACAATGAAAAATGATGCAACGCTGGTTGCGAAGACCCCAAACGCGCCCCCAACTAAACGCGCGAGTTATATATCCGAGAACGATGAACTTCGTTGGAAGATCGCAGGAAGTGCGATCTCAGCATCGTCTCATTTTCCAAGAACTAAGAAAGTGTACCGAGGTTATAAATTATAATTTTATCATCATTGAATCAGTTCTGACATATTTTTCACTGTATAAACGTATTGTACGAAATATAGCTTTTTAAAAACGCTTTTCCTGCCTTAATAAATATAACTGGCGCAGTCGACGGAGTTTCACGGAGTTTTCATTGGGAAAAACTTTAGAGTTCTACCCTCTTTTTGGTGAAACGAGAACCTACCCACAGCAGTTACAGTCAAAAATCCATCTAGGAGGAAGAAGATAATGCAGTTGTGGATAATCATAACAAGGTGGTGAGCGTATTTTTATTCGTTGATGTCAGACTCCTCTAATCCTAGTATTGATTCTGTAGCGGAAACCAATTCTGAATTAGAGACAGATTTGTTAGAATTATTTAGTAATCTTTCACTTAATAGTAATATTACAACTTTGAATATGCCTAACGCACCTGAAAACTTTGATATCAAAAATTTAAGCATCATTCCCGATTTCGATGGGAATCCGAATAAATTACATAGGTTCATTCATGCTTCGGAAGCAATTTTGAATCACTATTTTGATGTTGAAAATCAAAATAACTTCCAAAATGTGTTGATATTGAATGGTATTTTGAATAAGCTACACGGCAAAGCGGAAGAAGTTGTCGCAATTCATGGAGCTACCAGTAATTGGAACGACATAAAAAATTCACTTTTATTACATTTCGGTGATCAACGAGATGAGAATTGTCTTAATCAGGATCTAGTTAATCTGAGGCAAAACTTCGGAGAATCTCCTCATGACTTCTATGAAAAAGTAATTACATTATTAAATACAATTTGTAATTATATTGATTTGAAATGTGAAGTTGGATTTAGAGCAAGTAAAAGAGATTTTTTCCAAAAACAAGCTTTAAAAACCTTTTTAGCCGGTTTAAGAGATCCTTTGGGTCCTATTATTAGGGCTATGAGGCCTAATTCTTTATCTCAAGCACTACAATTCATAATTGAAGAAGACAATATAAAACATTGCCAAAAATCTAATCAAACGGTAATCAATAATTCCAGAAAATTCATGAATTATAGTAATCACAGAAATAATTTAAATAATTTTTCAAAATTTCGTCAAAACTTTTCCACAATGGTACCCATCGAACGACAAAATTTTGTTACGAATCAGCAATTTCCTAGCAGACCCATTACTATTCAAAGAAATATAAGTTATAAAGAGCCGAAATATTTCAATAACGCTCAAGTTTTCGGAAAGCAGCAACAACCTGCACCTACTCCAATGAGTATATCTACTAATCATACTAAACAGAGAACTCAACCAATGAGTACCCCAACAAATAATAGATATTTTACAAACAGGCAAAATCAATCTTTTCCTCAAAAACCAAATTTTATAAGTAAAGAGCTTTTTAATACCGAGTATCATAATAATCCTGACAGCTCTAAAGAAGAATTCAATAATGACGAAATTGCTGAAGATTACGAACAAAATTTTCGGAACGTTCAATTTCAGACCCACAGCACATAATAGAATTTCATGTTTCTAATGGTAAACGCGAATTACCTTATATTGAAATTAAAAATCCCTCTCTTAAATTACTAATCGATACAGGATCAACAAAATCTTTTATTAATCCAGATTTAGCTAAAAATATTATTCAAATTTCATATTCAAAGAACCATTCACTGTCTCAACAGTCCATCAAACCTCTCATCATCAATTTTGTGCCAATATTCCTATATTTGCTGAGTTTAATAGACATAATGAAAATTTCAAATTCTATCTATTCAAGTTTCATAATATTTATGACGGTTTAATTGGATTAGATAATCTAAAACTATTGGATGCGTCTCTTGATTTTCATAGTTCTAAGCTCAACACTCCTTTTTCAACAATGCCAATAAAATATCAAGAATCAGCAAATAAAGCTCCATTCAAAATTAAAATTGATGCGAATTCTAGAATCATTGCTAAAATTCCAATCAAACACCTATCTGGTGACGTGATAATACCGAAACAAATTATTCAATCTTGTGAAATTTCTGAGATTGTAACTTGTTCTAAAAAGGGCCTAGCAAACGTAGAAATTTGTAATGAAACCAACGAAGATGTTATCCTCATTTTAAATAAACCAATTGAATCAAATAAATAATAATAATAATAAGGGGTAGATTGTTGGGTTGGATTAAAACATTTTTGTCCAATCGTAAATTTCGCGTCAGAGTTGGCAGTGCATACTCTTCAGCACAGAGAAGTGTATTATCCGGTGTCCCACAGGGCTCAGTTTTGGGTCCGATTCTTTTTCTTTTGTACATCTCCGACTTACCTCCTCTGTTAAAATCGATTTTATCTTCCTTTGCTGACGACGCTAAACTTTATAACCTGCCACTCCTGTACGCCCACATTCTCCAGGAAGACCTGGATGCTCTTTCCAGATGGTGCCATGAATGGATGTTACCTCTGAACATTGAAAAATGTTGCGTTCTACACATGGGCAGAAGCAATCCGATGGTGTCCTATTTCATTGACGGTCATCAAATACAGCCAGTGACTCGTCACGTCGACCTTGGAGTAACTCTTACCTCCGATCTCAGCTGGTCCGCACATGTCGAGTCAGTCACGGGAAGGGCGAAGCAAATGGTTTATATGCTAAGTAAAACTTTTAAGAACTCCGATATAACAACCTGGATGTTTCTATATAAAACTTACATACGACCTATTATCGAGTATGCTGGACAAGTATGGTGGCCTTCAACCAGGTATGAAGAAATTCTCCTGGAGTCTGTTCAACGCTGGATTACACGTCTACCATACTCATATGTGCGTCCAACCTACGAGGATCGTCTTCGCATATTTGGTTTGCCAAGCTTTGCTGAACGCCGGACTAGGGGGGATCTCATTTTTACATTCCGAGCCATTTCGGTGGAGAGATCCAGGACATGTATTGCCTCAATAATAACAGCTTGCGAGGGCATCGGTATAAGCTATCCAAGGAAGCCTTCAAGTCGACACCTCGGCAAATGTTTCTCCCCAACAGAATATTCAGTTCATGGAATGGTCTACCGACGGCGATTGTGGAGGCCCCTTCTGTGAACGCTTTTAAGAACAGGTTGGATGGATGGAGTCGAAATTAATTTTTTATTTTGTTATTTACCATGTTTTGTTTGCACAGTAGTTAAAGTTCCCTCAGTTGTTTATTATGAATGTATTTGAGTTGGGTTTATAGATTTAATAATCTCAACCCTTGTCGTTGTTTAAATAAATAAATAAATAAATAAATTTCTATACAGAATAATTTCGAAATCTTTCAAATGGAAACTAATAATAATTCAGAATATATAAGCGTAGAAGAATTAATTAGAACCAATCATATGAATGAAGAAAAAAAATTTCATATTTTAAAATTATGTCGAAAATATCCAGATATCTTTAAGTTAGAGAATCAACCCCTTTCTTTTTCAAATCAGATAAAACACTCTATTAAAACTGAAGATGATATCCCTGTCTACACAAAATCTTATAGATATCCTTTTATTCATAAAGAGGAAGTTAAAAATCAAATAAATTCTATGTTAGAACAAAGTATTATCAGACCCAGCCAGTCACCTTGGTCATCGCCGATTTGGGAAGTACCAAAAAAAGCTGATGCATCTGGTAAACAATAATGGAGAGTTGTCATAGATTTCCGAAAACTCAATGAGAAGACTATTGACGATTAATATCCTATACCTAATATAAATGATGTTCTTGATAAAATCGGCAAATGTCAATATTTTACAACACTAGATTTAGCTAGCGGATTTCACCAAATAGAGATGGATCCTGATGATATTCCTAAAACAGCTTTCAATGTAGAGAATGGCCACTACGAATTTCTACGTATGCCATTCGGATTAAAAAATGCGGGTTCTACCTTTCAAAGGGTAATGGATAATGTACTCAGAGGACTTGAAAATTGTTTAGTCTATCTAGATGACATAATTGTCTTTTCAACATCATTACAAGAACATATTGTTAATCTTTCAAAAGTTTTCAAAAGGCTCAGAGAGGCCAATTTCAAAATTCAGTTAGATAAATCAGAATTTCTAAAAAAGGAAGTAGCTTATTTGGGGCATATTGTAACAACAGATGGAGTCAAACCAAATCCAGACAAAATTCAAGCTATCAAAAATTACCCAATACCTAAAACAACAAAAGAAATTAAAGGATTTTTAGGGTTATTAGGATATTATAGAAAATTTATCCGTGACTTCGCGAGAATTACCAAACCTTTAACGGCCTGTTTAAAAAAAGGTGCAAAAATCGAGCACACCACATCGTTTATCAACTGTTTTGAATACTGTAAAAATTTGTTAATGAACGAACCTATTCTTCAATATCCAGACTTTTCAAAAGAATTTATTATAACTACAGACGTTAGTAATTTTGCCATTGGTGCAGTCCTACCACAAGGAAAAATTGGTAACGATAAGCCGGTCGCATATGCATCAAGAACTCTCAATGATAATGAGCAAAATTACAGTACAATTGAAAAGGAATTACTCTCTATCGTTTGGGCAACTAAATACTTTAGACCTTACATTTTTGGCAGAAAATTTAAAATCGTAACAGATCATAAACCATTACAATGGCTTATGTCACTTAAGGAGCCTAATAGTAAGCTTTTAATATGGAGATTAAAACTCGAGGAATTTGATTTCGAAATTGTTTACAAAAAAGGTAGTTCTAACACAAATAATAATAATAATAATAATAATAATAATAATAATAATAATAATAACAGAGAAAAATAAGGACGATGCTGACTAAACACAATAAACATCACCCCAAAAGCTCAATAGAAAGGACAGAGCTGCCACGACATCTTGGGGGTAGAGGAATTGTTGATTTGTCCAACCGTATGTCCCAGGAAATTGAAGGACTTCGAAACTATTTCTTGAGCAAGGCAGCTTCGTCAGAACTCCATCGAGTAGTTTGTGTTGCTGATACTTCTACACCGTTAAAGCTACACCAGGATCACTTGGAAACCGTCGAACACTCTGCAGAAAGTAAAATGCAGAAACTGATTGGCAAATCTTTGCATGGGAGGCACCAGAATGAGGTCAACCATGATTACGTCGACATATCTGCGTCGAACTACTGGTTGACTTCCGGAAGGTTGTTTCCTGAGACAGAGGGCTTCATGCTCGCCATCCAGGATCAGGTGATTCCAACAAGAAATTACATGAGATACATCGCCAAGGATGCCTCAGTGGCGGACGATAGCTGTCGTTATGGCTGTGCGACACATGAAACTATCCAGCACATCACCGGGGGATGTCAGAAGTTCGCGGGCACAGAGTACAAAAATAGACATGATGCTGTTGCCAAGATTCTTCACCAAGAATTGGCACTAAAACACCAACTTCTAACTTCGAAAAGGGTTCCTTATTACAATTACCATCCAGATGCTGTGCTGGAAAACGAACATCACAAGCTCTACTGGGATCGCACTGTTCTCACAGACCGGAAAATAACCCACAATAGACCAGACCTCATATTGCTCAATAAGGATGAGGACACAGCACTATTCATCGACGTGGCAATTCCAAATAATAACAATCTTCTAGATAGACACACTGAAAAAATTTCAAAATACAGAGATCTCGAGGAACAAACCAGAAGACAGTGGAAGCTGAAAGATATAAAGACCATCCCTATTGTCATTTCATCTACAGGCCTGATACCGAAGAAACTACTAGAGAACTTGAGAAAACTTCAGTTGGACGAAAATATTTATAAAGTCATGCAGAAGGCGGTACTGCTCGGAACGGCGAGAACTGTACGCAAGTACATGGGGAATGCAGAGGAACACCGTCTGCTCCGACAGGAAGTGCGGGTGGAGCAGGAATCCAACCTACAGCAGGGAGCCGAGGAGCGACCCGAACCCGACCACCACCACGAGCCCGAAAACCTGGAAAGGGCTCCAACAGAGCTTAATCCTTTTGATATCTGAGATATCTGGGATAAGTGAATTTTCCTCTGGAGAGGAGTGTGAAAGCCGCAAGGCTAAAGTCATAATATTTATTCAGAGAAATGCAACAAAATACAAAAAACAAGTCAATATAAATTTTTTTTGCTCAAATTCTGAACAAACAATGTTAATCCACATGGATATCCGCTCGTGGATTTTGCAATATATGGACAACATAAATTCAATTTTAATCTTTACAAAAATTTCGAGATCATACATACATCATATTATAAAAGAACTACGACAGTACTTTTGCACAAAATCGGGTCTACTAAGCATTTATCAATGAACATTGTTATTTTTTAAATCTATCCGAGAATGCACAAGAAGCCTAGGGGTTGAATCAATATATTTTCGTAATTGCTTCTTGAATATTGTTGGCATAATAATTTTTTTCATATTTACTGGCAAACTATTAAAAACAAGCGGCCCCAGAAATATATGACTCCGCTGTCCAATTGTTTTATTTATTCTAGGTACTACCGTAGAATACAGTTTATATCTGGTGTTATGTTCATGACTTATCTGTTTATGTTTATATATTTGACTGTGATGATTTATTAGGAGTGACTGATAATATAATTGTCTTAAGTCATATATCCCACTTTCTTTATATAGCAAATCGGAAGGATATCTGAATGGTTTGGAGAATATTATTTTCAATATCCATTTCTGTGTTGTCTCGATTTTATTTGAATGCACATTCATCAATCCTCCCCATGATAGATTGCCGTATGTCAAGTGAGACTGAACAAGAGCATAATACAAAATTTTCATTTGTTCAGTAGTACAAAAAGTTCTAAATAATTTGAATTTAGGAATTAGAGACCTCAACTTTTTCACAATTTTATCGGCTTGCCCTTTCCACTGAAGTTTATTATCGATATATACTCCCAAATATTTCACAGAATCTGTGGATGTTATTTCTATAGGTGTACTGTGGGTGGGTATGATATGTAATTTGGTCATCTGGGGTAAGTACCGGGTAAGGCTGGTGAAAGCAACAAATTTAGTTTTCTCGACATTTATGGTGAGTAATTTATAGTTGAGAAAGTCAATAATTTGTGCAAATTCAACTTCAATTTTTTTTTCAGGTCGCTCCAGTTTGTATCTTGGTAAAGTATGGCAGTGTCGTCAGCAAAACTTACGATATCACCGACCGATGGTAAGTCAAAGAGATCATTTAAGTAAATGATAAAAAATAAAGGTCCAAGCACCGTGCCTTGAGGCACTCCATACTTTACCTCCCTAAATGTTCCCACTTCATCTCCAATTTTGACAGCTTGTGATCTGTGACATAGATAACTTTCCATTAGCTTCAAAGATTTACCCCTAAAACCTATTCTCTCCAATGACAACAATAATTCATTATGACAGACCGTATCGAAGGCTTTGGCGAGGTCGACGAATACGCAGATAGCTGGCATTTTATCATCAATAGCTTTATACATTTTTCCAGTCAAATAGGCTATTGCATTCTGCGTCGACTTACCGGCTCTAAAACCGTATTGTCGCTCTGAAATCAGGTTATATTTATCTAAAAATTTAGTTATTCTGACATTCAAAACTTCTTCAAATATTTTTGAAATTACGGGGGATATTGAAATAGGTCGATAATTTGAGCATAACGATCTGTCCCCAGACTTATATACAGGTACCACAATCGATTTTTTCAGAACATTAGGGTATTGTCCCACCTCAATTGACTTATTGATAACAAATGTAATAGGCTTAACTATGAACTCTGCTGTATTTTTTATTATTTCTGTTGTTATCTTGTCCACTCCCGCTGATTTACTGTTTTTCAAAGAATGTATTATTTTAAGTACTTCAGCTTCATCAGTCTCCAATATAACTATTGAGTTAACATTTCTTCTTTGTTTGAATTTAACGCCGCTATTTTTTATCCTTTTTGCCAATTTTTCACCTACACCTATGAAGAATTCATTAAAAACCTCAGTTAATTCTTTTTTGCCAGTCACCTTTTCCCCTACTTCATTTACCACCGATGTTGGTTGAATTTTGGTTGTATCGTTTTTGTCAATATTTCTTAAGACTTTCCAAAGTTGATCTGGATTTTTCGCATTGCTGTTGATCTTATTCCTGTAATACTCTGTCTTTGTTTTCGCAATCAGTTGTTTCAGAATATTATTGTATTCTTTCAATTCATTTTTCAGTAATATATTTTCTGGATTATTTTACATTTTTTATAAAGTTTATTTTTGTGATTTATTGACTTGATTAGTCCCTTGGTGATCCATGGAGTGCTTTTTCTTTCATTTCTTTTAAAATTGACTTTATACTTACTTTGTTCAATGTACTGTGAAAAAATCCTGAAAAACATATCCATTGAGAGGTGGATGTCATCCTCATTCATAACACTACTCCATGTTTCATTTTTGAGTAATTGTCTAAGTTTTTTGAAATTTACAAATTCCCTACTTTGATCATTATTAACATAATTTTTACAATTTTTAGGGAGTGCAAATTTAACTGCTACTGGTTTATGATCCGTGATCAAATGATCAACCACCATGGGACAGACAGTGTCCAACTGTAGAGAACCCCTCAACATTATGTGATCATAACAAGCCTTCTCTCTAGTTGGTGAGTTTATAATTGATAAATATCCATATTCACTTAGTGTGTTTAAATATTCCTCTCTAATGTTTGAATCAGTCAGTAAATCTATATTTAAGTCACCAATTATTAATGATACTCTATTATTTGGCTTATTTATATTCAAAAACTTTTCTAGATCTGAGATGAACTCGGAAGGACATAGAGATGGAGAGCGGTATACAGCGAGTATGTTTATACCCACAGAGTGAAGCCCCAGGCGCGAAAGAATGGCGTTTACCGGACCAATTTTGACTAACTCATATTCTAAATCTATACCATCTTTCACATATACTAGTATGCCATCATTTTTGTTAAGATCCCCCATATTATACACTGATGTGTAACCTTGTAAATTAAATAGATTCTTATCATAAATTTTAAAAGTTTCTGTTAATATCAAACAATCCAACTTCCCCAAACACCCATCAATGAAAACCCTGAATTCATCAATATTCTTACTCACACTTCTAATATTATTATGTAATAATGTGAAACAATTTAAACTATCATTACTCACAGACTCACAAAATTCCTTGGAAGATACAATCTTATCTTTTATTCTAGGCACCTTGAAATTGTTTATGTAACTTTCCATAACTAAAAAAAAAGCTGTAAATCGAACCATTAACTACATTTATGTTATTGATCTAGGTGTTCTAGATCCTTTTCCGATCTAATATGAAGTGGTCTTGCTGCTTCGGTTTTCCTGATGAATATTTTCCCGTCTTTCACCCATACATAAGCATATTGATGTTCCTTCTTGAAATTCCTGGCCTTGGCATATAGTTCTTGTTTGTACCGTGGTAGATCTTCATTGAAATAAACGATGTTTTCCTGCTGAAAACCACAGTCATTCATCCTCAGTGTTCCGTAAGTTTTACGCTTTTCCAGTATTTTCCTTCTAGTATCTTCAGTTTTCAACTTGACCAGGATTGGTGCATTAGGTTTTCTAGAAATACGTGCTGACACAAATTCCTCTCCACTTAAGTCAACATGTACAGTTTGAACTATCTTTCGCACCAGCTCATTGGTATTTTCTGATTCTTGTGTAGGCACATTAGTCAGTATAATGTTCCTGTTCCTACTTGCCTGTTCAATCTCATCCATTCTTTCCTCCAATACTTTTATCCTAGCATTAGCAATATTTAACTTTTTCTGCTCCCCTTCCAATTTTTCCTTGATCAACTTGTTCTCCTGTTTCAGTTCCTCAAATGAGTCCGACAAAAACTGTAGAGTCTGAGTGACCTCCCTACGGAAGATCTGCATATCCATGGTAACTCTTTCATGATTACTTCTCATCTCCCTCATAATGTCTCCAATTGTGATTCTCTCATCCTCATCAGGGTTATCTTCATCATCTGAGCTGATTTCTCGAACAATAGATCTTCTCTTGTTTTGGGTGCACTCTGTACATTCCCATGTGATGTTTGACTTCGCCATTTCCTTTAATTGGTTTTTTTGCAAGCCTGTGCAACTCTCACAGGACCATTTATTACAACGGCCAGTGCAAAGTACTTTGTAATCTGTTTTAGAAAATTTTCTATTACATTTCCCACAACTTGCCTGTTCCGCCACTGACGATGACTGTTTATTGGATCTTCCCATTTTTTCGATTTCTTATCTCTAATTCACCAGCAGTATATTGTTTCACACGTGTATGAAATAACTTAGGAGATGGGAAAAGCAACAATAATTCGCCCTTGTTGATTCCAATAAAATTGATATTAACCATAAAATATACTCTCAGTAAGAGCAAAATTTTTCTGCCTTCCAACAATATCAAATTCACCGAAAAGTATCCACTTTTTACCACTGAATTCAAGCGAATAACGAGAACGTGCCAGATAATATGTTATCCATACACCGTGCCCGATCAACGAAACATCTTCAATGACATCAAATGCAGATGCTCTATCGAGAGTCGAGATTCACAACAAAGATTTTTTTGATTATATGGAGAAATTTAATAAAGAATTTTCCGAGAAAAATACGAATAACGATAACGAGTCGATGATTGTTAATTTGGAAGAAGCAGACGTTGAGGAGATATCATTCGAGAAATTTGAGAAGCTTTTTAATGCAAATGAAATATATTATTGTTCAACTGTGACCGAAAAAATTGGCAATTTATTTGATGCTCCGGAATCCTACTCCCTTGCTCATTGTGTATCTGAAGATTTTTATATGAATAAGGGTATTGCATTTGATTTCAAAGACAAATTCGGTAAAGTTCAAGAACTCATATATTCCGTACGTTCATTCCGATAGGCAGAGTAAATGTAAAAAACCGCTTATCTGTATTTCACGTTGTTTTTCTTACATGCCGCTGAAGATTTCGACGTTTTTCATCTGTTGATATGCGATAAACCGGAGCTGACGACGTTTTTCATTCTTGTCGCATTCTGGAATTTTCAGATTTTTACCGTGAAAGGGGATATGCCTATAAAAGCAAATTTTCCCCCGCGACGGGCATTTTTTCGACTTTTACTTCAGTTCTTCGACTTGCTCTCTGACTTTGCTTCAGTATTTCGATTTTTCGCTTTCTAACGTGGTTTTAAATTCAGTTAATTTTCCGTATTTCTTTCGCCGTTGAAGAATAATTATTTTGTGTTTGCATCAGTGCTACTTAGAGTTAATTTTTTAGTTTTTCTTTTAAATCCTTTGAGTTCCGCGAGTGCTTGAAACAAAGGAGGTAGGTCCCCGTCTGTACCGTTCAGTTTCTTTGTTAGACCTACGCCGTTACTTCTTTAACTTTGACACTGCTGTACTGTATCGTTTTATGTTGTATTTTATCGTTCTTTACCCTGTTTCGCGAGTCTGACTTTTCCCTTCGCTATCAGTCATGGCGCGTAAGCCCTTGGGGTACTGAAGGGAAGGTCCCGTCAACCCCCCTGTCCGCGTTCCGCGTCATAGGTGTTGAATCCGATGTCTCTTCTTTTCTGTCAGTCATGGCGCGTTATAGCCCTTGGGGCAGAGAATAAGAGATACCGCTCGTAGTCAGTGAAATCCCGTAGTTGCGCTAAAAATAGACCTTTTCTTCGCTGTCAGTCATGGTGCGTTATAGCCCTTGGGGTAGCGAATAAAAGTCTCGAACAGATCCGCCCTTATTGTGTTTCATTTCCGGAGAAATACAACTACATCCCGATACCGTATAGCAAGTCCTTAGCATTCGTTCCGTCAGTTCTGGTTGGCGCATTTTTTATTGAACCGTTAATTTTTCACTACACCCGGTATGAATTTCATAAAGTGCTCGTGACCGGATAGAATTTCCTGAATGTATGTTCGCTTATAGATTCACTCATAGTTCATACCTACGCATATCTCCCTTGTACATATAATTAGTTTCCGAAGGTGTAAATAAACTTTTATATCATTCGATTTTGACTTCTTCGTTATCGCTACCACCCTAGATAACAGCGAGCTCTGTCTCCGGCTAGCAGCTACTCTGGTAGGTTTGCTATTCTTCCTATTGAAAAGAATAGCTGGCGCTCGAGATTAGGTTTCTCCGAGTAAACCACGTTACAAAAATGAAGCACCTCTTCTGATGTGGAGACCGTCAAGAAGGCAAGGGAAGTGCCTAAAAGGGATAACATCCCACCCATCACGATGATGGGTACATCAGATTGGGTAGAGATCTCAAAAGCTCTCTATACCAAGAAATTCAGCTATAACCGGGCTACTGCAGTGAAAGACATTTTGCATTCAGTTTCGAATGAGAACTCGGCTGAAGCAGACGTGTTCACAATGCCGTAAAAGTGAAAGCGGAAGTGTACACATTCCCGAAGTGAATGTGTACACTAGCGAAGCTACGGAATTTTTGATTTCGTCTACGAAACTTCCGAAGTTTTTGTAAGTTCTATATGTGTATGTGTTATAGAGCGGAAATTCGTTCAAATTCAGTGTCTTTAGTCAAGATCATTGATCGATGGTTCCACTGATATCACGGGTGAGTCGATTTATTTTTCTGATAGTATAGAAAATATATAACTTAGCCACATAGCTTTAGAGTAATGTTTTAGGGAGGATTCCAAATATTTCATTTTTATTCAGAAATACCTCATATAGTTTAATACCGACAAAAAGCCATGTCGGAAGTCTCAGACAATGAGAGCTCCTACATGGAAGCTACGGACACCGAAGACTTCAGCGATGGAGAAGCAGAGGAGCTTGTAAGGCTCAAAGAAGAGAATGGGCAGTTGAAGGCTCAAATTAATAAACTAACTGAAAACGTGGCTCAGGTGGTCGGAGAGATACGCCTCTTGAAAGTGGAAAATAATAAGAATAAAGCGCCTCAATCCCCTAGTTTTGCTAAAATTGCAAAACAGATTACGGCACAGAAATCCCCCACATTTGCAGAAATTGCAAAGCCGGTAGCGGTCCCCAAAAATTCCTCCAAACAGGAAGTAGCTCCAGAACCGGAAAAGAAGAAAAATTTTACAACTCAAATTGCAAAAACCCAGAACGCGCCGCCCACAAAACGCGCGCGTAAAGAAAGTTCGTCTGAAGAGACGAAGAGACCGCGAAAAAGGCAACGGAGTTACCTAAAAAAGAAAGAATTCCACCCATCACGACGATGGGTACAGCCGATTGGGTAGAGATCTCAAAAGCTCTCTACATGAAGAAATTCAGCTACAACAGAGCAACCGTCGTGAAAGACGGAATTAGGATCGTAGCCTCGAATGTGGACGAATACAGGAACATAACAAAGTATTTGGACCAGATTGGTAAGGAGTACTTCACCTACCAGATGGAGGAAGGGAAAAAGATCTACGCAGTCATAAGGCATCTCCCAATAGATTCTGACCTAGAAATAATCAAAAATGATTTCAAAGTTCAAGGAATCCATGACGCCGAGGTGTCCAGAATGACATTCAATAAAACCAAAAAGCTTATACCCTTATACCTGGTCAAAACTCAGAGAAAGGAGATTTTCGAAATGAGATGCCTCTACAATCTCAGCATTGTAGTGAAATCAAAAAGAAGGGCAGAAAATCCAAGCCAATGCTTCAGATGCCAGAGGTAAGGACATGCCCAAAACAAGTGCTCCTTTCCATACAGATGCGTCAAATGTTTGGGCAATCATTGCACAAAAGACTGCGAACTTACCAGACAAGGTGAGGAGAGAAATGCCACATGCGTTCTGTGCGGCGAAGAAGGCCATCCAGCAAGCTACAAAGGATGTAGCGAATAGAAATTGGTAACAAGGAAGAGGAAAACAGGCCAGAAATCGGCTCAGCAGAGCACATTTCCTCAAAAAGTCCAGGAGAAAAGGGAGCCCACCCTCTCCAAAGTAGACGACAAGAAAAAAAAAGGACCTAAGCCAGTACAGAAAAAGGAACAACAGAAAACGCCCCAAGCAAAACCTATCAACAAAACAAAAGAACACAAAAAATTCTCTGAATCCGCCGACAATTTAGACACTTTTACTGAAAAAATTTTCAACAAAATCATATTCAAAATTGGAAGAGAGATGGAGGAAAAACTCCAATACAATAAATAGGGTTAGGTCTCGAAAATCCGAGATAGAAGAAATAATATCAGAGAGAAAACCTTATATTATAGCCTTACAAGAAACAAGAATACAATCGAATACACGATTAAACATCATGAATTATGAGATATATAGATGTGACAGAATCGCAAACACCGGAGGAGGTGTTGCCCTACTGGTTAGACGAGATCTGAGACACTATTTTAAAGGAAGATCTGACGAGTCACAAATAGACACAGTGACGATTGTTGCAAATAATCGAAATCACATCGGCATATAAAAGAACCCCAAATAACTCATCGGAAGAACTTCGCATTTTGAGGGTGTCATTTTTCTGTTATAGTTTAGGTTACTAACAAAAAATTTTTGTGTTACAAATAGTTACTAACCAGTTACGAACGAATGCAAAAAAAATTATCTTCATTTTCGAAAATGTGTGTTGTAACTTCGCATTTTGAGGGTGTCATTTTCCCGTTATAGGTTAGGTTACAAACAAAAAATTTTGTGTTACAAATAGTAACTAACCCTGGACTTCCCAACTGTACTCTTTTTTCGCGAAAAATCGAACAGTGGGCGCCCGTGAAGTTAGCACCCAGCGGAATGCGTTGTTTTTCTAGCACATTCTTTGAGGTACAAACAAAAATTTTTGTGTTACAAACAGTTAACAGTTACTAACGAGTTACGAACGAATGCAAAAAAAAAAATCTTTTTTTTCAAAAATGTGCAAAAATATTATCTTCATTTTCGAAAATAAGGGTGCTAACTTCGCATTTTGAGAGAGTCATTTTTCCATTAGAGGTTAGGTTACAAACAAAAATATTTGTGTTACAAATAGTTACTCACGAGTTAAGAACGAATACGAATAGTTACTAACGAATTTTCAACGAATGCAAACAAAAAATTTTTTTCATTTTCGAAAAAGTGGGTGCTAACTTCACGGACAACGAATGGGTCAATTCCTCGGAAATAGCATTGAGTATTAAACCCACCTAGGGTAACAACGCGGTTCTAAGAAATGAAGCCAAAATAAGCTGTAGTTCCTTCTTCGGTACGTAGGGGCGCAGCTGTGCCTCGAAGAACTGAAATTTTTCAGCCTAGCATCTGCCGGTGGGTGACTGAACTATTAGGCGATGTTTCATGAATAGGCTAGACATTGAGTTGATGATGTTCAGGTACGGCGTATGGAAATGTCCGCTATATTTCATCACAATGAAAGACTGCAATTGTGAATAATCATGAAAAATAATGAAGGTTTCATTCTCAGTTCAATTTATTTTCCGTAGAATCGCTTTCGTTCTTCAAAAAATCATTTATATAAATGAATAAAAAACCTTTCTTGAAAAATACTCAATATTATCTTCCTGTTTCAATATACCTACGTTACAGAGTGTTCGGTAAATGAAATATTTCAATTGAATTGGGTACAAGCATAAAAACAACCTTTTCGAGGTTTGGCTTCAAGATACTAATCTGAAAATTTGTGTGAGGAATGAAAAGTAATAGTTTTTTGTCCAAATACATATTGAAATATTGCATAAAGTATTATAAACCTCAATGATAAGTTGTCAGAAGCTATAAAATCAACCTGCAATAGAATAAAATAAGAAAAAGACAGGATAAACTATCAATTGAAGGAAAACACAAAAACATTAAATATTAAATGATTGACCTCTTAAATTCCACATCGAATGAAGCGTTCACAAAATGATTCGAATAGTAGCGATGTACATTTTTCTTTGTTTTGGTGTAGCAGGGGAAAAATCTGAAATCTGCAAGTCACACGAACAACCCTCTCCTGAGGGGGAACAAGTGTGGGGATTCCCACTCTCCTGAGCTCGAGACCCACTAAAAACCCTTAACTGCTTCTTGAATTTTGGTTCCGGGCATTTGCCTATACACCGTTCATCTCTTAGTCGGTTATCTACTCGCACACTATCGTGCTGAGATTAATGTGTTTATCCTCTAGTGGATGAACACTTTATTGAATTTCTCAATAAGTTTCTGTTGTTATTTTAATCTCTTTTTAATTGATCTCTTGGTCTCCTTCGGTGAATTCGCATTCTCCTTTTGTCTTCCTTTGGGTCGTAGTCCACTAGTCTCCTGAGTTCTTGATTCGGATGGTTTTTCGCTGTTTCGAATAATTTCTCTGCTTTTCTGTTCATGAATTCCGTTATGGTTTCCCATTTTAGGTCCCTATAAATCTGTCTATTCCTGACAAACCAAGATGCATCTATTGCACATCGTAGCTGCTCATTTTCAGTGGCCTGAATTCTTTTGATGTGGCTCTTTGCCGCGAAACCCCAGGCAACTGATCCATATTCCTCGTTCTATTTCTTCTGGGTTGCGGTGTCGAGTTGCTATGCCTGTGTCGCCAGCATATAACGTTAGCATGGTTCTTGGATTCTTCGGAATATCGTGAATGTATATCTTGTACAGAAGTAGCCAAGTACTGACCCTTGGGGTACTCCAGCCTCTATATCTCTTGTTGTGGAGCATTCTCCTTCCACTTTCACGTAAAATCTTTTATTTTGAGATAATTCCGGATCAACTTGCATATTTTGATCGAATATCCAGCACATCTCATCTTGTATATTAATCCTTCATGTCATACTCTGTCGAATGCTCTGGCGACGTCTAGTAAAACAAGACCTGTAGCTTGTTTATTTTGGAATCCTTCTGTAATGTATTCTGTGAGCCTCAATAATTGTTTTTCTGCTGAGTGCTTTCTTCTGAATCCGAACTGTTCTGGTGGTATTAGTTTCAGATTTTCGGTTTCCTCATTTAGCCTCGTGGCTATAATTCTTTCTACTGCTTTTCCTAACGCCGACATCAGACTTATCTGTCTGTAGTTTTGTAGGAGCTTCTTCTCTTTGAATGGTTTACTGAACACTATGACTTCCGCTGTTTTCCATTTTTCTGGGTAGTGTTCTGTCCTCATAATTCCATTCGCGATATTTTTTAGAGCGGCTCCACCTTTTCTAGGTAATTTTTTTAACATAACATTCGTTATTTTATCGCTTCCGGGAGCTTTCCTCTTCTTCAAACTTCTAATTATTTCCCTGATTTCATTTGGCGATGTTGGTTTGTCTATTTCAGCAGCAGCTGGTAATTAATCCATTTCTTCATCATTTTCTCCAACCAGTTCTACCAGATCTTCATTATCATCGTCTATCCTGTAATTTATTCTCGATTCTCGTTCGAACGAGTCCGCTAATGTTTTAGTCTTTTCTCCCCGTCGCCTTTTTGGCATTCTCCATGCAGAATGATCAATTGTATTGAGTTCTGGAACTCTTTTGTTCCATCTGCTTGTTCTTAGATCTATCAGGGCATTTTTCAGAACTTGGCTATGGCGGTTGAAGTTCCTTCAATTCAGATAATTTTTATTCATCCGATATATTCTTCTGAGTCTTCGATTTTCTCGTCTAAGATCTTTTACTGCTTTAGGCGTATCGCCATGCGGATGACTTGGTGCTGGTCTCTTCACTCTTCTCGTGCTTTTTTCGTAAGCTTTCTTACCAATTGTCAATTCCACGGAATTGTGGTTTGAGGTTTCATTTTCCAAAGTTTCAATCGAGAATTCTTGAGTTATATTTTTCAATATCGCGATATCTATTACATCTGGTATTCCTATACCAAAAGCAAGATATGTCATTAACTCTGGTCCAATCACTATGGCATTTTGTTTTTCGGTGAAATCCTTGAGTTTTTTGCCATTTCTATTCTCTGCTCTGCTGGTCCAGAATGGGGATTTACAGTTGAAATCTCCGATGCAGATTTTCGGGTTTGTCCCTCTCAACATGTTGTTTATCTCCTCTTTCAATAAATTGTTTGGTGGTCGCTTATATGCCGAGGTGATTTCGACTCTTTGACGATTTAACTTGGCAACAATCGTCACTGTTTCTGTTTCTCCTTGTGTTTCGTCGGATCTACTTTTGAAGTAGTGTTTCAGATCTGTTTTCACCAATATTGCTACTCCTCCTCCGGTGTTTGTAATTCTGTCACATCTATACGTTTCATAATTCATGAAATTCAGTCGTCTGTTCCGGTTTATTCTTGTTTCCTGTAGGGCTATAATATCAGGTTGTCTCTCTGATATTATTTCTTCTATCTCGACTTTCCGAGTGTTGATTCCGTTTATGTTTCACGAGATTATCTTGAGGGATTTGTGAATCGATGTTCAATATTCATATTCACTCAATTAAGGATTTAGCAGTAAACCTATA
The DNA here is from genome assembly GCF_907165205.1 of Coccinella septempunctata. Lineage (NCBI taxonomy): Eukaryota > Metazoa > Arthropoda > Insecta > Coleoptera > Coccinellidae > Coccinella > Coccinella septempunctata. The sequence continues at coordinate 4,733,710 of NC_058194.1, read as the reverse complement.
AAGAAGCAGATTATGATCGTAACCTAGGGGTTGGATAAGGTTCATCCTTCCTCCTTATCAGATATATATATATATATATATATATATAGTTAGAACTTTTTCTGTGCAGACTCGATTCTTTTTTTGCGACATTCATATATTCGTCTCCAAATTATATTATGATTCTCCAATCTAATATTTATTAAGCTGTGTTTCTTGGAGGAGCATTACAGAAACGTACCAAATTGACTCGAAAAAGTCGTATCAACCCAAACGCCTTCAAGAAAGTTAAGATTAAACTTGCTAAATATCAGGTCTTCAGCAAAATCTTGTATTCAACCATGATGTCAGTAATTGCAACTAATGCCAGAAACAAGTGTCCTATCAATTCTGAAAATGAATCTTATTTTAACTGTCTAAATTTCCAAAGAAAAATTTATGGCAATTATGTGAGGAGGAGATAGTGAATGAAGAATTTATTTTAGCACAAATACACAAGATACATTCAGAATGAATTGAAGAAGAACAGATATTTAATGGATACCTCAGATGAATTCTATCTGTGAGGAGCATACATATTTGAATTAATTTACTCAGAGAATTATTCTGAATAAAACTGCACACTTAATGTTGTTGTCATGATACATGTTTCTCTACAGTCCAGGACTTAATGAAATCAACTGATTCTTTTGGGGTTTGGTCTGCTGTGGTATTTTTCTCCGACACAGGCGACACAAGTCTCCGAAGATAATTGCCCTAAAATTTTGCCTGAGAATTGGGGCAGTCAAAAAGATCATTCATTTTCAGGAAGATTTGTTCTGTTGTCTTGTAGACTTCAGCTCACCAGTTAAAATTACTGTCATCATGGTTGAATACAAGGTTTTGCTGAAGATCTGAATAGCCAGTTCAACCTCACCTACGCAGCGGAAACGAGAGCGGACACTAGCCGGACGAAAAGAGCACTACGAACAACCGAAATGAGGACGCTGCGAGCGATCACAGGCGTTACACTGTGGGACAGACAGCGAAGCAGTGAGATCCGGGAGCGGTGCGATAATATGCCAGATGTCGTAAGGTGGTCACGAGGGAGAAGAAGAGAATGGAGACAGCATGTAGAGAGGATGCAGGACGATAGACCCGCCAAAGCCGTATACAAGGAAAAACCGAACACAACTAGACCCTTAGGAAGACCACCGAAGAGATGGGCTGACTCCTGGACTTCATCATCACAGGACATCGAATGAAAAGTTGGAGAAGACAGGACATTGTCCTAGCAAAAGGAAGAAGAAGAAGTTCAACCTTCATTCTCTAAAAGGCGTTTGAGTTTATATTCCTTTTCATATCAGATACATTTTTGCCGCTGGTATTACTCAGTGTCATAAAAAATATCTGTTGTCGGCGCCTGCTCTCCTTGCCACCCAGATTGAACTGCACTTTTTTTTCTATTTACTTCTTACATCCCTTTAGTAGGCAACTTGGTTATTTGTGAATTGTTAAATAAGCTTCAAAATCGGAAGAAAAATATTATGCTTCATGTTCACGTTCTGCAGTACTTCCAAAATGCCGATTCATTTTTTTTCAACTCTCTCGTCGTGGACAGTTCCAAATTCTACAAAAAATTGTGCTGCTTTGGTGCTTCGAGGCTGTGTATTCTTTCCTGATAAGGTATGTATTATTCTGTTCAATATTTTGATTTGCTTAAAACGCATTGAAATTACTCTACTTATTATTGACTTTTTTTTTTCAGGTTTTTGATAATTTTTTGATAATTTTTCCATAATTTTTTCCGCAGCTTTGTCAATCGCTTTAAGTCTGAAAAATCCATCGTTGTGCGAGGCTTGTATTTTCTGGTGATAAACAGGTATTTACTATTTTTGATGAAGCTCAATATCTGTTCTTGTTTACCAGTATGGAAGCAGCCACGAGTTCCAGCCACGCGTTTGCCTCGGCGCCTCGGTGAAGCGGTCGGCCCGCTCGCGGTGTATCTTGGATTCGTAATAAAGGCTGGTACGGGATTGATATTGAAAAGTGGTAATGAAAATGAAATTTAACGATGTTCTTGAAAAGAGATGAGGGTAATAAGTATCTGAACTACTTCTAGGAATGAATACGAGGGAGAAGAAGAGAATGGAGACAGCATGTAGAGAGGATGCAGGACGATAGACTCGCCAAAGCCGCATACAAGGAAAAACCGAACACAACTAGACCCTTAGGAAGACCACCGAAGAGATGGGCTGACTCCTGGACTTCATCGTCACAGGACATCGAATGAAAAGTTGGAGAAGTCAGGACATTGTCCTAGCAAAAGAAAGAAGAAGAAGAAGAACAAGTTCAACCTTCATTCTATAAAAGGCGTTTGAGTTTATATGACTTTTCGTTTACCCTCAGAAGAGCACGAGAAAGAGTATTCCTAGAGTCAATTTGGTAGGTACGTTTCTTTTATGTCCCTCAAAGAAACATTCTCACCAGTGCGGCACCTCCGAATACAATGTCCATTTTTCAGAGGGAATTTCTGACATTCTTGATGAGATGTCGAGGGTCGTGAAGGGCAAATTTTTTTTCACATTGAAGAAAAAGTATGACTTCTTATACAACACTCCGAACATACTGTAAAGCTACCTATTATTTGATCCTTTATAACAAAATAGTTTAATCGACTTTTCGTAGTTGCTACAAAGGTAGAATTGATGTATATACTAAATGTTCACCTTTTATTTCCCGAACTTTTTCTTCTCCTTTGTTTCCCAAACTTTTCATGAAATGATTTCTTAAGAAGGCCCACACTGGCGAATTATTGAATAGGTATCATTGATTTATTAATACCTAATGATACGTTACTTATACAATGTTAGGTGAATTGTGTTCAAATTCAGAAAAATATAAAATGCAATATAGGTAGTATAATCAAAACCTATGGCAATATTTTGAATGAAAAGAATGAAAATATATTTTTTAGTTATTATAAAATCACTTCCCAATTCAAATTCATCAATTCCGTTTGCGCACTTATCAGTGCTACGCAAAAAAAAGCAATAGTTTGGGACGAATATTTAATTTATTATAAGTGATCTTGTGATAGGGTGAATGAAATAAACGATTGTAGGATTTTATTGAACTAATTGAATATTCATTGCATCCATTTCAGGAAAACCTGACTATAATTAACATGACAATTGCTTTCCATCTCAATTTATTCAAAGGGTTTCCGTTAACTTTGAAGCATTAAAACGATTATTGTATTTTCATTTCAGATAATTACTACGAAAAAACATACACTTGTTGAAGTGATATAATTTCTGGAAACAGGTTTGTTTTCAAAATGTCCTGAAGCAATCTATTTCTTTGGTAATTTATGTCCGATTTTAGATTGTCCCACGACCACCATTATGAGATAAACTCTGTTTCTCATGTTATGTAATAATGATTTGGACGCTACTGCGGAATCGAACTACCGGAGGGTAGTGAATATTCTTACAGATTGCTGTACATGAATTGCAATAAAATCGAAGCAGACTGGCATGGCAGTTTTTAGTTCCGTATTAAGCTGCTATGTACCCAGCGGCGTAGCTACGCAGGTGCAAGAGTGTGCAGTGCACTGTGGCCCCCGAGATTAGGGGCCCCCCAAAAGGGCTGACCTACAAATTCCGTTTGAAATGTCTGAAAAACATTTCATATAGAATTTTTTGAATTCAATTTTTTTCTATCTACTATTATATGAAAAAATTATAATGAGTATTTATTTCAATTGATTATTTCACTAGAAATTTATTCACATTACATTGAATTTTGAATCATCAAAAATTACTACGATTGCGTACAGAGATCTCAGTTCTTTTGTGCCTTTTCATATCAGGTACATTTTTGCCGCTGGTATTACTCAGTGTAATAAAAAATATCTGTTGTCGGCGCCCGCTCTCCTTACCACCCAGATTGAACTGCACTTTTTTTTCTATTTACTTCTTACATCCCTTTAGTAGGCAATTTGGTTATTTGTGAATTGTTAAATAAGCTTCAAAATCGAAAGAAAAATATTATGCCTCATGTTCACGTTCTGCAGTACTTCCAAAATGCCGATTCATTTTTTTTCAACTCTCTCGTCGTGAACAGTTCCAAATCTTACAAAAAATTGTGCTGCTTTGGTGATTCGAGGCTGTGTATTCTTTCCTGATAAGGTATGTATTATTCTGTTCCCTATTTTGATTTGCTTAAAACGCATTGAAATTACTCTACTTATTATTGACTTTTTTTTCAGGTTTTTGATAATTTTTTGATAATTTTTCCATAATTTTTTCCGCAGCTTTGTCAATCGGTTTAAGTCTGAAAAATCCATCGTTGTGCGAGGCTTGTATTTTCTGGTGATAAACAGGTATTTACTATTTTTGATGAAGCTCAATATCTGTTCTTGTTTACCAGTATGGAAGCAGCCACGAGTTCCAGCCACGCGTTTGCCTCGGCGCCTCGGTGAAGCGGTCGGCCCGCTCGCGGTGTATCTTGGATTCGTAATAAAGGCTGGTACGGGATTGATATTGAAAAGTAGTAATGAAAATGAAATTTAACGATGTTCTTGAAAAGAGGTGAGGGTAATAAGTATCTGAACTATTTCTAGGAATGAATAACGAGCAAGTGGGTCAATAAAATGGAAATTTTCTAGTTTCGAGTAAAATTGGGATATTTGAATTTTTTTTTCGGTGAATATATTCTATTTACTATGCTCTTCAAGACCTATATAACACCTGATTTTGTCGGGCACGAATTCACCCCCCACTACCCCCAACTTGTGTGTCCGAAAAATTATGCTAAGTCGGGTGAAATTTTTTTTTCATTGAATGTATTCCCTTTAAGATGCTCTTCAAGACCTATATACCCCCTGATTTTGTCGGGCAGGAATTAACCCCCCATCACACCCCTCCTCTCTTTCTTGAAAATTATGCTAAGTCGGGTAAAATTGAGATATTTGAATTTTTTTTTCAGTTAATATATTCTATTTAATATGATCTTCAAGGCCTATATACCACCTGATTTCGTCGGGCACGAATTCACCCTCCACTACCCCGAACTTGTGTATCCGAAAAATTATGCTAAGTCGGGTAAAATTGAGATATTTGAATTTTCTTTCAGTGAATATATTCCCTTTAATTTGCTCTTTAAGACCTATGTACCCCCTGATTTTGTCGGGCACGAATTCACCTCCTCCCATTACACTCTTCCTCTGTTACGGACCAAGTTATGACGGATCCGGTAAAATTGAGATATTTGAATTTGTTTTTCAGTGAATATAAGAAGGTAAGTCGAAATCATCATCCGCCAGCTGCAAATTCGCAAATTTGGAACGCACCAGAGGGAGTTCCGAAGGAGGAAGCGGATGCGAAATGTTATCAAGAACGACATGGCCCTTGACCATACGAGAGGAATGCCGTGAATGTAACGAAACATCAACGGACTTAAATATACGAAAGTTCGATTGACCCAAACCTGCAACAGAACAAGTAGGGGGGCAAATTTTCAAACCCAAGCAGGAAACACTGGACTTAGTAATGGCAGATATATGAGAGCTAGGGTCATAAACAGCTCTAAGTATGTGTTTTTTACCTGTGTAATCCTCAATTAGGAGACTTATAGTACCAAGAAGAATTGGTGAACTACCAGAAGATGCGATGCATGACACAGACTGAATGGGTTCAGCTTCAGATGAGTCACGACCATGAGGGGGGCAGGGTGCATTTAGTGAATTTTGAGTAGAAGAGGGAGACGCAGTAAGAGAAGAGGGGTGTAGAGAGGTATGATGTCTATTTGTGTTACAGTAGCGGCATACTGAACGAGAATTACAGTTTTCTTTACGATGTCGACCTAAACAGTTGAAACAACGTGAATTTTCTCTCAGATATTTATATTTATCATTCAATGTCATATTCTGATACCGTGAACATTGATGCAAAAAATGCGAACTTTTACACAAGGGGCAAGCGAAAGTTCTACCATCATAAGAAGAAGAATCTGCAGAGTTCACCAAAAGGGCGTCTGAGCCGTGCGGTCTTGGTCTCGAAGAATTGCTTTCAGCGGTTTTGGAAAGTTTCATTATACGAATTTGTTGCGTTACGAACTCAATTAATTGTTTATAAGTGGGAATGCCTTTCGACTGCAACTTATTTTTCAAAGGCACGTTTGGTGTTCGAATCTAAGTTATTCAAAGCCAAAGAAAATAACAGAAAATCTGCAAGATCTGGAATTCTTAAAGATTTTATTGAATTCACGGCTGTTTCATGATTATGTAAAAAATCTTTGAGCGATGACAATGAAGGATGAGAGAGACTTGAATTGCAGTAATCTCGAGAAATAAACAGAAGCAAGGCGTCTAGGGTTTTGGAAAGGCTGAACTAAAGCATCATATGCTATACCGTAGTTTTCAGGAATCAACTGAAGACCACTGATAACAGCTAGAGCTTCACTCTTGAGTATGGTTTTCAAATATTGAAATTTTTGTGTTTTGTTTATCATGGAGTTTTTATGAACCAATGAGTCATGTAAGGAAATGAATTCTACCCAATTATCTATTTTACCATCGAATGAAGGAAGTGCAATAGTCGGAAGCATCTGTGGTACTGGTGTAGTGCTAGGGGTGGTATCAGGTGTGGTCAAAACTGCATTTTGTTTCGCTAAATCACACTGTATACTATGAATGGAGGCTAGTATCTCCTCGAAGGAGGCTTGTACTTGAGAGATCTCTATTTTATCTCGTTGAGTGCCTCTATTTCATTTTGAACTTCTTCAAATTTATCAGAATATTTAGGAAGTTGATTGACAAAGTAGGCAACTTTAGCAAGATTATTAGAAAAATATGTTTTGCACTTATTAAAAATAGATGTAACGGTCGCGAAAATATTATTCCTCTGAGGCAGAAGTTTACTCTGAACTTTCATCAGTTCAGGATCAATCGATTCCGGTTTAGCTTTTGAAGTCATTGTAAATGAACCGAAATTGCCGAAAATTCTCGAAAAAAAAGTTAAATCCGGCAACGTCAAATGAAAGATTTCCCTTTCAAAAGGAAATTATTCATACACTTGCAACGTCGCAAGGGAATTCAAAATGAAGGATGCTTTGTACAAAATATCGATGCTGAATTTGAATATTCTAAATTACAAAATTTGGCACGATAGGACCATGTTAAGAATTCAGCGGACTGTAAATTTTTTCGCTGGTCCGGAGGCTGAATTTAGAATAATAATTTAGAGAACCATCAATAAATAAGAAAAAATCTTACCTTGAGATGTTGGGGCTGTTGCTTGGAAAACCCGCAATTCTCCTAAATCCAGCTGGCCAGAGGACGGGAGTCTCGCAAAGAAATCCTTGTACAGAGAGGGGCCCAAATCTACTATCTGAATGGGGATATTGATGGTTCTTTCTTTAGTTTCTTTCTCAAGAAGTGTAATCAAAACAGCGAAACTTCACTATCAGAAGCACTTAATTTCGTAAAGTACTAAACTGAGTAATTTGAAAAGGAAACGGTAGAACAATAACTTTGAAAATCACGCAATAAGTAATCAAGAAAATTCGGTAGCAATCTATGTTATTCTGATTCTTTTTCATTCAGCTCAGCACAAGTCGCGATATCGAGAAGAATTCAAATAACGTGTATATCACGACATCTGTTGACATATCAGACAAATTAGAAGGATGAAAACATAAAATTTGAAGAAATCTATTTTCGGCGTTAACACACTGTGGCACTGTACAGACTGAAGTAATGTATAAAAAAGGTCAAAGAGCTTTATTTTCTCGGCCACAAGCTCTCCGACAAAGGAATCGAAGCAGACCATGCGAAAATAAAAACAATATTGCAGTTCCGACCACTGACTACAAAAAAAGAAACAAGACTTCTTGGACTCGTCACCTATCTAGGGAAGTTCATACCAGATCTGGGAACCACAACGGAACCACTCCGGAGTCTGATTAGAGAAAACCAGAAGTTTGAATGGTGTCAAGTCCAGCAAGAAAGTTTTAACAAACTAAAAAAATCGCTGGCGACTCTACCGATATTATCATACTTTGATTCTCAGCTGAGAACCCGTCTAGTAGCAGATGCTAGCCCTGTGGCATTGGGAGCTGTACTGCTACAGTTTAATGAACAAAGAACACCACAAGATATATCGTTCGCTAGTAAAAGTCTTTCGGCTACAGAAAAACGCTATTCGCAAACGAAAAAAGGAAAGCTTAGCTATCGTCTGGGCCGTGGAGCGTTTCCATTATTATCTAGCGGGTTTGGAATTTGAATTAGTTACGGACCACAAGCCTTTAGAGGCAATTTTCAAACCATTGTCGAAGCCACCAGCTCGAATCGAAAGATGGGTTCTCAGGCTACAGGCTTACAAATTCAAAGTTATCTACCAATCGGGGAAACTAAATATAGCCGATTCATTATCAAGACTATGTCAACTCTATGAAGAGTCATCGTTCGACAAGGAAAACGAATATCACGTCTGTGCCCTGCTTGAAATTGACTCACCAGCAGCTATGAATATTAGCAAAATTATAAGTGAGAGTCAACATGATCGGAAAATATCTGATGCAGTAAAGAAGATCAAGGATGATTGTTGGGAAATTGCAGACAAAAAAGCTCTTTACCCCTTTCGCCAAGAGCTGATGACAATAGGATCAGTAACTCTTCGAGGAAGTAGATTAGTTATACCTGATTCGTTGAAAGCCGAGGTATTACAATTAGCTCACGAGGGGCATCCGGGAGAGACGGTGATGAAAAGGAGACTGAGAGCCAAGGTTTGGTGGCCATTTATGGACAGAGAAGTCGAGAAATTTGTAAAAAATTGTAGAGGCTGCTTATTAGTTACAATTCCGGATAAACCACCACCGATGAAAAGGCATAAATTCCCGGAAGGGCCGTGGCAATGTGTAGCAATAGATCTTATGGGACCCTTGCCAAATCAAGATCAATTCTTGGTCATAATAGACTACTATTCAAGGTACCAAGAAATAAAATTTCTCAGAACGACTACCTCCGCTGTCATTATAAATCACTTGTCAGAGATATTTTGTCGCCTAGGAATACCAAGATCTATTAGAGCGGACAACGGACCCCAATTTGCCAGTCAAGAATTCAAGAATTATTGTTCACACAATAATATTGAATTGATCCATACACCACCATATTGGCCTCAAGCAAACGGCGAGGTAGAAAACATGAATAGGGCTATATTAAAGAGATTACAAAAAGCTCAGCCAAATAAACAAAATTTCAAAACGGAACTTCAAAAATTTACAATGATGTATAATGTAACGCCACATGGAACCACCGGTAAATCACCATCAGAACTGATGTTCAACAGAACCGTTCGTGACAAAATCCCATCTATGGCAGATCTAGTGAGCCGGTAGACGAAGAAGCGCGCGAAAATGACATGGTGAATAAACAAAAAGGAAAGGAAAAGGAAGATTCATCAAGACGAGCAAAAATAATCGAAATAAAACAAGGTGACAAAGTCTTAGCGAAGAATATGATAATTCCCAACAAACTGATACCGAGATTCAATAACGAAGAGTTCACTGTAGTGGAAAGGAAGGGAAATGAAGTAACCCTTTCAAGTGAAGATGGCCAGATATTAAAAAGGCACGTTAGCCACTTGAAGAAACTCCCCGAACCAATACAGGGGTGCGATGAAACTGATATTTCCAGAAACAAACCAGATCTTAGGTCAGAATCGCCAAATCCCATTACACATCCCTTATCTCCGAAGCTTATCAACGAAAGTGAACCAGAGAAGGAAATATCTAAAGTATCAGGAAAGCTGCCGTTACTGAAGTTGAAAAAAATGGAGGGAATGTGGCACTGTACAGACTGAAGTATGAGTGGAACGTGTCAGCAGCAAAGTTTCTATGGTCGACAGGAATGTTAATGAAGGAGATTTGAGTTTTTATAGTTGTTATAGTTACGGGGTTTTTGGGATTTAGATATGAAGTGTTAGATTGAATTAATGGAGAAAATAAATGAAACTATTTTGTGCTAAGACGTGTGATTATTGACTTATATTTGGAGTAGCACACACACCCTTTGAAAAATATCGCTTTTTGAGACTGATCATTCTAAGATTGATATTGTTTGAGTTTATACAAAAACACCCTTTGTGTGAAAATCTTTTTTATTTTTTTCCCAGTTTCGACTGACAACTTGTTTCAATCAATATTTATTTCTACTGTCAACAACTCAAAAAATACTTGATTTGAACATTCAGAACAATAAATAATGTAACGCAAATTAATCTTCAACATTTTCTCCTCCTCGTGAAGAAACTATTTCTTCACCCATCTCTAAACACTCTACCTTACATAGCTTGGATACTGGCTTACGATAAATACCACTTTTCAATTCAATGGGCCATATGCATAAAGAAGTAGTAAATGCTTTCACTTCAGTTTATTGAAAAAAAATTATACATTTTATAAGCAACTGACAAAGATAGTATTATAGTAAAAGCAAATACTCTTCTTTATGCATACGACTCAATGTCTACAACTCTAACTTTGCCATCCTTTCCTGGGTACGTCTTGTATACTACTCCTTTAGGCCAATTGTTTCTTGGCAACTTACTATCCATCAAAACTATTAAATCACCTTCTTTCAAATTTTGATTGAACCATGAAACCATTTCGTGCGTTTTGTCGAGGTAGGTATGTATTCCTTGACCAACCTCTTCCAAAAATGTTCGTTCAAAGTTTCAGCTATGAGCCACTGTTTTCTCACGTTCCATTTTGTTTCATCGAAAAGTCCAAGTGGTTTCAAAATACCAGAACTCCCAATTAGATAATGATTGGGAGTAAGGCTTTCTTCGTCTTCTGGAAATGAAGATATGTGGGTGGCTATTCACTATGTGTTCAGCTTCTATCATAACTGTGTGAAAAACTTCTTGTCGTCGTGATCTATCCTTAAGAATTATACTTAAAGTGGTTTTCACAGATCGAACCATCCTCTCCCATGCTCCTCCCATATGTGGACTACCTGGAGGTATAAACTTCCACTCTATACTTTCAGCGCATAAGCCTTGTCTTATTACTTCGAAAGATCAAAAGGATATGGGCCCAGTCACGGCCTATTAGTGTTCCAAAATATAGTAATCTGTGAAGGATCTGCGTTCTTTGTACTCCGATACCACGAGGTCAATATGGAGGCCCTTTCTCCTATTAAGTTGAATAATACAAATTGGAATATATGGAAGTCCCAAGCAAGGGTATCTCTTTTATCAAAGGGATTGTATGAAATCACCTGTGGAAATGAAGATTTTTCCATTGAAGCAACAGAAATCCCCAAATGGAGGTTAAAGGATGCCAAAGCCCAAGAAGCCCTGGTCATGAGGATGGAGGAGGAAGTTATTTCTCACGTCATGCAGTGTGAAACCGCCAAGGAAATGTGGCTCAAACTGGAGAACATCTCCGAAAGAAGATCAGAGGTCAGCACTCATTTATTGAACGAACAATTCTATTATCTGAAGTTCGAGGGTGAAAATATTAGCTGTTTTTTAACCAAAGTCACCAACCTAGTGGCCAAACTAAAGCAGCAGGGTGAAGAAATTCCTGAGAAGATGGTGATGAAAAAAATTATTATGGCCTTACCTGAAAAATATAAACATTTCCAATCAGCATGGGATAGTGTTTCTGCTGAAAATCAAACACTGAACAATTTGACAGCAAGACTCCTTATAGAAGAAGAAAGATTTGGTAAAGAAGAGTCTTAGTTATAGTTATAGTGTGAAGGGGTTACAGTTTACTGCGACCTTAAGGTCTATTGTGCCCCCTAACAGAGCTGTTTTCATTGCGCCCTTTACAGCTCGCCTTCCAGATCCAGAGATCTGATGAAATCCAATATCTGGGACGGCTTCAACGAGGATAATTCCCCACTCCTACAAGTTTCTCGTCCAAAGCACTCTTTCCTTTGGCTTGCAATGGCGAAGCATTCCGTAACCAGGTGAATAGGAGTTTCCTCCTCCTCCCCACAGAATCTACACTCGTCAGTGTCCGACAAACCCATTCTCAACAGATGCTTCTTTAGGCGACAATGTCCTGTGAGAAAGCCAGTGAGTAGGTGTAGTTGGTTCTTACTGAGATCCAGATATTTTTTGGATCCAGCAGTTTCAAAGTTCCGAAGGAACTTTTTGGAGTGATCCATTCCTGGGAGATTCCGCCAGAGTTTTTCCCTTTCGGCTTTCTCCTTCTCCATAAACTCCTTCTTGTAGGTGCATTTTCCTATACCACAGAAGGGTTCTGGGCCAGTGAGTGGCGTTTGTGCGCTCTCTCTGGCAAGTTTATTGGCCTTCTCTTTTCCTACGATTCCCGAGTGACCGGGAACCCAGATTAAAGAGACCTTATTCTTCTTGCCTACATCATTGAGTTTATTTCGGCACTCCCAAATCAGCTTTGAGTCGATGACATAGGAGCTCAGTGCCTTTACGGCAGCTTGACTATCTGTATGAATAGCTATATCACACTTCTGATAGTTTCTTTCTAGATTTACATCTAGGCATCTTTCGATTGCCAGTATTTCCGTTTGAAGGACGCTTGTACAGGAGCCTAACGATAGTGCACACTTGGTACTTGCCCCATAAATCCCAGCGCCAGCTCCTGTAGCGGTTTTAGAACCATCTGTATACCATTTTAATGTATTTTCTTTAAGATTGTAGGCGGTGTACTCCCGTTCCCAATCTCTTCTTTTACTTAGCATTGTACTGAAATTTTTCTCAATGCTTACTTTCTTGATCATTAAGTCACTAGGAAGGTTTGCAGATGAGATGTAGTCGTTCAGGGAGGACCAAACTCTCTGACTCTTGATTCTCTCGTTACCTGTTCCTTCCTTAGATAATCTGAGGATGGCCTCATGAGCTACCCTATCAATCACAAGATGTAGAGGTGTGAGGTCTGTGATGATCTCAAGCGCCCTAGTTGGACACGTCCTCATGGCTCCTGTGATGCACACACAGGCAAGCCTTTGTACTCTGTCGAGCATTCTCCTCGTACTTACCTGACCTGCCTTAGCAAACCAGGCTACTGCCCCATATGTGATTATAGGTCTTACAATCATGACGTACATCCATCGCAGTATTTTTGGGTTACAACCCCAATTCCTGCCGCATAGACGTCTGCACGCCATCAGAGCCCTTGTAGCTTTGCCAGTAGCATTATCAACATGCTTATTCCACAGAAGTTTGCTATCCAGGGTTATTCCTAGGTATTTGACTTCAGACCCCCACTCCAAGATATTACCGTTTAATGTTAACGTCTTCATGGCTGGAAGGTTCCTCTTCCGCGTGAACGGAACTACTGTGGTCTTGGTTGGGTTAACGTTCAGCCCCACAGACAAGCACCACTGCTCAATAATTCTAAGGCCCTTCTGCATTAGGTCGCAGAGAATGCCTTCGAATTTTCCTCTAATTATCAGGACTATGTCATCAGCATAGCCTACACATTCGAAGGCTAGCTCCGTTAGCCTGTGTAGAAGTTCATCTACTACTAGACTCCATAAGAGGGGAGATATTACCCCTCCCTGAGGTGTTCCACGAGTAGCTTTGACAAAGACGGTTTCATCGCCCATCGATGTCTCAGCTATTCTCGTCGTTAACACCTCATACATCCACTTTAAAATGGTATCATTCACTCCTCGCCTCTTAAGTGCATCCCTGACAGACACGTGTGTTGTGTTGTCAAAGGCCCCAGATACATCCAGGAAGGCACACATGGCGATTTCTTTGTTGTTCAGAGTTCTCTGGATGACTTCAGTCAACTGATACAGGGCGGTTTCCGTTGAACGTCCCGCCCTGTAAGCATGCTGACAATTGTGAAGTGGTATTTTCTCCAGATACTCCGTTCTTATGTAGTTATCCACTACTTTCTCCATCGTTTTTAGAAGAAACGATGTTAAGCAAATGGGTCTAAAGGATCGAGGGTCAGTCCCGTCCTTTTTCCCTACTTTTGGAATGAAGGTGACTTTTGCCCTTCTCCATCTTCTAGGTATTTGACCCAATGCCAAGCTGCTCCTTGTGATATTTAATAGATGAGGGAGGATCTCCTCCACTCCTTTCTGCAGGAGTATCGGAAACACCCCATCCACTCCTGGGGATTTATACGGCTGAAAGGTGCTTATGGCCCATTCAAGTCGTTGCCTTGTAAATATTTTCTTAGCAATGTCCCAGTCCTCCTTGCGGAAGTTCTTGGTGTACTTCATTGCTGTTTCAGTACTATCTATTGGTTCACTACCTGGGAAGTGTGTTTTGAGAAGAAGACTGGCTCGTTCCTTCTCTCCTTCAGTGTAGGAACCATCTGGCTTCTTAAGCGACATAATGGGGTTAGTTCCCCCTTTTGCCATGACCTTCTGAAGTCTGGCTGCTGTGGGAGTGGAAGTGATATTTTCACAAAAGGCTTGAAAATTAAGTCTTTTGGCCTTCCTGATCTCCTTGTTGTACTGAGTGAGTTTCTCAGTATACCCTTGCCAGTTACTGTTTCGTTTGGCTCTGTTGAAGAGCCGACGGACTTCCTTTCGAAGGTTTGACAGGTTGTCATTCCACCAAGGAGCTTCTTTACTTGATCGAGCCTTGGTCAATGGGCAGCTAGAGTGAAATGCCTCCATCATTGCCTCACTTACCTGCTCTACATGTTGCTCAAAATCGTAATGACGGTGTTTTTCCCGCCCTATTCCGATTTGTTCTAAATTATTCTTCAGATTGCTTCTGTAAAGAAACCAATCTGTTTTTCTGGGATTCCGAATCAAGGGGGGCGAGGTTATTTCTCCCTCCACCTTGAACTCGATAATTCTATGATCAGAGAGTGAGGGTTCGTTCATCACTCTCCAGGAAGTGATATTTTTCCTGGCAGCGACATTAACAATTGTCACGTCCAGGACCTCTTCTCTCGCTCTCGTGACAAAAGTTGGTGTAGTCCCCACATTTAATGTCTCGAGATTGTTAGCTAAGAGATATTCAAGCAAGCACTCACCTCTAGCGTTGTTGTTCGTGCTTCCCCAAGTGGTGTTGTGTGCGTTGGCATCACATCCAATTATAATTGGCAACTTCCTGCTGTTGCATTATCGTACTAGCCGCTGTACTTCCTCTGGCGGTGTAATTGGCCCATCTCCAGCGAAGTATGCAGATGCTATGACAATGTCCCGGTCGATGCCCCCAACGTTGAGGTGTACCATGATTGGAATCAGGTCCCGAGACATGTATTCTGAAACACAAATATACTTAATGTTGCTTCTTATGAGCACACAGGCACGTGGAGATACCTGCCTCTGGTCATAAATCAGTTTTGAATCTTTGCATGCCAATCCTGAGATTTGGCCTTCTTTGTTGATCCAGGGTTCCTGGATCAGAGCAATGCCTAATTGCAACCTCGCAAATAACCTTGCAACCACTGCTGAAGAACCCTTCGCGTGATGCAGGTTCACTTGCACTACTTTCGAGAAGATGCAGTGGTTGTTTTGGGGTGAGGGAAGTTGGTTACCCCGTCCCTTTACGTCCCCTCCTCCATCTTCTCCTGTTCCTCCTCCGATTCCTTACGGTGTTCTTCCCTTTCGGAATCCGAGAAGGCACTCCCGGACAGCTGACAGCTGCGCCCAGCCGCCAGGGCGGCAGAGGGAATCTCCGCCGCCATAGGCGCCCCGGCAGAGCCAACAGCTTGCCCCAGACTTGAGTCTGCCCCTTCTCCCTGCACCTCGAGCTCCCGGGATGTGGAGGGCATCTCCACATCCACCGAACCCTCCACAGGGACATTCTTATTCTTCAACCCTGAGACTGGGATGCGCCCAAACCGGAAGTTAAGGCAACATCCCCCTGCCTTCAGGGTTTCCTCTGTTTGGGGATCGATCCCAATCGTGAGGACTGTTCCCTTGCCCTCCTTCCTGGAGTTCAGAATTCTCCATGCCCCAGTATTGAGGTTGGAGTTCTGAACTTCAACGAGTCTGAGGATCTTCTCAGGCTCCATTTCTTGGCTTCTTGGAAAGAATACCGTAATGTTGGTGGGCTTGGGGATGTCGTCTCCCCTTAGCACCACCAACTCGGGTCCCTTCCAAGATTTCAGCTGCGGAACTAATTTCATGATCCATTCCGCAGATCCCTGGGATCCACAATCGACCAGCATCATTCCATTCCTGAAATGAACGCCAGTAAAGTGGATCCCCCTTTCCTGGCTCTGGCACATCTCCTCCACCAGGATATCTTCTAGGGAGGAAAGTTGCTCTGCCTCCAGGGTGGCCTTAGGGTAGTCCTTGGGCATGATTCCAACCCTGGAGGTTTTCTCAGCTTTGACAGCTGCTGCATAGCCAGTGACTTGCCCGGTCTTAGCCACAGCTGTCTTCTGCCTCTTTGGTAGAGGCCGCGTCGGAGGTGTTATAAGCTCCGGACCTCTTTTGTTATGTTTTCCCGTAGGTGTAACCTTCGGGGTTGGGTGCGAAAGAGCTTGCTTCCTAGCCTCCTCAGGTGCAAGGCCCTGATGGAGGTGTCGCAGGTACCTTCGCACCCCTGCACCACTGAGTCCTCTCCTCAGTGGGTCATCTCTGCCACCCGGTTCTCCCAACTTGGGCAACTCAAATGGCAGCCGATTTTTGTTTGGTCTTTTGACCTTCCCCTTTTCAAGGTGCCCGGATGAGGAGGTGGAGGGTTTCTCCACCTCTTTTCCAGTGGTTTTTTTGTTTTTCGTATTTTTATCCATAATAGGTCCCACGAGAAGCTAGGGTCAGAACGGTCCACCTCTGCAGAGCCCCGCTTGCAGAGGTAAGGGGTTAATACAATGGAGTTCCCCCCGGTGCTCCAAGGTTGAAACCAGTTGGGACTAGTCTTCTATCTAGCCACGCATCCTTCGACCTGGTTCCCCGTCTTGGATTTAGAATTTTTGATGAGGTTGTTTCCTCTTGGTCCAGGTGTTTAAGCCATGACCCCCCCACTCCATTGGCGACACTACAGCCGGGACAGGAGAAGTTGGTCCGCGGCAAGGTATTTAAAAGGCTACCAGTTGAGGTTTTAGGCACAACGAGCCGATTTTATTTCCCTGCTGGCCTCCTCTTCATATGAAATCATCGTTAGAGGCCGTCCTCCTATCCGCCACCTGGAGACGCGCCGGGCTGGTGCTTCACCCCTCACACTATACGAGCATACACATTCGTACACCCGTACGTGCACCCGGAAAGAAGAGTCTTCTACAGCCTTGATGTCAGTTTGAAAAGGAAATACTGCTCGACAAAGTTCATCAATAAAGAAATGTTTAATATGCAGTAAAGCTGGTCATCTCAAATTTCAATGGAAGAATGTTGAATGTAACTACTGCAAGAAGAAAGGTCATCTGCTGAAGAATTGTTTCCTGAAGAAGAAAAAAGAAGAGAGGGATAAGAATAATGGACATCAATCGACAAATCAAAACAATGGAAACTATGCCCTAATCACTGGTTCCTCCAAAGAAAATCTGGAATGGTATCTCGATAGTGGAGCTTCACAACATATGTGTAAGCAGAGGGAACTGTTCTGCAATTTTATGAAACTAAAAGAGGCAAAATGGGTCAAGATTAGTGATGGTACAAATCTCAATGCACAAGGAATAGGTAACATTCGTGTCTTAGCTTATAATGGTAAATGTTTTCATAATGTTACTCTTTATGATGTTCTATATGTGCCAGACTTGAAAATTAGTCTCTTTTCTCAAGGTAAAGCATTAGATAGAGGTTTGACTCTGGTTTCGGATGCTAAAAGTGCAAAATTTGTTAATAATGAAAATATCATTGTAGCTGTAGCAAATCGTTCAGATAAATTGTATAAAATGGTATTTAATTTTGATGAGGGGTCCAATGGTTGTGAACACACAGAGCATTATAGTTATAATGAAAATTTAGAAGTTGATAAATGTTTTTTAGTGCACCAAACTCAAGATATTATGTGGTGGCACAAAGCTTTAGCTCATCAAAATTTTAAGTATATTACAAATATCTTACAAAATCAAAATATGATTTTCAAGAACGTTGATCAATTCTGTAGTCATTGCATTCAAGGTAAGCACTGTAGAGAACCATTAAAAATTAACAAAAGTCGGTCAAAACATTTAGGTGATTTATTACATGTAGACTTATGTGGTCCTATGGAGCAACCACCATGGAATAATGCTAGGTATATTCTGATGCTGAAAGATGATTTTAGTAATTATAGATTCCAATATTTTCTGAAGAATAAATCTGATGTATATGTAACTCGGTTAACGTCATAAGAAGCGATGATGGTACAGAATTTACAAATCGTGCTGTGGGCACATTATTGAAGAACAACGGGATTAAACATGAATACACAGTAAGTTACACCCCACAGCAAAACGGTAGAGCTGAAAGAGAGTTTCGAACGATTATTGAGGCAGTTAGAGCAATGCTTGCAGATAGTAACTTACCAAAGATTTTTTGGGCGGAAGCCGCCAACACAGCGGTTTTCTTGATAAACAGAACAGGTGCAAGTCCGGTCAACGGTAAGACACCTTACGAATTAGTATATAATAGAACCTTCGATGTGAAAATGATAAAAGATATTTTTGGTATGAAAGTTTGGTCTTATATACCTAAAGAAAAAAGGAGAAAATTGGATGTGAAAAGTCGACAGGGAATATTTGTGGGTTATTCAGACAATGTAAAAGGATACAGAGTCTTTTATGAAAGGAACAACAAGGTCGAAATAGAAAGAGAGGTAATATTCACACCACAAAATGGAGAAAAAGACATGGAATACTTGATGCTGAACAAAGCAGAAAATGCTGATGAGGTAGAAGATTCTGGTAGTGTAACACAGACAGAATTAGAATCCACTTCAGAAACTTCAGACTTGTCAAGTGAAGGTTCAACATCGAACTTGGACACAGCACAAAACAGAGGTGAACGACTGAGGCCACATAGGACACTCAAACTTCCTCAACATTTGAGGGATGATTATGAATTAGGCTACTTCAGCCTAGATGGGAATGAACCAATGTCCTACGAGGAAGCAATGGAGAGTAAGTATGCTTCAAAATGGAAGGAGGCAATGGAGGATGAGGTGAAAGCTTTATTAGAAAATAACACTTGGGATATTGTAGAGGAACCAAACGAAGGTGAAATTATAGACAGCAAATGGATCTTTAAGATAAAAAAGGATGATGAAGGTAAGAATGTAAAATTTAAATGCAGACTCTCGGCAGACTC
This sequence comes from Coccinella septempunctata, assembly GCF_907165205.1. Classification (NCBI taxonomy): domain Eukaryota; kingdom Metazoa; phylum Arthropoda; class Insecta; order Coleoptera; family Coccinellidae; genus Coccinella; species Coccinella septempunctata. Next base: position 4,714,542 of record NC_058194.1, on the reverse strand, counting down.
GTTGCTAGAGGTTTCAAACAAAATATTGATCAGGACATTTATAGTCCAGTGGTTAGATTGAACACTATTAGAGTGATTCTGGCTGTGTGTGTTCACAGGGGTTGGACCGTTTATCAAATGGATGTTTGCAATGCTTTTTTACATGGTGAATTGAAAGAAGAACTTTATATGTATTTGCCAAAAGGTCTTAAAACAGAAAGCAACAAAGTTTGCAAACTAAATAAGGCAATTTATGTTTTAAAGAATGAAACGAAAAGTTTGATAAGTTTATATTAGAACAAGGTTTTTCAAAGAATTTATATGATAATTGTTTGTACATGAAAATTGACAATGAAGAATTATATGCTGCAATTTTTGTTGATGACGTCTTAATAAGTGCTTCTAATCATGGAGATATAAAAAATTTAAAATCTAATTTAAGTAAATATTTCAAAATGAAAGATTTAGGTTTGCTGAAATATTTTTTGGGTATATCTGTAAGACAGGAAAATTCAGATACAATTATTCTGAATCAGAAATATTATTTAGAAAATGTACTCAAGAAATTTAACATGTTTGAGTGCAAACCTGTATTTACACCTATGGAACCGAAATTTGATCATATCACATTAAAGAGAGATTGTTCTGAAAGTTTTGAAATTGAAAATCAGTGTAGGAGGATGATAGGATGTATAATGTATGCTATGCTTGGTACAAGACCAGATTTGTGTTCTAGCATTAGTTTACTATCACGTTATCAAAACTGTGCAAGTAAAAATTTATTAATAGCACTCAAAAGAGATCTAAGATACATTAAAGGAAGTTTGGAGTTGAACTTAGTTTATAAAAGAAGAAATATCAACTTGATAACATGTTATACAGATGCAGATTGGGGTGGTGACACAATAGATAGGAAGTCAACAAGTGGGTTTTGTTCATTTGTGTATGGTAATATTGTTTCATGGAACTCAAAAAAAAAACAAAGTACGGTTGCCATCTCAACTGCTGAAGCAGAAATTATAGCCCTGAGCTCTTGTATTGTTGATGCTTGCTGGTTAAGAAATTTGCTATCAAATATGAAACTAATTGAATCAGATATGAGGGCAATTGTATATGAAGATAATCAGTCTGCAATCCGTTCATGTAGTTCTCATGAACAATTGAAAAGAATGAAACATTTGGATATAAAATTTCATTTCATCAAGGACAAGATTAAGGAAGGTTTGGTTGAAATAAAATATATTTGTAGCAGTGAACAGATTGCAGATATATTTACTAAACCTTTGAGAAGGGTTAATTTCGAGAGGATAAGAGAACTTATGTTGACAAGAATTTAATGCATTAAAATATCTTTTTTGTTTTTAAAGATGTAAGATGTTTTTTTTGAATCATTGATTGAGGGTGGGTGTTGTAGTTCAATCAAATGATGGTGTTATGGTTGTTTTCATTTCCACTAAATGTATAATATGTTGATGACACTGACTGTCAGTGCAAGAACTGTGTTTTCTGTTTCCGGCATGGACAGTTAGAAACATATTCATAAGTTGTATGTAGAGTTGAAAGTATCATCGCAGTTAAATGAAGCTTCTGGAGTCTAACAAAAGCTTTCATTAATCCTATTATATTACTAATTAAGGGACACTAAATCGAAAGATCAAAACAAATTCACCTCTTCATAAACTTTTTTAAGTTCCTTCTCTGCAGCGTGAAAATTCGTTCCATTGTCTGTAAGAAACATCTGCGGTTTTCCTCTCCTCGACATGAAACGTTTTATCGCCAGTAGAGTTGAATCAGTGTTTAGTGTCTCAGCAATCTCAATGTGTATAGCTCTTACTGACATACATGTAAATAGTACACCATATATTTTTTCCCTTCGCCTACCAATAGTTACTTCAAAATGTCCGAAAAAATCTATACCTGTGTACACAGAGGCTCTTTGTGGCTGTGGTTTCTTCAACCTGAAATCAGGCAACTGTCCCATTTGTGTAACTCTGGGAATTGCTCTCATCAGGCTGCAAATTGGATAATATCTCATCGCTCTTTTTATTGCCTTCCTTGCTTGTAGTATCCAAAATCTTTGACGAAGTTCATTGAGGATCACTTCTACACCTTGGTTTCCATTATCACATGATAATGTAGAATCAATAATTTCACTGCAAAATGACGGCTATCAAAAATTAATGGGCTTTTTGCTGTATTAGGTAAGTCTGTGGAATAATTTGTTCGACCTCCTACACATAAATATTCGTTTTTCATATAAGGTGTTAACTGATATAATTTGCTTTTTTTGTGTAAAGTTCCTCCTCCTGCGATAATCGCGATTTCTTTCCTAAAACAATCGTTTTGTATCCTCTTAAACCATATTTTTTCAACTTCTTCGATATCCTTACATGTTATTATTTTATTTTCCTCCTTTCTCGCACATAATCTGATGAATTTCAACACTATGGCAGTACTTTTCATTAATGATGTCCAACGTGAGAATCTTTGAACTTTTGGTAATACCTCGATAGATTTTGAAGATGTTATCAAACATATTGTCCCTTTTTTCAATTCCAGTGGTGCTGCAGTGTCTAGGTTCGTTTGCTGATTGTCTTCTTTTGGCCAATATTCAGGTTTGAGATATAAAAAGTCTGGACCCTTGTTCACTTATCCAAAGTTGTTAGTTTGATGTCGTCTTGATCTCTTGTTAGATCATCTGCAACATTCATCTTTGTTGGTATCCAGCGCCACTGATTTGCTGAGGTCTTTTCCTGTATCTCTCCCTCCCGATGAGCAACAAACATCTTGAAATTTCTCGTCTCTGATCTTAACCAACACAAAACTGTTTTCGAGTCACTCCAAAATACCGTCTTTTGAATTTTCAATGTGTGGCCTCTTCTTATAAATTCTCCAAATCTTCAAGCCATCAACGCAGCTTGTAATTCTAGTCTCGGGATTGATAGAGATTTCAAAGGGCTCACTTGTGTTTTCGACACAACCAAGCTCACATGTATTTTTTTTTGAGTTTCAAATCTAAAATAAGCTACTGTACCAAGTGCCTGCTCACTTGCATCACAAAATATATGCAATTCTAAATTGAGGTATTGGTAAAGAAAGTCCAATTCCAATTTTGTCGCATAACCTTTATTAAGATATTCCTTTATTTTATTCTCGTATGCATCAGAAAAACTCTTATTTTTTGACATGCGTTCATTAATATAGCGTAAACGTTGAATTGCGAGTGGCTTCGAATTAGGAAAATATACTTCTGTTGTTTTCGAAATAAGGCCTGTTTGCCACTTCTATGGGAAATTTTTTCGATTTAATTTCGTGCTACTTCGTCTTTCTTACACAAAATTTCATTTTTTGATACTTTCACACCTAGAGATTCAGTTGAGAAAAAATCTTTTACCAAATTGTGGAGTTCATCCAAAGGATCCAAATTTTGATGTCTGATATGTAAAATCGCTTTATCTACTCTTTCCCTGAATTCTCTCAGGTTTCCATGTAGAATCCAACCCAGTTTAGTTCTGAACAGAGCCGGAGAATTTTTCGGACCTTCTATTATTTCTCTAGTAACAATCAGATCCCAGTTATCTTGACCTATAAGAAGTAGAGGTTTTACATTCAAATAATCAGCAAAATCAATGTTCCTAAGATGTTTTTGTTTCCCCTTTTCCCTTTATTTCTTTGCATTCACAGATTGAACAGGAAGATCCATGTCAGGAAGAGTGTAAACATCATTCAATTTATGTACATTCTCATCTGCACCTATAATATCAAACGAAAGCTTTTTACTGAAGATTTCTTTTTTCGATTTCCTATCTGTCCATCTTATTTATTTAACTACAAATGAATACAAACAGGTACAAACCCAAAAACAGTGTTCACAAATTCAAATACCATTACACTGTGCAACGAGAATCCACTCCATTAAATACTATCATTCATCTATTACACATTAAAAAAAAAATATACACTTTAATATATATACTCATTTACATATACAATCATCAAAATACTCTACAATGATCAGAAGAAAGTACAGAAAACACGAAGAAAAAGAGACAAACCGACCGACCTAATCAGTGGGAAAAGCCTTCCCTCAACCGTCTTTTCAGACGACCAATAGAGAAGCTAAACAAATCAAAATCACAACAACGAATTGCTTCATTGCATGTTGTTAGCATCCTAGTTAGTGGGGAATTCTTCGAAATATTCGTTCTTTTAAAAGGAGGGTAGAAAAAATCCTGACGTCGCAATCTGAGATCTGGAACCGAAAACGGTATCTGCTGAAGGACATGTGACACCTGAAGACAGTTATTCAAAATTTTAAACAAAAATAAAATGTCAGATAATTTCCTTCTATCCGAAAGTCTTACTATATTAAATTTCTCACGAGCTTCCGTGTAATCATGATTTTCGATTATTATGTTGCTTCTAAAAGAGATAAATTTCAGAAATTTGTTTTGTACGCTTTCAAGTCGTCTTATGTAACAGCTATATTGGGGATTCCATATCACGGATGCGTAATTCAACCTACTGAATACGAAGGAATAATACAGCGTTGCGAGAGTCCCACTCTCTCTGAAGGAACGGCCATGACGAAAAATATACCCGAGCATTCTATAGCTTGACTTAATAACCTCCTCTATATGTTGATCAAATAACAACTTCGAATCAAATATTACTCCCAAATCTTTAATATTGGTCAAACGTTGAAGGTAACGATTGTGAATTTCATACGAAAAATCTATTACCTTGAAATTTCTTGTAAAAGTTAGCACGTGACATTTTTCTAAGTTCAAAAAGAGAGAGTTTGCCTTACAATAGTCCGAGAGTCGATCAAGATCGCTCTGAATTTTTAGACAGTCATCCAAGCTAATTACTCTTCGGTATAATTTCAAATCATCGGCATAAAGTAAAAACTGCGTATGATGAAAGCAAGTCGAGATATCATTAATGTAAACTAAAAACAGCAAAGGCCCCAGGTGTGAACCCTGAGGTACTCCAGAAGTATTATAAAACATATTTGATCTTGTGCCATTTATAGTAACAAACTGACTTCGGTTCGAGATATAGGACTCCAGCCAACGCAACAAATCCCCACAAATTCCAACTTCAGCGAGTCAACGCGTCAAAACAGAATGACTTATTTTATCAAAAGCTTTCTGGAAATCGGTGTAAATAACATCTGTCTGACAACGGTTCTCAATACTGCCCTGAAGGTACTCAAAAAAGGTGAGAAGGTTTGTCTCAACATTCCTTTCCTTGAAAAAGCCGTGTTGTTGGTCAACTATAATCCGCTTTAGATGGCTAGCCAGATATTTATAAATTAGTGATTCGAATAATTTAGGTATTGCCGAAATGATACTAATGGGCCGATAGTTTGTTATGAGGTTCGTCGGACCAGCTTTATGGATCGGGATAATAGAAGACGTTTTCCATAAGTCAGGAAAAATGCCTGTCGATAGTGAGCTGTTGAAAATTATAAAAAGTGGAGCGCTAAGAGTGTTATGATATTTTTTTAAAAATATAGGAGGAATTCCGTCAGGACCGGGGCCCTTCGAAGCATCTAAACTTCTAAGAGCCGAAGATATTTCTTCTTTACTCAATGATACGCTACTTAAATAGTTGCTACTGTAAATATTCTCTATTTCATCCAAATTATGAATTGCAACTTTGTCCTGTTCGAACACGCTTTTAAAAAACTCTGCAAAAAGTCCAGAAACGTCTTCAGGCGTCGTTGCTTCCCTATCCTCATAATTCATTTTAGATGGAAAGTTGCCGCCCTTGTTTTTGTGAGATACAAATTTAAAAAAATCCTTTGAGTTATGCGAAATTCTGCTTTCAATGTTATGAATGTAGCTCAGGTAATCAGATGTTATCGATCTTTTTGATATCCGCCGGAGATAACGGTACTGAGCTAAGTCGCCCGAACTCTTATAGATTTTCCATTTTTTATGATGAAAGTTTTTTTGTCTGATCAATTTTATAGTTTGTTTTTTGAAATATGGGGGAAACTTTCGATTAACATTGAATTTTCTGACATTTTCCTCAATAACCTTTTCCAGAATACTATAAAAAGTCTCCACTTTTTCATTTGCACTCCTGTGATCCAAAATAGACTGCCAATCAATTTGAGACAACTTAAGATTAATCAGATCATAGATCTTATTCCTAAAACAGTATTCCCACCTCTGAGATCTAAACGGTCTACAAGAGATTCATCTATAAGTGTTATAGTATATGCTTCATCAAAAAGTGCATATGTCCCAGCAGACTTATTACCATTTTTAATTGTAACAGGTGTTACCCTAAGCAAAATCTCATTACTTAAACGTGAATTGTGAGCAACGAGCCGATTCTCTGATGCATTGTGAGTATCAGAATATTCTGGCTCTTGATCATGCTCCTGATGAAGTTTTAGATTATGCAGTGAAGCATGATGAAATTTCTGACAATTATTGATACCACATTGTTTCTTCTTCGAACATTTATTTATTCTGTGAGCAGACTTAATACATGAAAAACATAATTCCTTAGATTTAACAAATTTCCACCGGTCTTCTGGAGATAAATCTTTGAATTTCTGACAGTTTTCCAAACTATGTTCACCCTTGCATAATCTACATAATATCCTATTTTTGGCCATTGAAGTAACTAAAGTTGAATTAATTTTATTTTGGTTTATATAATTAGAAGAATTCGATGATTTTTAAGGAGTCAACGTTCGTACAAAATTAACTGCTTCTGCTTCACTAAAAATCCAACTTTGAAAATTTTCTGAACAATTTGTAGATTGTTTACTGACTAATCTCTTTCCCCAAGATACTTGCATAGCATATGGCAGTTTACACAAAAGATCTTCCAAAAGCTGTGGACACGTCAGATAATTTTTCATATTGAGATTCTTCAAAGTTGTTTGGGTTTATACAAAAACACCCTTTGTGTAAAAATCTTTTTTATTTTTCCCAGTTTCGACTGACAACTTGTTTCAATCAATATTTATTTCTACTGTCAACTACTCAAAAGATACTCGATTTGAACATTCAGAACAATAAATAATGTAACGCAAATGAATCTTCAACAGATATTATAAAAAATTATCCCGTACCTGCAACTGTGAAGCACGGGGTTTACCAGTAATGGGTATTTACCCATTACTGGAAAAAAATGCAGTCCATATTATTCACTTCAATTGACAAAATCTAAAAAAAAGTTGACCATCATTATCGGAGTTTTATTTATTTACTACGGTAAATTCCCACCTAAAAAAAACGCTACCGAAATAGGTGCTTTCCTTATTTTGGAACAATACGGAAAACAACCGAACATGTAGGTGGTCAATCTCTCTTCAATTCTGTTCAATTACGGCTTATGATAACTTGTCGGTTAAGGTGGATAAAGACATGCTCCGAATACCGCCGCGAACCCCGTCATGAACACCGTCGCCATCAAAAAAACTTCGCGACGATATTGCAGAGTGCGTTGAGAAAATTTCACCGTTTCCTACTTCGCACTGTATATTTTGTCGTTCCATCAGTAATTGAGAATCTACATGATGGACGTGTTAAATTTGCGTTAGTTATGGTAATGAAAGTTTTCAATTACTTGGGCAAGTCACACAGTATTTTAGCAAGAAGTGCTATTCTCTTATTGTGTTGTTAGATGGGGAGGCCGAGGACACAGAGACAGTGTTTTTTTTTTGTATTCCTGAATAAATTTCTCTACTTTAACATAAGTTAGAAGGTTGGAGTAACCTATAGACTAGTGTGATTGGAACGCCGAAAGATTCACATGCTAGTCCAGATATCAAATCGTAGTGCAACAGCGTTGCGTTCGTGTTTCCTTTGATGCGATAGCCCTTTAGCGACAACGGACGGAACGCCATTAAGGTGGGTACAGACATGCTCCGAATAGTGCCGCGAACCTCGTCGCGTACAGCGTCGCGATCAAAAAAAGTTCGCGATGATGTTGCAGGATGCATTGAGAAACTTTCACCGTTCCGAACTTCGCACTGTACTTTTTGTCGTTCTATCAGTAATTGAGTGGAAGCTACATGAAGGGCGTGTTAAATTTGCGTTAGTCATGGTAATAATGATAGCATTCAATAACTTGTGCACGTCACACAGTATTTTAGCAAGAAGTGCTATTCTCTTATTGTGTTGTTGAATGGAGAGGCCGAGGAAACAGAGATAGTTTTTTTTTCCGTATTTCTGTATTTTTACATGAGAAGCTTCACACTGACAACCCTGGCTTCACATAAATGACTTGACAAGGAGACAACAAAAATGTTTGGATGCTATTATTAGTAAAGCTGACTTATACTGGATATATTTTTTTACTCATTATATTTATGCTGTTTATTTTCTTACCATTTATATTTTGCACCGATTAAATTTCTATACTGTTTCCATTATAAATGTATTGAAAAAACATCCTTCTAATAATAAAGTGTATTTTTTTTTTAAATATTCAATTCAACTAAATCAGGTTATGTATTTACATTTTGGAAAAATATTCATTCCATCTCTAATCTACCCGTACAAACGCTGCAGAACAAAATGGTCAGCCCAACACGTTCCATATAAAGCCAATGTATTCTATCCATAGAGCGATTGGAACGCCGAAAGATTCGCAAGATAGCCCAGACATGAGATCGCAGTGAAACAGCGTTGCTTTCGTGTTTCCTTTGATGCGATACCCCTTTACCGACAACGAACAGAACGCCATTATGTTACACTGTGATCGCGACGAGGTGCGATACGCGGTTGCAACCCTTCGTCCAGACTTGAGTACGCGACGCGGTTCAGTACGATATTCGGAGCATGTCTGTACGCACCTTTAGGTTACACCGTGATCGCGTCTACAATCAGGTACGCGATGCGTTTCGCTACGATATACGGAGCATGTCTGTACGCACCTTTAAAGGCGCGGTTAGCTTTTATCGCCCGATGCAAGTTTTATCTTCGCAACACACCAGTGCACACTGAAGCGATACGATAGCCAAATCAAGCGCTTAATTGTCAATCAATTACGAAATTCTATGCTACTTTTTCCGATTTGATTCTCAATCACCTTTCTGTCGCTGAAGCGACCCGGCATCTGTATCCCTCAAGCCGACGCGATTTCAATATTTATTGGTGTAGTATCGCGATCGCTTCAGTGTGCACTGAATTAGTTGCTTCCATTACGTTTGCACGGTTATAAGAGGTCGGTTTCGAATCAGGGTCGGGTTGCTTATCGAATCACCTGTCGCATCGTTTATCGTATCGCTCCAGTGAGAACAGCGCCTAAGGTGCACCAAACAAAGTCCCGAACCGCGTCGCGTACACCGTCGTGATCAAAAAAAGTTCGCGACATTTAGTCGTTCCATCAGTAATTGAGTAAAATCTACACGATGGACGTTGCTGCCGCAGCCTATATTGTAATGCATTATTCAATAAAAAAAAACTCGTGAAAGGAGATGGTGGCTAACACAATTATGTACAAATAGGAAAATATATGGTGGCAAGGAATTACTGTTGGACTTAAAATTTCAATCGATCAGTGGATTGCATAAAAATTTCACAAGGATGTCATAATGGAATAATTGAAACCACGTTTCGTATCCACTTAAGGGCGACCTGCCACTGACTGCGAAGTTGAGCTAAGCTGAGCGTTTTCAATGCAAAATGACCAGCTACGTCACTCGATTCGTAGCTTGTCAATTATATAAGCATTGAAAACGCTCAGCTTCGCTCAACTTCGCATTCGATGGCCGGTCACCCTAATTCCTCTCGTGAAGTGTACAATTTTGAACATTCATGAACCACTCACCTGTTGCTGTCCCTTTATTTTTTTTTTATTTTTCCTTTTTTTCGTCGCAAGCCGGATAGAAGATTTGTCAGTTTTTTTTTACATTCATCCGCCGTTATTCCCATCTTGGCAGCAATTTCGTAATTTTTTTAAATTTCATTATAATATCTGGGATTTATCGTGTCCCATAAAATATCTTTTTCTCGATAATTTTTGATAAGTTGAAGAGCATTTTCATCTGTCCATTCCATCTTGATGCACTCGTAACTTGAAAATAATAGACTAGAGCGATTGGAACGCCAAAATATTCGCAAGCTAGTCCAGACATGAAATCGCAGTGCAATAACGTTGCGTTCGTGTTTCCTTTGATGCGATAGCCTTTTACCGACAGCGAACGGAATGCCATTATGTTACACCGTGATCGCGGCGAGGTGCGGTACGCAGTTGCAACCCTTCGTCTACAATCAGGTACGCGACGCGTTTCGCAACGATATACGGAGCATGTCTGTACGCACCTTTAGAATGCGAATTCAAGGTTTTCAATTATAGAGTGGCATACGATCGACCAGGCAGAGTGAAAAAAGGAAGAAAAAAAATTGTCAACATCACCCGAGGTCTCCAGCCAATATTTCAAACCTGCATCGACTTATGATGAGCAAATAATCTCAACACAGGCAACCTATAAAAAAATTTCGAGTGTTACAAGTTATAGAAAATTATAACTATTTTAATGTTTCTGTTCAACTTGCCCCCCCAAACTTATGCGAGGGATTGAATCGAGAATTGAAAGCTTTAATCAGAAGTATGAGTTGGAACGGTGTATAGCTTGAGGTGTGTGGAATGAAAGACTCCACGTTCTTCGTTACCCTTAGGAGAGGCAAGCAAGTATGTGTGATCATGTATCTTTCTTTAATCCTATATGGCCCTTCGAAAAGTAACAAGAACTTTTTTATTTCCGATCTTATGCAGACGAACTGTTGTTTGCCTTCAGAAGAACAAAATTACCCACCTCGAAATGAGTAAATTGCTTACCAGCTCGTCGAGTTGCTCTTCGTCGAAGCAGACAGGAGCAAGCCTCAGTTTGATATCGAAGGGCGGTTCCACCTGATTTTCTTAAGGCAGGAGCCCTGGAGGTAAGAGCCGCAATCTAGGCTTCCCAAACTGTAGTTCATTTGGTGAGAATCTAGTTGACTCATGAACCATTTCGTTCAATATTTCCTGAATTGTAGGCACTTCGAATGCCTAACGATAGTGTTTATGAAAACAATACGTAGAAAACAATCTACCCAGTTCTTTCATTGTCCGTTGAGGGTGACGAAGCAACGTGAAAATGGCCTGGATATTTTTTTTCTCAAAAGCATCCTGTCACAGCTTAATATCCTGTCAATAGGTTCATAATGAGGAAGGTAGTCATTCATGAGTCGGGTCAAGAGGGACCGCGTGGTCGTCTTTTTGATAGGAAACAGAACTACATATTTAATGAATAGGTTCACAATCACAAAGAGATACTGGGTTCCTCTTCGAGAACGAATAAGAGGGCCGAAAAGGTTCAGGGCAATGATATCATTTTTATTATTGGCAATAATATTACTCAGTCGAGGAGAGGAAAAGACTCAAGACGTCGTTCTTTGACAAAGGTTACAGCACTTCACAAACTTCTTTACATTACGGTAAAGATTTGTGATCCAAATTTCCGAGCGCATAAAGAACCAAGTTTTGTAAACTCCATAATGTCCCAAAGTAAAGTCATATGTCTCTACACAATATTTTACGTAGGATACACAGCATGAGCCGATCACTTGAATTATCTCTTTTATACAGTACTTCATTTAGAGTCAAGAAGTGCCTGTTGAATTTTTCTTCACTTGAATAACCAGACAGTTTTTTTTATAATCAAGAATAGTTTCGAGTCTTTTAACTGGTGTTGTTTAATATTCTCAAGTACCTCTAAAAATTCTTGGGAAAATCTCAGTGAGCAAATGATAAAACATTTTTCTGAGGGAGAAAGTATTCTTGTACAGGCATAGCGTAACAGTGCATCAGCCTGTATATTTTCACGTCCAGGAATATATTTCAAGTCAAACGTGAACTTCCGAAGAGCCAGTTGTTATCCGTGGTGATAAAAGTCGACATGTTTGAATATATGTGATTGCTTTGCAATCAGGGTATAGAGTCAATTTATTACCCAACAAACACACTGTCCATTTCTGACCTGAAAAATTCACATTTCTATAATTTAAGAGTCAAGGCAGCTTCACTTAAGCTCTGGAAGACTAGTGATAAGTTGAGTACATGTTCATCCACATCTTTGGACATCGCTAGTATGTCATCCACATACGTCTCAACGAAATCCCGAAAAGCAGGACCTAGTACTTTGTCCATACATGGCGCAAAGGAACTCATGGCAATTATGCCAAATGGCAGAACGCGGAAGTGGTAGGTCTTTGTGCCCAACATGAATCCAGTGTATTGTTTAGATTTTTCTGATAAAGGACACTACCAGTACCCGTGAGTCAAGTCAAGACTAGACATAACTGTTGTGATGGGCTTTTTCTCTCACCCTGGACGCTCCTTACCTTTGCTCGGGCGCCAGTGGGGCAATCAGTGGAACCCCACGTCTCTCACAGAATCTCCAAAAATTAGAGAGCCCGGGTAGACTTGAATGATCAGTGGAGAAGGGTAGCAGTGAAAACTAGGGTGGTAGCGTCTTCTTTGTCTCTGCTTTCTGACGGTTTTTAATCGTTCAAAAAGAGTACCTACCTCTTCTGACGAAAACCTAATTCTAAGTGATTTAGGGAACTGTCTCTCACTGGCAAAAATAACTGGCAACAAAATAAATGTTTAGTCCTTTATTCCTACTAGATTAAATTATATACAGAAATGTACAAGTCTCAACAAATATTGATGTCAACCGGCGTCCTGGTCAGTGTGGGGGCGGCTGATGAAACACGGTCTCTCCAGGAGAATACGGTTGAAATAGACGGTAAATACGGTTAAATTTTGTACGGTCACTCCAGAGGAGTACGGTGGAAATAGACGGTAATTACGGTTAACTTTTGAAATCCTGGCAAGTCACTACCTCTGTCGGCGGAAATCGGTACAGTGGCTGGTCTCAGTCGAATGGCAGTGCACCCTGTCTCTCTCTCTCTCTCTCTCTGTTACCCTCTGTCGGCGGAAATCGGTACCGTGGCTGGTCTCAGTCCAATTGCAGTGCTGTCTCTCTCCCTCTCTCTATCTCTCTCTCTCTCTCTCTCTCTCTCTCTCTGTGGTCCTCAAAATGGCTGCCAGTCAGACAGCAGGTCGGAAGGAACTATCAACCTGTAACTTGATCGGTCGGAAGTCGGCAATCTATTAACAAAATAAGCACCAAAAATACGGTAGGAACACCAAGTCCTCCTGGGACCCAACGGCGGCCGGATAACGGACGCGGAAGCCGGCACTATACTCAGTCTACGATCACTAGATCAAGTTCAAAACGGTAGGTAAGTATTTTCAGCCAGTCCAACGGACTAAAGAAAGCGGAAAATAGCCCTCAGGTATGCACTACGTAAGGAATAATAATACTACAAGTGACTTGCCTTAAAGTTTCAAAGTTCTTGACGTAATTTCCAACTCACGGTAATAACACCTTACGCACATTTCTCGGCAGCTCGATCTCCACTGACCTCGCTCTTGACCTTCCGCTCAGGGCTCGAAGAAGTACCACTCCTCGGGAAAACTGTCCCCCACTATCGGTAACTCATTTCCCCATTGGCTGCACTCAAATTGCTCGGTCAATCAGCCGGCTCGGAAAGAAACAGAAACAACTGAAGAGAAGGAAAAACTGAACAAGTTGAAAGACCGCTCTCGACTCAGAAAATGTACGGTTGAACGGAAATAATTATAAAATATATGAATTCTGAAAACAAAAGACATATACGGTTTCCGCTACAAATATGGGACTGGTCGGTGGAAAACAATGACATAATATCAATCGGTAAAAACCCCCTATGATAACATAACAATATACGGTTTCCGCTACAAATATGGGACTGGTCGGTGGAAAACAATGACATAATATCAATCGGTAAAAACCCCCTATGATAACATAACGGTTTTCTTCGAAAATATTTCGGTTGATGGGTCTTATTATACAAGTATAGGTGAAGAAATTTCGTTTTCGTGGCGGGGCAAAATCTGCCTCGTCACATCCCCCTCCTTCGTCGGCAAAAATAAAACGTAGTTTTATTTTTCTTTCAACCCCCCTGGGTATCGTTGCGGTATTTCTAATTGTCGGTTTCAGCTTGTGAAAGCTGCGGGGTTGTTCACCTCTGCGTTATTTTATAACCTGATGTACTCGAACGGTAATTTATAGCTGTCGGTTGGCGCATCCACCATTTCGGTATGAAGACTTAGCCTTCTCGGATTTTCAAATTGGAAAATTACTCGATCAGGTTCTTAACGGTATATACCTTTCAATCCAAGGAGACTTCAGGTCCTTTATGTGGATGTGTCTGACAACCTTACCACTGTCATCCTTGATGTCATACACTACAGGAGAGACTATGTCTACAACGGTATACGGTCCGGAATATTTCGGAGCCACCTTGGCGGCAACTCCGTCCACTGCGGAAGATAAGGACTGCCCTCTTCGGTACACTTGGTCTCCAATCCTATGACGCCAGTCCTTACGACGTAGGTTATAGTGACTTTGCTGGACGAAGGCTCGTGTTAATCTAGTTCGGACAAATTTAAAAGTTTCGGTGAATCGGTTACGGTTAGTTACATGGTAAGCAACTTGCGGTTCGGTATTCGGTTCGGTGTGATTTTCTCCCTCCTTGTTAGCAATCTCGGTAGAAAATTTGGCGTTCGGTGAACGCATTTCCCTATCAATGTTCAAGAATGCTTTGGGGTCTCCGGTTGACTCCTGCTTTGGGGAATTCACTCCATCTTCCTTGGAAGCCTGGTACACACCTCTTTGGACAGCTGTTCTCATGGGCCTAAATTCCATCCATTTGGAGAATCTGTCATTTTCACAAGGTTCTTCCACCACATAGGAATGATTCCTTGCCGGTTTCTGCTGTGGAACCTTGTATCGGTGACACTTGCTACATTATCGGACATATTGGGCAATTTCTCGGAACATTCCTGGCCAATAGTAGCTGCGGGCTATGCGAAATTTCGTTTCTGCTATTCCCAAGTGTCCAGCGGTCGGTCGGTCGTGGTTTTCGAGAAGGACTTCTCTTCGGTCATCTTTTGGAACACATAACTTCCAGGGATTTCCCAATTCTGGCTCTGTAAAATTATCGGAATCGCAAAAATGGCGGTATAATTTTCCTGACACAATTCTGTAGTCGGGAAACGCTATAGGATTCGATTTTACCTCTGCCAATTTCCTCCTGTACCATGAGCAACTTACATTGTCCTCGGTCAGGCAAATGGTTCCTTCGGTCGGTAACGGTAACGGTAACGGTAACGGATTCTGATTCTGCTTTTCCTGAATCATGGGCTTGTCCTTTATAGACCTGCCATTCAGAAAGCATTCGGCGGTTTGGAGATTGATGGAGAAGTCGTGTGCTCTCAGTACATCCATTCCCAGTACTACACTGATCGGTAAATCTCAAACTAACAACCACGTAGCCTCAATATTTTCGGCTCCAACCTGAACCTGTGCTGTGTACACTTCCTCAATCGGGATAGAACTTCCGTTAGCGACGGTGGTGGTAACGTCCCTAACATAATTCGGATTTATTCTAGCGGCCTTGCAGTGAGCAGCCACTTCACTGCTGATGAAGGACCTGGTTGATCCGGTGTCCAATAGTGCCTGGAACTCCCTGTCTCCTATAAGAACAGTAATTATAGGACGGTTATCAGAAAAGGTTTTCTTTGGGGAGTTCCTCGGTAACGGACACTGACAATCTCTGGACATTATACCCTTCTTACCACATCGAGAGCAGAAAAGTATCGGTTTCGATTTACACTGTACTCGTAGGTGGCCCTTACCACCACATCTCCAGCACTGGGTTTCGGTTGGCGGTCGGACGGTATTCTTCGGTTCCTCTTGTCTCTGACGTGCTGTAGAGTTTTGGACATGTTTCGGTTTATCGGACGGTTCGGACAGTGTGCTGAGGTGCATTCCGATCGGTTGGACGTTCGGTGAGGGATTTCGGAAAGTAAGATGCGGTTCGTTGATGAGACCTTTTTGTATCGGTGGCGAAGTATAGTTAGCAGCTTGCCATTTGACCAATTCGAAAACTTTTCCTTTTCGGAGCAGTTCATCTATCGTGGAAGTCGTTTGGAAGGCCAGGGCGGTTTGCAATTCTGGCAGTAAACGTCGTCGGATGATATTCACCTGCTCTTCCTCGGTCGGTCGCTTTACGGTCAGTTTCTGAAACAGATTTTGCATTCGAGTTACATACAACAAGAGTCGTTCATCGGTTCCCTGAGTGCGTTTCTTGATTTCTTCTAGTAGAATCTCCTCGTAATCAGGAGGAAGAAAGGCCTCTCGGAGTTGGTCCTTGTAATCTGTCCAGTTGCTGAATGTGCCTCTTCGAGGGATGTACCAATCTCTCGCATCTTTACGTAACAACTCGTAGATGGACTCAAACAACTGTTCATGGCTCACCTTTCTAGCCTCGGCAAGATACTCAGCCTCTTCCAGGAACGAGGTCACACTGGTCGACCCATCAAATGTCAGGCTCCATTTCCATACAGGAACAGTAGGAACGGAATAATTGGTAGTTTTCGGCGGTTTCATCGGCGGATCTTCGGTCGTCAGTTCGGTTTCCTTGGCCGTTGAGACTTCGCTTCCTACCTCTTTCACCCCAGCGGTTACGGTAGGAGATGACGCAAAGGAAACTCTCCTTGTTGATTCGGCAAACTCCCTCGCTAATCGCCTGGACTCAGGGGATGTTATCAACGGTCTGTGGTCATCATCGGTTTGGTCTGTTGATAGAGATGGTTCAACGGTAAATGGGAGGTTAACGGCGGGCGGTCGGTTGTATGAGGGTCGACTCTGCAAAAAAGTACGTTCGATTTGTTGGCTTATTACCCTACAAACTTCTTGGCGGTCTTGCTGCAGCCTGTTATCCTGAGTGGTCGGTCGGGATATGTCACCTTCTTCTCCCAAGTTCAATAAGTCTGCATCTCCAACGGAATCAAACCTGGACCAAGTCTAGATGCGAACTCCGGTAATTCCTGGTCAATCAGCGACGGTGTGCCGGCTGACAGGTTCCCTGGAATACCACCTAACCAGTGAGTATTCTCCAGCAATCTCATAGCAACCTTCAGGGAGTGTTCCAGCTCGGTTTTCTTGTGAAGCAGACTGGCAACTTCCGGAGATAGAATTCTCAGTCGGCCTTGAACGTGCAATAGCCGGCTCCTTATGCGCTGTAACTCTTTGTCTCTATTAGCAAAGTCAAACTCACATATCTCTCCCATCAAGTCGAACAACTTGGCACCACAAACACCAATTTCCTGTGCCTGGTCAATGTCATCTCTTGGTATTAACGGAATTTCGGAATGGATAGCCCTTCTCAGTTGAGCTCTCTTATCCTGAACGGTATGTCCTACGGTGCAGCCTCTTGCCTCTAACTCCCACGTAAGTTCGTCGCTTTTCAGTCGGTTGACATCCATTTTTACGGCACCAAAAACTCGGAAGAAATTTTTACAATATGTACTATATGGATATATACAAGAAATAAAGAACGGTTACCAATTTGCCAGTGTAGAGTATTTTGGTTCGAAAAGAAGAAAAAAAAATTCAGAAACGGTTCGGACGGTTACGGTAACAGGAACTACTCACAGCAGAAGTCCCTGCTCGGGCGCCAGATGTGATGGGCTTTTTCTCTCACCCTGGACGCTCCTTACCTTTGCTCGGGCGCCAGTGGGGCAATCAGTGGAACCCCACGTCTCTCACAGAATCTCCAAAAATTAGAGAGCCCGGGTAGACTTGAATGATCAGTGGAGAAGGGTAGCAGTGAAAACTAGGGTGGTAGCGTCTTCTTTGTCTCTGCTTTCTGACGGTTTTTAATCGTTCAAAAAGAGTACCTACCTCTTCTGACGAAAACCTAATTCTAAGTGATTTAGGGAACTGTCTCTCACTGGCAAAAATAACTGGCAACAAAATAAATGTTTAGTCCTTTATTCCTACTAGATTAAATTATATACAGAAATGTACAAGTCTCAACAAATATTGAGGTCAACCGGCGTCCTGGTCAGTGTGGGGGCGGCTGATGAAACACGGTCTCTCCAGGAGAATACGGTTGAAATAGACGGTAAATACGGTTAAATTTTGTACGGTCACTCCAGAGGAGTACGGTGGAAATAGACGGTAATTACGGTTAACTTTTGAAATCCTGGCAAGTCACTACCTCTGTCGGCGGAAATCGGTACAGTGGCTGGTCTCAGTCGAATGGCAGTGCACCCTGTCTCTCTCTCTCTCTCTGTTACCCTCTGTCGGCGGAAATCGGTACCGTGGCTGGTCTCAGTCCAATTGCAGTGCTGTCTCTCTCCCTCTCTCTATCTCTCTCTCTCTCTCTCTGTGGTCCTCAAAATGGCTGCCAGTCAGACAGCAGGTCGGAAGGAACTGTCAACCTGTAACTTGATCGGTCGGAAGTCGGCAATCTATTAACAAAATAAGCACCAAAAATACGGTAGGAACACCAAGTCCTCCTGGGACCCAACGGCGGCCGGATAACGGACGCGGAAGCCGGCACTATACTCAGTCTACGATCACTAGATCAAGTTCAAAACGGTAGGTAAGTATTTTCAGCCAGTCCAACGGATTAAAGAAAGCGGAAAATAGCCCTCAGGTATGCACTACGTAAGGAATAATAATACTACAAGTGACTTGCCTTAAAGTTTCAAAGTTCTTGACGTAATTTCCAACTCACGGTAATAACACCTTACGCACATTTCTCGGCAGCTCGATCTCCACTGACCTCGCTCTTGACCTTCCGCTCAGGGCTCGAAGAAGTACCACTCCTCGGGAAAACTGTCCCCCACTATCGGTAACTCATTTCCCCATTGGCTGCACTCAAATTGCTCGGTCAATCAGCCGGCTCGGAAAGAAACAGAAACAACTGAAGAGAAGGAAAAACTGAACAAGTTGAAAGACCGCTCTCGACTCAGAAAATGTACGGTTGAATGGAAATAATTATAAAATATATGAATTCTGAAAACAAAAGACATATACGGTTTCCGCTACAAATATGGGACTGATCGGTGGAAAACAATGACATAATATCAATCGGTAAAGACCCCCTATGATAACATAACGGTTTTCTTCGAAAATATTTCGGTTGATGGGTCTTATTATACAAGTATAGGTGAAGAAATTTCGTTTTCGTGGCGGGGCAAAATCTGCCTCGTCACACTGTCCTTCCTGATAGAAGTTTGATTATTTGATTTATCGGCTTTGGCACTTCAAATTGGGATTCCGTTACTTTATTGATGTGTCTCCCATCAAGGCAGACTTTCCCAGATCCAAATTTTTTAATGGATGTCATAATAGGAGATATGTATTTTGGAAAGGCTCTTTCGATAACTCCCCACTCCAACATTCTATCCACAGCTCTTTGAACTTCGGATCTGTGGGGTATTGGAATAAGATATCGATTGAAATTCATTCTGGGAGGATTCTGCATTTCTTAATAAACTTTTTAGGGTTTTCACTCCCAATCTCTGAAACAAAATCAATTAAAAATGAAATCAACGATTTGCTCCTGCGTAAATTCTTGCACCAATTTGTCAGGAGCAAATTAACTAGAAAAAATTGTTGCCTGACAATGAACTGAAAATAAATAACGTTCAAATTATAATTTTAAGTGGTAACGTCTATATCAGACTCCTTCATCCGACGAAAAATCTATTTTCGAAAATCTTCTGAATTGTAGCTTTTGTTTGACATTAATTGTCAATACATAGAAACAGAGATTGCATAGAAACGTTGATTCATTTAATTTTGAAATTACCGGATGACAGTTCCTTCTTCAGTAAATTGATCCAAATATGATCTATTCCTACCGAACAATTTGCTAAATTATTATCTTGATCTAATAGAATACACGTAGACTCTTTAATCTTTCGTTTATAATGGTCTGGTTCCGTCATTAAAATTTTAGTGTTGTTCCAATCCATCATGTGGTCTCCCGTATTAGAACAAATATGATCTGCGATCTGTGATCGATTAATTTCTCTATTTTTTAATATTATTTTTATGTTCGCGTCCTCTTATTTCTAGAGGTCTGGACGTTTCACCTGTGGTAAAACTTATACAGGTGAAACGAAGTATTCCGATTTGTCTTCTTATCTCATGATAATAATCAGAAGTGCGACCGGGGACATCAGAGAACAAAGGATCAAACTTCAACAACCAATTCCAAAACTCTACTTTGTGATTTTGAGAAAGCTGATGCAAAGTGTAGTGTTGATTATACTACACTGAGAAACAGACGAAAGGACCTATTTAGAGACAAAAATTGATCAGTCTTCTGAAACTCTTCAGGGTTTTCAGTCCCAATCTCTGATACAAAATCAATTAAAAAATTTAAAATTTGCTCCTGTGTGAAATTTTGCACTAATTTTTCAGGAGCAAATCAGAAAAAAAAATTGTTGACTGACAATGAAGGAAAAACTATTTTTAAAATGTCGATCGAGAAACTTCAATTCAGAAGATTTTCCAAGAATTCGTATTATAAAGGAGTCTGACATAAACTCCGAAACGTTACGAAGTTATCATTTTGATGTTGTGACGACCTCCTGTCTCCATCTGTTGCCGTCTTCTCCTCCGAAGATAGAAACCTCGGGCGCCACCTCTAGTTTAAAGTGTTGAGGACACTCGGAACCTGTAGGTGGTATCCCACAGGTGACCAGGAGCTACAGTCAGAGAAAGTTATGTCCAGGGGTCAGATGTTCATGAAGTTCGGACAGTCCCCTATCTCTGAAATATCTTAAAAACTCTATTCGGGAGAAAAATAAAACACACAATAACCATTAAACTTCTATTCAATGTCTTCTATATACATAATGATGTCGTACAGGGTATAGGGTGAATAAGCGGTGCAGAAGCAGAAGCGGGATGTAACGTGCTTCTAATGTTGAAACATGATGAGTGAGCAAAGTAAGAATGCGGGATGAAGCGGTCGGAGTTAGAATGAAGCAAGAGCGTAAATGAAATAGTGCAAGTTAACTCTACGTTGCGTACAAGCGGCGGGTAGTAACATGGGCAAAGTCGGTCATTATAAGCGAGACTGGTGTTAAGACGGACGGCGGTTTGCCGGTATACTTTGGTGAACCGAGGGAAAAACTAAACCACGGAACAAGGACGACGAACACACCCGCAAGGGTGCCCTCGGAATCCAAGGTGTTCCGAAATCACGGGGGCTGTACCCACCCCCGTAACCCCGGTGGGTGGCCTAGTTCGAAGGGGATCATACCGGACAGTTATGTAGGATGGGCCGTTTGAAGCTAACATCGTACACCTCTGTACACTCGGAATTCCAGGAGCGATGCAGGCCGTTTGAAGCTAATGCATAATCTCCAAGAACTCGGGCGGTACGTTTAGGGAAAGGCGGGGTAAAAAGGGTAACAAAGGAACATACCTGGCAGGTGTGTAGGATGGGCCGTTTGAAGCTAACATCGTACACTCCCGCACACTCGGAATCCCAAGAGAGATGCAGACCGTTTGAAGCTAATGCATCACCTCTAGGAACTCAGGCGGTACGGTAAGGGTGGGCTGAGCTAGAGACGGCGGAACGTACCTGACAAGAGTGTAGGATGGGCCGTTTGAAGCTCACATCGTACACCCCTGTACTTTTAGGATACCAGGAGACATGCAGGCCGTTTCAAGCTAATGCATGGCCTCCAGGACCCGGGCGGTACGGTGGAAGGATGACACGGAAGCATGTACGCGCCATTTGAAGCTAGCGTACACACCTACGCATACTGGGAAAGTCCATGGGGTAGTGTAGGCCATTTGAAGCTACTACACAACTCCACGGCGGAAAGAAGGGTATGTGGGAAAATAAATAAACCGGCAAATTAACCAAAAGAGTAATTAAAATAATCATACCTGAGACCTTGCCCATGTGTAACCCTTGAATGTACTTACTATCTGGTATACTTCTCGGACGGTTGATGGAACACTCTGGCTTCATTGATTGAACTTACGAAATCGTTCGAATTTATACCCGGCACGGCCCTTTTTTATACAATTGTCAAATGCGCAATTAAACAAATTCGGCATATGATATCCCCCCTTGACCTCACGTTGAAGACATCGCGATCCGGGAACTCATGGGTCCGCGCGGCCTGAAACCGGTCGACTTAATCAATTCACGTTACGGAAATATGAAAATGAATAATTCGGAAACAAAACTAATTGAAAATTTGCTTTGTTACAATGTTTCATTTTTCGTTCATTGTCAGGCAACAATATTATCTATCTGATTTGCTCCTGACAAATTGGTGCAAGAATTTACGCAATGGCAAAAACTATTTCAGTTATTTATTTGATTTTGTTTCAGAGACTAGGAGTTTCAGAACAGGCAGAGTCCTTCCAGATTGAATTTCAATCGATATCCAACAATTAAACAAGAAATTTCAAATAAGAATTTGTGGATTCGTTCAATCGTAATCTGAATTTATTTGTTCACAATAGATTTGAAATATACAAATTAAACCGAGAATCACTAGTCTTTTCCGTACTGTTAAAAAATCGAGGGTGTTATGATTTTTAATTAAAGAGTAGTGGACTGTATTAAAAGATAATTGAGTTGGAGATGGTATAAAAACATTTATTAAGAATCATTCACAACCATAAAATGAATATGTCACCTGCATGAAGCTAATACAGTAAAAAACAACTAATATTAACAACATCTATAAACTCAGAGAGACAATATTCAATTAAAAACAAGAGATGGTCCAGAGCAGTTCAAATGAGAAGTCATTTGATGTCAGACTTAGACGTTGAGGAGTTCAATAAATTCAATATCAACACAACGGTTACACAGTGATAGGGCAATCAATTGAAAATTGATTGCGAGAGCCCCTTTTTTCTATCAGAAAACGCGAAGGTTAGAATATTGAATTTTAAAGAGAAGACGCGAGAGTACAGAGAAATAGGCCCGAGGTGAAACTGCAATGTCTCAGTCTGATCATCAACGAGAAATCGATACATTAAATTTGAGTTGATCAATAATGTTAATGAGCAGAACAAGCGTAGCACAAAGTTAAATGAGAAGCACAGAATTAATGAATTTGAGAAGCACTAGAATATTAAAAATAATATGAAAAGGGCAATAAATTCTAATTAAATGAGAAGTTCGATAATAATTAATTAAATGAAAAGGACAATCATAATTAATATGAGAAGAACATAGTATAATTCATATACATTGAGATGATCTTGAAGAGTGCAAAAATTTATCAATGTATTCAGCATTTACAGAGACGAACTGCTTACAAGTAAGCACGATTAGAACGTTCATCAGAAAAATAGAAGAAACAATTGATAAATTAAGAGAAGTCATGAGAGTACTGAGTTGAATAAATCTCTAATCGTAGATTTTGAGATGTGCTGAAGGCTGAGAAAACTAACATGCATGTTGAGTCCGATGAATGAATATAGAAGAGAAATAATGAGAGTACATATTATAAAGAGTAGACCATACCAAGTGAGTAGACATGAGTGTTCGTGCAGACGTTCCAGGGTGGAGCCTAGGTCGAGGTGTATCGAGCAATGTCATTGATCGTTTAACTAACGTTGAGGTGTTCACATCCTTTTCTGAGAATAACAGCTACATCCAGGGTCCACCCTGGAGAATATGAGGATTCATTCATCTGAAACTCAACACCAATGAATTAGTCATATGTATACGAGGTGATCATAAGAGTTGTTATAAAAATGATAAAACTGATTCTAATAATAAAGAATATTACGAGAAGACAATGAATCAGATATCAATTCTATGAAGATGAACTTGAGAAGTTTCAATCCTGGTGCTACATACCCATTTTCATGTGAGATGATCTAGAGAAGTCTGAAAATCTATATAAATTATGAAATATGATAAAATATATAGTTTTGAGAGGACAATAGTTCGATTTGAGTTGAGTAGACATTTCAATTGAGCAGTGCTCGCAAGGATTCGGAATCTATTTCTAGATTCTGAATCTCTTGCACGTGGACTAATTTCAGTATAATGAAATTATCATGAAAATGGTGTAATGTATGATGTTGAGCAGTCTGAGAGTACTTTACCTTAAGAGATGAACAATTTAGCACCAGGATTGATGCGAGATGACTTGAAAATTAATAACTAGAAGAGGTGAGCGTGAAAATGAGAGGTTAGAAAAGCACTATGAAAGCTAAGAGAAGTTACTACTACAGAGCTAACAAAGAGAATGAATTAAAAATGGCTTCAGCGGAAACTGGACATCTGACATCTTGTAGAGGGGGCTGCGCCGTCGATGCTGTCGAGTGGAACATCCTTGAGAACTGCCAGTGGCGTCGTTGAGAAGGGGCTGAATTTTTAACATTCCGCCCGCCATAACTAACAGCGTTAGTTATCGAGAAGACTTGAGGGGTTGAAATTCTTTCTTGCTTCGTCTGGAGTGGACACTGGCAGGATTGCCAACTTCGAGATCGGTCTGGTTAGAGTGGACGTGGAGGTCTTGAGAGTGACGACACGAACAAGGCCGTCTGTCCCTGGGTGCACAGCCATTACTCGCCCTAATGGCCACTTGCATGGAGGTAATCTTTCATCGGTGAGGAGTACTAGTGACCCAACCTTTATGTCATGGGCTGGATGGTGCCACTTTGAGATGGACAGTTGACGTTGTAGAAATTGAGTTGACCATTTGGACCAGAACTGCTGGGTGCGTTGCTGAATTAACTGCCATCTTGACAGTCGAGAAGTCGAGAGGTCTTCGAGAGATGGCTCAGGTACGGTGTTCAGAGCTGTACCTATTAAGAAGTGGCCTGGTGTGAGAGCGGAGCAGTCTTCAGGATCATCGCTGAGCGGTTCGAGAGGTCTAGAATTGAGGATGGCTTCGATCTGTGTGAGGAGTGTGATCAGCTCTTCCATGGTGAATGGCTGATCCTTGGTAGCCCGGGCGAGGTGATATTTGAAAGATTTCACTGCTGCTTCCCATTTTCCTCCCATGTGAGGAGCTGCCGGTGGGTTGAAGCACCAGTTAGTACCTTCTTTCAAGAGGAGTTCGGCGATGACCTGGTTTTGTGAGGAGGCCTTTGAGAACATGGTCTTGAGAGTGGCATCGGCTCCCATGAAGTTGGTTCCGCAGTCTGAGTATAAGGTTTCACAGATGCCTCGTCGAGCGGTAAACCTACGGAACGCAGCGATAAATGATTCGGTAGTGTAATCACTTACGGCTTCGAGGTGGACTGCTGAGGTGGCGAAGCAGACAAACACACAAACCCAGCCTTTGTGTGTCTTTGCTCCTCTTCCTTTCCAGGCTTTGAGAGTGAGAGGTCCGGCGTAGTCTACACCAGTGTGGAGAAAGGGACGAGATGGTCTAACGCGTGGTTCTGGTAACTGGCCCATGAGTTGTTGAGCTCTTATACCTCGATGCCGTGCACATGTAACACACTTCAGGATGTGGGATTTCACTGGGGCTCTTCCTCCAATGATCCAATATTGTTGTCGGATGGTGGACAGTGTGAGTTGTGTACCTCCATGGAGAGTTCGTTTGTGAGCAGAATCTATAATCAGAGAAGTCAATTGAGAAGCTCGAGGAATTATTGCAGGATGCTTGCTATCTGGGTCTAAGAGAGCGTTGGTGATTCGTCCTCCTACACGAATGACACCTTCTTGATCGATGAACGCCGTGAGTCTACTGAACACATGTGAGGATGACAGAGCAGTACCATTTTGAAGAGCCTTGAGTTCTTGAGGAAAATACACTTGTTGAGTAGCCTTGATCCAATAGATCCTTGATTTTTCCAAGTCAGTTGAGGTGAGCGGAGTTGAGAAGTTCAGAGTTGAGGAGTGTCTGACTCTTAAACAGAGAGAGGTGATTCTCAACAGTTTATTGAGAGAAGAATACCTGTATATAAGATCCCACGAGTAGTCTTGAGTTACGGCCGTGAGGAGTTTCTTGGTGGGTCTTGCTTCAGATTCGGGGTCAATTGTCGTTGCCGGCTAACGATTGGGCCAGGAATCTGGTGACTTGGAAATCCATGGTGGTCCCGTCCACCATAGAGTGCTGTTCAGTAGTTGAGATGACGAGAAGCCACGAGAAGCACTGTCCGCTGGATTTTCCTTGCCGGAAACGTATCTCCATTGCGCAGTTGTAGTTAGGTCTTGGATGAGATCTACCCTGTTTCGAACAAAGTCCTTCCAGCGTGCTGGGTGAGAAGTGATCCACGAGAGAGAGACTATTGAGTCCGTCCACAAAGTCGTTGAGTGTACCTGTGTATCTAAAACACGATGAGCATAATTAGTTAACCTGGCCAGGATGAGAGATGCTGTGAGTTCGAGTCGCGGGATTGTGAGGCGTTTCAACGGCGTTACTTTTGTTTTTGAGCAGAGCAATGTGACTTTGGATCCTGTGGACGGTGAGCGGACTACGAGATAGAGGACTGCTGCCATGGCAAGTTGAGAAGCATCAGAGAAACCGTGAAGTTCTAAGGTAGCATTTTCTTGGGTGCCTACCCATCGAGGAGCACGTACACTGGCCAGTGATTTGAGATCTTCTCTGATGTTGCACCATCTTTCTGTGAGTTGAGGTGACAGTGGTTCGTCCCATGACAGTTTCTGGAGCCAAAGTTCCTGCAACAACATTTTGGCCCTGATCGTGACAGGGGATACTAAACCAAGTGGATCAAAGAGTTGAGCGATATGAGATAACATAGTACGTTTAGTTACCACAGACCCAGATGAGCTTGAGTTGATCTTGAACGAGAAGTAATCCTCTTGAGGATACCAGAGGAGGCCTAGAAGTTTCGTTGAAGTAGGACAGTCGTCAAATGAGATCGGCGATGGTATCATTTCTTCCTCGGTTACCATCTTGAGCGTACTTGGAGAGTTCGATTGCCACTTTGCTAAGGGGAGGCCGCCCGCCATGCAGAGATTTTTCAGGTCGATAGCGATTTCTGAGAGTTCTTCTTTCGTGTCTGCACCACCATAGATATCATCAACATAGCGACCTTTGGTGAGTGGTGGAATGGCGAGTGGAAACTTGTGACCTTCATCTTCGATGAGTTGGAGGAGGACTCGAATGGCCAAGAAAGGAGCAGCCTTGGTTCCATAGGTGACGGTGGTGAGGTGGTACGTCGCTATCTCATCTTCTGAGGTTCGCCAGAGAATGCATTGGAGATCCCAATCGTCTGGATGCACCATGATCTGTCTGTACATTTTCGTGATGTCTGTGGAAAACACAAATTTAAAGCGACGTACCCAGAACAATACATCAATCACATCTAACTGAAGTTTCGCTCCTGTGTGCATGATGTCGTTCAGTGAGAGGCCTGTTGAGGTGGGACTGGAACCATTGAACACTACTCGCAATTTGGTGGAGGAGCTGTCTGGCTTGAGAATTCCATGATGCGGCAAATAGTATCTGGGATGCGAGATGTCTGAGGGAGCCTTCTTCATGTGCTCGAGTTGTTCATATTCAGTGAGGAAGTCCTTGTAGAGCTGGCAATATTCTTGGTTTCCCTCGAACTTGCGAAATTGTCCTTGGAGGCATCGGAAGGCACGTTGTCTGGAAGATCCCAAAAGATTAGTTGATGATTTTAATGGGAGTCTTACCATGTATCGTCCAGAAGGAAGTCGAGAGTGAGTGGTCTTGAAGTGGTCTTCACATTCCTGCTCGTCAGCAGTGAGGTGACTTACGGAGGTGGACTTGACTTCTTCTTGTTCCCAGAACTTTTCGAGAAGGCTTTGAAGGTCAGGTTCTTGAGTGGCATGGTATTGAGGAGACACACTTGAGCAGACTTCTTGATGAGGGCATATTGGACCTAGGACCAACCATCCAAAGATCGAGAGCTGAGCTGTTGGAGTTGACCCATCTGGCCCTTGTTGGAGTTGAGGAAGAATGATGGAACCATAGACATCAGCACCCAATATGATGTCGATTGGCCTTGAGGTGTAGAACTCTGGATCGGCGAGCTTCAAATTGTCGAGGTGTGGCAAACGTGGTCGTGTGCAACAATTGAAAGATGGTAGATTAGTAAATGGAGATGACAAGATATGAGCATTTATATTCACGGTTTTGTGATTGTGAAGAGATTTCAGTGTGATCAGTACTGATCCTCTTGATCTTGAGGTGGCTCCACCAATTCCAACGATGGTGACTTTGGATTGGCTTCGAGGAAGGCTGAGCTGTCTTGAGAAGTCTTCAGAGATGAACGAGAGTTCCGATCCAGAATCGATGAGGAGTCTTGCGTTGTACGAGATGACTGGTGTGATGAGCGGTCGATAATGAGATGAGCTGTCTTCGAGGGGTTTTGATGACTGCCTGAGCACTTTAGGCCCTTTTCGAGGTGACTGGCTTTGCTTCACTGGTCTTTTGAGTAGGCTTGGATGAGAAGGCTTGAAGTGACTTTGGTGAGACGGCTCGGCTGAGGGGGTCGTGTGGCCGTTTTGGCCATTACATGAGAAGGCTATTTTTGAGCAGATCTTAGAGGAGACTTTGGAAGAGACGACATTAGAGGCGGCATCGTGAGAGTACGAAGATTTCGGTCTAGAGCTGGGTCTCATAATAGTAACGAGGACTTGTTTGAGACGAATATTGAGGAGTCGAGAAGATCTTATTGCAAAGAGCAGCCAAGAGGAGATGTTTGTTCTCGTATTGAGAAGTGAGACTTCCCTAAGCTATGGAAAGTGAGATGTGCCAGTGAGAGCGAAGCGACAGATCTACTTCAGAGGAGTCGACTGAAGAGAAGATCTGAGGTAATGGAGGCGTTCAGCATTAGAAATTGAGGAGTTGAATTACTTGAATAGTCGCCAGAGAAGACTGGTAATGAGATGTCTGAGCAGACGAGGACGAAGCAACCGGTTGAGATGGCGTTTGAGGTGGCTCGAGAGACTCCTTGAGATGACGAAAGCTTGAGGAGATGAAGGCATGAGCAGGCTTATTACTCGAAGTATTAGTGGTCGAGGTGCACAATTCCATGAGAGGGCAGAGAGGAGAACTATGATTAGTGAACGATGATAAAATTCCAACTCAATTATCCGGCCCGAAGGACCAAATGTTAAAAAATCGAGGGTGTTATGATTTTTAATTAAAGAGTAGTGGACTGTATTAAAAGATAATTGAGTTGGAGATGGTATAAAAACATTTATTAAGAATCATTCACAACCATAAAATGAATATGTCACCTGCATGAAGCTAATACAGTAAAAAACAACTAATATTAACAACATCTATAAACTCAGAGAGACAATATTCAATTGAAAACAAGAGATGGTCCAGAGCAGTTCAAATGAGAAGTCATTTGATGTCAGACTTAGACGTTGAGGAGTTCAATAAATTCAATATCAACACAACGGTTACACAGTGATAGGGCAATCAATTGAAAATTGATTGCGAGAGCCCCTTTTTTCTATCAGAAAACGCGAAGGTTAGAATATTGAATTTTAAAGAGAAGACGCGAGAGTACAGAGAAATAGGCCCGAGGTGAAACTGCAATGTCTCAGTCTGATCATCAACGAGAAATCGATACATTAAATTTGAGTTGATCAATAATGTTAATGAGCAGAACAAGCGTAGCACAAAGTTAAATGAGAAGCACAGAATTAATGAATTTGAGAAGCACTAGAATATTAAAAATAATATGAAAAGGGCAATAAATTCTAATTAAATGAGAAGTTCGATAATAATTAATTAAATGAAAAGGACAATCATAATTAATATGAGAAGAACATAGTATAATTCATATACATTGAGATGATCTTGAAGAGTGCAAAAATTTATCAATGTATTCAGCATTTACAGAGACGAACTGCTTACAAGTAAGCACGATTAGAACGTTCATCAGAAAAATAGAAGAAACAATTGATAAATTAAGAGAAGTCATGAGAGTACTGAGTTGAATAAATCTCTAATCGTAGATTTTGAGATGTGCTGAAGGCTGAGAAAACTAACATGCATGTTGAGTCCGATGAATGAATATAGAAGAGAAATAATGAGAGTACATATTATAAAGAGTAGACCATACCAAGTGAGTAGACATGAGTGTTCGTGCAGACGTTCCAGGGTGGAGCCTAGGTCGAGGTGTATCGAGCAATGTCATTGATCGTTTAACTAACGTTGAGGTGTTCACATCCTTTTCTGAGAATAACAGCTACATCCAGGGTCCACCCTGGAGAATATGAGGATTCATTCATCTGAAACTCAACACCAATGAATTAGTCATATGTATACGAGGTGATCATAAGAGTTGTTATAAAAATGATAAAACTGATTCTAATAATAAAGAATATTACGAGAAGACAATGAATCAGATATCAATTCTATGAAGATGAACTTGAGAAGTTTCAATCCTGGTGCTACATACCCATTTTCATGTGAGATGATCTAGAGAAGTCTGAAAATCTATATAAATTATGAAATATGATAAAATATATAGTTTTGAGAGGACAATAGTTCGATTTGAGTTGAGTAGACATTTCAATTGAGCAGTGCTCGCAAGGATTCGGAATCTATTTCTAGATTCTGAATCTCTTGCACGTGGACTAATTTCAGTATAATGAAATTATCATGAAAATGGTGTAATGTATGATGTTGAGCAGTCTGAGAGTACTTTACCTTAAGAGATGAACAATTTAGCACCAGGATTGATGCGAGATGACTTGAAAATTAATAACTAGAAGAGGTGAGCGTGAAAATGAGAGGTTAGAAAAGCACTATGAAAGCTAAGAGAAGTTACTACTACAGAGCTAACAAAGAGAATGAATTAAAAATGGCTTCAGCGGAAACTGGACATCTGACATCTTGTAGAGGGGGCTGCGCCGTCGATGCTGTCGAGTGGAACATCCTTGAGAACTGCCAGTGGCGTCGTTGAGAAGGGGCTGAATTTTTAACACGTACCTAATGAAAATGTTTGTTCATATAATTCCAAGAAGAATCAATTACAAGAAGAAATATGTGGAAGGATTTGTAATATTCCCATTCGACAAAATATGAAATGGAAAATTGGAAAAGAACAGATAACTTCTCGCTTTCGACACATCTAAACCCACACATGAAGATGCAAGCATGAACATCTTAATTGATTGTCTTCATTCACTGGTCTCCTCAATAAAATAACCGTGTAGTGCGCAACAATATATTATGAGAAGAATATTTTTTTCAATATACATCATATTGCATGCGACTTAATTATCAGATTAGACCATAAAATCGTTAACGGGCTTAGATATTTCCATCATACCCGGATGTTCAATCACAATTCGAACGAACTTAGTTTTTGAGGATGAAGAAAGAAGAATGATAACGCCTAAATGGCAATGAATAAAATAATAAGGATAAATTCAGATGCATACCACCCGACGATATGAATATCGACAAGTGTTATGATCTGAATTAAGCTAGCCAATTTGCCATCGTCAAAGCCCCAAGTGGAGTACGCTCCACCGAAGAAAAGCAGATGCTGACCATGGTTTCGTCCTCATTTGGCCTCATCAATATGGGACATATGCTATTGTCTTCGTCTTGGTGTCTATCTGGAGGGGATTTAATCGGACACCGTTTCATGTTGGGTGGCGCTCTAGGTAAATAGTAGAAGACACCAACATTGAATAAAGTTCCATCAATTCCAAACCTTCTCCACCGTGGAAAAATGCTATGTTGCTCTGATGAGGCCAAAGGAGGCCGAAACCATGGTCAGCATCTGCTTTTCTTCGGTGGAGCGTACTCCATTTGGAGCTTTGACGATGGCAAATTGGCTAGCTTAATTCAGATCGTAACACTTGTCGATATTCATATCGTCGGGTGGTATGCATCTGAATTTATCCTTATTATTTTATTCATTGCCCTTTAGGCGTTATCATTCTTCATTATCGTACCGCTGGCATCATATTCTGCCGTGATTTGAGCGCGTCCCAGACTTCTCAATTCATTATGCGTCTGACATTCGCAAAGCGAATCGGCGTACTGAATTAGGGAAAATATGGGACATATGCTATTGTCTTCGTGTTGGTTTCTATCTGGAGGGGATTGAATCGGACACCGTTTCATGTTGGGTGGCGCTCTAGATAAATATTACCCAGTAGAACACGCCAACATTGAATAAAGTTCCATCAATTCCAAACGTTCTCCACCGTGGAAAAATGCTATGTTGCTCTGATGAGGCCAAATGAGGACGAAACCATGGTCAGCATCTGCTTTTCTTCGGTGGAGCGTACTCTATTTGGGGCTTTGACGATGGCAAATTGGCTAGCTTAATTCAGATCGTAACACTTGTCGATATTCATATCGTCGGGTGGTATGCATCTGAATTTATCCTTATTAGTTTTTGAGTATGAAAATGAAAGGGGACAAAATCTATAGTATCCCCTATTAAGTTTTTTCTGAAGCTTCTATCATAACAACCAAATTCGGTTGTCCTATAGAGGTCCGAAAGAATCGTATAATTTATCTGAAAATTGATAGAACCTGTCAGTCGAAACAGCTCATAACACTTCATAATATTTGTTGGAAATATTATGATATGGCCTATGCAATCTCAAGGCTACTAACAAATTTTCGGTTATTCGTTGTTAAATATCTGCTCAAATATTAGCTTAAGTGAATTTTTATTATAATCACAAGAAGGCGATAAAAATGTATACGGAAATTTGCTATAATCTAGACTTTAGTCGGGACATATCAAAAGGAAGCCTATAATTCCTCATAAGTAATGGGTTTCAATCCTTTGTTGCTGACAGAATGATGTGAAAACTATTGACTGGTTCAAAATTTATTATAAACATTGGATCGCATCAACAGACTGTCTGCGAAATAAACAAGCATATCTTTTTTTAGCCCAGGCGCATCGATTTCCGTGAGAGCTCGTTAATCAGCTGCACAGAAGTTCAAATTGGTTTTGGGAAATTTAGTGGTAACCCACGTTTGATTGTTCTATAGGGTACAGGTCGCGCAACAAAGTGTGATCGGGTGAACTGAGAACTGGTATGAAATAGTGTTTAGGAGAAAGAGCTGAGTTAATCGGGTGAGTGAAATATATTTATTTATTGATATTTTTAGAACAGAGAACAATCGTGTAAGCCGATAAAAACGATTATTTAAATACCTAATGATAGCAAGGGAAAAAAGTTCAAATTATCTCCCGTTTTGTTGTCATTCCTCAATGTAATTCACTGAAGCATGAAAAAGGATCAATTCAACTGTTAAGAATTTCTAGAAAGCTGTATCTGTTAGTTAGGACTGAAGATAGGAAATATATCAAGTGAATTATCTTTAGATCACCAAACAGTTTCTTTACTCATTTTAAAATTAAATTGATTGTTGCCGGTATGTTAAGAAAATCCAAAAACTAAACTAGAAAATAAATAACATGAGTTTTACTGGGACCTGTTTTACTCTTACATTTGCATCTTCAGATGGGTGGAGTAATGCAGAATATCTTCACCCACCTGAATATGCCTTTGTGATATCAAACATCTGTAATGGATGATCACACTGTTGAAAATTATATACTTTAGTTTCTAGTTTTATCTCATTTTAAGCTTTAAGTCGGCGTCGCGACTATCTTCAGGGAGATTAATTGCAAGTTATCATCTCAGTGAAATATCTAGTTAGACATGTCACTTCCATTGGGACTTATTCTCTTTTTCGCCGTGCACTGAAAGAGAAGGGTCAATGGTTTACCAAAAATATTTTAACAAGTGTGGCTATATTTCACACTCTCTGATTTAAACAGCACTATAGGCATTGTTTTTCAAGTCGCTATAACTGTTGTGTCGATTTTACTACGGTTTTGCATTATACTAATAGATGTGTCTTAAATACATATTGAAACCTGGAATTTCCACAGAAAAACGAAGATTTTTAGTAGGCATCCAATAGCAATAACAATATGATATCGCCATGCAAGCAACATATTCTAGTTCCATGAGTTTACTAAAGCTTTACTGATTTTAACCCAAATGTCAGGTGGCGTGACCCGACTGACCCGACTTCCATCGGCCATAGCTATTCTACAACATTCTACATTCATTGTACATATTATTTTCGTACTTTCCAGTCCAGTGTGTAAAAATGGAAATTCAATGTATGTTTCATTTTTTGTACCTTGGTTGATTTCGAGTGTTTTCCATTTTTTTCACCGTGGTCCACCTTTTATGAACATTCGAACAGGTGTTGACTTCGTGATGAATTTCAAATGACCTCCATGCCTTCTTAATTCATTGAAATGTTTTGGTTAGGCACTACATCTAAAAAACAGGTGAGTTAAATTCGTATTCATTTTTATAGTAGGTATTTAGTTTGTCAGCACGTAAATTGCGTTTCCATATTCCAAAAATTCTCTGAAAAAGCCGTTGGGTTTTCAAAATATGGCGTTTGGGTTCTGGCAATAGTAAAATTGTATTATATTACTACCATTCCATGTCTCCCTATTTTCTAATGAATAACCATTTATTTATCTATGAAAAATGATTCCTCAACATACGGGATCTGTAGCGTCCCTCGAACAACTGAAGAACGGAAGAATCATCAATTGGAAGACCTGGTGGAAAGGCCCTTCCGGTAAAAACAATTTTCGATTCAAAATATTATTAATTTCAGTACTGAAGGGATATCTAATGACGAGAGTGGTCTTTCGCCAAATTCAACAGAAGATTTTCAACGCGAATATGATATTCTTCACAGTGTGTTGTCGTAACATTAAGTAATTAATTTTTAATTCAATGTGAATGAAACTTCATGCACTAGACAGCTCTCATCGACAGTTACGATATATATTTATCAAAAACGCTTTGTGTGCACATTATGGATAAAAAATAGATTGCGATTTTTCTTTTTTTTTAAAGAGAATTGATGTTTTTGAACAACCTCTAAGCTTAAACATTATATTGTGCTAAAATAAGTGCCGCTATCAAACGCTGGATAGTATTTTATGGACCACGAATTGTGAGATTTTTTACAAAAAACGAAGATTCATCAACTGCAGAATTCCCACTTCCCACACAAGAGCTGTCAGGTGTATGGTAGAAGATCGACGGTAAGTTTATCTAGTGCATTTTTACCTTTCTATGGTTTTTTTTTACTTTTTTTTCAAAATTCAATACAGTCCTTTTTTCCCAATTTATGAGTTACCGCAAGATTTTTTGGTCATTCGGTAAAGCCGGATTTCCAATTGATTATTCTATAACGAATTGAATTTCCATTTCCTTTTGAAGTTTTGCACATCTGTGCAGAAGAGATCTGAGAAATGAAATTATAGAGGTCATTATTTCGGCTGTAATGAAAGGGTAGTTTTCAAACATACCCCCTCATTTTAGAATAACCCTTTCAGTTTCATTTTAATAATTTTATTTCTTTGAATTAATTTTGAGAGAAATATTTTCAGTTTCCAATTCAGGATTCCGACCTCTTTCGGAAATGTAAACATTCCGCACCGTTTTTATTCCGTTTTCAGTTCTGATGTCGCATTGTATAAAAATCCTGAATTGGAAGATAGCCGCGTTTTTTGTTCGCTAGTACAGATAAGTCGAAATTAAGAAATTTCGACAGTCGGGGCACATCTGATTTCCGCACACCATCTGTGGGTATAAAATCAGATGTTCCCCCGCAGGTCACATCACTTGTTGTTCACTTACGATTAAGTTACTCACGATTGATTTGCGATTAATTAGTGCCGTCCGCCGTAAAAGCTTATCTTGCTGCCGTTGGGTTTTGTTGGAAAATTTCTTTAGAGTTTCTTTTTTTTTTCTACGATTCAGAATATAATTTTCTTTTTGCTTCGTTGCTTTTTTATTTGGTGGTTCGGGAATTTTACGACTGCAAGTGGCCAAACCGATAGGTAAGACGACACTCCGTTTTTTTATATATCATTGGAACTCTGAGTTCCACCCCTACTGTCAATAACGTACCCGGCTGGTGTGGATACCGGAGGGATACAGAAGGCCCTTTGGGGTTTCTACCCTTCCTAGAATTCTCCCGCTCGTCCATTTGTTCACCCCTACGGTTAGGGAAGCACTCTGCTGGTGTGGATACTCAAGGAGTGCCGAGCGCGCCTAAGGGTGAGCCGTCGTAATTCTGTGTCGTTGTATTTCATCCCCTAACCTGGCTGAGGTCCAATACCTGTCCGTTAAGTGTGCGTCTTAGGTTCTGGCTGGCGAACACGTCCGTAAACCCCGTATCACGTTTGAGATCGGATCCTGTTTCATTCCGTCCGTTTTGCCCTGTAAATTCACTGATCTCGAGTCTTTCACTGTTCGGATTTTATAATAGTGCCATTTGTGTTTCCTTGTACGAGTCGACAAATATGAGATGTGTACGGTGATTATGACTTTCACTGGTTGTCGGTAACACCCCAGACACTGAGAAACCTTGTCTTCGGCTCGTAGCTACCAGGGTAGGTTTGCTATTTCCCCTAAAAGAATAGCTGGCGCTCGAGTACACCGAAAAAAAGCCGTTATAGAAATGGCGCACGGAGCAGGGATCGTTCAAAATCTAATAGGAAACAATAGAGGTGAGAGACATTAACCGGGCAGTGAGTGAATTCCCGAAACAGTGAGTAAAACCTCAGAACAGTGAGTAACTATTTCTTAAACGGAAAACTATGAAAAATAAACTTGAGCTGTGTTTTATTCCCTGCCACTCTGTATTGAACTGTCATACTGTGAATTGGGTTGGACTATATTTTGGAAATTTTCCTATTGTTGAAGCCCGTTGAAAATAATTTGTGATTATTCTTTTTACCGATTACTGTATTGAGTTGTTGCAAACTGAACTGTTATTACGCCGTTAAATCAGTGAAAATTATTTCCGATTTCTTATTATTTCTGATTTATTGAATTGAACACTTTTAATTTCGCATTGAAGGTGAGAGAATTTCCGAACATTGAAAATTTATTGTCGCAAATGGTAAAATTCAATAGGTTTGATTTACCTATCGGTTTAATAGTGAATCACCTATTATTCTGTTGATAGTTTATCTATCTGCTTTATATTTTCTTTTGACCTGTACTGTTGAAACTTACTGATTATGAAATTCCATTATTGTGATTTATTTTCTGGCTTTTGAACTTGAAAAACTGTTTGGAATTCAACCTGTACTTTCCGATGCTGTTCAAATTTCGGGAAATTTTCCGGACTGTACGAAACGACTTGCGATTGTGTGAGGCATTTCTCGAATATTTTCGGACATTGGTGGGACTGATTGAAATTTTTCCAAGGATCTTTGGAACTTATGAATTTTTTTGTGATACATCGGGACTTAGATTGTTTTTGGTGCGCCGGGACTTGGGACTTTTTTTTTCTGACACACCGGGACTTAAACTTCACTTGCGTTTTTTTTTTTTTTGGTACACCGATACCCACTTCGAACTTAAGTGAGTAGGTTGGATAATGATTAACTTACCGGGTTGGACTTAGAACTTAAACGGATTGTGAAAGACATACCAGGTGTGAAATATAGGTGCGTTCTGAATCGGACTTAGTGTTGAATATAACCTGGATCTGAACCAGTTACTCAGTAATGAACTTACATACGAATTACAACTGAGGGGACAATCGATACCGGGTACTGTGATGACTAAACGGAGTCTGCTACGGCAAATGCTTCAGTCTAATGAATCTATACTACCCTCAACATCATTGAATCCCGCCTCGGAGATTGAGATTTGTCAAAATAAACTCACCGATTTGGTAGAATCCCTTCAGAACTTCAATCATAATAATGCGGCCAACGAATTTTCGCGAATTTACACCAGATTAATATACATTCAAGGCAGGCTGGACTTTATTGTCACTGCAGACACAACACAGTTACAATTAATTGAACAAATGAAGGCGACTACTGATAAGGCGTTGGAGCTACTGGAGGAGCTGCGCAAGAAGAGTAATCGTGGACAGCCGCAGACATCCAACCGGGATCAGAGGTCTCTTTTGGATGTGGTGGTACCCAGTTCACCTGGAATGTCACCTATCCAACCGGAGAGTATTTCCAGGGTTGAGACATCACTGATCGACTTGGGAGATGGTGTCGATCCTCCTTTAGCAGTTAATGTCTCACATACTGGTACACCTGTAAGGAATCCAACATTAGAAAAGGTCATGAATGAGACAAGACAGACGAGTAGAGCATTACTGAGGCAGTTACCAGCGATACCTATCACACAGTCACAGGACTGTGGGACAACGACCCCTGGGGGTCCGACACAGGGTAGATGGATTAAATCTACTCGAAGGGTGTCTTTCCCGCACTAACCTG
Source organism: Coccinella septempunctata (assembly GCF_907165205.1). Taxonomy (NCBI): domain Eukaryota; kingdom Metazoa; phylum Arthropoda; class Insecta; order Coleoptera; family Coccinellidae; genus Coccinella; species Coccinella septempunctata. The sequence continues at coordinate 4,676,390 of NC_058194.1, read as the reverse complement.
CACCTTGGGTAAATTCAGATCAAAACCGGAGTCCCGACCAACAGTACCAACTGTCCCGGTACACAAGTGAAACATTTCCTTTGATGGCACTGGCAGTGTGACCGGATTTCTTGAAGAAGTGGAGAGCCTGGCTGAATCGCGTAAAGAACCCCTGGAACAAGTTTTTGAATCAGTTTATGAATTACTACGAAAGGATGCGAGGGATTGGTTTATTCCCAGGAGAGGTACTCTCAACGACTGAGAGGATTTTAGCAACCAACTGAAAAAAGAGCACTTCCGCCAGTTAACTACGAGGAGAATCTGATGAAGGAAATAAAAAGGCGAACACAGGGCCCTGAAGAAAAGTTGCTTCTATATGTTACCCGGATGCAGAACTTATTCCAGCAACTCACCAATGCAAAATCATCCGAGGTGGAACAGATCCGGCTCATCCAACAGAGGTTTATTCCGCCCTTACAGCAAGCCTTGGCCTTTCAGGAAACCAAGACTTATGATGAACTTCTCCGTAAGGGAAAAGTTTTTTTGAACTGGTCCAGTGGCAGATGAGCCAGTTCACCCGGCCACCCTCCAAACCAGGTTTCGTGGAGGAACCTCACCTGACGTACAGTCCCCGTCAACTGAACGGATATCAAGCTAGTTTTTTTGATACCGAAAAGCAGGTTCACCAAACGATCGATCACAGGGAATCAGTCTCTTCGACATAAGCCAACCAGACACGACTTTCTCCGCCGGGGGAAAGCCGTCCAAAGCCACCTAGATCCAGAGAGTCAATAGTCCAGCAACAGGAATCACACCGTCCGACTTCTGGAGACAGGTACGAAGGTCGACCCAGACCTTCAACACCGCCATCCCGCCGTCAAGCCGAAAATAGCCACGCTGACCGAACCGAACCATAATCAGGGGGGAGAGTGTCCTTCCAGACCCAGTGTTTCCGGTGTGGTGGATATGGCCACATGCGTTGAGGATGTTGCAGGCCACCGAAAATCTTCTGTTCTCGATACCAGAGGGAGAATATTCTCTCACGAGACTGTCCGTGTTCGGGAAACTGAAAGAGAGATTGGAGGAGGAGTCGACCACATCTCCCGGAATCTTGACTCCACTGACACCGACTACCTGTAATGATAACATTCCGTTAGTAGAGGTCAAAATAGCCGGCAAACACTTCCGAACACTGATAGATACCAGAGCGACCAGGAGTTTCTGCAGTCAGGCCGTATCCCACCAGTGTGAAAGTAAAGGAATCACAGGACAAACGATGCACAACAGTTTCGCAGTTATAGTGAATGGACAAACCACCGTCAAGCCGAAACTGTACACCACCACCGTGCAAATTTCCGATTACATACTGCCTGATTTGAAATTCTTACTGGTACCAAATTTACCTGATTGGACATAAGATCAAACTGAAACCGAGCACCGAACCGATCAAACAACGATACCGACCCCTAAGCCCGAAAATGCAGGAGAATGCAATCAGGAAGTGGGCCGTATGCTGGCTGAGGGAGTGATTAAACCCTCCAAGTCACCATGCAGTTCACCGGTGGTATTAGTCAGGAAGAAAGACGGAAAATACCGTTTTTGCATCGATCTCTGTGCTGTCAACCAAGTGTCTGTGGCAGATGCATATCCGTTGACGTACATTTCTGGTAATTTGGATAACTTGCGTAAGGCCAAATATATCTCCACACTGAATCTGAAACAAGGATACTGGCAGATACCGTTAGCAAAGGAGAGCCGTCCAATTACTGCCTTCACAGTTCCGGGAAGGCGACTGTTCCAGTTCACCGTCATGCCGTTTGGTCTTCACGCTACTCCGGCCACCTTTCAGAGATTCCTAGACACCGTTATTTGCCCAGAAATGGAACCGGAGGCGTTCGCTTACCTGGACGATATAGTTGTCCTGGGGGAAACTTTCGAGGAGCACCTGGAGAACTTAAGAGAGGTATTCCGGCGGTTGAGAGAGGCCAATCTTCGTCTCAACTCTCAACCCCGACAAGTGTGACTTTGTGGGAAAATCCCCAAAATGCCTAGGACATGTCATCACCTCCGAAGGAATCCGTACTAACCCGGGCAAAGTTTCCTCTATCATAGCATTCCCAGCACCGAAAATCTGTGAATTGCGCCGTTTTCTGTGAGTTTCTAGCTGATACCGCCGTTTTATAGAGAACTTTTCCGATGTCGTTTCACCGTTGACTCACATTTCAAAGAAGAAACCACGTTGGAAGTAGGGTGAGGAACAACAAAAAGCGTTCGAAATCCTGAAACAAAAACTGACCGAATCACCGATACTGGCCTATCCGGATTTCAATCAACCGTTCGTCCTGCAAACAGACGCCAGTGACGTAGGCCTTGGAGGAGCCCTGACCCAAGTTCTGGATGGAGAGGAAAAGGTGATCGCCTATGTCATCCGTACCTTGAACACCGCCGAAAGAAATTACTCCGTATCTGAAAAAGAATGCCTCGCCATCGTTTTCTCAATAGAGAAACTGCGACTATACCTGGAAGGATTTCATTTCACCGTAATTTCCGACCACATGAGTCTGGAATGGCTAAACTCCATCAAGTCACCGTCCGGAAGAATTGCTCGATGGGCCGTTTTCCTTCAGAAATTTGACTTTGAAGTCCAATACCGGAAAGGTGCCCTGAACAAAGTCGCCGACAGTCTATCCCGAAACCCGTTGCCGTCTGTGGATTCCGAATGCCTGGCCGACGTTGAAGTTCGCTGCAGTTGGTACAACAAAAAACTCCAGGAGGTACAAAGAGACCCAGAAGATTTCCCTAACTAAGCCGTTGAGGATGGGAAACTGTATCGTCACTTCTGGGTCTCTTCCTACTTTATTGAAGTTGGATCCGGACAACCATGGAAGCTCTGTGTACCTACCGCACAAAGACTGGAGGTTCTGAAAGAAAATCACGATTCTGAACTAGCTGGTTACCTGGGAATCTCCAAAACGATCTCTCGGCTAGCCCGGAATTATTACTGGCCAGGAATGTTCAGAGATGTCGCAAAATACGTGAGAAACTGGCAATCGTGTCAAAGGTGAAAAATCACAACAAAAGACGCCTGGAAAAATGCAACCACATAAAATGATTGATGCACCGTTCTAAGAGGTCTGTACAGGTGTGGTTGGGCCACTTCCCTGTTCCAAGCGGGAAAATTCTCACGTGGTGGTGATGCAGGATCGTTTCACGAAGTGGGTCGAATGCCGTCCGCTGCGGAAAGCCACCGCTAAAACCGTTTACTCAGCTCTATATGAACAGGTTATACTCCGATATGGGTGTCCGAAACTGATAATATCTGACAACGGGGTACAGTATATACCGGGTGTCCCAGAGCTTTTAGGCCAGCAGATATCTCAGTTACCTGCGGAAAAAAAAATTGAAAAAAATACTTGTCGTAGGAGACCATACGCTCTTTCATGCAGCATAGCAAAATCCACCCCCTGACAAACAACCCCTGAGAAACAACCCCTAACTTTTGTTTTTCAAATGGCACCCCCATGTTTGTTTGGCTTCAACTGACAGCTCTTTTTAATTCTCAATCAATGATATATCATAATATGTAGTTGTAAAGATAGTCACTCGATAAAATTGAATTGGTTAGTGGGTACTGTTAATTGGACTGATCGAATTAGTCCACATTGTAGAGACAAGAAAAAGTGGATGTTGAAAAAAAAGAGTCAATAAAATGTTAGAACTTTTTGTGCTGTGTTTTATTCCTACGGTATCTGGATGACAACAACAACAACAATGTGGACTAATTCGATCAGTCCAATTAACAGTACCCACTAACGAATTCAATTTTATCGAGTGACTATCTTTACAACTACATATTATGATATATCATTGATGGAGAATTAAAAAGAGCTGTCAGTTGAAGCCAAACAAACATGGGGGTGCCATTCGAAAAACAAAAGTAAGGGGTTGTTTCTCAGGGGTTGTTTGTCAGGGGGTGGATTTTGCTATGCTGCATGAAAGAGCGTATGGTCTCCTACGACAAGTATTTTTTTCAATTTTTTTTTTCCGCAGGTAACTGAGATATCTGCTGGCCTAAAAGCTCTGGGACACCCGGTATACAGTATACAGTAAACTATTCAAAAACAGTCTCCGAGAGTTAAACATTGCTCACTTTCCACCCCTCCGTATACACCCCAGTGCAACGCCGTAGAACGAGCCGACCACCGTACTTGGGACGACAAATTAGGTGAACTAACTTTCGCCCTGAACACCGCCAAACAAGAATCTACAGGATTCACACCGGCATTTCTGAACTATGGAAGGGAATTAACAGTTCCAAAGGCAATCTATTCTTCCAACACCCAAGACGAAGAAACCGAGGAGACAAACAGAAGCCCAGAAGAAAGTAGAGTAAATCCTTCTCACCGTACAGAACAAATCCGTCTCCTTCAGGAGGCCTATGAGATTGTCAATACCAGATTGTACCGTGCATTTGAGCATCAAATCTCGGCACCAATCTCGCCATTACAACCTCCGTCGAAGGGAAGTTCGTTTTCATGCCGGTGATAGAGTTCTGCGCCGTGCTAATCCGTTGTCATCCGCCGTTGATAGCTTTGCAGCCAAGTTGGCTCCGAAGTTTTCTGGTCCGTACACCGTTGTGAAAGTGATCTTACGAGTTGTTTATGACCTGAAAGATGACAGTAGTAAGTAAATCACCAATATTCATGTGAAGGATTTAAAACGGTTTCATCCGTCAGATCGTCAGTAAGTATACTGTATAGCAACCGTTTGCGTTACTCACCTGGTTACCGTCCTGATGCATCCGTTCTACCATAACCGATAGGTCTTACCTGTTCCGTACAATTTTGTTTATTCTTTGCAGTTTTTTTACCACCAACCAGGACCGTCTGACTGTCATCAAGTAAGCAAGTAGTATCCATGAACACCTACAAGAGAAAATTCTTTTAATTCAATGAAAAACATGAACCGTTACGGTTACTTCAATTTTCTGTACTAGTTGTGGGACAGATAATCATAAGTCAGATACATCCGTTCTGTCTGTCTCTATTTCACTACTCTGTTACCGTTAAATACAATAACCGAATAGAAAATAACAACAGAAGGCTGACACCGCTTACACCGATATAACACTAGCCAAATAAGCTGGCCTGAACGGTAAGTGAAATAGAGCATTATATTTTTGACCTCCAACTTCTGCCGATGCCACCACCGTTACAAGGGGAGTCATCGACGCTGTCTGCTGTACCAAATTACCCTGAATGGTCATTATTTGCGACTGTTTTCCCCCATGACATGTGCCCGGAGCCGGCTTTGCGAAGTTCACCCTAAAATGGTTAGAAATAATACAACGAATGACAAATCGAAATGGTACTCACTTTGAGGAATCCATCCTGCACTGTTTTAACGATTTTCCGTCGTTTCTTCTACCGATGGAAATGGAAATCGAAATCTGGAACCATCCGGCGGAATTTGATAATTGGAGGTTAGCTGATAGAATACAGAACTTCGTCACGTCGACGCATATATCTATTATATTCTATATCGATAATGGGACTTCGAAAATTGAAGCCAGCCCGTGGCCGGAATCGACTTCTTCGCATGTGCAGAAATATCAAGAATAAAAATACCGGATTAGCTCTGTCTCTTTCTGATACATCGTTTTATGAACTGACAGGAATGAAATGATTTTACTTCACAACCATTCGAATATTTTCGACCTTAACCTAACAATATGTGTATATTCGTGTTCTGTGATGTGAATCAGGTTTGCATTACTTAGTAATTTGTATTTCATCGTTGATTTCTAATAATAAGAAGTCAAAAATCATGACACTTCATCATTTTGCAGCACTAGACGCTCGGATTCATAACAATAGTGAAATATTATGTGTTTTCCACAGAAAACCTGCGGAGTGCGGAGATTAACAAAAGTGATGTTGAATCAACAAGAATTGTAGGACTCTGAATACATTTTTATAGGTTGTTCACTATCGTATATTATCTGCATTGTATATAGATATGTCTGTTATAGTATTGAAATTCAGTTGGGAGTTGAGGTAATACTTCTAGTTCAATTTATGATTGTTTTTTTCAGCACTGAAATAGTGAAACATCTAAATCGACATATATATCTATAAAGCTCAACTGTAGTTAATATCTACCAGTTTCTCATCTTCTAAATATTCTTATTGCCAAGTTGAGTATTGTATTGATTCTATTGAAGCATGGCTCTGTTAATGAGCACTCTGTACTTTTATATGTAATACAACTACATATTACATTAAATGTTGACCCAAAAATATTTTTTATTGAGTATTGAGTAGATTTACAAGAGAGGAAATTCAGGAGGTAAGATAAGTATGATGTTTACTCGTACATGCAATAATTGAAACTGGTATGAAACAGTAATATAAAACGCACTTGTTATTATGTCAGTCTTGAGTTTACTGAGTATTGTGATGGGCTTTTTCTCTCACCCTGGACGCTCCTTACCTTTGCTCGGGCGCCAGTGGGGCAATCAGTGGAACCCCACGTCTCTCACAGAATCTCCAAAAATTAGAGAGCCCGGGTAGACTTGAATGATCAGTGGAGAAGGGTAGCAGTGAAAACTAGGGTGGTAGCGTCTTCTTTGTCTCTGCTTTCTGACGGTTTTTAATCGTTCAAAAAGAGTACCTACCTGTTCTGACGAAAACCTAGTTCTAACTGATTTAGGCGTCCTGGTCAGTGTGGGGGCGGCTGATGAAACACGGTCTCTCTCTCTCTCTCTCTCTCTCTCTCTCTCTCTCTCTCTCTCTCTCTCTCTCTCTCTCTCTCTCTCTCTCTCTCTCTCTCTCTCTCTCTCTCTCTCTCTCTCTCTCTCTCTCTCTGTTACCCTCTGTCGGCGGAAATCGGTACCGTGGCTGGTCTCAGTCCAATTGCAGTGCTGTCTCTCTCCCTCTCTCTCTCTCTCTCTCTCTCTCTCTCTCTCTCTCTCTCTCTCTCTGTGGTCCTCAAAATGGCTGCCAGTCAGACAGCAGGTCGGAAGGAACTGTCAACCTGTTACTTGATCGGTCGGAAGTCGGCAATCTATTAACAAAATAAGCACCAAAAATACGGTAGGAACACCAAGTCCTTCTGGGACCCAACGGCGGCCGGATAACGGACGCGGAAGCCGGCACTATACTCAGTCTACGATCACTGGATCAAGTTCAAAACGGTAGGTAAGTATTTTCAGCCAGTCCAACGGACTAAAGAAAGCGGAAAATAGCCCTCAGGTATGCACTACGTAAGGAATAATAATACTACAAGTGACTTGCCTTAAAAATTCAAAGTTCTTGACGTAATTTCCAACTCACGGTAATAACACCTTACGCACTTTTCTCGGCAGCTCGATCTCCACTGACCTCGCTCTTGACCTTCCGCGCAGGGCTCGAAGAAGTACCACTTCTTACAACGAAAACACGTACAAGTGGAAGCTGTGTTCGTTCTCATCAATTGCGTGGAAAATCTGGAGTTTTGGTTTATAGTGAGTGTCCAGTGGACACATATCTTCTTTTGAACTCATAGATGGTTGGAGATAACATTTTTTCAACAAGCTAATTACTGTTCATTGAGTTGTGAATCTTCGGATTATTCAAGATCGTTAATACCTCTCTATAAGTGTAAACATCGAGTCATATGCACCTTATCAACTGATAACATAATTGATAGGCAGAGTATAAAGGAGAACACACACATACAGGCAAGCTGGATATCAACATTATGTCGGGTGAATTGGAGAAAGTTGTTCAAGTTTTGAAGGGGGAAATAGTAAAGAGTCGTAATGAAATTAAATCATCTATTGAAGCAGCTGAAAGTAGATTAATGCTCAAGATTGAAGGGCTGAATCATAGAGTGAGTAAGCTGGAGAATGAAATGACTTCGCTTTCGACCAAACTTGAGGCCCTGGAAATTTCATCAAGAAAGAATAATATAGCCATATCTGGCTTGACTGATCTAATAGATACCTCCCCTCAGGGCATCTGCAACTTGTTCAAGAAATTGTTGAACGTTGAGGTTGTCGTATCTGATCTCAACAACGCTTAGATGCTGGGTTATAAAGAAAATGGTTTGCTCAAAGTTGAATTTATATCGTACATCAAGAAGCTGGAGATCATTAAGCAGAGCAAAAAACTAAAAGGGACCAAAATTTCTATAAGAGACCATCTCACTTTCAAGCAGAGATCTGACGGTAAAATCCTCCGAAGCTACTTGAGCAAGTTCAGGGAAGATCCATCGGTTAAATGTTATATTAAGAAGAATACATTGTTTGTGAATGGAAAATCCCATACAATTGAAGAACTAGGAAACATTACTCAGTACGAGTCAGTGGGCCGAAAAGTAAGCAGTGCCCCATCAACTCCTTCAAGACGCGAACCCGGATTGACTAATGAAAGTCCCTCAGAACAAGAAGTGGGAGCACCTCACCAAACAAGTAGCAGTGGAGTGGGACTGACGGATGGAAGCATGGCGCAAACACCTAACCGAATATGTAGCTCTAACGAGCAGATGGAGCAGACAAGTGAAGTTGAGGCAGAGGTGCAAACACCGAGTCGAGTGTATACTCCAGAGCAGGAAAAGGGATCAACAGTTCAAACGCTGCCAAGTAAGGTTGGTCAAACAAAAAAACCCTCAAAGGTTGAAAACTTAGGAAGACCAAAGTTTTTGAGATCGCAGTCCAAAACAAGCGGTCAACCATAGAGTGTAGTAAAACTGTGTGTGGGTGGGTTGCTTAGGTTGCTTTCTGCCTATCGTTCCATAATATATTTTGAATTCTTTCAGAGTTAAAATTCGATGAAATCCATGTAAATTCCAATATTTCAGGTTATTTTTTCCTACACTACGGTTATTGTTTTGTTTTTCTTACAGGTTGAATGTTTGATGTAGTTTTGTGAATTTTGTCTTTATTTTTTGAATAATCAAACCTAGTCTAGGAGTATATTGTTTTTCGGTCTACTTGTCATATTTAATCGTTAGAGCAATGAATGATTTTATTGAAAGAATTGATGTTACTGAGTTGGAGACTGAAACGTTAGATGAAAAAGACCCTATCGGTAAGCACTTCCCAAAGAGTAGCCAGGACTTGAGTTTATTACAGATGAATGTGAGAAGTATCGGCAAGAACCACAGTGAATTCTTTGCCTTCATTTCTTCTTTTGGGTTCAACGTTGATGTAATCGTCTTGACCGAAACATGGAATATAGATGATGTGCGTCAGTTTACCATTCCGGATTATGTTGTCTATTATAATGAGTCGTTTATAAATCAGAATGATGGTGTTGTAATGTATATAAGATCAAATATATCTCACACTGTTAAATTGAAGGTCGTTGGAAATCTGAATATGCTAGAATGTTCATTATGGAAACATGGAAAACTGTTCAATGTTTTGCCGTACTATCGATCCCACTCCTACAGAATCCATGATTTTTTTTCCGACTTTGAATTGTTTATATCTTCCACTAAACTGAAGGGTATAACATATTTCTTAGGTGACATTAATGTGGATATTTTGGATCAGTCTGACCCCGCATGTCTGGAGTACCTAGAATTGCTTAGCGGATATGGTTTTCGATCACTTATTAACTCACCTACCAGGGAAACTGAAAACTCCGCTTCCTGTATCGATCATGTTTTTGTGGGCAACTCTGGACCGAACGAGATTATAAGACCTTTTGTTTTAAAAACTCATATTACTGATCATTATATGACTCTTGTAGCTCACGCGTTGTCAGGTCCGGTGTACAGTGGTCTACGGGAGAGATTCAGGAGGATAGTCAACATCGAGAAGTTGAATAATGACCTTAGGCTTGCATCGTGGGGTAGGTTCTATGACACCGCGGATGTTTCGAAGAAGGCGGAAATATTTGTAGAAATTATTACACATTCTATAAATGAAGCTACCACATTAACGGCAATTAAGACACACAAGAGAAAACAGCCCTGGATAACAGATGGTTTGATCGAGTCTATACGCACTAGAGACAGGTTGTTTCAGAGGTTCCTCAAAACGAAATCTGATGATAGCAGGGAAGAATACAGAACATATAGAAATAAGTTGAACGGTCTTTTGAGGAGGGCAAAATTTTCATATTATAGGCGGCAGATTGAAGACGCAGGGGGAGATTGTGGTAGAACATGGGATGTGCTCAATGGTGTGTTCGATGGTGGTGGTTCTTCTCGGTCGACTCCTCCTGATAGGATTTTGGTTGATGGGGGAGAGATAGTGGATGACAGGGGGATAGCAGATGCAATGAACCAATACTTCGCGAATATCGGCGAGTCTTTGGCTTCTGGTGTTCCCGAGGTCCCGGATGATCTTGAGTCGGGCCTGAAATCTGACCAGCGCGGAAATTCTTTTTATATAGAACCGACAGATAAGTCTGAAATGATGGGTCTGATACATTCCTTGGAAAACCGCAAAGCGCCTGGCCATGATATGATCACCAACACCCTGATGAAAACTATCGCACCGTATGTTGTGGAACCCTTTGTTGACCTGATCAACTCTTGTTTATCGGAGGGTTATGTCCCCCCGCATTTCAAGGTTTCTTTGATAACACCGATCCATAAAGGAGATGAGAAGGGTGATCCAGGCAATTATAGGCCAATATCGAATATATCAGTTCTCGCAAAATTGTTTGAAAAAGTTCTGTGCTTGAGATTAGTCAAGTACCTGCATAAGCTCGATTTTCTTTCCAACTCGCAGTTCGGGTTCCGACAGGGGAGATCAACGGCGGATGCACTGAATGCTCTCGCGGAAAGTTTATACGGTGCCGTTGATGGTGGTAGAAAAATACTTTGTGTATTTGTGGACCTGAAGAAGGCCTTTGACACCGTCTGTCACAGGAAACTAATTGACAAGCTCGGAAAATAGGCATAAGAGGAGTACCGTGTAGATTGTTCGGGAGCTACTTGTCAGGTAGGGTACAGCAAACGAAAATCAATAATGCTGTGAGTAGTGAGGCAGAGGTTAAGTGGGGTGTGCCTCAAGGAACAGTCCTTGGCCCAATATTATTCCTTGTATATATGAACGATCTACCCACCCTGAACATCAGTGCTCGGATTATTTCATTTGCTGATGACACGTGTCTTATTTTTGAGAGCAGTTCATGGGAAGAGGTTAAAAATATCGCCATGGACGGATTGAAGAAAGTGAAAAAATGGTTCGACCTGAATATGCTGTCTGTAAACATGAAGAAGACACACTTCCTGCCGGTTTCCTTGGTCAGCAGCCTCTTGCCTGACTACGATTACCTTTATTTCGGTGAGGACAGGATCGATCGAGTGATGCACACAAAATATCTCGGTGTGTATGTTGACTGTCATCTCAGGTGGGATGTTCACAGCGTGGAGTTGCACAAGAAGTTGAGGAAAATTTCATATAAAATACGTATTGCGAGGGAACTCTTGCCTCGGGATCAGCGCTACGCTGTGTACTACGCCCTTGTACAGTCGGTTCTCCAGTATGGTATTGTCGCATGGGGGGTCTAGCAGAGAAATATTACTACCCCATTGAAAGAGCTCAGAAACGTCTGCTGAAGATTCTCTTCGAGAAGCCTGTCTTGTTTCCGACAGAGGCACTGTTCAAGGAGCTGAGAGTCCTGGATCCCAGACAGCTGTACGTGAGAACCGTGATAACTTCTATCCCAAAAAATAGACACAGGCTTGATTTCATGGATTCTGCCTACGGAACACGACAGGCAGAGAACGGGATGGTCAGGGGTCTCAAAGTAACTAGGGAAAAGTCAAGGGCATCATTTCTTTACAGATTGTCTCAAATATATAATGTCATACCAACTTGTCTCAAGTCCTTGCAGAGCTTCCATTCTCTCAGAAGGCTCACAAATTCTTGGCTGCTCGATACATTTGAACGACATGCCATTCATGAATTGTTTAAGTGTTTCTAATATTAATTACATTATGATCAGTCAGCCAGCTCAGTATTTGTACTGCATTTTATAACTTTCACTTTCGATCGTTCCTCGATGTGTTTTATTGGTGAGGAACACTTCATATTTATTTTTAATGGATTGATCGAGCGAACTCATACACAAGCTCTTAAATGAGCTTACTTGAGCTCGCATCGAAAAATCGTATGTAGTTTCCATTCTGTATGATGAATTGAGGAGAATAAAGATTATTATTATATTATTATTACTCCTCGGGAAAACTGTCCCCCACTATCGGTAACTCATTTCCCCATTGGCTGCACTCAAATTGCTCGGTCAATCATCCGGCTCGGAAAGGAACAGAAACAACTGAAGAGAAGGAAAAACTGAACAAGTTGAAAGGCCGCTCTCGACTCAGAAAATGTACGGTTGAACGGAAATAATTATAAAATATATGAATTCTGAAAACAAAAGACATATACGGTTTCCGCTACAAATATGGGACTGGTCGGTGGAAAACAATGACATAATATCAATCGGTAAAGACCCCCTATGATAACATAACGGTTTTCTTCGAAAATATTTCGGTTGATGGGTCTTATTATACAAGTATAGGTGAAGAAATTTCGTTTTCGTGGCGGGGCAAAATCTGCCTCGTCACAGTATAGACAATACCATTCCTTTTCGGCACTTAATTATTATTTCACAAATCATAATAATATTGGTTGAATAGTTTTTATGCAGTTATTTGGTTTAATTTCTTTTCGTTGATTCATCTGATAGTTGAGAAAAACGGATACATTCTCGATGAATTTAATATTCATTAACTTTCGCCTCACATAAAATTCTTCTCAAAATTTGTACAACAATTTGAAATAAATCATCATTCGAATTCATTCAATCATTCAACGTCAAATATGAAGACAACCTAACTAATATCTTGATTGTCATTTTCGAACTTCTAATTCGCGCATGCGTACAAGTGGATTCCTCCCAACGATTTGGCTTCATTTTTTGTCGTAGTCTAGAACGCGTGTTATCAATATTGGTATAATAGATATATGCGTCGACGTCACCGACAGCACCACCGGAGCGGTCGCCGTCAATGCGGGCCATAGAGTGGAAGCAACCGAGATGGCGTTGGCCGAGCATACGTCACTAGGAGTAGATTAGGTGAACTTGTTTATCCGATCTCAATCGTCTTGCCGTTAATAGTTAAACCGTAAACCGGACCTGGTAGATTTTAACGTGAAGAATTTAATCCACTATTTCATCGTGGATTCAATTTTTCTGCCGAAGCCCCTGGTATGTAATGAAAGGGTAGTTTTCAAACACACCCCCTCTATTTAGAATAATCCTTTTAGTTTCATTTTAGTAATTTTATTTCTTTGAATAAATTTTGAGAGAAATATTTTCAGTTTCCAATTCAGGACTCCGACATCGTTCGGAGTTGTAAACATTCCGCACCGTTTTTATTCCGTTTTCACTTCTGAAAAACTGAAAAACGATGTCGCATCGTATAAAACATCCTGAATTGAAAGATAGCCGTGTTTTTTGTTCGCTGGCACAGATATGTCGAAATTAAGACGTCTTCATCGACGCAAATTTTATAGAATTTCGACAGTCGGGGCACATCTGAATTCCGCACCCCACTTGTGGGTATAAAATCAGATGTTCCCCCGCAGGTCACTTCACTTGATGTTCACTTACGATTAAGTTACTCACGATTGATTAGTGCCGTCTGCTGTAAAAGCTTATCTTGCTGCCGTTTGGTTTTGTTGGAAAATTTCTTGAGAGTTTCTTTTTTTTCTACGATTCAGAGTATAATTTTATTTCTTTTTCGTTACTTGGTGGTTCGGGAATTTCACGAGTGCAAGTGGCCAAACCGATAGGTGAGACGATACTCCGTTTTTTTATATATCATTGGAACTTAAGTCTCCGTCTACACCCCTCCTATACCAGAGTCTGAGTTCCACTCCTACTGTGTATAACGTACCCTGCTGGTGTAAATACCCGGGGGGTACAGAAGGCACTTTGGGGTGGCTACCCTTCCTAGAATTCTCCCGCTCGTTCCCGTGTTCACCCCTACGGTTAGGGAAGCACTCTGATAGTGTGGATACCCGAGGAGTGCCGAACGCGCCTAAGGGTGAGCCGTCGTAATTCTGTGTCGTCGTATTTCATCCCCTAACCTGGCTGAGGTCCAATACCTGTCCGTTAACCCCGTATCACGTTTGATATCGCATCCTGTTTAATTCCGTCCGTTTTGCCCTGTAAATTCACTGATCTCGAGTCTTTCACTGTTCGAATTTTATAATAGTGCCATTTGTGTTTCCTTGTACGAGTCGACAAATATAAGTTGTATACGTTGATTTTGACTTCCACTGGTTGTCGCTAACACCCCAGACACCGAGAAACCTTGTCTTCGGCTCGTAGCTACCAGGGTAGGTTTGCTATTTTCGCTTAAAGAATAGCTGGCGCTCGAGTACATCGAGGAAAAGCCGTTACACGGTTCATTCATTTTTCCAGCAGCCTTTTTGTTATCATCGAAGTTTTTGTTCTCTGTTCGATCCGATAATTATTTCGAACATGCGTTGGTCTCTTTACTAAATTGTAGGTGCATTTGAGGTGCATACTGAAACGGAAGATCTTGAACGTTATATTCCTCAGATTTATTTCGAATCAGATTTCAATTTAAAATTCTAAATCCACTAAAGAAATCCGTAATATCGATTATAACAAAGCATCCGAACTACTGCACTCAAAAAACTGGTATCTGATTTTTGAGAGGAGGAAGATGTTAATGGAATGTGACGTTCCTTCTTGAAGGTGGTTGATGAGGTTATTACGTCTTGCACAACCATTCGTTCAGTTAGGATTCACACTGCGAAACCGTGGATCAATGATGGAGTCTTGAGGATGGCTAAAAGAAAGAAGACCTTATGGCAGAAATACCTTCGGACAAGATCAATCTGTAATTTTCAGAATCATCGTACTTACTCCAACTACTTTTGCGCCACATTGAAACAGGCTAAGATTCAGTACGAGAGGGGGAATACCTCAAGTCTACAATGAACAGGGGAGTTGGTTTTCCTACTGTTCGCAACAAGGATGGCGGTCTCTATGAAGATTCCCTCGAAACGGCTGAGGGGTTTGCTGATGTCTTCTCCTCTGCATTCGTTAGGGAGCCTGATGGCCCCCTTCCAGAAGTTAAGTTTCCTCGAGTCTCTGGTGAAATTTCCGACATCGAAATCAGTGAGGAGGTTGTCCGAGGGTACTTACTACAGCTCAAGGTACTGCTCCTGGCCTGGATGGCCCTTCTTCCAAATTTTTCCGTTGTTGCGCTCATTCCCTTGCTTTGCCCCTATACAAAATATTTTCCTGTTTCCTCAAATATTTTTCATTCCCTAAAGACTGGCTTACTGCATCCATAACACCGGTTACCGCAAAAAAGGGGACAAACTATCACCGTACAACTATAGACCCATAAGTTTACTATCAACGGCTTCAAAAGTCCTGGAAAGAATCGTGTCCGATCATATTACCCAGTTTGCTTTGGCTAATGACGTTATTCCTAATGAACAACATGGATTCTTTTCTGGTCGCTCCATAATAACCAACCTCATTTTATGCATAAATGAGTGGACTAAAGCCTCGGACCAGGGGGTGCCCGTAGATGTACTTTATCTTGATTTATCCAGGGCCCTTGATAAGGTTCCCCATAGTCGACTTCTTGCTAAGCTTTCAAATCTTGTAATCAGGGGAAGTATTCTTTCTTGGATTCAGTATTCAGTATTTCTTTATTTTCCTTAGCGACAATCTTACACAATTGTATAAGGAATAGTCAAACAGAGCAAAACAAATGAGAAATTAAAATCCAAACGTACTCACAAAAATTCGTTCATACTATATAAACTATATAAATAGAGTTCAAGTCGTGATGTTGCACGATGGGGGTGGTTGTAGTGTGTCGTCTGAGGGTACCTTATTTAAGGGTGTACCTCAAGGTACGGTACTGGGACCCATTCTTTTCGTGGCATATATTGATGACCTACCGGAGATCTTCCGGCTGAAGAATGAAATTGCGCTAGAGCAACCCATGAATCAGATTGATTCGAGATCCGGTCTCCATCATGAGAAACAACCTTGCTCGGCTAACGTAATATGTGTCTCTGGGAAGATCGTCTCTGGCCAACCTAGCTCCTCTTCAGACAATGATGTAGCGGTAACAATAGAAGAATATCTCTATGCCGATGATACGAATATTCTGGTGTCCTCTAGAACTGTTGAGGGTACATCAGTTCATTTAACTGAAGCAATGTCATTGGTTGGAGGCTGGTGCAGGGAAAATCGTCTTGTTCTCAATAGTGAGAAAACCAATGTAGTAATGTTTTCTAGTAATCGATCTAACTTGACTTGCCCTGAGAATATTGGTTTCAGTAATGGTGTGGTTCAAGTGGGCTCGAGTACGAAACTTTTGGGTGTTCACATCGATAGTAATTTAAGTTGGTCAGTTCATTGTGAATCACTGACAAGCGGATTGAACTCAACAATATATATGTTGAGAGTTTTACGAAATCAAGTTGACAGTATCACTCTTAAGGTTGTTTATTTCGCAAATTTCCAGTCAGTTATGTCTTACGGAATAATTTTTTGGGGGGAAGTTCCTCAGCAGAACAGGTATTCGTCACGCAGAAACTTGCTATTAGAACTATTTTCAATATGAAATTTAGAGAATCATGTAGAGGTACCTTTAAGAGGAATCGAATTTTGACGCTGCCAGGTCTATATGTTTATAGAGTTTTACTCTTTCTTCATAAGAACAGACATTATTTTCAGGATTGTAAAAATGTGAATTCTGCAAGGAGAATGCATGAATATTTTTTTCCTAGACACAAACTTTCTCTAACTGAGCGAAATGTATTTTATATGTGTATGAAGATATTTGATTATTTACCCCGTATGATAAGGAATATTGGTGTTTATAACAATTTCAGAAAACGAATATTTTCATTGATAGTTGAGTGTGAGCCTTACACGATACTTGAGTTTAAGGATTTCTGTAATAGATTATAGTTTTCGGGGCTTTGAGTTAAACTTGACTTGTTTCAATTTGTTAATTTTAGCAATTGTGGAAATAAAATCATATTATGACTTTAGCCTTGCGGCTTTCACACTCCTCTCCAGAGGAAAATTCACTTATCCCAGATATCTCAGATATCAAAAGGATTAAGCTCTGTTGGAGCCCTTTCCAGGTTTTCGGGCTCGTGGTGGTGGTCGGGACCGGGTCGCTCCTCGACTCCCTGCTGTAGGTTGGATTCCTGCTCCACCCGTACTTCCTGTCGGTGCAGACGGTGTTCCTCTGCATTCCCCATGTACTTGCGTACAGTTCTCGCCGTTCCGAGCAGTACCGCCTTCTGCATGACTCTATAGATATTTTCGTCCAACTGAAGTCTCCTCAAGTTCTCCAGTAGTTTCTTCGGTATCAGGCCTGTAGATGAAATTACAATAGGGATGGTCTTGATATCTTTCAGCTTCCACTGTCTTCTGGTTTGTTCCTCGAGATCTCTGTATTTTGAAATTTTTTCAGTGCGCCTATCTAGAAGATTGTTATTATTTGGAATCGCCACATCGATGAATAGTGCTGTGTCCTCATCCTTATTGAGCAATATGAGGTCTGGTCTATTGTGGGTTATTTTTCGGTCTGTCAGAACCGTGCGATCCCAGTAGAGCTTGTGATGTTCATTTCCCAACATAGCATCCGGATGGTAATTGTAATAAGGAACCTTTTTCGAACTTAGAAGTTGGTGTTTTAGTGCCAATTCTTGGTGAAGAATCTTGGCAACAGCATCATGTCTATTTTTGTACTCCGTTCCCGCGAACTTCTGACATCCTCCGGTGATGTGCTGGATAGTTTCATGTGTCGCACAGCCATAACGACAGCTATCGTCCGCCACTGAGGCATCCTTGGCGATATATTTCATGTCATTTCTCGTTGGGATCACCTGATCCTGGATGGCAAGCATGAAGCCTTCTGTCTCAGGAAACAACCTTCCGGAAGTCAACCAGTAGTTCGACGCAGATATGTCGACGTAATCATGGTTGACCTCGTTCTGGTGCCTTCCATGCAAAGGTTTGCCAATCAGTATTTGCATTTTACTTTCTGCAGACTGTTCGACGGTTTCCAAGTGATCCTGTTGTAGCTTTAACGGTGTAGAACTATCAGCAACACAAACTATTCGATGGAGTTCTGACGAAGCAGCCTTGCTCAGGAAATATTTTCGAAGTCCTTCAATTTCCTGGGACATACGGTTGGACAAATCAACAATTCCTCTACCCCCAAGATGTCGTGGCAGCTCTGTCCGTTCTATTGAGCTTTTGGGGTGATGTTTATTGTGTTTAGTCAGCATCGTTCTTATTTTTCTCTGTAAGGCTGCTAAATCGGTGGTCGTCCAAGACATGATACCGAATGAATAGCTCAGCGCCGAGCAAGCGTAGGTGTTAATCGCTTTTATGAGATTCTTGCTGTTAAGACCAGTTCTCATTATCCTTCTCAATCTTCGGGTGAACTCCTCCGTTAATTCTTTCTTCATCTGGGTCTGATTGATTTTTCTTGCCTGTTTTATGCCTAGATACTTGTATGTGTCTCTTTCCTTCAATGCTTCAATTTCTGCACCTTCCGTGAGTTTGAACGAACCATCTTTTATTTTCCCTCTCTTTATGTTCAGCAGTCGACATTTTTCTCATCCAAACTTCATTTTGATGTCTTCCGAGAATCCTTCCACCATTTTCAGCATCTGTTGCATTTGTTTTTTGGTAGATGCGAAGAGTTTCAAATCGTCCATGTAAAGTAGATGATTCAGTTTCATCATAGTTCTACTGCCGCTCTTGATGGAAAATCCGTAGTCCGTAGAATTCAATCTATGAGACAAGGGATTCAGGGCCATGCAGAACCACAGGGGGCTCAGCGAGTCTCCTTGGAAAATTCCGCGTCTTATTGGAATAGGTCCTGTTGTAATGGAGCAATCTGCTGCTTTCATTTGAAGACTAGTACGCCAGGTTGACATGGCGTTTTTCAGGAACTCAACAATATTGGGATCCACCTTGTAAATCTTCAAGATCGTCAAGAGCCATTCGTGAGGTATAGAATCGAATGCCTTTTTGTAGTCTATGTACGCAGCGTAAAGATTCCTCCGCTTGGAGAACGCTTGATTGCAGATAACTGAATCAATTATTAGCTGTTCTTTGCACCCTCGGCTGTCTTTGGTGCATCCTTTCTGTTGCATGGCGATGATGTTATTCCTTTCGCAATGGTTGTGAATTCGATTTGAAATGCACGATGTGATCAATTTGTACATCGTTGGAAGACGTGATTGGTCGGTATTTGGATGGGTCTTCTGTATTCCTTTGGTCTTTAGGTAACAGGTACGTTGTGCCATGTGTGAGGAGTATTGGCATTCTTTCAGGATTTTCAATGACATAATTTATTGCGGAGGTCAATTTGTCATGCATGATCCAAAGTTTCTTGATCCAGAAGTTCTGTAATCCATCATGCCCAGGTGCTTTCCAGTTGTGTAGTCTACTGATAGCTGATTTTAATTCCTCAATTGTGATCTTGTCATGCTGCATCGGCTCATATTTTGTAGCTTCAGATTTTTCATCTTCAATCCATCCGGTATCTCCATTGAACTGAGGTTTCGTTGATAATTGTTCGGTCCAGAATTGTTCTATGGCTTCCTTTGGTGGTAACTTTCCATTTTTCTACATCAGACGATGTGAGTGACCGGTAGAAAGTTTCTTCCGACTTTTCGAATGAAATATTGTCTCTTTTCCGGCTGTAATTGTTTTTATATCTCCTCAGGCGTTTTGCATACAGACTTAACTTTTGCTCCAGAGTGCCGAGGCAGTGGTGAGCTGTAGCATTCTTCGTCTCTCGTTCTGTGTGTGTTCTGTTTCTATCCATGATTTCTTTGGCAGCTTTCACAACCTTTCTTCCGCGATTCCCGTTCAAGTACTCCGTCAGTCGTCCAATGTCTCTTCTTAGTCTCTCTGTTTTGTGTTGAAGACGTTTCTGCCATGGTGGCGCATGTAATTTGTGTAATTTTGCACCATCGTTGTTCGTTCGGCGAATTTTTGCCCCTATGGTTTTAGCCGTCGTTAGCGCTGCACAGTAAAAAACTAGATGAAGATATTCCAATGAACTTCCATTCTGTAGGTACTCAGGTAAAATGTCCTTATTCAAGATGTCGATTATGAGTGACAGTTTCTTGGATGTATTGAGTCGGGGAGGTGCTATTCGATGAAGAGGATCTGTTCCTTCCAGTTCGGCAAAGTATCTCCTCATCTCAGAGTCAACTTGTCGGTGGAGCTCATCCCTATCGTCCTGGTGTTCAGGCTCATTTGCTTTGCAAGATGGACTTTCAGTATCAATGTCTTCTGGGTGTTGTTGCCCAGGCATGTGAATTTCATCTGAGGTGTTGGTGTTATTCTCTATTGCTAGCGGATGCTTAAGTTCTCGTTTAATTGCGTCGATTCGGGCCGTTGGTATTAGTTCATTTCTCAGAATTACGCGGTACTGGTCTGCCACTCGTTGTTCAGTGACATTGAGATTTGGGTAGGCGTTGCAGAATTCCTCATGGAGCCTTTTCCTATAGTTGTTCGTGTTCTGCCCTAGTCCCGTGATGGAGTTATATATGCGCACAATAGTTTCATTCATGGACGTTGTCCACTTCATGCGCTTTCTAACTAACCCTGCTTGGGTGAGCACTGGCTGAATATCCTGCGCAGCACCTTCAGCGCTTCGAGTCGGCAATTGAATTGGACTCGACTTATTTGACTTTAGCCTTGCGGCTTTCACACTCCTCTCCAGAGGAAAATTCACTTATCCCAGATATCTCAGATATCAAAAGGATTAAGCTCTGTTGGAGCCCTTTCCAGGTTTTCGGGCTCATGATGTTGGTCGGGTCCGGGTCGCTCCTCGCCTCCCTGCTGTAGGTTGGATTCCTGCTCCACCCGTACTTCCTGTCGGCGCAGACGGTGTTCCTCTGCATTTCCCATGTACTTGCGTACAGTTCTCGCCGTTCCGAGCAGTACCGCCTTCTGCATGACTCTATAGATATTTTCGTCTAACTGAAGTTTCCTCAAGTTCTCCAGTAGTTTCTTCGGTATCAGGCCTGTAGATGAAATGACAATAGGGATGGTCTTGATATCTTTCAGCTTCCACTGTCTTCTGGTTTGTTCCTCGAGATCTCTGTATTTTGAAATTTTTTCAGTGTGCCTATCTAGCAGATTGTTATTATTTGGAATCGCCACATCGATGAATAGTGCTCTGTCCTCATCCTTATTGAGCAATATGAGGTCTGGTCTATTGTGGGTTATTTTCCGGTCTGTCAGAACCGTGCGATCCCAGTAGAGCTTGTGATGTTCGTTTTCCAGCACAGCATCCGGATGGTAATTGTAATAAGGAACCTTTTTCGAACTTAGAAGTTGGTGTTTTAGTGCCAATTCTTGGTGAAGAATCTTGGCAACAGCATCATGTCTATTCTTGTACTCCGTGCCCGCGAACTTCTGACATCCCCCGGTGATGTGCTGGATAGTTTCATGCGTCGCACAGCCATAACGACAGCTATCGTCCGCCACTGAGGCATCCTTGGCGATGTACTTCATGTAATTTCTTGTTGGAATAACCTGATCCTGGATGGCGAGCATGAAGCCCTCTGTCTCAGGAAACAACCTTCCGGAAGTCAACCAGTAGTTCGACGCAGATATGTCGACGTAATCATGGTTGACCTCGTTCTGGTGCCTCCCATGCAAAGGCTTGCCAATCAGTTTCTGCATTTTACATTCTGCAGAGTGTTCGACGGTTTCCAAGTGATCCTGTTGTAGCTTTAATGGTGTAGAACTATCAGCAACACAAACTACTCGATGGAGTTCTGACGAAGCTGCTTTGCTCAAGAAATATTTTCGAAGTCCTTCAATTTCCTGGGACATACGGTTGGACAAATCAACAATTCCTCTACCCCCAAGATGTCGTGGCAGCTCTGTCCGTTCTATTGAGCTTTTGGGGTGATGTTTATTGTGTTTAGTCAGCATTATTATTATTATTATTATTATTAAACATTTCTTCAGGAGATGTTCTTTCAGACATACCTTGAAACTTCGCAAAGAAAGAATTTTGATTGCTTCTGGTAGCATATTATAAACCCGAGGTCCCGTGAAATTAGTTGCTTTATATCTTAATACTTGTTTGGCCAACGGTATGTGAAGCATTCTTTTATTTCTTCTTCTTGTATTGACTTCATGATATTCATCAACTTTGATGAACAAAAGCAGATTCCTATGTACATAAACACATAACTCATATATATATATATAGAAGTTATAGGATACTAGTCGTTTGTAAAATTATTGATTTAAATTAAGGGTGTTTCGACTATTTTTCAGGGCAAAATTCCAATATCGTTGACTTCTTCAGGAGCAACTGGAAAATACAAAGATCTCATAACAAAAGTTCAAATTCTCTTAGGCTAAAACTTACAATACCATGACAATAAATATGGTAGCTTCAGAAAAAACAAGACCATGTAGAGGGTAATCAAAAAAATTGAGAAAATCTTTTTTGATTGCTGGTACACCTTCTTTAGTTGTTCGTTTTTTAAAAAGTTTAAAAGGAGACTGACAATTAAATATAATGATAAGTTTCATAGAGTAAGAACTGATAATTTAAAGAAAATTGACTTTTTAAAAAACGAACAACTAAAGAAGGTGTACCAGCAAGCCAGTTGGTTCAAGAATGTGAGTTCTGTTCAGATTCCTGAAAGGGTCGCGAAGTTTCTTTCTTTGGGTAATAAGTTTTGTGTTGACATTCCGAAGAGTGAAGTATCTATTCAGAAACTCCTTGCTGATGTGGAGTATATTATTCACTCTAAAAAAGATCTCAGTGAGGAAGATAAAAACATTACCAGGTCTTTGACAACTAACGTAATAACTAATTATATCAGGAGTTCTCCCAACATAAGTAATGTGTTCCAAAAGGAGTACTATTTTTGTAAAAGCTTCCTGAGGGATCAACCTGATCTTTTAATTTTACAGTCAGACAAGGGAAATATCACGGTTGCAATTGGTAAAGATCAGTATTTACGTTTGGCCTATGAATTACTTAATGACAATCGTTATTATATGTTGCTTCAGAGAGATCCAACTACATCAATTCAAAACAAGTTGAATGCGATGATTAAAAAATTAGTCGACAATAAATATATATCTAAAGAACAAGGTAAAATGTTGCATGACTATAACGGTGTTCCAGCTAGGTTCTATGGCCTGCCCAAGGTTCACAAGCCTACCCTTTCTCTACGTCCCATTGTATCATGTATTAATACTCCTACATCTAGTCTCTCAGGATTCATAGCATCAATTTTAACCAGCTCAGTTGATAATGAAGAAAATAGATATTATGTCAAAGACAGTTTTCAGTTTTCTGCCGAGTTTAATGATTTTCAGTTGCCACCAGGTTATAGGTTAATTAGCTTAGATGTTGTGTCGCTGTACAGTAACATTCCTCTTGATTTGGTGCTTGAAGTAATAGAGAGTAATTGGAGTTCGATAGAGGCACATACTAATATTCCAATGGTTGAATTCATGGATATAGTGAGTTTTCTTTTTAAGTCAAATTATTTCATCTTTGATAGTAAGATCTTTATTCAAATTTTTGGATCACCTATGGGCTTAAAATTGAGCCCTATTATCGCAAGAATGGTGATGGACTATGTGCTAGATAAGGTTCTGGCCTTGATTCCGTTTTTGATCCCTGTAGTAAAGAAATATGTTGATGATATATTTTGTGCGGTTCCTGCCGATCAGATTCAGTTTGTGTTAGATAGTTTTAACAGTTTTAATCAATACATCAAATTTACATTGGAGGAGGAAACAAATGATTCAGTTCCATTTCTTGATACGAGAATCATAAGAACTAATGATAACAGATTAAAGATTGATTGGTATCGTAAAAAAAGCAGTTCAGGTAGATACATCAATTTCTCATCCAATCATCCATTAAAACAAAAAATTAATCTTATTGTTGGCATGAAGGAAAGAATCACTAAGATTTCGCACCCCACACTATTAAACAAAAATCTAATAATCCTTCAAGAGTTGATGTTAAAAAACGGATATCCAAGAGGATTAATTAGCAGATTAGTTTTCAACACATCCTCGAGAACACATGATGTAGGTAATGAATCGCGTATTGCAAATTTAGCAGATATTTTTTATGTGTCCTTACCAGCTATACCAGATGTCACCTACAAATTAGTGAATATACTAAAAGATTCTCACTTCAAGATCGCGATAAAAAATCAATTTAATATAGGCAGACTTTATTCATCAGTAAAAGATAAGTTAGACAAAATGAAAATGAGAGGGGTAGTATATTGTGTACCATGTACTTCTTGCAATTTAAGCTACATAGGCCAGACTTCACAACAATTAAAAAAGAGATTAGTTCAACACAAAAGTGATATCAAAAATCCCAGAAAGAATTGTGCTTTGGCGGAACATAGTCGAAAAACCAAACATGAATTAGATTATAATGCTACCAAGATTCTGGAGTTTGAAAGTAATTTGAATAAACGATCATTCTTGGAAATGTTTCACATCAAACGAACAGATAATGTTATGAACTCAAGAAAAGACATAGAAAATATTAGTAACATTTATTCCTTTTTAATATCTTACAAAAATGAGAGAATTGTCCGGGATATTTCTGTGAGTTCAGATTGATTGTCTGTGATCTAACCTTAAATTTCATTCTATGAACTATTGTACATGCCACATTGTTAATTGCAATCCTTAATCTTCCTGTGTTTTATAATAGTTGACTAATTGAGTATCCTCTCAAGTTAAAAATTAGTCAGATTTCATGTAGTCCTTGTGTATTATGACAGTTATCTTTTTGTTCGTTCTCAATAGATGCTGAAAAGAACTAAAATTTTCGAACTCAGCTATTCTGTAAGTTTCTTGAATGTTGTAGTTGAGGAATGATTTGTGTAGCTTATTCTTCATTATTGTAGAGTCCTGAAGAAGGTCCAGACGTGGACCGAAACGTCGACCGAGAATAAATGTAGTTTTACATAATACAGCCTGTTTTGATCCAAGAACCCATTAACCTTATTGGAGTATATATATATATATATATATATATATATATATATATATATATATATATATATATATATATATATATATATATATATATATATATATATATATATATATATATATATATATAATATAATGAAGAAAACCGAGTCTGTTTTGCAAAACTGCCCTACATTAAGGAAGTCACATTCGAATTAACGAAGCTTTTTAAGAAATTTATCAACATAAAAATCAGTAGATATAACATGCTTGTTGCTAGGTCCCTTTATAAAAGCACAAAGGATAAATTGAATATTTCAAAAATAAAAAATGTTATTTATAAGATAAATTGCAAACACTGCCCTCTATTTTATATAGGACAAACATCACAAGGTCTTGATAGGAGAATGGCGTTACACAAAAGTGATTCTGTTCTGAGACCTGAAAGATGTGCTTTAGCTTCACATATTAATAACACAGGACATGCTGTAGATTACGATAATATACAAGTCTTAGATCACGAACAAGAATACCAAAAAAGAACTTTTTTAGAAATGTGTTATATAAATGAAAATAAAAATTCAACGATGAATAAGAAAACGGATACGAATAATCTTAGTAACATCTATAGTTTCTTACTGACCTGTGATAAAAAAAATAGGTATTCTCCTAATATCTCCTAATTTGTAACCTTACTTGCAGGTACTTATAAATAAGAGACATTTCTAATCCAAATTGTATAAAATAAGAAAAGATTTTCTCAATTTTTTTTTTTGCCCTTCTGTGAACATCATGGCACATTTGTTTTTCCATGCCAATTTATAAAATTTTCTAAAATCTGTCATTTGTAAAACCAATTTTTTCCTGAATAATTCAACTGAAATTGACGTACTTTTTTGATTACCCTCTACATGGTCTTGTTTTTTCTGAAGCTACCATATTTATTGTCATGGTATTGTAAGTTTTAGCCTAAGAGAATTTGAACTTTTGTTATGAGATCTTTGTATTTTCCAGTTGCTCCTGAAGAAGTCAACGATAGTTGACGAAATATAGAGCTTTAATATAATTTGACTCTCATTGGAATTTTGCCCTGAAAAATAGTCGAAACACCCTTAATTTAAATCAATAATTTAAATCAATATATATATATATATATATATATATATATATATATATATATATATATATATATATATATATATATATATATATATATATATATATATATATATATATATATATATATATATATATAAACTGAATATTGTCAATATTTTATATTCCCTGAAGTAGTGCGAGCAAGACTGTATACTACTTATGCCAGCGATACTCCTTATTATGCTCTTCTGTGCGAGAAATACATCAGCAACGTTTGTAGACCAGCCCCAAAAACAAATTCCATATCTAATGCGACATTCCACTTCGGCAAAGTACAGCATGATGAGCTGTTGGAACGTTAAAATATACCTTACATTTTTCATTTTATAAGACACGGTGTGTAGTTGAGAAACAAGCATTTCGCAATGAACTTTCCAAAAGAGGTGTTCATCAATGAAGACACCTAGAAATTTTGTGTGATCAACCTGCTTACGAACTTGGCCATCCCTTGGAACATCTATGGAGTCCAACTTCTTCTGAAAATTATGGAACTGAATCATAAAGGTTTTTTCTATGTTGAAATGAAACAGATTACTACTGAACCATGAATTCAAACCGGATAAGGACATCAGCAAACGGTCTCCTATTTCCTCCTGTGATTTACCCGAGATAACAATCGATTTATCATCCGCATATTTAACTATAAACTCACGAGATACCGCGGGGTCAACATCATCAACATACACTACAAAAAATTTTGGACCCAACACTGAGCCCTGTACAACACCCAAGTCCACCCCAATCAAGCCAGAACAGCTAGTCTTCAAACTTCCATCCCTCACCTGAGTGACCTGAACAAATTGCGACCGATCACTTAAAAAAGACCTCACCGACTCTAAGGCCACGCCAATGACTCCCATTCTCTCGAGCTTCGACATCAATATCTTTTGATCGACGCAGTCAAAAGCTCTGCTTAAGTCACAAAAAATACCTACTGGGCACTCGCCCGACTCCAAACCATTTACTTTTTTAAAATACATTACATGAATTGCCGTTGTTGTTGACTTTCCTGAGCAGAACCCATGCTGTGTGGACGATACGAGGTCATTCTCATCCAAAAATTTCGTCAGCCTATCAAGAAAGCAGATCTCAAATATCTTCGAGAACGTTGAGGTAATTGTAACTGGTCTATAGTTATTCATATCATGCCTATCGTTTCTTTTGTGGACAGGAATGACCTTATTTATTTTGAGTTTATCCGGAAATTGCCCGTAACAGAAGGACAAATTAACCAAATGACATAATGGCCCGACAATGAGATGCAGACACCTCTTAACCAAAAAAGGGGGAACCCCATCAGCTCCGAAAGATCTGTTATTGAGTTTTCTGGAACATAACTTCAGAAATTCTTCGCTATTGAAAGGATATGATTGAAATATTTTCCGATCAGCCGACGTTGAAGCTGTAATGGACGAATTCTCCGTTCGCTTTATTTTATCTCTGACTGCTAATGGCATTTCCTTGAAAAATCATTGAACATATTTGCAACCACTTTAGGATCAGTAATTTCATCATTATTTTCCATGATGCTTAACGAATTTTTGTTGTTGCTTTTATTACCATTCAGCTCTGATATCACTTTCCAACTTTCTTTAGACGAGTTTCCACTTTTGTTTATACGATCTTGATAGTAGGCGCACTTCTGATCTCTTATCAAACGTTGATGATTTTTTTTCTCTTGCACATAATTTTTTTATTTCTGGATTGTTCGTACCTGTAAGTAGTGCGTGGAGAAGTCTTAGATTACGACTCGATTTTCTAACCGTTTCATTTACCCACTTTTTAGGTTTTCTATGTATGTATTGCAGTCTAAGAGGAAATCGATTTTCAAAATGAAATAAAAATATTGAATAAAATTGTTCGAAAGCAGGTTCTAGGTTGTTGTGTATATAAACAGATGACCAGTCCTGCCGAGACAAATCATTACAAAACAACTCCACACATTATTCATTAAAAGATCGTTTCCACGTTGATTTTATTTCTTCCTTTGCGATTGTTCCAATTTTTATATCTAATAATACCATACGGTGATCTGAGAACGCAAAATCGAGTACACATGTAGTGGATAAATTAAAATTTATATAGTTATGAATAACGTATCCAAAAGTCTATTTTTCAAAAGAAATTATTTCTTTTTAGGGTTGCCAATGATAATTAAAGGACAACTCGATAGAAAGGATATCGTTTTTATTTGTACAAAGAACAAGCAAGTGAATCTATCTAACGCTAGACATCAACTAACTATTATTCAAATTATGAAAAAAGGAAATAGTCACAATCGGTGGTCACGCCTTGTGTCGTCTTCCAGGAATCCTGGGTTTCGGGTTCCGATGCGATTCCGCGCTTCTTGTGGGAAACGGTCTCGTAACACTTCCCCCCTTATGCCGCCCACAGACTTCGTTCTTTTCCATCCGTTCGAATCGCCGCGATTCGAACCGTCGTTCCAAAAACGCCAAAAACCGATGTGTGTGGTGAAAACCCGACGATTCGGAACGACGGTTTTTCACCACACACATCGGTTTTTGGCGTTTTTGGAACGACGGTTCGAATCGCGGCGATTCGAACGGATGGAAAAGAACGAAGTCTGTGGGCGGCATTAGACTGGAACGTCCTCGTTATCAGTACTAAGGCCTTGAACGTTGCTCATCTCTAGGTGGATGATTTTTCTGGGACTGAACAGGAGCTCTTGAATTCTCGTTTTGTTTAGCAAAATAGCAATTATTCCTAGAACCACGAGACAAAGTAATATTTCACTTAGCTTAGGGCATAATGTGTCATGTGAATGACCGGATGTAGATACATGGGTTCATCTCGGAGTTTCTCAGCTCCTTGAATAATGGAGGTTGGCTCTCTCAAATGTTTCAAATGGAATTCGATTTTGTAGTTGAATTTCAATGTAATTTTTGAAATGTTTCTGAATGTGATATTGTAAATTTGGACTGTGTTGTCAAATATAGAATTTTCAATTATGATTTTGCAGTCGGAACTGAGCAAATTGGCTCCTTGAATGGATTTCTTCATTATGATTCCATGACAATCTTCTATTACTTCTTAGGTTTTCTTGAAGATGGTCAACAATTATTTGTTTTTCAGTACGTGGGTAATCTTGAAGTTGTTAATTGACCAAGAAGTCTGGCAAAGTTGAGGCAGAGTACTAAGGAGTTGCTTATTGATCGGCAGGCTTCGTCGGTCCAATATTCCTCATTTTTGATCTTAATCAAATACTTCTTTGGTGGTATTATCGCAATATCTTGATGATTGGGTACTGGGTACACTTGGGAGTAATTTACAATGAATTGCTTAAGAATAGGGATTTTTAGTAGAAATGTTAAGGATTTATCTGTTCCTATGACAGATATCTTTGAAAATTCTAATAATTTGTAAAGATGAGCATTATTAATTGATGAAAGCTCTCGTGGTTTATAAGTTTTCTCAAGATATTGTTCAATAGAATGGAGTTCTTCAACTTTGAAAAGTTCTAGGTTCGGTATTTCAAATATTGCAAAACTTATTGTTCTTTCTATCATAAGTAGATAGTTGAGTACTATTTTCGATTGAAATATAAGATTTTGTGTCCTAATCGTGAATTCTTCATTAGATTTCATTTTTTCAAATGATGACTGTGTCTTCAAAATATTTTCATTTAACAAAGCCACATCTTCTGAATATCTTTTAGACAAGTGATTGGCAAATGATGTTAATTTATCAATTCTTTCGATTTCATTATTTGCATTTTGATGAAGTCTTTCTAAATTTTCATTTATGGTATTCAAATCATCATCGACTAAATTTCCGGTGATAAATTTTATACCTTTTCCAATGAAATTCACCAAACCTCTCTTAACTTTATAGTTGCCACTAAATTTATTCAAAATTTGTTCAACTTGATTGAGATTTGTTTGAAATTCAAGACATATTTCATGAGTGGATGTACTTAAAGTATCATGTTCATGTAATTTATAAAAACTGTTTCTTAGCTGTTTGTAACTGTTTCTTAAATAAGAGATGTCAATCAAGAAAAGAAATTTGTGATAGTGATCTAGAATTTTTGCATTACGCAAGTTTTCTTCGAAGTATCCGTTATTGATTATTTGGGTGACCTGAAGGGCCTGGTTGGTTTGGGTCTGCATCAGCATTATTGGAATTCTGAAAAGAGAAAACGTTTTTTCTTAATTTCTTGACCTTATTAATATTTGCAGTAGTTCCTCGAGATTTTTCGGTTAAACCGCTGATTTTATTTTGTTCCTGTTGTTCAACAATGATTTTTTCGAAAGGAGGATCAGTTTTTCTAGGTCTTCCTCTTTCTACAAAACTTCTTTTTGTTCCAAGTTTGGAGGGTCATTTCGGTTTTCATCCAATTTATCTAATTTCTTTCGAGATTTTTCCTTATTTTTTTCGTAAACTTGATCGAAAAATGGTAAAATTTCTTGTTTTCTTTTTTCGTTGTATTGTTCGTAAACCGTCATATTGAGGTCGAATTCAGGCAGTTTGTCATAAGGACCATAAAGTAAATAGAATGGTGAGTAGCCGGTGGCTGAATGAATTGATTGATTATAAATAAGTGAAGCTGAGATCATTTTTGGAGGGTTTTCGTTTTGGTTCTTCAATTTTAAAATTCTTAATTTTTCCAAGATTGTAGAGTGAAATCTCTCAATTGGGGAATTAGAACTTGGATTATTTACTGTTGTGAAATGTAAATCAATTTTATTCAATTCGCAAAATTCTATGAAGGTTTTATTATGGAATTCTTTTCCTTCATCACATACGATTTTCTGAGGTATGTTATGATGTGAAAAGTAGTGACGTAGTTTATTCAGAATAGTAAGGGCAGTGCCATCCTTTACTGCGTAAGATTGGGCATATTTGGAAAATAAGTCAACAATCGTTAAAAATTTTGATTTTTGGAATGAGAATGTGTCTATGTGTATAACTTCAAAAGGTCGTTTTGCCAAAAGAGGTCCTGAAAATTTTAGTTTATAAGGTTGTCTCTCGTATTTTGAACGAAGGCAGAGCTCACATTTATTTATGAACGAAGTAATTTTATTTTTCATTTTAGGCCAATAATACTTCTTAGATAGTTGATTAAAAGTTTCTGATATTCCGTTATGATTTTTGTCATGATATTCTGAGATTATTTCGTTTTGATTTTCTTCTCGTTCTACATCTAATAAATAAAGATTACTTATGTAGAGTTTAACTGAGTAGTTGAAAGATTCTTTACAAAATCGAATAAAAGGAAGTCTTAAATTTTTATCTCTGAAAAAAATTCCGTAGGTTTCAGTGGGTCTGAAAACTTCTTTGAAAAGTGTAGTCAAATCATTTTCTATACAATTCAGTTTGATAGTAACATTATACGTATTTTTTCCAAAAGGTTTCGTGTATTTTAAATTATACTGTTCTCCGATATTAAGAATTATTCTATTTGGGTAAATATTGACTGGGGAATCTGTAATGGGTATTGTTTCCCGTTGTCGTCTTGGGTTGAATGAATAGTATTACCGGAATCGTTATCTTCGTTTCGATTTTCGGAATTGTTGAGGATACCTATTTTGATTATTTTCTGAAATTAAAATGTTTTGTACTTCTTCATCTGCTAGAAAAGGTATTTCATTTACATTCGCTAATACTGAAGAGATTTCAACGTTCAAATCGTCATCGGAAAGTAAATCGTTTTCCCGATTATTGATTTCAACTCTTGAAAGTGCGTCTGCTACTTTGTTTTCTTTGCCTTTCGTATGCAGGATATCGAAATCGAATTCTTCTAATTTTCGTTTCCATCGAATTAGTCTTGAATTTGGTTCTTTTATTTTATAGAGCCAGACAAGTGGGTTATGATCCGTTTCTGCAGTAAAATGTTGACCGAAAAGATAGGGCCGGAAATGTTTTGTGGAATCTAATATTGCTAATAATTCTTTCTCGATTGTCGAATAATTTCTTTCGGCTGAATTCAATGTTCTAGAGTAATATGCTACTGGGAGATTAGACTGGGATAAAACACTTCCTAAAGCAACGTTTGATGCGTCTGTTGTCAATTTGAAAGGTTTTTCGAAATCTGGATAACTTAGAATTGGGGCATTTGTTAATAGTTCTTTACACAACTGAAATGATGATACATAATCTGGATCTTCAAGTTTTACCTTTGCGCCTTTTTTCAAGCACTTTGTCATCGGTGAAACGATATGAGCAAAATTTTTGATGAATCGGCGATAGTAACCTATCAATCCTAAGAATGATTTTATTTCATTTGTATTCCGAGGTATTGGGTAGTTTTCGATCGCTTTCAATTTGGAAGGATTCGGTGCTATTCCGTCGGGAGTTATTACATGTAACAAAAATTCAACATTTTTACTTAAATATTTGCATTTATTTAGTTCGATTTTGACTTTGAATTCTTTTAGTTTTTGAAAAATTAATTTTAAATGATAGATGTGTTCTTGTAAAGATTTGGAAAATATTACAATA
The DNA here is from genome assembly GCF_907165205.1 of Coccinella septempunctata. Taxonomy (NCBI): domain Eukaryota; kingdom Metazoa; phylum Arthropoda; class Insecta; order Coleoptera; family Coccinellidae; genus Coccinella; species Coccinella septempunctata. The sequence continues at coordinate 4,643,748 of NC_058194.1, read as the reverse complement.
TCGTCCATGTACACAAAACAAAATATGTGGAGATACTTTATGAATACATCATCCATGACTCTTTGAAAAGTACTTGGTCCGTTTTTCAAGCCGTAGGGCATACGAACGAATTCATAGTGTCCGTTGTTTACTGTGAAGGCCGTTTTTTCTATGGAAACTGGGTCCATTTCAATTTGGTGGAATGCTTTGGCCATGTCCAATGTTGAAAAATAACAACTTTTTCCTAAATTTTCTAAGATTTCTTCAATTCGGGGTAGGGGATACTTGTCTTCTACTGTTTTTTCATTCAAACGACGATAGTCGATTACCATTCGATACTTTTTTTCGCCATATGCGTCTTTTTTCTTATTGACGATCCATACGGGGGCACTATAGGGTGAAATTGATGGTCGTATAATTTTATCATCAAGCAATTTTTGTATCTGTTCTTGGATAATTCCTTTCATACTATGAGGGTGTCTGAAAGACTTCACGTAAACTGGTTCTTCATCTTTTGTTCTGATTTTGTGTTTGACCGTGTTACTGAATGAAAGATCACAATTTTCATTATAAAAAATATTTCTGAATTTACTGCAAAGTTTCAGAATTTCTCTCTTTTCTTCCGAATTCATGTGTTCAGTTCTAATATGTTTGGAAAATTTAAAATTTCGATTTTCCGCGGGTGGTTCTGATATTTTCGCTTCGAATAAAGATTGAACAGGTAGTCTTTCTGAGAAATTTATTTCGATGGTACTTTTTATTGGTTGAGGGATTGTTATACAACATAATCCGTCTTTCGCGTGGGCAATACATTCCGGGGTTGAAAATTCTTTGAAGTTCAGCTCTGGTATAATAACATCGCCATTTTCGATAGTAACTGGTGTTTTGACATGATTTTTTGCAGTGAATTTTCTAGGTTTGATTTTGGAATTGGAATATTCGAGATTGAAAGGGATTTTTAAGCCATTAATTTCTAAAGTGTGTGTTTGATAATCGATTTTTGCTCCTAGTCTTTGTAAATCGGAAGTTCCTAATAATGCGTCGAATTTTTTATGCCAATCAACTACATGTAAATGAATATTTTCATAGATCCCTAATTCGTATAAAATGGGGATATGTAAATTGTCATCTGATTCAATAGTATTTCATAAGCCAGAAACACTGAATGGTTCTTTGAAAAGGAAATTGAAAAATTTTTCATAAGCTGGTTTTTTATTAATTACTGAATTTGTTGCACCTGAATCTATAAGAATTCTTAAATTTACTTCTGGAAGGTAAATATAGGGTAATTTTGACCTAATCTTAACACAATTCAAGTCTAAGTATTGTTTGTTTCTAGGGCACAAGACTGAAAATTTTCATCTTCATAATTTTCTTCCCACTCTTCTTGAGGGTTAACGAATTCATTTTCTGCATTTTCTGGGAAATATTCTGTCATATTTTCGTCTGAATTACAATTCTCCGATTGAACATTAAATAGTTCTTCTGAGATGAAATTGGGTTTCTGTTGAATTCCCGTTCTTCTGGTGGAAATAGACATGGGTGTTACCGGTTGTTTGAAATTATTTCTTGTGGAAATAGACATGGGCGTAGGCTTTGGTTGAATCTTATGAAAACTTGATCCTGGTTTTGTCCCGAAAACTTGTCGATTTGTTGGAAATTTTGGATTATTAGTGATCGGTTGATTAATGGGGTATGGAATAGTTATTTTCCTATCAAGTGCGGAAAGTGATACTTGCCCGCACGAAACTGCCGTTGCCCGAACGATGCGAAGCAGAGTTCGGGTAAGCAGTTGAGTGCGGGCAAGACACTTTACGCAAGAGTTAGGAACAATATTTTTTCTACAAGCGCTTGAAATATATAAATATATCCATTTCACGAAACAGATCATATCTCATTTGATTAATTCATATATAATGACAGACGTAATTCTGCATGTCATTACTATGGGTTTCTCATCGTTGACGTTCTATGCATAGAAACATGATAGAATTTAATTCACTCTATAATATTTGCGTGCGGGAAAAACCCCTGCTAATCCATTCCCGCACGCAAATGCGTGCGGGAAAGAAATAGCAGGCGTTTTTCCCGCACGTTTTGGGAAAGTGACTCTTTGCAACTTGGAATGCGTGCGGGAAAAAGGTTGAACGCGCACGCTTGTAGAAAAAATCTTTTTCATTAGGAATTCGTGCAGGAGTATTATTATAATTTTGCTGACTGAAAGTAGGGGTATTATTTTAATTTTGCTGACTGAAAGTAGGTTTTTGAGTAACAAATAAATTCTCTCTATTTGAACTACTATTTTGTTGTCAATAAATTGGTTTTTTATCATTATCCTGAGTTTTTCTTAAGAATTCACAATATTCCCACTCTTGCTTTCTATTATCGTAAAATTTGCATCTGTTTATACATTCTTCAAGAGTTTTAGATTCGAAATTGCTTAAATATGACCGATATGGTTCTAAGAGTCCAATTTGGAAAGTTTTGAGTCCTAATTTTTCTACATCTTGTTTTTCGTAAAGCAAATAATTTGGATATTGTGTATTGAGTGTTAGGTATTGTAAAATGTCATTCAAGTTCTTTGAAATTCTACTGTAAAAATCGAAATAACTTTCGTTCTTTTTCTGAACGGATTGTGTTAATGCAGAAATCAATAGGTCTTCATTTCGTTGATCTCCGTATCTTTGCAATAATGATTGTTTGATAGTGATCCAATCCTTAGCATTTTGTAAAGAAATGAAATCTCTCGCTTCTCCTTTAATTTTAGATCTTATTGTGAAATTCAAGGCGTAAGTAAGGTCTGGAGTTAACCTTCCTTGGAGATGTATTAAAAAGTTGTCTATTTCATTGATAAATATTGATAAATTTTGACCTGGAGAAAATTCAGGTATTGAGTTCAAAAGCAATTGTATATCTTGTCTTGACATTGCGTCAACTACAGTTGGGTTAGAAGAAGTTTGGTTATTCATTTCGAGGTTTTCAAAGTTTCTTCTTGAAGGATATGGTTGGAATCTTCTATTTCTAATTGATTGATTGTTCGAAAAATTTGTTCCTAATTCTAATAGTTCTGGACCTAATTGGTTATTCAAAAAGTTTGTTCCTAATTCTAATAATTCTGAATCTTCAGCGATAACTTCTAGTACGCTTGAAGAATCGGTATCTGTCATTGAACTTTGGGATTCTGGGTTTAAGGAAAGAGATTGATGGACTTACATCACCAAGATATGCATCCTAGGGTGTGTAGTTCCTTCTTCTTAATCGAAGTGGATCGAGATGATGGTCTTCCTTCTGGATGAAGTGGGTAGAAGTGATTCTCTGCTGGTTCGATGTGGTTTCTTGGTGATACCGCACAAAGACTTGATAGTCACCGGGAGTTCCTCGAACACTCTTCGAACAGCCTGGACGGACGAGTCCGTATTCACTTACGGAAACTGATTTTAGTTTTTTTTTCTTTTCACTAAAACCCCGTTGCGTTATCTGCAATCAAGCGTTCTCCAAGCGAAGGAATCTTTACGCTGCGTATATGGACTATAGACTACAAGAAAGCATTCGATTTCATACCTCACGAATGGCTCTTGACGATCTTGATGATTTACAAGGTGGATTCCAATATTGTTAAGTTGCTGAAAAACGCCATGTCAACCTGGCGTACTAGTCTTCAAATGAAAGCAGCAGATGGCTTTATTACAGGACCTATTCCAATAAGACGCGGAATTTTCCAAGGAGATTCGCTGAGCCCTCTGTGATTCTGCAGGGATTTCCTTGTCTAAAAGATTGAATTCTAAGGAATACGGATTTGCCATCAAAAGCGACAGTAGAACTATGATGAAGTTGAATCATCTCCTTTACATGTACGATTTGAAACTCTTCCCATCTACCAAAAAACAAATGCAACTGATGCTTAAAATGGTGAAAGGACATCAAAATGAAGTTTGGACTAAGAAAAATGTCGACTACTGAACATAACGAAAGGAAAAATAGAAGATGGTACACTCCATTCACTTTCATTTTAGTACTCAGTTGGCCATGGAAATTTGACACATTTCACTCTGTATAGTACGAAAATGTGGGGTTATGACGCTTGTGAAAAAATTTTTGGTTTCTAAATCAGCGCTATGTTATTCGATCTAGGTAAAAGACTCAGTATTAAGTATTTCACCACAATGTCTAATCGCTTCGAAAAAAATGTAGTCGAAAAATATGTGACGAACAGAATTGAAGTTTATACAAACTGATTGGCATACCTGTTGAATTTCGGAATAGGAATTTATCGGAATATTCGATCTCGGACAGGTAATTTTGTGGGTTGGTAAAAGAGAGATGAGCACTTTCACTACAGTCTAGATTTTTATTCACACACAAGAAATATACAGTTAAATCTAATTCAAAACAGTACTCACTCGTTTTCGTCGTAATGTGGAAGAGGCCTTTTCTGTCCGAATCCGCTCATTTTATCCCTTCATCCCCACTCGTTTCTAAACTTTCTCGACTTCTCGGTACTGACAGAACCCCACCAACTCTGAGGTTCGCAAAGTTGTCAATAGGGGAGGCGTTGCCAGATTTAACATCCTCCCACACGAGAAAAGAGTGTCACAACTTTGCAACATTCGGACATTGACATTGGGTGTTAACATTAAGAAAAACAACACAAACAATACATAAGCACGAACAATCTGAGTGAAAACGAGTACAAACACTTTCGAAAAATCACATTAGAATACAAAAATAACATTAGAAAATACAAAAAGAAATATAAACAATAACAAAACAAAAAAAAACCTAAAATGTATTCACAAATCAAGGCGTCTGGGTTCTTTGGAAATACGCCCGCTTCTAGTTCTAATTTGTTTGTCTTCCTTGACGTTTTTTATATTAATATTTTCCCAATTAGGTCTTTCATCTTTCCTCATTTCGACCGACGCGTTCTTGAGACCATTTTCATCCCCAAACGACGAATTCAATTCGAGCTGATATAGACGCTGAACAGGACGTGTTATTTCCCCGGAAGCTGTTACCAGTTTTGCAACCCGCATATTACCGTCCGTTCCCTTAAACAACTTTTTCACTCTGCCTAATGGCCAATCCATTCGTTTGGAATTATCACTCCCTACCAGAACAACGTCTCCGACTTGTATTTTCTCGTCAATTCTATTTTTTCGCTTAGGATAACTTAAGGCTCCTAAGTATTCATTTCGAAACCTTTGGCGCAGGTCCCGTTTTATCTTCTGCCTGTATGCAAAACGCTTATTCATAACGACTCTTTCGACTCTGTCTAAATCTATTACTCCGGTTTCCCTCACTTCTTGCAAAAACATAGAAGGAGATAATGGTACAATTTCACCCTGTTTTTCCGAAAAATAGGTGATAGGCCGAGAATTTATGATAGCCTCACAATCTATCAATGTTGTGAGCATTTCCTCATAATTCAAACACGTTTTTCTAAGGGTACGTTTCAACAATCTCTTAAGAATACCGATTAACCTTTCCCAGAATCCTCCCCACCACCGCGCCGATGGCGGATTAAATTTCCATTCAATTTGTTCTATTGCAAGAGTTTTCGCGATTGAATTATAATCAAAAGTGTTCAATCTATTGCTGAGTCCGACGAAATTCGTCCCGTTATCGCTATAAATCACGCTCGGTCTGCCGCGTCTCGCTATGTGTCGTCGTAAAGCCATTAAAAAGGAAGCTACATTAGGTGAGTTCACTAATTCTAAATGAACCGCTCTGTAAACTGCACACGTAAAAATACAAATCCAAGCCTTTATTCCATCTCTAAGAAAAATTGGGCCTGCAAAATCTACACCTATCACCTCAAATATCGCAGCTTCCCTGACTCTGTTGAGTGGTAATGGCGGAGTATTCGTCTCAATTGCTTTCGCGTCGTGTCTGCGATAATCTACACATTTTTGTATGACTTTCCTCACGACTTTCCGACCTTTTATAATCCAAAATTTCTCCCGCAACACCGCTAACGTGATTGTAACTCCCGCATGCTTGAGATCTATATGCTTTTCCCTAATCAAGCATTCTATGAGGTGATCTTTTTCAGGAAGAATAATTGGACAACGGAAATCGAAATTATCCTCACGAAATGAAATTTTCGATCTTGTTCTAATAACGCCGTCGCTATCCATAAAAGGCATGAGTTCTCTTATTTTCTCATCCGTTACGCCATTGAATTTTTCTCTTTGAATCATTTTCAGCAGACTCCTTTCAGCTTCACGACACTCTTTCGCCGTCAAAAAGTTTTCTTCCCTACGCAACGCAGAATTTTCACAATTAAAAATAAATCTTTTGATCCTGCCCATTACTTTTGTCGCTTTCGAGAAACTAGAATATCTACTGAACATATTTTCTCTATCACTGCTTGCTAATGCGATTAAGGCGGAATTTTGAATTTTTGATCTCTTCAATTCCGACAGTACTTCTGTTTCGTCTATATTTTGATCGGGAAAATTAGGCCAACTTTCTTCATTCTTTTTGAGCCAATCCGGACCCTCCCACCACCGAGATTCTAATAACTGATCAACCGTACATCCTCGTGATGGCAAGTCAGCAGGATTCATATTGCCCGGAATATGCCGCCATTGCTTAACTTCCGAAATATTTCTTATTTCTTTGATCCGATTCGCGACAAAAACGCTCCAATTATTTTCCCTATTGATCCACGTGATAACCGTTGACGAGTCTGACCAGTAAAATACTTTATCTATTTTAAAATCCATTGCGTTCAAAATATGCCTAGTTAGTCTTGCACCAATCGTTGCCGCTAATAATTCCAATCGTGGTATACTTATAGAATTACCCGTGTCACCTTTTTTGGCAGGCGTAACTTTAGTCTTTGCTTGTACAAAACGAAGCTGCACGTCCCAACCCTTTTGAATTCTTAAAAAAATTTCCACAGCATATGCTAATTTACTGGCATCGACAAAGGTATGTAAACTTACTTCTACGTCCGTTTCCGATTGATTGACGCCTAACATACAACGCGGTATCTTTACTTCCGACAATTTTGTTAATTCCTTGATACAAACCAAAAAACGTTTCTTAATACTTTCGTTCACTTCTTCATCCCAACCAATTTTAGCTGCCCACGCTTCCTGTAACAAAATTTTGGGACCGAGTGATATTGGGCATACAAAGCCTAGCGGATCGAAAATGCGATGTGCTACCGATAAAATTACCCTTTTAGTTATCTTGTCAACCGCGACTTTCTCAATATTCGAAATATTTAGCGCTAGCGTGTCGTTCTCTTTATCCCATTTCAAGCCAAGTACCCCGCAAACATTATTCAAATTGTCATGAGTATATTCCCATCCACGTAAATCAAAAAGACCTGTCTCCATCACAGATTTTGCTTTATATTTGAAGTCAGCTAATTGTTCGAAGTTATCCACACTCGCTACACAATTATCCACATAAAAACTACGTTTGAGCTTCGAGATGTAAAAGTATTCAGAGACAAATATACCGCGTTCACTTTCAATTGATTTTAAATAATTTTCTAAATGTAGACTGATGGTCGCCCCTAACATAAATGGACTGCTACAAACACCAAAAACTACCCTACAGTGTCTGAACATTATCAGATTGTCCTGCGCGTCATACCAAAGAAATCTCAAAAAATCCCTATCTACGGGATCAATACTTATTTGAAGAAACGCTTTTTTGATATCAGAAATCACACCAATTTTACCTTCTCCAAACCTTAATAAAATGTCCACGACTTCTTCGATAAGATTCGGTCCTTTTTCCAGACAGCTATTTAGGGATGGGCTGCCTGCTGACGCATCGAATATTGGCCTCGTCTTTGTTGTAGCTTCTTCTTTGAAAACCGGGCGATGTGGCAAATAAACACCCCAGTTGTCCATTTCTTGTGCTGGTACCTGCTCTATTATCCCCTCGTGGAGCCATTCTCGGAATATCCCATCATATTCCTGGAATTTCTGCATCTCTCGTAGTTTCTTGACCATTTTTTCCAATCGTTGCGTGGCCATGCTCTTGTTGTCCTTGAGCTCGGGGTGATAATCCAGCCATGGTAGTTTTACCTCATAACGACCTTCGGGGTTTTTCACAATAGATTCCTTGAAGTTCTGCTCAACTTGAATGTTATGATCCTTACGTGATTTATGATCTATAGGATCGTTTATTCCTATAACATCTAATGACCATAAATCTTTTATATCCACATCTTTTGTCAACATGGAGATAGACAAAACGGCCAAGTTTTCTTTATTTTCAGCGTTCTCCTTTGGCGGCATTTTACCCATCAATGTCCATCCCAGATGTGTTTCTACCGCTGTTAATCCACTTTCTGTTTGGTGTAACCGCCCTGTCAGCAACTTTCCCGCTATATCGGCGCCAATGAGGATGGATACGCACTCTTCTTCACTATCGACATCGCTCATTATAACGTCCCGTTTTTTCAGCTCTTCCAACCACGCACCTCTTTTTACACATGGTACATTCGAGCAAATCACTTTATCGCCGAGCGCTTCAAAATTGCACCAGTATGTTCCATCGAGATTCCCGACACGCACTTGGAACTTCTGGTGCGACGCGACATCCGATTTACTTCCGCCGAAAAGTAAATGCACCATATCTTGCTGTCCATGCGGTTTATAATCCAATTTTTCAGCAAGTTTACTCAACACATACGAGTTTTGCGACCCGGTGTCGATCAACGCACGAACGACAACATCCTTCACTTCATTTCGCACTCGCACCCTTAGAGTCTGCATGAAAGTCGCGGGAATTTCGGCCGATGAAGCTAAAGCGCATTCTTTCGGAATGTTGACTGCACTTACCGAGCTTTCTGAATCGGACCGCGAACTCGGACGACTTCTTCGTCCCGGGCACATTATGTCCACGTGTCTCTTGCCGCATTTTGAACATTTCAATTTCGATCTACAATGCTTCTTTATATGTCCGCTTTTCAAGCAACCGAAACAAACGCGCTTAATTTTTGCCGCTTCTTGTTTTTCCGATAGCGGCATTTTTTCCGCTTTGAAGCACTGTTCACTCATGTGGTTCGTTTTTTCACAAAAAACACACTTGTCCTCTTTCACTACCGAAGCAAGCAGATTCCGCGCACTCGGCAAGTTCTTTTCTGCTTTTCGCTCCCGTTTCGGTTTACCGCCTATGTCGAATCCCTTTACGGCCATAGAGATTCTCAGTTCGTTTTGAACCTCGGATTCCAAGAATCTTATAAGTCCATCGAGTCGCGTTTTTGACACATTCGACGCCTTTCCAACGTTACCATTTTCAGCTGCACTGTTAGACCGCTGCCACACTCGTAATAAGTCTTCTGGTAATGAGGATTCAACCAACGGATAAAGCATAGCCGCACACTTATCTGTCGTAACGCCTAGAGTTTCTAACGCCCGAATATATGACTCGATTCTGTCATAAAGCGAAGCGAGGATCACTTTTTTCTTCGCTACGGCATTTTCCAGAACCAATTGCAATAGCTCTCTCACATACACCTCAATTTGCAAATCCACGCGCCCGAAACGTTTTGTCAGACCTTCGATGGCCTTTTTCCCCGACCGGAGGGTAACTATTCACTAGATCTGCTGCTCTGGATCCTGGTACCATTGACTGCATCAGATACTGGAACTTGTCCTCATCGCGTAGTCCAGTGTCCTCGTGAATCTTGCTGAAAAGACTCCAAAATTTCAGCCACTCACGAATATCTCCGCTGAATTTGGCCAGTTCCACTTTTGGAAGATTGCACCTCGCTCTGGACGTAGAATTTCCACTGCTGCTGACACTTTGAGCCTTTTCTTGAATCGAAGCCATCCTTTCTTCGAACATGCATCTCGCTGTCAAGAATTGGCTCTCGTACCTTAAGTTTTCCTCGGAAGTCTTTTCTAAATCTTCATCCTCAATATCTTCAGCGATGAACATTTCTTCTAGGATCTTCTTGGAAATTTCTTCAAGCTCCTGGTATCTTCTCTCTAGTCCTTCAAAGGCCGATTTAATCTCCACCGTACTTGATTTTTCTTGATCCATCAAGGCGTTCAGGGATCTAAGTGCCTTCGTGAAGGAGATGCGTCTGGTCGTCCTCTTCCTTCGATCCATTTTCGAACAAAAATTACCTCCGAATTCCTACACTAAGTCCTGTCACGGTCGCCAGATGTTGAATTTTGGAATAGGAATTTATCGGAATATTCGATCTCGGACAGGTAATTTCGTGGGTTGGTAAAAGAGAGATGAGCACTTTCACTACAGTCTAGATTTTTATTCACACACAAGAAATATACAGTTAAATCTAATTCAAAACAGTACTCACTCGTTTTCGTCGTAATGTGGAAGAGGCCCTTTCTGTCCGAATCCGCTCATTTTATCCCTTCATCCCCACTCGTTTCTAAACCTTCTCGACTTCTCGGTACTGACAGAACCCCACCAACTCTGAGGTTCGCAAAGTTGTCAATAGGGGAGGCGTTGCCAGATTTAACAATACCAAATCCAGTTAATTGCATGGAAAATACAAGAGATCAGTATAATATTATAATTTTCACTAATTTGAGGAGAGTTAATGTTTGTTTTTTTTTGGCTTAAGTTGTAGAAGTTAAATTCTTCAACAAAAATTATTTTGCATCAATAGAAATTGGAAGTGAAAGGAAAAAGGAAGTTTCAGGTCAAGAGAAACTTTGAACAAAAATTTCACAGGAGTTAACAATTAACAGGACAACTGGCTCGTATTTATGGCTGTTTATCCCTATCTTCTGCTTCCGCTGCTATCCACTAATGGATGTTTGCGATCATTTCTGACCATTTAATTCTGTCTCTAATGCTGTGGATCAATTCTCCAGTCGTCCTTATCCCCGTCTAATGTTCGATATTTCGGAGCTACGACATCCTCTTTCTGCCCAGTCCCCTTTTTCCCTCTATCTTTCCCTCAATCAACAGTTGGAGTAAATGGTACCTCTCGTTGCGTACTACATGTCCCAGATATGCTGTTTTCCTGCGTTTTATCGTGAGCAGCAATTCACGTTCTCTTCCTATCCTCCTCAAAATTTCCTTGTTGGTTTTCCTTGCTGTCCAAGAAACTTTCAGTATTCGCCTGTGGACCCACGTCTCAAATGCTTCCAGCCTATTCATGGTATTAACCTTCAGTGTCCAGCCTTCCATGCCGTACAATAGCACGGACCATACGTAACATTTTGTGTATCTTATTCTGAGGTTGAGGTCAAAGTTCGAGTTCGTAAAAACGTTTTTAAATTTCATAAATGAGTTCCTCGCTTTTTCTATCCGGCACCTGGTTTCTAAGTCTGAAGACCAGTCTGCAGACAGCTAAGTTCCCAGATAGTTGAATTTTTCCACTCGTTCTATGTCCTCACTATTGTTTAATAGTTTTGCATTCTGGAACTCATCTGTATTACGGGTGATTATTGAAAATTTTGTTTTCTTTGTGTTAATGTTGATTCCCATAAGCCGACTGTGTATTCCTATTATGTCCCAGAGCCTTTGGAGGTCATTCATGTTGTCTGCTATCAGGACTGTGTCATCCGCGTACCGTATATTATTGATCCATATACCGTTTACTTTGATACCTAATTTTTGTCCCTCGAGAGCTTCTTGAAAGATGTTATCACAATACTTTGATATAATAATAATAATAATAATCATGTATTTTTTGGTACCTCTAGACATTTACAATGTAAAGCATTAATCCACCCAAACATAAAATTCTCAAATGCCATCACTACTTTGGGCCTCCCAATAGAACGAATTTCTTTGTCATCCTCTTCATTCACAATCTTTCTGATTGTGAAGCATTGAAGGAAGGAGCCACATACAAGTATCTGGTCCTAAAACAGGCAAGAAATATCAATCAGATGAAGAAAGAACTAATAGAGGAGTTCACCCGAAAATTGAGAGGGATAATGAGAACTCGCCTTAACAGCAACAATCTGATAAAAGCTATTAATACCTACGCTTGCTCGGCGCTGAGCTACTCATTCGGTATCATATCTTAGACCACCACCGATTTAGCAGCCTTACAGAGAAAAATGAGGACGATGCTGACTAAATACAATAAACATCACCCCAAGAGTTCAATAGAACTGACAGAGCTGCTACGACATCTTGGGGGTAGAGGAATTGTTGATTTGTCCAACCGTATGTCCCAGGAAATTGAAGGAAAATAATTCCTCAGCAAAGCTGCTTCATTAGAACACCATCGAGTTGTTTGTGTCGCTGATAGTTCTAAACCGTTGAAGCTAGAGCAGGACCACTTGGAAACCGACGAACACTCTGCAGAAAGTAAAATGCAGAAACTGATTGGCAAACCTTTGCATGGAAGGCACCAGAACGAGGTCAACCATGATTACGTCGACATATCTGCGTCGAACTACTTGTTGACTTCCGGAAGGTTGTTTCCTGAGACAGAGGGCTTCATGCTCGCCTTCCAGGATCAGGTGATTCCAATAGGAAACTACATGAAATATATCGCCAAAGATGCCTCAGTGGCGGACGATAGCTGTCGTTATGGCTGTGCGACACATGAAATTGTCCAGCACATCACTGTGGATGTCAGAAGTTCGTGGGCACAGAGTACAAAAATGGACATGATGCTGTTGACAAGATTCTTCACCAAGAATTGGTACTAAAATACCAACTTCTAAGTTCGAAAAAGGTTCCTTATCACAATTACCATCCGGATACTGTATTGGAAAATACAATAGCTCTACTGGGATTGCAAGGTTCTCACAGACCGGAAAATAACCCACAATAGACCAGACCGCATATTGCTCAATAAGGATAAGAACAGAGCAATATTCATAGACGTCGCGATTCCAAATATTAACAATGTTCTAGATAGGCACAATGAAAAAATTTCAGAGAACAGAGATCTCGAGGAATAAACCAAGAGACATTGGAAGCTGAAAGATATCAAGACCATGCCTATTGTCATATCATCTACAGGCCTAATACCGAAGAAACTACTAGAGAACTTGAGGAAACTTCAGTTGGATGAAAATATCTATAGAGTCATGCAGAAGGCGGTACTGCTGGGAACGGCGAGAACTGTACGCAAGTACATGGGGAATGCAGAGGAACACCGTCTGGTCCGACAGAAAGTGCGGGTGGAGCAGGAATCCAACCGACGTCAGGGAGCCGAGGAGCGACCCGGTTCGACCACTACCACGAGCCCGAAAACCTGTAAAGGGCTCCAACAGAGCTTAATCCTTTTGATATCTGAGATAACTGGGATAAGTGAATTTTTCTCTGGAGAGGAGTGGGAAAGCCACAAGGTTTAAGTCATAATAATAATTCTGAAAGAGGTTATGTCGAGAATAAGACGAGCTAAGGCTTAACGCAGTACGGCACTCAGTGAAATTCAATCTTTGTCCAATTTCGCTAAAAGTACTGAATCAGATGGCAGATTTTTAAGTTTATTCAAAGCTAGGTTTGCCGATATTGAAAGAATACGAATCAAATTTGATTGTCAGCATAAAATAGTGGTGGATTCGTTGATACAAGAGAAGGATGTTGATTTGAGTGCAGAAGATACAATCCGAGAAGGATTTTCAAAATGGAAAAGATTGCTTCAAACTACGTCTTATGAGTAACATATTCATGGAATCTTTCGAACAAAAATATATAGACACATACCCACTAAAACCAAAGACTTGGTGGCGATATGTAGACGATATTTTTGTGATTTGGCAACATGGTAGAGATGAACTAGAGAATTTTTTTGATCATATCAACAACAAAGAACCTACAATAAAATTTACAATGGAATTAGAACAGGATAACAAAATTTCATTCCTAGATGTTTCAATAAAAAAGTTTTCGAATTATTTTGAAACGAGCGTATACCGAAAAAAGACACATACTAATAGATATTTGAATTTTTATTCCAATCACCAAGTAAGTGTCAAAAGAGGTATCATTAAAACACTTTATGATAGAGCTAATTTAATTTCATCTACACCCGAAATTAGAAATAATGAAGTTGACTTCATTAAACATTTTCTTAGGGATAATCAATACCCAAAAAATTTTATTGAAAAAACAATATTAAATTTAGAGAGAAAAATGACTAACCAAAATCGTAATAATGATCAGGAACAACCAACAAACCGTCAAGAACAACCAAATTTGTTGAATGTAATTCCTTATGTTAATGGCCTTTCAGAAAAAATGAGAAGAATCGGTTCGAATTTCAACATACGAACTGTTTTTAAAACGCAAAATGATTTAAGATCTATATTAACAAAAACTAAACCTTTGAACGAAAAACAAAAATCAAAAAATTGTATTTACAACATACCCTGTATTTGTGGTAAAACTTATACAGGTGAAACGTCCAGACCTCTAGAAATAAGAAAACGCGAACATAAAAATAATATTAAAAATAGAGAAATTAATCGATCACAAATCGCAAATCACATTTGTTCTAATACGGGAGACCACATGATGGATTGGGACAACACTAAAATTTTGATGACAGAACCAGACCATTTTAAACGAAAAATTAAAGAGTCTACGTGTATTCTATTAGATCAAGATAATAATTTGGCAAATTGTTCGATAGGAATAGATCATATTTGGATCAATTTACTAAAGAAGGAACTGTCATCCGGTAATTTCAAAATTAAATGAATCAACGTTTCTGTGCAGTCTCTGTTTCTGTGTGTTGACAATTAATGTCAGACAAAAAGCGACAATTCAGAAGATTTTCAAAAGTAGATTTTTCCGTCTGATGAAGGAGTCTGACATAGACTCCGAAACGTTACGAAGAATTATAATTTCAACGTTATTTATTTTGAGTTCATTGTCAGGCAACAATTTTTTCTAGTTAATTTGCTCCTGACAAATTAGTGCAAGAATTTACGCAGGAGCAAATCGTTGATTTCATTTTTAATTGATTTTGTTTCAGAGATTGGGAGTGAAAACCCTAAAAAGTTTATGAAGAGATGCAAAATCCTCCCAAAATAAATTTCAATCGATACGTCTTATGTCTTAATATTTATCGACATTATGAAAGAGACGGTGTACATGTAAAGGAGAACTTTCAGTTGAAAAGATCAACAAAGCTGAAAACCTTCTCTTTAGAAAGTACCGGAGGAATCTTTCATGGAAGAAATTATTATTATTGTTATTATTGAACTCTTTATTGCATTAAGACAAGTTTCATACATTTTTATAGAATTGTGCAAAAGGTGGACATATCGCAATGCAATCTCTTCCTGCCAACCAGAAGTAATCTATTAAAGAAACTTATATCTAAAAATAAGAATACCTGACCTAACTTAAATTAAGTTCAACCTGCTCCAAAAGAGGGAGAAAGGGAAATGGGAGGGAGAAGGATAGACGTCGCCGAAGAAAGGGACCATATTAAACATGGGTATCAAGTAAGTGTGATGGGTGAAGCACTTAAATATCTCCTGAGGAAAAACCTAAATGAAAGGTAAATTACCTTCCGAACGATATCCGGAGGGAGGCGATTCCAGAGCCGGGGAAACAGAACTGTGAAGCTATTCGAGCAAACACTAGTCGAGTAGAGTGGTAACCTCAAGGTAAAGTTATAGAGTGCCCTTGTCTGACGGACCCCATCTCCCAGAAGACTAAGACCATCATACAGGTATTCAGGCTCGCGGGACCTCAACACCTTGAACCCCAGTAAAAGAAGATGCCAAATTCGACGTTGTTTGATGGGTAGCAATCCCATATTTTGCCTGTATTGACTTATATGATCAAATTTCCTTAAGTTGTAGACAAATCGTACACCTGCATTTTGTAACCGCTCCAGTTTCATCAGCTGTGTGTTTGTGAGACCCATATAGGCTACGTCAGCATAATCGAGTACAGGAAGTACGAGAGAGAAGAATAATGTTTTCCTGGTTTCGAAGGGCAAGAAGTTCTTTAAAAGTCGGAGTTGATGCAAGATACAGAAGACTCTTGAACTGATAGAAGCAATCTGATTATTCCAGGATAGAGTTTCGTCCAATAAGATACCAAGGTTTCTAACCTCATTGGAGTAGGGAACAACAGCATCGTTGAGGACAATTTTATTATTTACTTTGTCGATCAAACCCAAGTTTTTTTTAGTACCGATAATGATCGACTTAGTTTTGGTAGTATTTAGAGTCAGACCTATGTTCTCAGCGACGACAGACAGTCGTAAGAGATTCCTGTTTAAATTTTCGATACTAGCCGAGAAATCTTCAACGGAAGTGTGGATATATATTCGTAGGTCATCTGCGAAAAGGTGAAATTTAATGTCCAAGGAATCAGTCAGTGAGGAGACGTAAATAGAGAATAAAAGAGGACCTAACACGCTCCCCTGCGGAACACCTGAAAACATAGTCACCCAATCAGAGGAGCTGCCACCTATCTCAACGGATATTTCGCGATCCTTCAGATAAGAGTAGAAGAAGGCTATGGTATGCTCAGCAAAACCCAGCAGACGCAGCCTGGACAAAAGTATATCGAAGTCGAGAGAGTCGAAGGCCTTACTAAAGCTTAAGAGAACTAAAACAGTGAGTAGTTTATTATCCATGGCCAGGCTGATATCATCAGTTATTTTAGTAAGGGCAGTTGTCGTGCTGGGCGAAACCCCGACTGGTAGCAATTATGAAGATTATTTTTATTCAAATAGTTAAGAATTTGACCTTTAATGATCTTTCAAAAAATTTTAGATAGAGTAGGGAGTATGGAAATGGGTCTAAAGTCCCCTGGACTCGTGGGATTTTGGCACTTAGGTATGGGAATGATTTTAGCATATTTCCATGCACTAGGAAAAATGCCACTTTGAAGTGAAATATTGTAGATATGCGAGAGCACAGGAAGAATCTCATTCGCAATGGGCCTCAGAAGGCCCACTCCAATACCATCGGAACCAACCGACCCTGAACCAACCTCTCCCAGAGCAGACTTAACATCGTCTTCATTAATGGGTACAAAATCGAACACACTACCTGGTGGAAAACATGAGCTTAACTTCATCAATGTATTTGTCTTAATACTTTCATTAATCCTAGTACCAGAAGTCGCAAAATGCCGGGCAAGCAGAGAGGGATCAAAATTTGCACAAGGTGGGCTGTGCCTCTCGCCCACCCCAACTGAGCGCAAAGTCTGCCAGACCTTCCTTGGTGGTGCGCCATTAAGATTTTCGTGGAGATAATCTCTCTTTGCACTCCTGCACATCCGATTGCAAGTGTTCCTCGCAGTACGATAGTGGTCCCTATTTACTTCGGTAGGATTCGCGATGTAGAAGGCCTTCAACCTGTCACGACATTTCATTGCATTCTTGATCTCTTCAGTTAACCAGGGGCATGGAGAATGTCTAACCTTAATGAGTTTCAGGGGCGCTAATTCGTCGTAGATTTTCAATATTAATTCATTAAAAATAGCCACCTTTGCATCCAAAGTAGGAGCTTGATAAACCGATTCCCAATCAGCAGCCCTCGCAGTTTGAACCAGCCTCGCCAGATCGACACCTCCCAAATTCCGAAATTTAATAACTCGAGGCTTAGGTTTAGGGCATTTGAGTTTAAATCCAGCAAACACCAGGTCATGACGAGAGAATTGATAAGCATGCTGCTGTCCACTGGCAACCACTCTGTTAGGTATAGACGTTATAAACAAGTCGAGTAACGTATCACAGGTAGCACTGTGATGCGTGGGCCTGTTATTCACTAGATTTAGGTTATAGGATTCCAATATGTTCCTCATCGCCCTCGAACGGGCAGAATTCTGAATCATGCAATTATTCATGTCCCCCATCATGATCACATCCGAATAACAAGCAAAAATTTCGTCCAATACAAACTCCAACTCACCAATATAGTCGTGCACTGGAGGGGAATAAAGGACGCCAACACAACACTTTCTATGAAAATTTATTTCAATAAAAAGGTACTCCAATGCAGGTACCGTCCCCGAGCAGGAATGTTTTATTATTTTGCAAGGGATATTTTCCCTCACATAAATTGCAACTCCACCGCCACGACGGAGATCTCTATCATTCCTCAACAAGACATATCCAGGTAAGCCAACAAAAGATGAACCAATACTATCCTTGAGCCAGGTCTCACTGACAAGTATGAGGTGATATTTATTGTGCGAGAAAGTATTGACTAGATCACAATGGTGGGCAATCAAGCTTTGCGCATTAATATGGCAGATAAGTAAGTTATTCGGAGACATATCGGTAAGTGCATCACACTTAGTGTCAGCAATAGTTGAAGAATAGTCAGTATCAACAAGATCAATCAATTCTTCCGCAACATCATCAAAGGATAAAAAATTTGACCGGGGAGAAGGGGGGAGGGTAAAATCTGGAGCAGTTACATTCATCATGAAATTCAACAAAACAACCAAAAAAAAAATACGCTAATTGAGTTGCGAGAAACAGAGCAAAAAAAAAAGAAAGAAAAGACCCCACAAACCACTCGAACAAAAAGAAACAAGAGAAACAGCAGATTACACACGACAAATGAAATCTCTCACACCCCGAAAGAATCAACTACACAGCAATCTTCACCTGCTTACTTCTTGTCTGTCTTTGAGAGCCTTGTAAAGTCGAAGCAGCCTCAACTTCTGCAGTGCGTTTCAAGTCAGGAATCTGCAGTGATGACGAAATCATAATCTTCCGGTCACCCAAAGCCACATGTACTGAACCATTCTGTGTCCACACTTTTCCGGGGCCAAACACCTCTCTGCACTCCTTGAACAAGTCCTGTCTTTGTTTGGTGAGAAATTCAGTGATTCAGGTCCTGGTTCCCTTCAATCTACTCTTCATTGACCAAATTAGATGTTTATATTTATATTTACTGAATTTAACTAATAGGGGCCTCGGACTTCCTCTCCTTCTTCCTCCGGCCCTGCCCAATCGGTGTACATCCTCAACACACTCTTCAGTAGGGGGACCATCACCGAGTCTGAGTTTCAAGAAGACACCCTTCAACAGCAAGCTAAGGTCCTCGTTCTCCTCCTCCTTCAAGCCATGTATTAAAATGGAATTTCTTCTTGATTCATTTTCCAGGGCATCCATACGATTATCAATATTGATGAAAAGTTTTCTGATATGAGATAAGGAGGACGACATTTGGTCTCTGAAAGAGGAAAAATCTTTATTCAGAGCATCCAGACTCGGAGGCTTGTCTGGTGCGCACGCAAGTTGCTCCAGCCTTGAATTAAACGCAATCGTCGAAATGCTTTTCAAGCCTCTTGAACTCAACGATGTAATCCATTTCACAGTGATGATATCCGATGAACTCACAGTCAATAATTATTTCACGGAAAGCGAGAGTGATAGTATCCGATGAACACTTAATGTTTACATCAACTTTTTCCCTTCAGAAACGAGCACTGTTTATATTTATGATGTGGAGCACGCAAATTTTGACAAAAGTGTCCAATATACAGGTACTCTCAGGACGAATCACAAATGAACACCAGTCTGCAGTATGAAGTAGGTATAATTTATGTTTATTTCGAGGGTGTAGAAAATACAATGAGCATCTACGCGATAACGCGTCTCATCTCTCGAACGTTCAACGAAGTATATGTTATGTATATGAAATAAATGCACTTATAAGAGGTAGATCCTTCTCATCGAGTAGCAGAGTCTGAACACTAAATTGTTTATTTTTTGCAACAAGATGGACTTTTGAGACTTGCAGGAAGATTAGGAAGATCCGAATTAAATGTACAGACAAGAAACCCTATCATTTTGGATCCACAGCAGAAAATTACGAAGCTTATAGTCCAAAAATATCATGAAGATGTTCATTATTACGAACAAGAAATATTGATTAACATATTGTAACAAAAATTCTGGATTTTGAGGTTGGGACAAACCGTCAAAAACATTTGGAATAGTTGCCAGTTTTGCGAAATTCGACGTGCAACCCCAAGAATTCCATTTATGGGGCAACTACTAGAATGCTGAATTCAGCCGACTATCAGAGCCTTAATCAAAACAGGTATGGTGTATGGTGTATGGTGAGTCGGTCGAATTATTTATTCGTGAAATTTTCGAATAATTCGGAAATAGTGGCGAATAAAATACTTCAAACAGGTTAGGCCTATAAGTGGAGTACTTGATAACACTCAACTACAATGTCGACGAAATCTCGATAAGATACATGGAATACGAACTGAAATTCTGGCCTAGGTAAAAGTGTAAATCTAGCACTCCTCACTCGATACAATATTAAAGCTGCCCACATGCCCATACAACTCCTTGTATGAATTCCCCAGGCTTTGATACAAAACGTATTATTGAAGAAATCCAGCGAAATAGATTTGAACTAAAAAGTGCTATAGACGCCAGTGAAGCACGAATACAATTAAGATTAGAGGAGTCATAAGAGATGATCAGACGACTTGGGAACGTAGAAAAATTGTCCTGTGAAGATTGAATTAATATCAAATCTCACCAAAAGATACATATTGGCCAACTGCAACAAATTGAAGGCAACTAAAATATCGATCTCACAAGGCCTGGCCACCAAACAGAAGAACAGGGAGGCCAAGAAAAAATCTACAGATCCAGAGACAAAACACAGACAAAATATATTTTATTAAAGGAAGTGAGCTTGTGGTGGATGACATTGAATACTCAACAGCTCAATTACTTGATGCTGAGGAAGGCAAAGAAGAAAAACAAGATGCAGCTAAAATAAAAAAATAGCGTCCCGACAACGCCTATCCAACTCCTTGTCCGTGAAGTATTCAAAGAAATACATACAATATGGTCAAAACAAACACTGGGACCCCAAAAAAACGGCGGAAACCTTGGAAAGAAAGCAACTTCAGAAACAAACGACGAACCAAATCACCGAGAAAGTGAAGACTCCCCTACTAATCGGAGGAAAACCCTATACCTATACAGCTGCAAAGATGTTTTATGAGGACTCTTTATGAGAACCTAATCGAACTGATTTCTTAAGTAGGTAACTGCAGCATGGACTCCAGCGTAACTGCATAAGATTCATTCTCCTTGGGAACTATCAAAGGAGTGAAACAAGTTTTGGAAATCAATAATCCTCACGTTAATTTCAAGATCATAACAAATTAGATTCTCAGTGCGTTAAAAAATTTCGACGAATTCCTTATCACTCTAGATCAACTGGATGAATGCTTTGACTGTATTGTGTTCACCGAGACGCATATTATTCCTGATATCGCAATATTCAATATTTCTGGATACAAAACAATCTCGATTCTGGAAATTTGAATCAAAACGATAGGGTCATGATGTTTGTAAGGTCGGAGGCGTACGTTAATTTTCTCCTGATAGCCAAAATGTACATGGCTCCATTTTTATGGCAAATGGTATATATAGATCACTAGCGACGAAGATTGGTTCATTTGTTGATCAACTGCATGATGTTTCGAGTAGAGAAGATGAAACATTTCACCATCACTATAATATAATTATTGGTGATGTAAATGTTGATCTTCAACAAGTAGATGAGAAAAGGTTCGTAGACAGCATATGAAGGGAAGATTGGGCTGCCATATATAGTGGCGGTGATCTTGACTCTGCAACAAATGAACATGCAGAGAAAACGGAAAAAGTGGATGACCAATTCTCTCGTCAATTCTGTAAATAAAAAAAAAACAGTATGTACCAAAAATTGAAAAATGACCCAGATAACACCGCTCTTTCCGAAGAATACACTGAAAACAGGAAAAAATGATTCCAGAGAACTTTGGAGGACTGTAAACGAAGTGTTGACTAACCAAGAACCTTAGCCAATAAAATCGATCACAACGGAAAATAACGAACCAATCACTGAAAGTGTCGAGATAGCTAACAAGTTAAACCAAAACTTTGTATCTGTGGATAAAAGGCTAGCTGAATTATTAGGTTGTGGAAAAAGAAATCCATTATTTTTACTTTCATTTCATAGCTTTATTTACCATAGTTACAATCATTCGTTTTGGCTCAAGTATGCGCCCATTTTTTCAGTTACTCGTTGTCATTTAAAAGGTAATTCTATAATCCCCGTTCTCATAACGTCTTGTTCCTATTGGAAAAAACCTGCGTTAGCCAGTTTTCACAAGCCTCCCTTGAGGACAACTCCACACCACCAAGAGCATTTGACATAGACAGAAATAGATGGTAATCGCTAGGGGCCCGATCCGGACTATAAAGTGGATGCATAAGAACCTCCCAATCAAGGTCCCGGAGCTTCTGGAGGGTCATCATAGACGTGTGCGGCCTGGCGTTGTCCTGGTGGAATGCGAAACCTCATCTATTGGACAATTTTGGCCTTTTTTATCGATTGCTGCTTTCAATCGATCAAATTGCTGGAAATAGAGATCTCAATTTAGCATCTGACCATTAGGCAGTGGCTCATGGTAGAGGATACCTTTTCATTTCCACCAAACGCACAGAAAAACTTTCCGGGACGTCAATCCTTGTTTGGCCACCGTTTGGATGGCTTCATCGTTCTTCGACCATGAAAGCTTTCGCCTGACATTATCGTATGTGATCCGTTTCTCATCCCTAGTCACTAGTCTCCTCAAAAAGGGCCCGATTACGTTCCGTTTGGCCAAGAAATCGCAGATGGAAACACGGTCTATCAAATTTTTTTCCGTTCATTTTTTCAGCTCGTGCGGCACCCAAACAACAAGCTTCTTTTTGAATCCAGCCTTATGCAGATGGTTCAAAACTGTTTTGTGGTCGATACTTAGTTAGCGATGCTACGACAGCTCTCATTCCGATCTACTTCTATCATTTTCATGATTTTATCGACATTCTTGACTATAGGCCTCCCATTCCCTCGGAATCGATGAAACCAAAATTACGCGTGCATTGGCACCATCAACTTCATTTACATTTGCAGACGCCTGACTTGCATTTTCCCCTTTATCAAAGCAAATTTGTAAAACATAATGAATTTTCTCTTTGTTCACTTCCATCTTTGACTCTTTAATTGACAACTGAATCGTTCGGTCATAACAATGACAAAAAGTGTTTTACTAGTACATGAATTCTTCTTTCCAACGAGTATAAGGGTGTCACAATTCGACACATACATAACGAGGTATAGGTCAATAAAACCATATGTCGAAAAAATAATGGATTTCTTTTTTCCCAACCTAATATAAGCAGAGGACAGAAATATGTGGAAGGGAAATGTTTGTGTGACCACTCAATTTTCCTACACTCCTACACCCGATTGATGAGAGTGGAATCAAGACTGAAGTCTCAAATTATAGACCAATTGCCTTGTTAACATGTCTAGCCAAAATATTGGAGAAGGTTATTCAGAAGAGTGTTACTTTCTCTGATAAAAATTATGACATTCTCCCTAAGTGGTGGTCCCTTAGCTCAAGTCGAAGATGGGCAGGGTTAGTTATAAAACAAAAAAAAATGGTACCTAACCATCAGATTTTGAATACACGTGAACGGTATAAATATAAGAATAATGAAATCTGGAAAATTTACCATTATTAGGAAAAAATATGAAACTGACAACACAGGTCTCTATTTATGCTCTCCAAGTTCAATATATTCATCAATTCCAATAAAAATACATACTATTCAGAACTATTCCAAATTGAAAAGAATTAGGGCGTATGTGTACACAACCGCTTTACAAACCTTAGAGGTGTGGCTCCCTATAACTTTAAATAAAGTTCAACCAGTTTCTTGAATTGAATTTCAATTTAGGTATTATTGAAAACTGAGAAATAAGGAGCAGAGTTATACAAAATGTTAATTATGAAAATCACAAAAGAAATATAGTACGACCTTGAGTGGTTAGCAGCGTACTCCTGGGAATAATTCAATATCAATCCCCTGGTGTCCCGAAATCTGGATTTACCCTGACCTGCGAATATTTTCTGTACCTTCGGAAGTTAGAATTAGAAGGAAGAATATAGATTCAACTGTCCCTGACTTGGACTCTATAATGGATGAAACCATTTTTGTAACATATTGATGTAAAACCGAATAAAATATCGAATATGTTGTACACACCTCTTATATTCAATGTTAAAATATAAACTCGTTTGTACCATGCGCACATACAATTCGTACTGTCTACGAATATAGGAGCCGTACCAGTACCACACAGCGTCATTCTAGAATAAGAAGTCTATTCACTTACATCATTCTTGTAACCAAATTCTACGAACATAGATATGGGGTCATTCATACGCTAGGTTTGATATGGAACTCAGCTGATGACATTTTCAAATATACTGTATCCTATAATCAATCATCTAATGTCACAAAACGCACGATACTGTCAGCGGTGGCTCAAATTTTTTACCCTATAGGTCTTATAGAACCTTGTACAATCAAATCAAAATTATCATTCTTAAACTTTGGCAACTAGGGTTACATTCATTCATTCTTGGTAATTACATCACCCCGGCTAGCAGCCCCTCTAACACAGAGTGACAGTCATCTGGGCTGAGCACAATGAGGCTATGTAACCAATCTCAGTACAATATTGGTCGTTGTATTATTGAGGTCCCGAAGAATTGCAGGAGTCTTGGTAGAACCAATCCCCAAAAATAGTTCG
Organism: Coccinella septempunctata; assembly: GCF_907165205.1. Classification (NCBI taxonomy): domain Eukaryota; kingdom Metazoa; phylum Arthropoda; class Insecta; order Coleoptera; family Coccinellidae; genus Coccinella; species Coccinella septempunctata. The sequence continues at coordinate 4,619,254 of NC_058194.1, read as the reverse complement.
TAGCAAGTCACGTGGAAAAGTACTCATCACGCCGTAACAACAATTTTGGAACTCTAACTAGGATTACACTGGGACAAAAGTCTCCCAGTCAATTTACTTTCCGCCTGGATCGAGTTCTCTAGTCAAATACTTTATTTACATTCAATAAACGTTGCCAGACACATAATCTGTTCAGATCCTATTTCCATTCAATTACACTGTTTCGGAGATGCTTCATATACATATTATCCTGACTCTCCATAGGTATCGAAGTACCCCTCCGTGAGCTTGTGCGAGTTCAGAGAATCAGTTGTGTTCTGTGTAGGCTTTGTTTCTGTATCCTTACGCCACCTTAGGCACAGCACTGTTAATTTGAACCCAACAGTGAATGGTGGACCGTACCCGTATGACTAGAAAATTCCTTCTCTAGCCCGGGATCGAACTAAGTACCTTGCGGTTGTGTAATACTGAGCCGACGCTTCTAACCACCAAGCTACGCAAAAAGCTTGCGAAACTTGTTGTTATCTTCGATCTGTGGATCAATTCCATCAATTCCATCGCGTCGCACCTCTTGAAATGATAGCATTACCTAAACTCGAACTCTGCGCGACTCTTTCAAAAGGTTCTACAAGCCATGTCTGATAAAATTGATAACACTTATTATTCGACTGATCCCAGTATTGCATTAGCTTGAATAAATACTGAACCACGTCAACTAAAAACGTTTATAGCGAATCGAGCAACTGAAATACAGCAGTTTTCAAATGGAGATCAGTCTGGTCACGTTCCCCCAGAATCAAATCCAGCAGATAGAATATCACGAGGCATTAATCCAAAGGCATTAATGGAATGCAAATTATGGTGAAACGGTCCTGTTTGGTTATCCCAAGAAAAATCTTTCTGTTCCAAAACTAATATTTGCCCCAATCGGAAATTCCTGAAATGAAAAAAACTGATCCTACTCTAATCATAATGACAGCTTCTCAAGATATCAGTATCATTGATCGGTTTTCTTCACTCACAAAACTCCACAGAGTTATAGCCTTCTGCCTATGGTTTATAAACAACCCAAAAATCTCAATTCCTATAAACCGTTTTGCAGGTAAACTAACAAAATCTGAAATTCATAATTCTCTTAATACAATTTGTGAACTAGTTCAAAGGAACGCATTTCCTCCAGTGTTTGCATCTCTACAAAAATTCAAACAGATATCCCCAAATAGTAAAATTGTATCTTTGAATCCATTCGTGGACAAAACTCAGAGTAGGAGAAAGACTCAAACATTTTAACCTCACTTACAGCCAAAAGCATCCAATTTTATTACCTCATCATTGCATTTACACTGAATTGATAATAAGGCATGAGCATCTGAGGCATCTTCATGCAGGTGCTCAAGCTACTCTTGCAGCTGTTAGATCAAGATTTTGGCCAATCAACGGACGTAGCGCTGTTCAAGGAGTTTTACGCAGGTGTGTAACTTGCTTCAGATCAAAACCAATAGAAAGTCTATATGAAATGGGAGATGTCCCAAATTCACGTTTAAAACCACAACGCCCATTTGCAACAACAGCACAGTTCAGCTCGAGACGTCGAAGCGAGTAGACGCGTTGAATTATACCAGTGCGATACGTCATTTTTTAAAGAGAAAGTGGAAGAGAAAGTCGAAGTGAAAGTGTACACTAGCGAAACTACGGAATTTTTTGATTCCGTCTGTGAAGTTTGTGTAGGTTGTATACGTGTATGTGTTATCGGAATTTTATTTCGTTAAAGAAGTTGGTATTCATCTGCGGATTCCAGGTTTCGATCGATAGTTCTGCAGAAAACATCAGGTGAGCTTATTTTTCGTATCTTTTTCCTGATTTTTCTCATAGCGCAGACAATTTTTGATGAGTCGTTTTGTTTTTATGCATGAGATATATTTTTCTTCTTGCTCTTGAAAAAAAAAAATCATTTCAAATTGCTTTGAGTAGTATAGTAATTGTAAATTAGATTTTAAAATGTCTGACCATTCGAGCTGCGATTCCGTAATGGAAGAAGACGCGTTAGAAATCGCTAATGTCGTGTCCGAACACGATATTTTGAGAGAGGAGAACGCAAGTTTAAAAGCGAGGGTGAATGAGCTAGATGGATGCGTATCTAGCTTAGTGGCTGAGATTAAAAATCTCAGGGAGAGGCTCGAGTTGCAGGAGGGAAATAAGGAAAGTCCTTACTCCAAAGCACTCAAACAGAACATTGTTTTGAAGGTGCATGAAATGCTCGGCAAATCACAGCACTAAGAGTGCACGCTCACCAGGGAGAACGAGGAGCGAAATGCTTCTTGTGTTCTCTGTGGAGAGCAAGGACATCCAGCCAGCTACAAGGGATGTAGCGATTGGAAATTGGTCACTAAAAAGACCAAGAGATCGCCAAGATCGAACCAAACCAGCTCGAGGCCAACACAAAATACTCCGAAGCCAGCCCAAAACTCTTCGGAAGTGAAGAAACCCCAGGAAACTGCAACCAAAGCAGTCAAAGAGACGAAGAAATCAGAGAAAAAGAAGGAAAAGGCGAAAACCGTTAAAAAAGCCGAAACCAGGAAAGGAATTTCTGGAATCACTGAGGAACTGGATAGGTTCACGAAAAACCTCCTCAGCACGATGATGCAGAATCTGGAGAAAGAGATTGGGAAGAAAATGCAGCAAATTATTAAGAATATTACGGCTGATACGACGATAAAGAACAATCTCATAATCTTCTCTTGGAAGGATTGAGAGCCCGCAGACCCGAATTCGAAGAACTGATTGAAGAGAAGAGACCGGATGTCATAGCCCTCCAAGAAACAAGACTTAACCCCAACGTTCGGATAGCATTTCCCAATTACGATATCTACAGAAATGATAGACCTAACAGCACAGGTGGCGTTGATATACTGGCTAGAAGGAATATGGATCACCATTTCGACCAAATATTCAGTGGTGAAGAAGTAGAAGCAATGTCGATTATTGTGAATACCAATCGAGGACAAGTGAAGATTATTTCGACTTATAAATAACCGGATAAGGACATGCTGGAAGAGGATTCAAAAATGCTACTAGAAGGAAGACACCCAAAAATCATAATTGGTGATCTTAACTGCAAATCGCAGGACTGGAACAGTAGGGTGGAAAATACCAACGGGAGAAGACTGAAGATTTATGCTGAAAAACTTAATGCAGTTGTGATAGGACCTGATATACCGACCTACATACCAAGAGTAAATGGACTACCCGATGTACTGGACATTGTCGTAATGAAAGGCATCACTGAAGAAATCAGCATCGATACAATACAAGACGGAAGTTCAGACCACAATCCCATAGAATTCATAGTGGGACATGGCCCAAGAAACAAAGAAGAGACACAAACCAAGGATCGCACAGACTGCGAGAAATATAAGAATTTACTTCAGAAGAAATCACGGAAATTCCCCAAATAAACATCCGGGATGAATTAGATGAAGCAGTTGAAAAATTGGAAAATCAAATGATAGAAGCCTATGAAAAAAGCACCAAGAGAATAAGGAAACCAATTCCGAAACATTCACATGGAGATACGCCAAGGGATATAAAGGAACTTCTATCTACAGAACAACAAAAAGAGAAAAAGACAAGAAGAAACTGAATAAGCATAGTCAGATATTGAAAAATGCTTTAACAGAACTGCGTTATAACAGATGGCACCAGAGATTAAGTGAACTGAATACAATAGATCACTCAGCTTGGAAAATGCAAAAACGCTTACGACGAGAACGGACAGTTATACCTCTACTGCATGGAGCAAACAGAATGGTATATACGAGACTTGAAAAAGCCGAAGCACTTGACGACTCAATTGAAAGAAAAGCCAGAATAAACTACAGAAATGATAATGACAATGAAGATCTAGAAGAAGTGGAGGCAAACGAAGAACTGATGATGGAACCACCGGAAACCGAAATCATTCCAAAACCGGCTTCACCAACAGAGATCATAATGAAATTTAAAAACAGGAAAGCGCCGGGAGAAGATAGGATAACGAATTATATGTTGAAGAAATTGCCTAGAAAAGGAATAGCAGCCTTGACGAATATTACAAACGGAGTGATGAGGACCGAATACTACCCAAAGAGATGGAAAACTGCAGAAATGATAGTTTTCAACAAGCCTGGAAAGGAACGAAAATTTCCTCAAAATTATAGACCAATCAGCCTACTATCAGCACTAGGAAAAATTCTCGAGAGGGTTATCGCTAAAAGGCTGAATGAGGAAACAGAAATGCTGAAGATAATTCCATCCGAACAATTTGGATTTCGACGAGAACATTCGACTGAACTCCAATTGCTACGGCTCATAGAATACGTCACCGAAGGAATGCAGACCAAACAGGCCACAGGATCAGTTCTGATGGATATCGAGAGAGCTTTTGATAGAGTATGGTACGAAGGCCTAATCTAAAGCAGGATATTCGACCAAGCTATGCAAGATTAGAGGGAACTATCTGAGGAATAGAAACTTTTATGTGAAGATAGATGGAGCAACCTCTCAAACCAGACAATTGAAAGCGGGAGTGCCTCGAGGATCGGTACTTGGACCTCTGCTTTACGTAATATACGTTTATGATATCCCGAAGAATGCTAGAAATATGCTCACCTTGTATGCAGATGACACAGGAATAGCATTCAGACATCGACGCCCAGAGATCATACACCAAAGACTGCAGGAAGCCATAGATGAATCACTCAAATGGTGCATCAAATGGAAAATCCAAATCAATGGAAGAAAGACTCAAGCAATATTACTGCAAAAGAGAAGATTGAGGATGGAAGAAAACATTGAAGTTGTTGGAGAAGAGGTTGAATGGAAAAATGAAGCAACATACCTAGAAGTGAAGCTTGACAGAGGACTTACATGGAAAAACCACATCAAATGTGCAGTTGATAAAACAAAAGCCGCAATGAGTAGACTTTATCCACTCATAGGCAGAACAAGTCATATGAATAGGAACATCAAGTTGACGATGATTAAAACTATCGCTCGACCACAACTCACTTATGGATCGGCGGCATGGGGCTTCGCAGCCAAGACCCACATCAAGAGAATACAGGCCACTGAGAATAAACTCCTTAGAATGGCGATGGATGTACCCTGGTTTGTTAGGAACAAACAAATCTACAAGGACTTGGAATGGGAACCAGTTACAGAATTTATGAAGAGAAAGGCAGAAAGGATATTCGACAAAGCCAAACAACATCCAAATGAGGAACTACGAAGATTAGTCGACTACGATCCAACGGAAGAAGCTAAAAGATCAAGAACCTACTACCGAAGACCGAGAGATCAGTTAAGGATTTAAATGTAAGCAAAGAAGAGCTTAACCTATAAAAGCTATAGGCAGCATAAAACTATCAACACGACTATGATCGTGTGAGAGTACAGAAACCATAAGAGTCAACTGGTTAATAGGCAAAATGCCCGGAACCTATGAAGAAGCAGTTAAGGGTTTATAGTGGGTCTCGAGCTCAAGAGAGTGAGAAACCCCACACTTGTTCCCCCTCAGGAGAGGGTGGTTCGTCTGATGTGCAGATTTTCCCCCTACTATAACAAAACAAAAAAAAAAGCAACAACAGGCATAGATTTTACGGGTCTTTTTCACATTAAAGATGGCAGAACGAAAAATAGAAAAATGATCAAATGCTATTTATGCATTGTCGTTTACTTCGTCACGAAGGCAGCTCATCTTGAACTGTCTTCAGATCTCTCCTCTGAGTCATTTCTTAAACTCTTAACCAGATTTGTGTCAAGAAGGCGTGTTTGCACCGACATTTATAGTGATAATGGTACTAATTTTGTAGGTACGGAACGTCAATTGAAAATTGTTTTATATAACCTTGAGAACAATGACTCAGTTCAATGACTTTTTCAATTTAAATAAAATAAATTGGCACTTATCCCCACCACATGCTCCTAATTTCGGAGGTTTGTGGGAAGCATGCGTAAAATCAACAAAATTTCATCTAATAAGAATTATTGGTGATTATCATTTGGCTTTTGAGGGTCTATACACTGTAATAACTCAGGTTGAGGCAGTCTCCAACTCCCGACCCTTATCCCCAATGTCTAATGTCGTAATGATCTTTCACCTCTAACTCCTGGTCATTTCCTTATTGGCCAACCATTGACCACTTTACCTCGAGATGACGTCAGACATGTGGCAAGCAACCGCTTGTCCCATTTCAAGAATATTCAAAAACAAATGCAACATTTTTGGCAAAGATAGTCACATGAATATTTGACACAACTCCAAGCAAGAATAAAATGGCGACAACCTACTGTCAATCTGGAAACATTTTGGTGCTACTAAAAGACGACAACACAGCTCCCTCATGCTGGAAAATGGGCCGTATCATAGATGTGTTTCCCGGCAAAGACGGAAAAGTGCGTGTTGTGAATGTGAAAACCGCTAATGGAGTCTTCAAAAGACCGGTGTCGAAGATTTGTTTTCTACCAATAAACTCTTAGAACAATAAGTCAACTCATTATATTGTTGAAAGCCAATTCTTTCAAGGGGGGCGTCATGTATTGTTTAAGTTAAAATATAAACTCGTTTGTACCATGCGCACATCCAATTCGTACTGTCCACTAATATAGGAGCCGTACCAGTATCACACAGCGTCATTCTAGAATAAGAAGTCTATTCACTCACATCATTCATGTAACCAAATTTTTCGAATATAGATATAAGATCATTCAGTGTTTTTATTCAATCTCAATTCACAAGTAAATCTATTGAAAACTATCACAAGATCGAACAGGGTGAAACGAAACAATTCAGAAGAATGACACAGAACGACCGTGTGATGGCAGCTTACCACAGCGATAAAATTCCTTGTTTATAATCCCTTTTCGGGAAAATGCAATCCTTACCAGAATATAATGGAAGATTTAACGGAATGCAGACAGAAATTGAGTTCTGGAATAAGTCACAGCCAAAGCAGGATTCGTACCCAGGATCCCTGATCAGGTACTCTCCCCTCTACCTCTTTTAACATTTCCAATCGCTTTCGAATGCCACAGTTCCTGAGTGATAATACTAACACGTGAATTCTGAAGATAGTGGTTTTCAGAGAATGCAGATGGATCATCACGTCTGCCTGGGTAGCTCAGTTGGGAGAGTGCCTGACCGGTAATCAGGGGGTCGTAGGTTCGAATCCTGCTCTGGTGGTACTTTTTTCAGAATTCTATTTCTGTCTGCATGACGTTGAATCTTTCATTATATTATATTTCAGATATTGAACTATCATCACACTTTCTCAGAAAATTATATAATTTTATTACACGTAATAATGACATTTCACCTTTCTCCGAAAGAAGGAAAGTTTACGTTTTTTGACTTCTACTTTCCATCTGTGAGTAAAATATGAGTTAGTTTATTGTTTTTCATATAAACATGCAATGCTTTTAAAATTCAATTGAAAAAAAAAGTTAGTAGTATTGTCGTTTTTGTCAAAAAAAAAATTTTTTTTTTTTTTATTTTAAAAGCATTGCATATTTATATGAAAAACAAAAAACAAACTCATATTTTACTTATTCAAATTAATTACTACATTAGCATTATTGTGGGAAGCCACTGATATGTTCAAACCTTGCTGAAATTCTTTTTTTGAAAGGTTTATTTCATGATTATTTGAAGTAAAATTAGAGATTGAACTTGGCTCTGGAATCAATTTTGCAGTATTAACTTGAGTAGCGGCAGAACAATCTATGTATTCTTCAGCTACTGTGCTAGATTTCCAGCCCCTTACCATTCAATTTGCATGAGGTCGCCACCATTGTCTGCGAGCAAAGTAGCCGCTGTACTTCTCAAACACTGACCAGTAAAATTTTGAATATTGGGCAGCTTCAGAAAAGCTGAAATTGTTTTTTGTTTTTTTGAAAACGGACTCACAGTGTAGTGACCGATACATTGTTTAGTAATTCCATATCTTATTTGCACGAAAAGCCTTCCATCCTCGAAATTTTTCTGAAGACTCATTTACTCCTTTAGTGGTGCAATCCATTTCTTATCAGTTATCATAAATGATCGTGGCTGGTAAGTTTTGCTATTCTGTATTTCAATCATGACCTTTTCTTCTAAAAAATGAACGTCTGTTGTTTTCATATTGTATAATTGCATCGGCAGGCGCCCGAGACACCAATAATCATTGGAACCTAGAAGTGCAAGAATAACAAAATAGAAATGATCAACCCTTTGGCCTAAAATACGGAAAGAAGGTATGGAAGGTATAGTGGAAGTTGATGGTTGGAAAAATATAGTATGGATATAGAACGTATAGTACACATACTTCCATCCATTTTTTCAGATTTTTCAACCGCTTGCTTGTTTATCGGCATTCTTCGAAAAAGATGGCAATCTTTATTTATTTATTCATCTCTGTACAATTAGGATCCAATATAAGCTATCCACTAATTAATTACTGCAAGCACATGATTCAGTCATAATTGACATTTTCTAGTCCGGCTCGGGTTTTTTATTTTTCATATTTGGTATACGAAGGTTGAAATACTTTGATACTGAAAAGTATGAATGATGTGTTCGATCTGTGCACTTTTTGTCAGGGTATATTCGCCATTTCCTTCATAAAACTATACTAGCAACAAATATCATATTGATGCTATAATTCGATGAATTCACCTATTTTTTGCCATAGATATTTCATAAAATATACATTTGAAGTATTACTTCTTCGAAGTATTCGAAGTATTCGATATGTTGTACGAGACAACATATCCCATAAAGAGAGAGCAGTTCATTATACCGAGAATGAGCCCTAAAAAGCTCTTTTCAATCTTCAATTCACAGTTTCAAAGCTGGGAGTATATGAATAGGGTAAATACGCGCATTCAATCATTTCTAGCGAAGTGGAGTTCGAATTTGTCAGGAGTGTGCCTTAGAGAATGAATATGAATATTCGGTTTGAAATTCTTAGAGCAAGAAGGAAACTTCGCTACTGAATATTTCTTACTGAATACCTACCCTTATTAATGCTGAAGGCTCGTTTTCTGAACGCTAGCTACTCCATTACAAAATTAACGCGTTATCTATTCATATCTCATTTGAATTTTTTGCTCAAGGAGGATTACTTCAGTAGCTCTTTACAAGGAGAGCAGAAGTTTTTCCTTGTTGTGAATGTGAGTTGCTGACTTGCAGAAAATATAATCTGACAGACAGATGTCGGAATCTGTTTCCGCTATAATTGTAGAGAAGTTTGAATCTATTATTTCCGATCAAAAAGAACAAATTGAAGATGCCGATTTGAAAAAATGACATCGCGTACGCCAGAGAATTCCCAATCATAAGCCGTCCGCTGTTCTGGTATGATTGGTGAATGACTCAGTTCGTCTTTCTGTTTTGAAAAATCTTAAATATTTGAGGTCCCCCTATATTAAAATAGATGTACAAATCAGAGGGGATGCAACCAAGAATGGATTGTTGATATTGAAGGCAGCTTTCAAAAAGTTTTTTGAGGAAAGTTTTTTGAAGACGTTATTCGCTTTAAAGAATGAGTGCTTTTTTTTCAGCAGGTATTTCTGATTCAGTTTACATCTGATGAAACTTTGCCACTGTAATTATCGCAGTTTAAGATTGTTATTGAAACGAACCGATTTTAACGTTGTTGTGCTGTGCATCCCTAATGCTCAGTGCCCATAAGGTGTGGGTCGGCCTGACCCAGGATATACAGGCTAATATCCTGAAATAAAATTAATATCTATTTTTTCAACCAATAACTGGAAATGAAATCGCGGAATCCCACCATGATCTTTGTTTTTCTAAAATTAAATATTGATATATATTTTGTCAATTATGTTTCTTGAGATGTGTTGGATGTGTTGGTTGCGGCTAATGGGTGGAAGAAAAATATTCAATTTTATTTTCCAAAAATAAGTGCAATCACATCACATGTTTTTCAGCATCTTGATGTTAAGTTATTGGTTAAGAAACTATTTATTGATAGAAGAAGAGGGTAATCGAAAAGCAATTGGTGGGTTTCAGCGTCTTCTTTTTATATATATATATATATATATATATATATATATATATATATAATAACGTCGCTCGCAGTCACTGAGTGTCTTGTTACCGAAGGCTATTATTCTTGGCCTTGACTTGTACTGAAACAGCCGTCAAGCCAACTGGACTTGCGTCTGCTATAACAAGAGTTCTATTATGTGGATTATAGTAGCCTGAATTTGGTATCGTCGTTAATCTATCGATAGATTATCTTTCAAATATTTTTTCGGTCGGTCTTCTTTACAGAGGTCCACTATCCCTGTGTTCCGTCCTGATTTTCTTTCTCAATATTTGCTTGAAGGGTTCCGTGAGTGTCGCTAAATTGGAAATCCATTTTCCAACCGAGAAAACTCTCCAATTCAGAGACTGTTCTTGGATCTCTAAATTTTCAATTTCAGAGATGTATTTGTCTAAAGGTTTGATTTCATTTCCAGAAAGCTCATGTCCTGAGAAACTTACTTTTGAAGTCCCAAAAGTGCACTTTTCATTCTTGAAGACAAAATTATACTCGCTTAATACTTCTAATTCTCTTTTCAGTCTCTTATAGTCGTGCTCGTTTTGATATCATCCACAAAATTGATAACTCCATCACATCCCAAAATTATTTTTTTTAAGGTTTCCTGAAAATTTTCTGGTGCACATATTATTCTTAACATCATCTTTTTATACCTATAATGGCCTTTGCTTGTTATAAATATTGTTATATATCGAGAATCGGGATGGAGCTCAATATGATGGAATGCGTCTTTTACACCCATTTTGCTAAAAACTATAGCATCTCTCAATTTGGGGAATAGTTGGTACATTATCGGTAAACGGTAGTTTTCTCGATTGATAGCTGTGTGTGCCCGCCGCGCCGCATATCCACATATACATATACGGATTTCCCCGTTATCCTTCAATATGGGTACCTACTATTGGGGATACAAAATTTGATGGACCTCTTACCTCCTCAATTATATCTGTACCTACGTGAATAGTTATCTATTTTGGCCTCTACCTTTTCTTTCAATGGAATTGAATCCTTCTATATGGTTGACTTACTGGAGTAACAGTTTCGTGAATTGGAATCTTTACCATGATATTTCTAAATTTAGGAAATTTTCTTTTCCTCGACCGGATTTACACCACCGTTCATTTGGAGAACACCCAGTACGGTTGCCATTATTCGACCTTATAAATTACGTGTGTCATTGTTTAATACATAAAATGTTAAATTTTATATTTGATCCGTCAATCGGATTTCTGCTTCGGAAGAACCGATTAACTCTAACGGTATAATATCGCTTCCGTAGGCTCTAAATTATTTTTTGAATTACTATTTTGATTATTGACAATAGTTCCCTTTTCTTTCATCATATCACACGTTTTATTCGTAATCAAATTATAGTTACATCCGGAATCAATTAGCTTATTTATTTTTGTACCTCCAACAGTGCATTCAATTGAAATGTCATCATTCATATTGAAAATATAATCTGCCCTTTTGTGCACACAAGTGACTTTGGGTTGATCTATGTTGTTTGTTCTGTATATTTTATTACCACTACGTCTTTCATGTTTATCTCTATAACCCATATTTCTTTTATTAATTGTTTGCCTTGTTTTACACTGATTCTTGAAATGTCTCAGTATTCTGGATCTTACAAGGGCGTATGATTGTATGAATCATAGGGTTTTATTGAAAAAACTGAGAGGGTATGGAATTGCTGGTGATTTGCTCGCACGGTTGAAATCATACTTGTCGGGGAGATTTCAGCAGACAATCATTACAAAGGAAGGAATCTCCGATAGATCTAATCCAGAACCTGTTGAAATAGGTATTCAACAAGGTAGCATAGTGGGATCAATCTCATTCATTATTTATATAAATGATGCTCCTATATCAGTTGCAGTTTGAATTGTTTCTATTTCTGATTATGCAGATGATAAAAATATTTTAGTAGCTACGAAAGACCTTAATACCTTAATTGTAAAATTAAATGAAATTTATGAAGCTTTATCAGACTGGATTTCTAATGAGGGACTTCTATTGAATCACAGAAAAATTGATTGTGTTTTTTTTCGAAACTAAGAGAAGCAACGTTGACTATCCCGACCAGGTATGCCTGAATGGAGTAGATGTTGGTGTGAGCACTGATGCGAGATTACTGGGATTGATGGTTGATGAAACCTTATCATGGGAGGTTCATATTGACAAACTCAACAAGAAATTGAATTCAGTATGCTACACTTTAAGGGTGACCGGCCACCGAATGCGAAGTTGAGCGAAGCTGCGCGTTTTCAATGCCAATATAATTGATAAGCTACGAATCGAGTGACGTAGTTTGTCATTTAGCATTGAAAACGCTCAGCTTCGCCAAACTTCGCATTCGGTGGCCGGCCACCCTAAAGGTGATGTCGCAGTATTTGAGCGGATGTGGTTTGAAGATGATTTATTTCTCATGTTTCGAATCACTTCTCAGGTATGGAGTTATTTTTTATGGAAGTGTCAAAGATTCAGATGAAATATTCCGAACTCAAAAGAGAGCCATGAGAATTAGCAATAAACTGAGCTATAGTCAAATTGTAGGGGTTTCCTTAGGAGTTGTGGTTTGTTGACATTTGCTGCACTACGTACTGAGGAATTTCTCATGTTTTCTTTTCAAAAATCAAGTATATTTCAGGAAAATATGAAATACTATCTCATTTTTACAATAGTAAATAAATAAAAAAATAAATCTTTATTTCTCATAGCACAAACCTTACATGTACTCATAGAAGCTCCGATTTTGTGTCCCCTATCCATAGTTTTTCAGCTTTAGAGTGGGGTGCCATGAAGCTGTTTAATAAGCTTCCTAGAAGATTCAAACAAATAGACAACAGATATGTTTTCAAAAGGGAATTACATAAACTATTAATTCACCTAGAGCCTTACATATTGCTAGAGTACCTAAATGCCTCTTTGTAATTACCGAGTGTAATATTTGTTTCTTTTGCTTTTCGATTCTGATGGTGTTTATGGTACATTTGTATATATTGGATTTTTCGAAATAAACATCATTATGACTTTAGCCTTGCGGCTTTCACAATCCTCTCCAGAGGAAAATTCACTTATCCCAGATATCTCAGATATCAAAAGGATTAAGCTCTGTTGGAGCCCTTTCCAGGTTTTCGGGCACGTGGTGGTGGTCGGGTCCGGGTCGCTGCTCGGCTCCCTGCTGTAGGTTGGATTCCTGCTCCACCCGCACTTCCTGTCGGAGCAGACGATGTTCCTCTGAATTCCCCATGTACTTGCGTACAGTTCTCGCCGTACCGAGCAGTACCGCCTTCTGCATGCCTTTATAAATATTTTCGTCCAACTGAAGTTTTCTCGAGTTCCTAGTAGTTTCTTCGGTATCAGGCCTGTAGCTGATATGACAATAGAGATGGCCTTGATATCTTTCAGCTGCCACTGTCTCCTGGTTTGTGTCACGAGATCTCTGTACTTTGAAAATTTTTCAGTGTGCCTATCTAGAAGATTGTTATAATTTGGAATCGCCACATCGACGAATTGTGCTCTGACCCCATCCTTATTGAGCAATATGAGGTCTGGTCTATTGTGGGTTATTTTCCGGTCTGTGAGAACAGTGCGATCCCAGTAGAGCTTGTGATGTTCATTTTCCAATACAGCATCCGGATGGTAATTGTAATAAGGAACCTTTTTAGAACTTAGAAGTTGGTGTTTTAGTGCCAATTCTTGGTGAAGAATCTTAGCAACGGCATCATGTCTATTTTTGTACTCCGTGCCCGCGAACTTCTGACATCCCCCAGTGATGTGCTGGATAGTTTCATGTGTCGCACAGCCATAAAGACAGCTATCATCCGCCAATGAGGCATCCTTGGCGATATATTTCATGTAGTTCCTTGTTGGAATCACCTGATCCTGAATGGCGAGCATGAAGCCCTCTGTCTCAGGAAACAACCTTCCGGAAGTCAACCAGTAGTTCGACGCAGATATGTCGACGTAATCATGGTTGACCTCGTTCTGGTGCCTTCCATGCAAAGGTTTGCCAATCAGTTTCCGCATTTTACTTTCTGCAGAGTGTTCGACGGTTTCCAAATGATCCTGTTGTAGCTTTAACGGTGTAGAACTATCACCAACACAAACTACTCGATGGAGTTCTGACGAAGCAGCCTTGCTCAGGAAATATTTTCGAAGTCCTTCAATTTCCTGGGACATACGGTTGGACAAATCAACAATTCCTCTACCCCCAAGATGTCGTGGCAGCTCGGTCCGTTCTATTGAGCTTTTATGGTGATGTTTATTGTGTTTAGTCAGCATCGTCCTTATTTTTCTCTGTAAAGCTGCTAAATCGGTGTTCCTCCAAGAGATGAATAGCTCAGCGCCGAGCAAGCGTGGGTGTTAATCGCTTTTATCAGATTCTTGCTGTTAAGACCAGTTCTCATTATCCTTCTCAATCTTCTGGTCAACTCCTCCGTTAATTCTTTCTTCATCTGGGTCTGATTGATTTTTCTTGCCTGTTTTATGCCTAGATACTTGTATGTGTCTCCTTCCTTTAATGCTTCAATTTCTGCACCTTCCTTGAGTTTGAACTTACCATCTACTATTTTCCCTCTGGTTATGTTCAGCAGTCGACATTTTTCTAATCCAAACTTCATTTTGATGTCTTCCGAGAATCCTTCCACCATTTTCAGCATCTGTTGCATTTGTTTTTTGGTAGATGCGAAGAGTTTCAAATCGTCCATGTAAAGGAGATGATTCAGTTTCATCATAGTTCTACTACCGCTCTTGATGGAAAATCCGTAGTCCGTAGAATTCAATCTATGAGACAAGGGATTCAGGGCCATGCAGAACCACAGAGGGCTCAGCGAGTCTCCTTGAAAAATTCCGCCCCTTATGGGAATAGGTCCTGTTGTAATGGAGCAATCTGCTGCTTTCATTTGAAGACTGGTACGCCAGGTTGACATGGCGTTTTTCAGGAACTTAACAGTATTGGAATCCACCTTGTAAATGTTCAATATAGTCAAGAGCCATTCGTGAGGTATGTAATCGAATGCTTTCTTGTAGTCTATGTACGCAGCGTAAAGATTCCTCCGCTTGGAGAACGCTTGATTGCAGATAACTGAATCAATTATTAGCTGTTCTTTGCACCCCCGGCTGTCTTTGGTGCATCCTTTCTGTTGCATGGCGATTATGTTATTCCTTTCGCAATGGTTGTGAATTCGATTTGAAATGCACGATGTGATTAATTTGTACATCGTTGGAAGACATGTGATTGGTCGGTATTTGGATGGGTCTTCTGTATTTCTTTGGTCTTCAGGTAACAGGTATGTTGTGCCATGTGTAAGGAATATTGGCATTCTTTCAGGATTTTCAATGACACCATTTATTGCGGAGGTCAATTTGTCATGCATGATTCAATGTTTCTTGATCCAGAAGTTCTGTAATCCATCAGGCCCAGGTGTTTTCCAGTTGTGTAGTCCTCTGATAGCTGATTTTACTTCTTCAATTGTGATCTTGTCATGCTGCATCGGCTCATATTTTATAGCTTCAGATTTTTCAACTTCCATCCATCCGGTATCTCCATTGAACTGAGGTTTCGTTGATAATTGTTCGGTCCAGAATTGTTCAATGGCTTCCTTTGGTGGTAACTTTCCATTTTCTCCATCAGACGATGTGAGTGACCGGTAGAAAGTTTCTTCCGAATTTTCGAATGAAATATTGTCTCTTTTCCGGCTATAATTGCTTTTGTATCTCCTCAGGCGTTCTGCATACAGACTTAACTTTTGCTTCAGAGTGTCGAGGCAGTGGTGAGCTCTAGCATTCTCCGTCTCTCGTTCTGTGTGTGTTCTGTTTCTATCCATGATTTCTTTGGCAGCTTTCACGACCTTTCTTCCACGACTCCCGTTCAAGTACTCCGTCAGTCGTCCAATGTCTCTTCTTAGTCTCTCTGTTTGGTGTTGAAGACGTTTCTGCCATGGTGGCGCATGTATTTTGTGTAATTTTGGACCATCGTTGTTCGTTCGGCGAATTTTTGCCCCTATGATTTTAGCCGTCGTTAGCGCTGCACAGTAAAAAACTAGATGAAGATATTCCAATGAACTTCCATTCTGTAGGTACTCAGGTAAAACGTCCTTATTCAAGATGTCAATTATGAGTGACAGTTTCTTGGATGTATTGAGTCGGGGAGGTGCTATTCGATGAAGAGGATCTGTTCCTTCCAGTTCGGCAAAGTATCTCCTCATCTGAGAGTCTTGTCGGTGGAGATATTCCCTATCATCCTGGTGTTCCTGCTCCCTTGGGTTGTAAGATGGACTTTCAGCGTCAATTTCTTCTGGCTGTTGTTGCCCAGGCATGTGAATTTCATCAGAGGTGTTGGTGTTGCTCTCTATTGCTTGGGGACGCTGAAGTTCTTGTTTAATTGCGTCGATTCGGGCCATTGGTATTAGTTAATTTCTCAGAATTACGCGGTACTGGTCTGCCACCCGTTGTTCAGTGACATTGAGATTTGGGTAGGCGTTGCAGAATTCCTCATGGAGCCTTTTCCTATAGCTGTTCGTGTTCTGCCTTAGTCCCGTGATGGAGTTATATATGCGCACAATAGTTTCATTCATGGACGTTGTCCACTTCATGCGCTTTCTAACTAACCCCGCTTGGGTGAGCACTGGCTGAATATCCTGCGCAGCACCTTCAGCGGTTCGAGTCGGCAATTGAATTGGACTCGTTGGTTGCTGTTGTTGCTTTGGAGCTGTAGCTTCTTTTGCAGCAGGAGCCCGCTTCCTCAACATCCTGCCACCGACGTCCCGCATGCTGTCATGTCCAGCGCCGGCTCCAGACATGCCCTGACGATCCCCAGGCAGCGACTTGTTTCCGAGGCTTCTCGTTATCACTATTTCCATGGGTTTGTGCTCCCCTTTCTCGGTTTGGGTGAGGGGTAGAGAAATGGGAGCAGAAAGAGCACCCCTATAAAAGATGTGAAAGAGAGAGGAAAAAGGAATGGGACTGCGGACAGCAGGCGTGGCTGGCTGCACCGTCTACGTCGTTGCGATGGCTACCCGGCAGGCCATCTACTAGATAGCTGTCAGGCAGGCCAGACACAATTATTATTACTATTATTATTCCACAACTTAGACAGAATTTTATGTTGAAGAAATTACCTAGAAAAGGTATAGCCGCTCTTACAAATATCGCGAATGGAATCATGAGGACAGAACACTACCCAGAAAAATGGAAAACAGCAGAAGTCATAGTGTTCAATAAACCAGTCAAAGAGAAGAAGTTCCCACAAAACTATAGACCGATAAGTCTACTGTCGGCGTTAGGAAAAGTAGTAGAAAGAATTATATCCACGAGGCTCAATGAGGAAACCGACAATCTGAAACTAATACCACAGGAACAGTTCGGATTCAGAAGAGAGCACTCAAAAGAGCAACAATTATTAAGGCTCACAGAATACATTACAGAGGGATTCCCAAATAAACAAGCTACAGGTCTTGTTTTACTAGACGTCGCCAGAGCATGCGACGAGTATGGCATGAAGGATTAATATACAAGATGAGATGTGCTGGATATTCGATCAAAATATGCAAGTTGATCCGGAATTATCTCAAAAATAGGAGATTTTACGTGAAAGTGGAAGGAGAAGGCTCCACAACAAGAGATATAGAGGCTGGAGTACCCCAAGGGTCAGTACTTGGGCCACTTCTGTACAACATATACATTCACGATATTCCCAAGAATCCAAGAACCATGCTGACGTTATATGCTGACGACAAAGGCATAGCAACTCGACACCGCAACCCAGAAGTAACAGAACGAGTTCTACAAGAAACGATTGACGAAACAAATGACTGGTACATGAAGTGGAAAATCAAACTCAACGGACAAAAAAGCCAAGCAATTTTATTACAGTAGAGAAGACTGCAACCTACAACGAATCTAGAAGTTGACGGCGAAGAAATCGACTGGAAAAATGAAGCCAAATATTTAGGAATAACGCTTGACAAAGGACTTACTCGGAAAAGTCATATCAAACAAGCAATCGACAAAACGAAAGCAGCGATGAATGGACTCTACCCTTTAATAGGAAGAAGAAGCCACATGTCGAAAGAGACAAAATTTAATATAATCAAAGCCGTTGCTAGGCCTCAACTGACTTATGGATCAGTTGCCTGGGGTTTCGCGGCAAAGGGCCACATCAAAAGAATTCAGGCCACTGAAAACAAGCTGCTATGATGTGCAATAGATGCACCTTGGTTTGTCAGGAATAGACAGATTTATAAGGACCTAAAATGGGAAACCATAACGGAATTCATGAACAGAAAAGCAGAGAAATTATTCGAAACAGCGAAAAACCATCCGAATCATGAACTCAGGAGACTAGTGGACTACGACCAGAGGAAGACAAAAGGAGAATGCGAATTTACCGAAGGAGACTAAGAGATCAATTAAAAAGAGATTAAAATAACAACAGAAGCTTATTGAGAAATTCAATAAAGTGTTAATCCAATAGAGGATAAACACATAAATCCCAGCACGATAGTGTGCGAGAAGAAAACCGACTAAGAGATGAACGGTTTTTAGGCAAATGCCCGGAACCAAAATTCAAGAAGCAGTTAAGGGTTTTTAGTGGGTCTCGAGCTCAGAAGAGTGAGAAACCCCCCACTTGTTCCCCCTCAGGAGAGGGTGGTTCGTCTGACTTGCAGATTTTCCCCCTGCTACATCAAAAAAAAAAAAAAAAGTTGAGGTGTTCACATCCTGTTCTGAGGAAAACTACTACATCCAGGGTCCACCCTGGAGAATATAAGGATTCATTCATATGAAACTCAACAACAGTAATTAGTTACATGTACATAGAGGTGGTTATAAGAGTTGTCTTAAAAAAATGATTAAACTGATTCTAATAAAAAGGAATATCATGAGCAGACAATAATTCAGTAATCCTTATTATTGAGAAGGACTTGAGAAGTTTCAATCCTGATGCTACATACGCATTTTCATGTGAGAAGATCTAGAGAAGTCTGAAAATCTATATAAATTATGAAATATAATAAAATATATATTTCTGAGAAAGCAATTGATCGATTTGTCCTGAATGGACGTTTCAGTTGAGCGGTGCTAGCAAGGATTATGAATCTGTGAAAATGTGTAATCGTGTAGTTTTTCACTTCTGAAAAACACTGAAAGTGGGGCCGCTGCGTCGTTCAACCAGCGCACCGCAGAATCGGGGTACCATACGTGGCCACCGGAGCTGGTCAGGAGCGTCGACTAGAGAGAGGTCGGAGGGGGGGCTTCGCTCAATTTTTAACAAACAGCAATTAATTAAGTAGTAGGGATAAGTGGGGTTTTACATGCAGAGGATCGATAATGAGAAGGGAATTTCGTATGATCAACACCTTTATCAGCTGAGAGATAAGAACAGTTGTGCTTGCATAGATATGCGAAATATGTGGACTTGGAATCGGTAGATTATTCGCAATAATGTTTGATATACTGATCACTATATTCGCAATTTAATGCATGATGGCTTGATAAAATTATTCGCAATTTAATGCCTGATCAACTGATTACGATATTCGCAATTAAATACTCGATCACCAGATCACAATATTCGCAATTTGATGCATAATCACCAGATCACAATATTCGCAATTTAATGCCTGCTCACCAGATCACTATAATATATTCGAAATTTAAAGGTTCAAATTTTAGTGCTCCTTCCTAATATTTGCTATTTTTGTTACTACAATGTTCTGCCTACTATTCGCAATTTAATGTTTGATATTACTGATCACTATATTCGCAATTCAATGCATGATTGCTTGATAAAATTATTCTAAATTCTATGCCTGATCAACTGATCACTATATTCGCAATTTAATGCATGATCACATTATTCGAAATCTTATATAATACTACATATATAATTGTGTTGTACTGTTGTATTCAGTAAACGACACCTGAAAATGTTTCTTAGGATCTTTCGCACAAATGTGAATGAAGTAATCTCTGATTGTTCGAGGTATAACTTACTTTCCAATTGAGCCATCAGCCTTGCTCAGGAAATATTTTCGAAGTCCTTCAATTTCCTGGGACATACGGTTGGACAAATCAACAATTCCTCTACCCCCAAGATGTCGTGGTAGCTCTGTCCGTTCTATTGAGCTTTTGGGGTGATGTTTATTGTGTTTAGTCAGCATTGTCCTTATTTTTCTCTGTAAAGCTGCTAAATCGGTGGTCGTCCAAGAGATGATACCAAAGGAATAGCTAAGCGCCGAGCAAGCGTAAGTGTTAATCGCTTTTATCAGATTCTTGCTGTGAAGACCAGTTTTCATTATCCTTCTCAATCTTCGGGTGAACTCCTCTGTTAATTCTTTCTTCATCTGGGTCTGATTGATTTTTCTTGCTTGTTTTATGCCTAGATACTTGTATGTGTCTCCTTCCTTTAATGCTTCAATTATCTTATTATGACTTTAGCCTTGCGGCTTTCACACTCCTCTCCAGAGGAAAATTCACTTATCCCAGATATCAAAAGGATTAAGCTCCGTTGGAGCCCTTTCCAGGTTTTCGGGCTCGTGGTGGTGGTCGGGTCCGGGTCGCTCCTCGGCTCCCTGCTGTAGGATGGATTCCTGCTCCACCCGCACTTCCTGTCGGAGCAGACGGTGTTCCTCTGCATTCCCCATGTACTTGCGTACAGTTCTCGCCGTACCGAGCAGTACCGCCTTCTGCATGACTTTATAAATATTTTCGTCCAACTGAAGTTTTGTCAAGTTCTCTAGTAGATTCTTCGGTATCAGGCCTGTAGATGAAATGACAATAGGGATGGTCTTTATATCTTTCAGCTTCCACTGTCTTCTGGTTTGTTCCTCGAGATCTCTGTATTTTGAATTTTTTTCAGTGTGTCTATCTAGAAGATTGTTATTATTTGGAATTGCCACGTCGATGAATAGTGCTGTGTCCTCATCCTTATTGAGCAATATGAGGTCTGGTCTATTGTGGGTTATTTTCCGGTCTGTGAGAACAGTGCGATCCCAGTAGAGCTTGTGATGTTCGTTTTCCAGCACAGCATCTGGATGGTAATTGTAATAAGGAACCTTTTTCGAAGTTAGAAGTTGGTGTTTTAGTGACAATTCTTGGTGAAGAATCTTGGCAACAGCATCATGTCTATTTTTGTACTCCGTGCCCGCAAACTTCTGACATCCCCCGGTGATGTGCTGGATAGTTTCATGTGTCGCACAGCCATAACGACAGCTATCGTCCGCCACTGAAGCATCCTTGGCGATGTATTTCATGTAGTTTCTTGTTGGAATCACCTGATCCTGGATGGCGAGCATGAAGCCCTCTGTCTCAGGAAACATCCTTCCGGAAGTCAACCAGTAGTTCGACGCAGATATGTCGACGTAATCATGGTTGACCTCATTCTGGTGCCTCCCATGCAAGGTTTGCCAATCAGTTTCTGCATTTTACCTTCTGCAGACTGTTCGACGGTTTCCAAGTGATCCTGGTGTAGCTTTAACGGTGTAGAAGTATCAGCAACACAAACTACTCGATGGAGTTCTGACGAAGCTGCCTTGCTCAAGAAATATTTTCGAAGTTCTTCAATTTCCTGGGACATACTGTTGGACAAATCAACAATTCTTGTACCACCAAGATGTCGTGGAAGCTCTGTCCGTTCTATTGAGCTTTTGGGGTGATGTTTATTATGTTTAGTCAGCATCGTCCTTATTTTTCTCTGTAAAGCAGCTAAATCGGTGGTCGTCCAAGAGATAATACCAAATGAATAGCTCAGCGCCGAGCAAGCGTAGGTGTTAATCGCTTTTATCAGATTCTTGCTGTTAAGACCAGTTCTCATTATCCTCCTCAATCTTCGGATGAACTCCTCCGTTAATTCTTTCTTCATTTGGGTCTGATTGATTTTTCTTGCCTGTTTTATGCCTAGATACTTGTATGTGTCTCCTTCCTTCAATGCTTCAATTTCTGCACCTTCCTTGAGTTTGAACGTACCATCTTCTATTTTCCCTCTCGTTATGTTTAGCAGTCGACATTTTTCTAGTCCAAACTTCATTTCGATGTCCTCCGAGAATCCTTCCACCATTTTCAGCATCAGTTGCATTTGTTTTTTGGTAGATGCGAAGAGTTTCAAATCTTATTCAAAATTATTATTATTATTATTCCAGATAATAAGATGAGGCCGAACCCTATGAATCTTATACATAAATGACACTTTAGACATAAACAAACTGAAAACTATTCTAACAAAGATAAAGAGTCTAGTCGGTTTTTGAAGGAATTAACACTTTCCAGTTGTTTGCATTCTTCTAGATCCAGGCTACCAGAAGAATATAATAACATAAAAATGCGTCAAAAGGTTAGGACTTGAATCTTTCGAAACACCACTTGCTATTTTTGGCCTTGGTGAAACATCATCATCTGTTTCTGATTCCGTAACATGTACGATTCGTCCTGTAGGATCTATAAATCCATGTTACCCTATCGAGGCAGTTGTATTGTCAAAAATTTCTTTTAATATGCCTAACATTTTTCTACCCTACCGTAGGTGGGATTCTCTCTCAAATATCAGTCTAGCTGACCCAACCTTTCATTCTCCTAGTCCAGTTGATATGCTCATAGGAGAATCCATTCTTCCTCTCATTCTGAGAAAAGATCGTTTACCAGGAAATCTAAAACAACCTACTGCCCTACCAACCACTGTCTTCGGTTGGATATTGATGGGGAAAACCTCTGGTCCATCAACTAGCATCAGTTCTTTTCACTTAACCGCTGATTTCGCAATTGACCCAACGCTTAGGCAATTTTGGAAAATTGAAGACATTCCTAAATCTGAAATTTCTTCATCAGACGATGCCCTGTGTGAGAGGATATTTGTGGATAATTATTCTCGTGATTCGACACGACGTTACACGGTTGTGTCTTCGAAGGGATATACAAATCCTTTGACGATACTTGTACCAAGTCTGTTTTTGTTGGAACGAAGATTCAGAATCACCCCTGACTTCTAGGATGAGTACAAAAAGTTTATGAAAGATGACCTTGATTGTGGTCACATGACTTTACTCCCACATGGCAGTCCATCTGTTGATGAATATTATATACCACATCATGCTGTTTTCAATCCAAATAGTCCTTCCACAAAACTTAGAGTAGTTTTTGACTCCTCGGCGTAGGTTTCAGGTAATGTATCACTGAATGAGATATTTTTGACAGGTCCAAAGCTTCAAAAATATGTGATGGATCTTCTTTCTTTCGGTCTTATACTGTTGTTTTCACTGGCGACATTAAACAAATGTATAGGCAGATTCTTATCCATCCATCACATGGGCGATTTTAACGAATTCTTTTCAGATTTTCAATCTCAGATCCGATTGAGGTATAAGAGTTGAACATTGTCACATATGGGGTTGTTTCAGCTCCCTATATGGCCGTTCGGGCATTGAAGCAGTTAGCTTCTGATGAGGAGATTAATTTTCCCTCAGCAGCGAGAGTTCTACAGGCAGAAACATATGAAGGTGACATCTTATCAGGTATTGATAGCTTGGAGGAAGCTTAAGGTTTGCAGGACGAGTTGATTTAGTTATTGAAGCGCGGTGGATTTGAACTCAGAAAATGATCCAGCAATAAAACTGAGCTAATAAATCATTTGCCTTCAGATCATCGACATCAAGAGTCGTTAAATTTCGATAATTCTGTATTAAAAATTCAGAAATTGAGATGGTTTAGGGCTGGAGATAATTTTCTCCTTCGTTATTCATTCCACCGAAAGACCAGTTACAAAACGAAAGGTTCTTTCAGACTTGGCACGAATATTCGACCTAATCTGTTTTCTGACACCATTTACTTTCTTTGCCAAACATCTCATTTGGGGACAGCAGCGAGAAAGGGTATGCCGCTGTTGTTTATTTTCGATTTATTAATCCAGTTGGCTCAATAAATATTTCTTTGCTTGGTGCAAAGACTGTAGAGTTTCACCGATCAAATGCTTATCTCTGCCCAAGTTGGAGTAACGTGCAGCGCTTCTCTTTACAAAATTGCTCTCCTTCGTAATAAAATCTTATGAATTCTCATTAAAAGTGGATGAAATGCTCGTATGGTCAGACTCCACCGTGGTCCTTTATTGGATCAAGTCATCTCCCTATCGCTGGAATAGTTTCGTGAGCAATCTTACCACCTTACTTCAAGAATTTTCAGGAGAAGTTTCTCCTGATCAATGGTATTATATGAAGTCTCAAGATAATCCAGCAGATTGTGCTACTGGAGGAATGTTTCCGTCTGGTTTAATCGACCATTCTTTCTGGTGGGCGGGACCTCCTTGGATTCTGTCCAGGGATCCAATAGAGAACACTGGTGATCTAAAATTCGAAGAAATGACAACTGGGGAATAAGGGCAGGTTGTTTTGTCAACGTTCGCATCGTTCGAGGTATTTGACGATCCTATAACAAGATATCCGTCGTTCTCTAAAATTCAACAGAATTGGAAAGAAAATAATCTCTCAACTTCCTCATAAAATGCGTTCAGCAAATAGTTTTTGTTGAAGAAATTCAAAATATATATATCTTCGAAAACGCAATCTCTTTCTTTGAGATGATGATATTTTATAAGTGGGTGATCGATTATCGTTTTCTGGTCTTCAGTATGATTATAAATTTCCAGCGTTACTGCCTAATAAACATTTGTTCACTGATCTTTTCATTCAATATTTTCATCGGTTGTATCTTCATCCAGGTTCACAAACTTTACAATTCATTCTTTCTCAGCAGATTTGGATTTTGTTAGCAAAATCTCCTATCCGTAGAGTAATTTCCAATTGTCTCGTTTGCTTCCGCTACAATCCCAACCTTCCACATTTTTTGAATTATTGATTTCTTCATCGCATTTTTTTCTAGAGCGATGTATTTCAATTGATTGTCAAATTAGTTAAATGAGAATGTTTGTTGTAAGGCAATTGAATTGATTTAAATTTTTGTGTTGGTCAAACTCAATCATACCTGGAGCGGACACATGGGAAAAAGGATTTTTTACTGGCGAATTCGTTTCGGGTTGTTCGGTGTGCTGAAAAACGATAAAAGGTTCTGCAAAATTCTACAGAATACGAATTACCATTTTCATTTTTCATTCTATACAGTCCATTTAAACTATCATAACGCCTCAGTCGGTGACAAAAACCATAAAAAGAAAATTTTTTTTTAGGTTATATCCAATTTTCAATGCAGCAGCTGATTGGCAGGACACTAAGGTTTTCTAACCTTAATTAATCATCATGATCAATTACACAATTCAATGAATGATACCTTAGTGGAAAAAGAACTTCAGATTCTGTGAGTGTTTTAGAGTTTTGTTATGTTTCATATGATAACGTTATTGATAAAATTGTAGTGACCATGAAGAAGAAATAGAATTTATTCATTTTTCGCAATAGATACCTATTCAATATGAGGTGACCAATTCAATAACTCATCTGTAATAATCATCCTCTCAATTGCCAAAGGGAGTAAGAAAAATATTAATTGAAACTTCGCCAAATTCATTTGTAGGCTGGAACATTCACAAACAGACCGAAATATAAAAAATTTCATTCCGAAGATTTTGGACTCGCCCGTCATACTTTTGTTTGAACAGCAAGAATTGAAGAGACGGTGGAAGTTGAATTTTTAGGCTTGTATAAATATCAGGACCTCGAACAGTTGCGGTTTCCTGTGCGCGTATATCTATTCGCGAGAAGAGTATACATTGTGGGAGTTAAATATTCTGGTTGTAGTAACCGACGAGAAGTTTTATGTATTTATACCGTTCCGTTTTCCACTTGTATTCGGGGAAATATGAAAGCTTTTTCATCGGTGCATCGGAACGTAACGACGAAGGAATTATATTAGTATAAAACGTCCCTGAAGAGGAATATATGGAGGAGGAGTTTTCAAAGATGAGGGTTTCTTTTGACAGAAGGTAGAAGAGTCAAAAACTCTTCTATATGAAATATCCAAGATGGCTGAGATACAACCCCTAGAAGTTCGGAAGTTCGAAAAATTTCATTGAATTTCAATTACGGGACTGTGGGAAGAGACTCCTTCAACCCAAAAACGAAACAAAACATAAATATATGGCTCGACAATGAATGCTTCAGTACCAAGTGCATCGAATTAGATGCATTAAGAGAGACTCATACTTGTTGTATCGTAAAATTTAGGGTGAACAAAAAAGTAGAAAATCGAGACGGTTTCTTGAAAGTAATTTTTCGAACGAAAAACTCCATGAGTGTGTTTGATGAATCATTAATTAACTGGTAAAGTAAGACACACTTGTTTTTATAATAATATACTTCGACTATCGATTTCGGCACTAGGCCATCATCAGGTCAGCTGAAATATAAATAATACATAGATAATAAAGTTAACAAGACGTCAAATAACGTAAAATTTTACAAGTGTTCTGTTCACATTAATATTGTAACCAGTCCGGCCCTTGCGGTCGGACCTTTCGAGAACCAGAGCGGTCGAGAGCTTCCAGAATAACCGCGAAAGGTACCTGAATGTTTCCGGCGCCTATATAAGCCCAGCGGAGGAGCAGGTAGGCAAGTACAAGTACAAGTACAGTTATAGTTCGCAGTGCAAGCGACTAGTGGAAATAAATACGAGTGGAAATAAATAGTTGTGTCATAGTTAGTTTGTGTGTTATAAGTGTATTAAGTGTAAATAAATAATTTTAAAAAGTTGGACGTTTTAATCAAGCGAAGAAAACGTTACATTGGTGTCAAGTGTGCGGTTCAACATCGCTCGAATTAAATAAATAATTTTGGATATTTGGAGTTCATGCCAGTGACCACAAGACTGCAGAACGCGATGGAGACTCAAGCGGTAATGGACTTTTTGAGAAAGTTAAATGAAAAAATGGACGAGAATTCTTGTAAGTTTTAAGAAAATTCTCGAAAATTGAATGAGAAAATGGACGAGAACTCTTGTAAGTTGGAAGAAAATTCTCGAAAATTTAATGAGAAAATGGACGAGAACTCTTGTAAATTGAATAAAAAAATGGACCAGATTAAGGAAAATTGTAATTATGGTGAGTCAACTAACAGATAAATTGGATGAGAAACTGGAAACCATAAATGAAAAATTTGATAAAGTAGACGAAAAGTTTGATATAGTGAACGAAAAATTTGGCGAAGTTGATAAAAAGTTTGACAAAGTTTATGATGAAGTTAATGGAAAATTTGAAGAAATGGCAGGATTAATTGAACATCATGCCAAATTGATAGATTCCTTGAAAAGAATGTCAAACAGAACAGATATTCTGGCTTCATCACCCTACAGCACAGCGAAAGCGGAAAATGACGGCGAAGGTAGTAGAATGAAAATCAAGCCTCCAACTTTTGATAGAAAAATACCCTGGTCGACATACCAAAAACAGTTTGAAGCTGCTGCTCTCGTGAACAATTGGAACGACAACGAAAAAGCCACGGCATTAATTTTAGCTCTACGAGGAGAAGCACTCAACATTCTGCAGACGATCCCGGAGAGCCAACAAGCCTGTTACGAAGTTCTTACATCGAAACTTCAGATGAGATATGGTGATGCTCATCTACAACAAGTATACCATGCACAAATAAAGAACCGAGTGCAGAAAACAGTGGAAAATCTCCAAGAGTTTGAAGCTGATGTGGCGAGATTAGTCAGGCTGGCTTATCCATCTGCTCCAGATAGCTTCCTGGAACAGCTATCAATCCAGACATTCGTGGATGGGATAAAGGAGACTAGCACGCCCTAGAACCATTGATGATGCCTTAGCCCAGGCTTTAGAAATTGAGGCAGCGAAGCAAGCGTCGCATAGAGGACACCTTCGTGTTAGACAAGTCCAAGAATCAGACCGATCTATTGAGGACATTGTCAGAGAAGAAATCCACAGAATATCACAAACTAGGAAAAAGGATACTGTGTGCTGGAACTGCAACAAAAGTGGGCATTTCAAGCGAAACTGTCCAGAATTGGGAAAAGAGTCACAGCAGGGAAACTAAAAAGGGTCGGTGATAAGGGGCATAAATCGACCCAAGCCAAAAATGCCCCCGAAGTGATAATCCGGGGAATAATGTCTAAGGATTTATCAAGCATAGTTATCCCCGGAAAGATAAATGACCGAAATGTGAAAATACTGGTAGACACTGGCTCGACCAAAACTATTGTGCGTCCAGAAATTGCTGAAGGATTCAAGATTCGCCCAGTTAGGATCAAACTTCGAACTGCGTCTGGACAAGAAATACCGACTTATGGATCGATCATCTCCACCATTGAATTGGGAAACACAACAGTTAGCCACGAAGTTCTGGTAGCTGGAATCACGGAAGAAGTTATTCTGGGATTGGACCTTGTTAAGAAGCTTGGATGCCAATTGGATATGAAGAGTGATGTACTTCGGCTAGGAAGTGAAGAGATTCCATTCAATGATGTGGAGGACAAGATATATCGGATTCGACTGACCGAGGACATCACGTTGCCAGGGAGAACTGAAGGCATAGTGACTGGTAGATGTGACGATGTAACGAGGAGAGGCTGCGTGAGAGTAATTGAGCCTCTGACGATACAACCTTAGCTAAAGGACTATTACTCGGGAAGACCTTGGTAAGGGTAAGAGACAGCATTCCCATCCGATTGCTAAATGTCAACATGTTTCCAGTCACCCTAAAGAAGGATACCTTGATTGGACGTGGTGTACCTGTGTACCATATTTCGGGTGGGATAAGTACTGCAGAAGTCTCAAAATCGCAAAGCAATTCTGGAAGAACTGGTGTCCCTTCTCACTTCAAAATGTCAAGAGCTCGACCGATACCAACTACTCGAAGTGAGAAAATTGGTTCAAACGTTCTCCGACGTTTTTGCTACGGACGGAAAAGCAGGGAAGACTGATGTTGTGCAGCATAAAATCAATACTGGTGATGCACAACCTATCGACAGCATCCTAGACGTCTTCCTCTGGCAAAAAGAGAAGAAGCTGAAAGGATTATTGAAGACATGGCGAGAGAAGGTGTAATCGAACCGTCAGATAGCCCCTGGACATCGCCCGTAGTATTAGTGAAGAAGAAGGATGGAACTACTAGATTCTGCGTGGACTATAGGCAGCTCAATCAGGCCACGAAAAAGGACAGCTATCCCTTACCGAGAATTGATGATACCCTGGATACACTCTCGGGATCACGTTGGTTTTCCACCTTGGATCTGAAGAGTGGATATTGGCAGGTTGGCTTGGATCCAAAAGACAAAGAAAAGACAGCCTTCAGTATTGGAACGGGTCTGTGGCAGTTTAAAGTTATGCCTTTCGGTCTATGCAATGCTCCTGCCACATTTGAACGTCTGATGGAGACAATATTGAGAGGGCTCTCCTGGAAAACTTGTCTGGTGTATCTGGATGATGTGATAGTAGTGGGAAAATCATTCCAAGATCACTTACGCAACCTATCCGAGGTTTTCCAGCGACTTCGTGATGCCAACCTAAAGCTAAGTCCTAAAAAATGTAATCTGTTTCGAACAGAAGTGAAATATTTTGGACACGTAGTTTCACGTAGAGGTGTCAAGGTTGATCCGGATAAGATCAAGGCAGTGCAGGAATGGCCTATACCGAAAGACAAGAGTGAGTTGCGGAGTTTCTTAGGCCTTTGCACTTATTATAGAATATTTGTAACTGGTTTTGCCAACGTTGCCAAGCCGCTGACGAAATTGACGGAAGATGGACAGGAGTACATATGGTCCGATGATTGCACTGAAGCCTTCGAACGATTGAAAAAGGCTTTGGTCACAGCTCCAGTTCTGAGTTACGCAAGGGCTGAAGGCAAATTTGTGCTCGACACCGACGCCAGTAATACAGCCATTGGCGGCGTTCTATCGCAAGTTCAGGATGGACAGGAAAGAGTCATCGGGTACTTCAGCAAGGTGTTGTCCAAACCAGAACGGAATTATTGCGTGACCAAGAGAGAACTTTTAGCAGTCATCAAGTCCGTAGAACATTTCTACAAATATTTGTACGGAAGGAAATTCTTACTAAGAACGGACCATGCTGCTTTGAAATGGCTCCTGAGTTTTAAGAACCCGGAAGGACAAGTGGCTAGATGGATTGAGAGGCTGCAAGAGTATGACTCTGAACACAGAGCGGGGACTAGCCATCGCAATGCAGACGCGTTATCAAGAAGACCTTGTCCTGAGAATTGCAGCCATTGTTCGCGCCTGGAGAAAAGATCGATTTAAGGCGGACCACCGTAATCGAGGACGACTGGCTACCTGAAGAAATTCAAAGAGCACAAGAGGAAGATAACGACTTGAAAGTAATCCTGAGTTGGAAGAAGAGCGATAGACGACCTACTTGGGAAGAGGTATCCAGACTAAGCCAGAATGTAAAGTCGTATTGGGCACAATGGGAAACATTGAAGATTGATGGAGGTCTTCTGAAACGTTGCTGGGAAAATGAAGATGGAACTGAGCAGAGACTTCAGTTGATTGTGCCAAAGAGCCGTGTGACAGACATTCTGACCAGACTACATAATGGAACTTCAGGTGGACATTTCGGGATAACCAAGACGTTGGAAAAAGTCAGGCAGCGATTTTATTGGCCAAATTGTAAGAGGGACGTTGAAGATTGGTGTAGAAGATGCAAGGTTTGCGCTGCTGCTAACGGACCTTATGGTAGAGGAAAAGCACCAATGAAGCAATATAACGTCGGATCTCCCATGGAACGAGTAGCTGTCGACATAGCTGGCCCCTTTCCCGAAACAGACCATGGAAACAAGTACATTTTGGTAGCGATGGACTATTTCACGAAATGGGTGGAAGCCTAATCAAGAGGCAAGTACGGTAGCTGATAAATTGGCCAGAGAATTCTTCTGCAGATTTGGAATACCTCTGGAGCTGCATTGTGATCAAGGCCGAAATTTCGAATCGAGAGGACAAATGATGTTGTTTACCGAATAAGAAAGCTCCCCAGAGGAAAACCAAAGGTTGTCCATTTCAACCGATTAGCCCCGTACGCGCAGGACGAAGAAGAAGTACGTCTTGTGGAAGCCCCGATGCAAGGTAGCAGCGATTACCAGAAGTTTATGGATTGTTATGGTGAGACACGCGTTGCACGGTTCGGCGTTACACAGGAAGTACATCAAGATCTCTTTACCGTGTCTGAGGAATACTCTCTCGCTCATTGCGTAGCGGAGGACCTTCGTATGAGCAAAGGAATAGCAAGAGTATTCAGAAATAAATTTGGACGTCAGGAACAACTATTGCGACAGCAGCCAAGAATCGGGAAAGTTCTGAAATTGAAGGCTGAAGGTCGGTTCATTTATTATCTAGTCACCAAGCAACATTCCTACCAGAAGCCAACCTATCAGAATCTATGGGCGGCACTGCATAGCTTGAAAGAAGACCTTCAACGCTTTGGAGTTAGGAAATTAGCTGTTCCCAAGCTCGGTTGTGGATTGGACCAGTTGAATTGGCGAGTTGTGCGAAGCATGCTGGAGGTGGTTTTTCAGGGGACTGGTATACGGATCCTGGTGTGCAGTTTAAACCCAAAGCAGGCCAGGGAGCCTGGAAAAACTGTGGAGTGCTACTTCCATCAGAATGGCTACTGTAGGAAAGTGATGAGTGCAAGTTTCGCCACGGTCCTCTGAGGAATTCACTAAATCTCTTCTGGGACAGAACAGGCTTAAGGAGGGGACAGTGTAACCAGTCCGGCCCTTGCGGTCGGACCTTTCGAGAACCAGAGCGGTCGAGAGCTTCCAGAATAACCGCGACAGGTACCTGAATGTTTCCGGCGCCTATATAAGCCCAGCGGAGGAGCAGGTAGGCAAGAACAAGTACAAGTACAGTTATAGTTCGCAGTGCAAGCGACTAGTGGAAATAAATACGAGTGGAAATAAATAGTTGTGTCATAGTTAGTTTGTGTGTTATAAGTGTATTAAGTGTAAATAAATAATTTTAAAAATTTGGACGTTTTAATCAAGCGAAGAAAACGTTACAATATTCTCTGATAGACACGAAGCAATATATCACAAACTCACCGTCAATGAAACATGTACAATTAAAAGACATTAGATGTAATATAAAATTATAGTTTTCCTTTGAATACTCGTTTTCTACCCTTTTTAGATGTTCTAGGTTAAGTCGGTATAATCTCTTATTCCCTAAGAACAACACCTCGACAGTTATCAATTCTTCTTCTTGGTTTTATGTATTCACGTACACATGAACGCGTATATGGAGGCAGGTGAAAAAGACTATATAGCAGGAGGGTGAATTTTCTTGAATAGATTGACCGTCGGGAAATCTTTAATATCATTGAGGAGATATGCGTCGTTCTTGCATTTTAGAATTTCCAGTTGTTCCAGGAGTGTTAATTTATGGAAATCACTATGCTGATGAAGTAGGGTTAGTTTATCGAGAGAAGTAGAGTGTTTGCTCTCAAATAAATGGTTACCCATGGCCGAAGCAGGTCTATTCTTGATATGTTCGTTGAATCTGATCTTTGAAGCTCTAGTTGTCATACCGATATAGAAAGCAGGGCAGTTACCGCAGGTTATTTTATATATTCCGCTTTTTTGGGTTTTGTCTTTTTTGGGTTTATTATTGATAAGTACTCTTTCTAGTGTCCCATGTGAAGTATTAACTAGATTTAAGTTGAAGCCCTTTAGTAAGGATTGTAGTTTGCTGTTGAGGTTGGAAATGTAGGGGATGGCTATGTATGTCGTCTTGACAGAAGTATGTGGATATATCTTCTCAAAAAGTTTTTTCTTCATTACAGTGGCTAAGATGTCATAGACAAATTGTTTTGAATAGTGATTTTCTGTTGCTACTTTACAAATATTATCTAGTTCTCTTTGAAAGTTCACTTTAGATAGTGGGATGTTGACTAGGCGGTTCAAAAGAAAGTGGAAGGCGGTCTTCTTGATTTGAGGAGAATGATAAGAGTACTTAGGAATTACTATATCGGTCTGAGTAGGCTTCATTCGCTTGACAAGAGAAGACGTGCTACAGTGCTCCTAGTGCTATAAAAGAGAAAGCGGACGAGAAATTCGAAGTGTCACAGTGCCGTAAAAGAGAAAGCGGAGGTGAAAGTGCCCACTAACCAAGCTACGGAATATTTGATTCCGTCTGTGAAGTTTGTGTAGGTTCTATATTTGTTATCGGAATTTTAATTCGTTAAAATTTTCAAAGTTGGTGTTCATCCTAAGTGTCCAGAGAATTTTTTTTTTCTCGTTGGTACTGCAGAAAACATCAGGTGAGCTTATTTTTCGTATCTCTTTTCTGATTTTTATCATAGCGTATAAAATATTCTGCTTTATACCATAGTTTTATATTAGACTATTTCAGTGAAGATTTCTGAATATTTTATTATTTTCAAATTGTTTGATATTTTGAGATTTACCATGTCGGAAACCTCAGATAATGAGGGTTCCTACATGGAAGCGACCGATGCTGAAGAGTTCAGCGAAGGCGAACACGAGGAGCTTGTAAAGCTCAGAGAAGAAAATGGGCAGTTGAAAGCTCAAATAGTCAAACTGACTGAAACTGTGTCACAGTTGGTCGGTGAGATGCGCCTCTTGAGGGAGGAAATGACCCGCAATAATATGACGAAATCTCCCACTTACGCCGCAATCACAAAGCCGGTGGCGGGTTCCAAGAATAATTCCCTTATAGGAATTGTTTCACAACCCGAAACAAGGAAAAATGATTCAACGCAGGTCGCGAAGGCCCCAAACGCGCCCCCAACTAAACGAGCGCGAAAAGAAAGCTCCTCTTCTGATGAGGAGACTGTCAAGAAGGCAACGGAAGTGCCTAAAAGAGATAAAATTCCACCCATCACGATGATGGGCACCTCAGATTGGGTAGAGATATCTAAAGCTCTCTACACAAAAAGGATAAATTACAACCGTGCAACTACAGTTAAAGAAGGTATAAAAATCATCGCGTCAACCTTAGATGATTTTAGAAAAATCACTACATTCTTCGAGCAGCATGGTAAAGAATTTTTTACCTACCAAATGGAGGAGGAGAAGAAGATATATGCCGTTATTAGGCATTTACAAATCGACGCTGATCTTGCGTTGATTAAGGACGACCTGATATTCCAGGGAATAACAGACGCTGAGGTGTCCAGAATGACATCGAACAAGACAAAGAAACCAATACCTCTCTACCTGGTTAAAACCCAGAAAAAGGAAATCTTCGAAGTGAAGCGACTCTACAACCTCTGTATTGTGGTTGAACATAAAAAGAGGCCTGAAAGTCCAAGCCAGTGCTTTAGGTGCCAAAGGTACGGACATGCACAAAACAAATGCTCCTTCCCGTGGAGATGCGTGAAGTGCTCAGGAAGCCACAGCAGCAATGACTGCACACTCACCAGAAAAGGTGAAGAGAGAAATGCCACATGCGTCTTATGTGGAGAAGAGGGCCATCCAGCTAGCTACAAAGGGTAGCGAGTTCAAGTTGGTGACCAGAAAGAAGAATTCCCGAAAATCAGTTGAACAGAAAAAGAAGGTAACAAAAACAACAACTTTTGAACAAAAAATTCAGGAAGTAGCGAAGACCCAACCTACAGAGCAGGAAAAGAAGAGGGAGACTCCAAAACCCGTCCAGAAAAAAGAAGGACAGAAAAAGCTTAAAATGAAACAAGCTGTGAACAGTCAACAGGAGAAGAAAAAGATATCTGAATCAGCCGATGATTCAGATATCTTCACGGAAAAAATTTTCAACAAGATAATGTTGAAAATTGAGAGGGAAATGGAGAAAAAACTCCAAGCATTATTCAGTAAACTGAATTAATGGACCTTACGGATATTAGGAAGAAATCCCTCAAGATAATCTCGTGGAACATAAACGGGATCAACACTCGGAAAGCCGAGATAGAACAAATAATATCAGAAAGACAACCTGATATTATAGCCCTACAGGAAACAAGAATAAACCGGAACAGAAGACTGAATTTCATGAATTATGAAACATATAGATGTGACAGAATTACAAACACTGGAGGAGGAGTAGCAATATTGGTGAGAACAGATCTGAAACACTACTTTAAAAGTAGATCCGACGAAACACAAGGAAAAACAGAAAAAGTGACGATTGTTGCCGAATTAAATCGGCAAAGAGTCGAAATAACCTCGGCGTATAAGCCACCACAAAACAATCTATTGGAAGAAGAGATAAACAACATGTTGGAAGGATCAAACCCGAAAATCTCCATCGGGGATTTCAACTGTAAATCCCCATTATGGAATAGCATAACAGAGAATAGAAATGGCAAAAAACTCAAGGATTTCGCCGAAAAACAAAATGCCATAGTTATTGGACCAGAGCTACCGACATATCTTGCTTTTGGAAGAGGAATACCAGATGTAATAGAAGTAGGGTAGCAGAGCAGATTCTGGGCCACTTCAATGGCGACTGAAGAGTAATCCGACAAAGTATGATTCGGAGTACTTGAACATTATGTGGTTGGATTATGAAATGTTATACTGGTGTGTTATTAGATTGATTGATGAATATTTTTCAGAGTTAGATGAAAAAATCGTTGTTTAATTAAGGGTGGTGTCTCTGTGTGCGTGAAAGGAAGAAGCTATAAAGGTGGTCCATGATTTCGTATAATAGATAAAATTGAAAATGTTTCTTTGTTCCTTTGACAGAGGTTTTTTTTTTCTCATCTGTGGAGATGTTCCGAGAAAACGTTTGGGTCTTTTATTGTTTGAATAAGGGTGTCTTTGCATGCCAGAAAAAAAGAGCAATAAAGATCGGCAATAATTCAGTATAATAGATGAGATTCCTTTGACAGGGTTTTTTTTTCTTATCTATGAGGATGTTTCGAGAATACTATCAGTTTGGGTCTTTCATCATGAAATGACAATTATCTGAATTAATGGTCACTCTTTTACTCCCCAATATACCTGTGGATTCTCACCGTAATAAAAATGTAAATTCTACCCATTCGAAATAGTTTTGGTGCTATAGGTATTCGAAGATGTCAGTCTGCATTCCGCCTCATGTGATAAGAATGACAGGTTTACTCATTTCCTTTGTCCCAAAATTGGTACATTATGACCGCTAATGGGGGCTGAAGGTTTATTGTGTTTAATGACAAAGGGCGGAGCTATCCCTTAATTCTTCTCGATACACCTGTCGAGTGGCGTTTCTCACCGTAATAAATGAAAGATTTAATTGGTCTTCAGTTCAGATTCGTTTGATGCAGATCTTTTATAACGAAAACAGTCTGGTTATTTTTTTGAATGGTAGGAGGGGCTATGATGTTGAAAAAATTGTAATGGTGAAATACATAAAACGTTGATGAATTGTATGTTCATATCAGTTTTCAATAAGAAATTGTTCAGCCTTAACCGAGGAATTCATACAATACCACTTCTGAAATATAATGGCTGAATATTCAGTAAATGATATCGTTTGGAAATATAAACACTTCATCCAATACATCGTCGTAGCAATAATAATAGTAATATCAATTCTGGTGCTTATAAAATATTATAATTATAATAATAATAAATTGGTTAAGCCATCTACTATATGTCAAAAGTTCAAGTTTCATATTGATCACATTCAATGTCTTAGTTGTGGACTTACAATCTTCTGTTTCGGCAAAAGAATTCAAAAAGATTGTTTAAAAATGAATGCCGTAAGAAACAGTTTCATTATCGATGGAAGAATATACTGCTGTCCACTGAAATGCATCGGATGGGGACTGAATGTGGACTCTGTTGATGGAATTGCATGTTCAAAATGTGAATCCTTTGGAAATTGCAGATGCGATTGTGTAACTTATCAGTATATGAGACAAAATAAAAATTGATAATGCATAGTATGATTTTATCCTCCTATTCATCCTATTATATTTATTATTATTATTAAGACTTTCGCATTGGTGACTTCACACGCTTCTCCAGAGCAACATTTACTTATCTCAGATATCAAAAGGATTATGCTCTAATGTTTTTTCACATTTTAAGGATAGATAATATGAAGGTAGCTGAAATGAAAAAGAAAATATAAACTTGATACATTACTCTTTATTCAATCTTATATGTCTAGATGAACATTTTAGTTTTAGAAATCTATGTTTATTATGAAAAACATCAATCCATTTATCATTTGATCTATTAGCAGTGTCACACAAGCATGTATACAATTTCTCACAATTATTTATACTACAGATTCTCATATTATCCGCATGGGCAATGCATTCAGGTTTTTCCATTTCAAATTTCGGACATATCTCATTCCCCAAATTGATCATTGTAACGGTAGATTTCAATATATTCATTAATAAACGAATTAATTCAGATGCATAACACCCACAGATAATTAAATCAACGAATGTTACGATCTAAATCGAACTAACAAACTACCATCGCTCGAAGTATCACCAGAATTTTCATTTCGTCGACAAAGAGTAGATGCTGACCATGGTTTCGGTCTTATTTGACCTCGTCAGAGCAACAAAACTCAATCGTCAACGAAATGCTATGAATTGCAGGCTCCCTTTATTCCATATCAGTAGCGGGTATGATGTATAAATACATCGTACCGACATCTGACAGAGAAACGGGAACCACCCAATTCAATTTCCTAACCCTCAGAGCGAAGATAGCAGTATGCATCCATATGCCTTATTCCCATATTGCAGATATCGTATATTACGATAATTAAGCAAGGGAAAAAGCGCGGAAAGGTTCGGATCATGGCAGTAACCGATCTGCCGCGGACATGTAAAATAAGAAATGGATCACGCCTTCACAGTAAGGCAGGTAAATAATAAACGAATTAATTCAGATGCATAACACCCGCAGATAATTAAATCAACGAATGTTACGATCTAAATCGAACTAACAAACTACCATCGCTCGAAGTATCACCAGAATTTTCATTTCGTCGACAAAGAGTAGATGCTGACCATGGTTTCGGTCTTATTTGACCTCGTCAGAGCAACAAAACTCAATCGTCAACGAAATGCTATGAATTGCAGGCTCCCTTTATTCCATATCAGTAGCGGGTATGATGTATAAATACATCGTACCGACATCTGACAGAGAAACGGGAACCACCCAATTCAATTTCCTAACCCTCAGAGCGAAGATAGCAGTATGCATCCATATGCCTTATTCCCATATTGCAGATATCGTATATTACGATAATTAAGCAAGGGAAAAAGCGCGGAAAGGTTCGGATCATGGCAGTAACCGATCTCTCTGTCAGATGTCGGTACGATGTATTTATACATCATACCCGCTACTGATATGGAATAAAGGGAGCCTGCAATTCATAGCATTTCGTTGACGATTGAGTTTTGTTGCTCTGACGAGGTCAAATAAGACCGAAACCATGGTCAGCATCTACTCTTTGTCGACGAAATGAAAATTCTGGTTATACTTCGAGCGATGGTAGTTTGTTAGTTCGATTTAGATCGTAACATTCGTTGATTTAATTATCTGCGGGTGTTATGCATCTGAATTAATTCGTTTATTATTTACCTGCCTTACTGTGTAGGCGTGATCCATTTCTTATTTTACATGTCCGCGGCAGATCGGTTACTGCCATGATCCGAACCTTTCCGCGCTTTTTCCCTTGCTTAATTATCGTAATATACGATATCTGCAATATGGGAATAAGGCATATGGATGCATACTGCTATCTTCGCTCTGAGGGTTAGGAAATTGAATTGGGTGGTTCCCGTTTCTCTGTCAGATGTCGGTACGATGTATTTATACATCATACCCGCTACTGATATGGAATAAAGGGAGCCTGCAATTCATAGCATTTCGTTGACGATTGAGTTTTGTTGCTCTGACGAGGTCAAATAAGACCGAAACCATGGTCAGCAATTACTCTTTGTCGACGAAATGAAAATTCTGGTGATACTTCGAGCGATGGTAGTTTGTTAGTTCGATTCAGATCGTAACATTCGTTGATTTAATTATCTGCGGGTGTTATGCATCTCAATTAATTCGTTTATTATTTACCTGCCTTACTGTGAAGGCGTGATCCATTTCTTATATATTCATTAAGAACTTATATTTTGAAGCCCTTTCAGATGAACAATATCAAGGCCAACCAATATCTTGTTGAATATGTTACAAGTTCCTTATAGTCAATGAACCCGTCACTATATTACATACTGATCATATCGATGTCAACTTTCGAACTGTTTCAGTTAGAGGCAAATATTCCATCACACAGTCGTACACGATTATACAATATGCTTTACGGCCGTTTTCAATAACCTATCTATCCATCAAAACGGTGGATAGATAGATACTAGGGATAGACAAATCTGTCATTCTGTGCTTGTTTACGTTTCAATATTCTATCTGCAGATAGCGATTCTTACTGGCCGCAGCGATCTATCCCTTCCTCTGAAATGAGGTCAGATTGACAACCAGAGATAGGAACTTTCATTATATATGCGCCTATCTGCGTTTCAAAGAAATTTGAAGTAAACCATCGATTGTAAAAATTATCTCCGGTAGTTCAGTTTTTTGATCTGTCGAGTTCGAGCAGTAAGGGGTAGAGATAAGCGTTGGAAATTGCTATCAGGGTGCATTTCAGTGCTTTTTTCTTAACAATTGAATTGTAATTAACTTTAAAAAATGGATTATTTGAGTAGCGACGATAGCGACATGGAATTATTAGAGATGATTGATGATGAAGAAAGTAAATCGGAAGAGACCCAAAAAGTTTATAAAGCACGAGTTGATTACATGATTATTTTGAATGATTACGCGTTCACATGTAGAATTCAACTGAGCAAAGGTACTGTGAGTGAATTATTGGATTTAATTAATCCATATTTGAGGGCGCAATGTGGGAAAATTGAAACCGAAGAGTTGAAGGATTCGGTCAATCTTCTCCAACTCTCCTCTTTCAATTTATTGTTGGTAGCATTAATAGCTCTGCTGGTAATAACCCCATCAGCTGCTACAAATTGTACCAAACGCATGGCCTCTTCTTTAGTCATTGGTTTTGATTTAGGCTGAAAAAATCATTGCCTTCAGAACTTGAAATTAATGAAAAATGAATATCGATAACAACGGCGCTTTTATTTG
Source organism: Coccinella septempunctata (assembly GCF_907165205.1). Classification (NCBI taxonomy): domain Eukaryota; kingdom Metazoa; phylum Arthropoda; class Insecta; order Coleoptera; family Coccinellidae; genus Coccinella; species Coccinella septempunctata. The sequence goes on along the minus strand of NC_058194.1, from coordinate 4,579,143 downwards.
AAGGTACTTACGGTTGAGGAATTCATTTTCAACTATTGCGTGTTTGAGAATCTCGATCAACAATTATTGTGATGTATTTATTGCCGTATGCACCTTTCATTGAACGACGTTTAAGCATAGAATCTCTATGGGAAAAAAAGACATTAAGGAATTAAGCTCGTTTATTGAAATGGTGCATACGGGTATGTAGTCATACACACACGATTAACCTTCTATACATAATATTCAAATATTTACACTTTCTAACACACTCCAATATCTCAACCGCTAGAAATGAATTAATGATGTTAGGTCTTATATTAGTGTTCTGTGGTCTGAGCTGAATAGGTTCCTATCTATCCTTGCCTTGAGATAGATAACGTCAAACCATAATTGTGAAATGCAAACCATAGATAGATAACTACAAGGATAGATAGGCAGACAAACTGGAGATAGCGATCTCTCCCTTATCTTGGATAGGTTATTGAAAACAGCCGTTAGTGGAGTTGGGAAAACCAACTCTAGATTCAATCTCAAGTTTCACATCAACAGTTGAAGATTTAAAAGATTCACTTCGTCTCGAGCAATCAATAACAAATAAGCATCTGTTTTTGAAGTCTGAATATTGCAATATTGGATTGATTTTCAGATTATTATAACTTGTTGAAAATTCTGTATAATTATAGTATGCTTCTGCATAATCATTTTTATTGAAATTCAATCTTAAATTTTCTTGAGGAATGAATTCCCCATTCAGTAGCAAACGGACATTTGAGATGTCCAGATTGTCGAATTACGTGGAATTTTCAGTACTCTTATTTTTCTTATTTGTCTGAAAACAGCATATTATGAATCTAGGATAATCAATAATTGAAGTGGTTTTAATATTCCATATTTCTGTTAGAGAGTTCGCTGTCAGAGTTGGCAATTCGTGAATTTCCCATTTTCTGAATGGAAATAATATTGCTCTATTTGATTTCATTGATTCTAGTAATTCAATATTCAATACATCATTTGGATAGATATGTTTAACTTTCAGTTCGATACTATCAATTGTAAATTTGCCTTTTGTAGCATTGACTGTTTCCTCGGGACCAGGTGTGATTTTCATAGCATTATTGTCATTTTGAGATCTCATCAATCGAATAGTTTGCTTCCCACAGATAGCTAAACGAAATTCAATACATGTCTTAATGGTATTCTAAATACAAAATTTCCATCAGCGTTTATTTTAGGATCATCAGGATATGACCAACTAGCTGTTTCCAATTCCCTCACAGAATCTTTATCGTAACACAGATATCCTTTTATTGTACTTATTAATCCTTTATTTTGTCAATAAAGTGTCAGAAGTTTTTTGAATTTCTTCCCCGTTTTTTCAATTTTCTACTGAATAACCACTGGTATATCTATGGGAGATGATTCCCCAATATAAGGGTCCTGTAGCGTTCCTCGAACAACTGAAGAATAGAAGAATCATCACTTGGAAGACTGGACCTGGTCGAAAGGCCCTCCCAGTCAAAACAAAGATTTGGCTATTATTTTTGAGTACTGAAGGCATTTCTAACGACGAGGGTGATCCTCCACCAAGATCAGCAGAAGATTTTTGACGCAGAGATGATATCCCTCCCAATGCAATTGAAAAACAAGTTATGTACCTATGATTATCTATTTTTTTCTTCAGTCATCATCGTGTCTTGAAATAAGTTTGGATGAAGGCTTTATTATTCGCCTTTTTTCTCGTTTTCTGCTCTGTTTCTTTGTTTCAGATATTATTTCGAAATGGAAAGAGGATAAAGAAATTTTTATATCAATGGAAAGGAAGCACTTCAGTATTAAAAGCTTATTCTGTAAACAAATTTGTCATCACTACACTTCTCACGGGGAGACAGGGTTTTTTTACTGAGGTTTTTCCCTAAGCTCTTGTATCATACTCTAAATCGTATGGTACCCCGTTACACTAACCTTTGCTAAAACTCATACATATGCTATATTGTTTGATAACTAAAAATGTATTGCTGACATTCAAAAGAATATATATATATATATATATATATATATTAATCCTGGATCTCGTACCGAATCAACTTCAGTTCCATGTAACTCATATGAGATTGTGTCAAAAAGGAAAGCTCCCCCATTCAAAACTAATTGAACAGTTCCATTACCAGCAGTTTTTTGAAGTTTTCCCTTAATGATGAGAGCTGCATCATGCATGAGGACCCATGTATCAGCACGATTTATGGTTATTTCAATAGTATCATTATTGCCGAAAGATTTCACAAACGGCAAATATGTTCTTGTCTCCACTTTTGTGATTGATTCGTCATTGTTGACTGGCTGATATAGGTTAAAGGTGTTGTTGGATAGCATGTCCAATAGATTTTAGGAATAATTTATTCTTCACGGTGAGTTTTCCACCCAGCTTCTTACACGTTCTCTTCACAACTGGTTTAGATAGAGTTGTACAGTAATGCTATTCAGGGTCGTCGGAGTTGGCCAAAAATATGAAGAAAATCAATGATGTTCGATTAAGATTTATTTCTAGAAGAATGACAGAATCAAAAAAAGGAAATTCAGCGTCTCATTTACATACCTAGAAGAATGACCTGAATCCAATCTCAATGACTTCCAAAATCTATGATAATCGGTTATTCTCCGGGTTCACGCTTAAAGAAATCAACCTTCATTACGATCAACGCGTATTATTTCTCCCCAATATGCGATGCCGATAAGAATAAAAAAAAAAGAAACAAACGCACAAGCAAAACAGTAAAACAGAGGCGCAATATCATCGCTCATCGGCAGGCAACACAACACACACCGCATATAAATACTGGGTGCCTATGACACAAGGACTATTTTACTTATTTGATCAATGGGTTTCGGTACATCTTGCCCCCCAAGCTCTTGAGACCGGCAAACTCGCGAATCAGGAGCTGGTAGAATGTATGGTTTCAAATGGGAGACATGAAAAATCCCTCGCTCCTTGTTAACATTATTTTCATCACACAATAGATAAGTATGAACACGAATCTGTTTCTTTATCCTATAAGGTCCCTCAAACAAAAGCAAAAACTTCTTTGTCTCCGCTTTGATTGCAGAGGAAGCAACATTCGCACGCAACAAAACCAGATCACCAGGTTGAAACTGAGTAGACTTCCTACCCGAAAAACGCTTACCACGCTTCACAGCATTCTTGTCTAACCGCTCCGCCGCAAGGAAGAGCTTGCTGTCTAAAGATTTCTCGTCACGATCAACCTGCAGATCTTCAGGCAATAGCCTCAACTGGGGGGACCCCAACTGGAGTTCAGCAGGAGAGAAGCCTGTTGACTCATGAATCACTTCATTCAGAATCCTTGCGAGTCTGGGAACCTCATATGCCCATCGCGAATGCTGCTCCGAGCAATATGTTCGAAACAACCTTCCAAGCTCCCTCATTACTCGCTCCGACGGGTTTGCCGAGGGATGTCTAACGGAAGTGTACACCAGTTTCACCCCAATATCCTCCATTGATTTCTTCCAGACCTTAGAAGTAAACTGCGTACCTTGGTCATGCAGTACTCGTTTCACCCTTCCATGCTCAGGAAAATAGTCTTTCACCATTCTCGTAAGAAGAGCTCTCGATGTGGCCTTTTTAAGAGGATACAGCGTTACATACTTGGTGAATAGATTTATTATCACAAATAAGTATTGTGTTCCACCTCTACTGCGTATGAGAGGTCCATACAGGTCCATGGCAACTATGTCATCTTTTCCCTCAGGTATTATATTCTGCAGTGGTGGTGAAGGTAGGACCGACATCTTGGCCTTTTGACACACCGAGCAGCTCTTTACAATCTGCTTGATCTTTCGGTGCATATTGGACCACCACGTTTCATTCTTCATAGCCATCCAAGTTTTGTACACTCCATAGTGGCCAAGAACCGCGTGATATTCCTTCACAAAGTCACTAATCAAAACAGAGGGAATGCACAGCAACATTTTGTCATTTTCGCTTGACCTCTTGTAAAGAACACCCTTGTTCAAGAAAAACTGCCTCTGCAATTTTGGATCGTCCACCATACACTTTACAATGGCTGAAAATTTCTCATCTTTTTCCTGATAGTCCTTAATATTTTTCAGATTCTCCAAGAACTGCTTGGAGAACTTCAATAGATCAGAAGCATTTATCTCGAAGCATTTTTCCGCAGGAGATGACAGTCTAGAGCATGCATGCCTCGACAACGCATCAGCCTGAACATTTTCAGCACCAGGAATGTAAACAACCTTATAATCAAACTCCTGCAGCGCCAAAGCCCACCGAGTTATTCTTGGTGATAGCAACCTACATGATGTGATATAGGTTATTGCTCGACAATCTGTATAACGAGTGAATTTTCCTCCTAAAAGATATACCCTCCATTTCTGAATAGTCCACAGAGCCGCGAGAACTTCCTTCTCATATGCGCCATATCTACGTTCACGATCTAATAATGAACGGGATGCACAGGCCACTATCCTTCTCTCACCGTCAACCATTTGGAACAACAATCCAGCTACGCCGACATCACTTGCATCAGTTTGGACATGCCACGGAAGAGCAGGATCTGGGTGGTACAGCATTACCTTCTGGGACAGTTCCTGTTTCAAAGCCCGAAACGCACCTTCTTCACTATCACCCCATCTCCAAGAAACATTCTTTCTTAAGAGAACTGTAAGTGGTGCAGTGATCTCCGCAAATTTCGCAGAAAAAATTCTGTCATATTGACAGAGACCAAGAAATCTCTGCAAACTCCTCTTGCAGATGGGACGTTCAAAGTCCGAGATCGCTTGAATTCTAGCTGGGTCTGGCTGTACTCCTTCACCAGTCAAAATATATCCCAAATAATTTATCCGTTGACGAAAAAAATGACACTTATTTCTCTTGAGAGTGAGGCCTGCCTCTCTTAGTCGTAGGAAAACTCTATTCAGGTGTTCGATATGCTGATCAAAAGATTCAGACATAACCAGTAAGTCGTCAACATATGCCACCAGAAATTCCCTGAACTCATTTCCAAAAACAGAATCCATGCATCGAGTGAAGGCACTTGTAGCATTTTTTTAATCCAAATGGTAACACCTTGAATTGGTAGGTCTTCGTACCAACCATGAAACCTGTGTACTTCTTGCTGGATTCATCTAACGGACATTGCCAATATCCATGCGTTAGGTCCATTGACGACATATATTTTTTTCCAGAAACCAAGCTGATGATTTCTTGAATTGGTTTCGGTTTTTCAAAGTCTGATTCCATGCGATCGTTTAAATGCCTGGCGTCAAGACACAGACGAACAGTGCCATCCCTTTTCAAACTTGTCATGATGGGTGATACAAAAGGTGTATTTGCCCTCTCTATGATGTCCCAAGCAATCATCTGATCAATGACTGTATTAACTGCTTCTCTATGCGCTATAGGAATAGGATATGGTTTTATGAAAAATTCAGACTCATCTCTCAATCTAATCTTACACGAATACAGAGATGTGCGACCTGGTATATTCGAAAAAATATCACTATGTTCAGCAAGCAATCTAGAAAATTCAACTCTGTCACTTTCAGAAAATAAATCCATATCAACTGACAAACCGCCGTTATCTTCATTACAAATTATAATGTTTTTATCAGGTACAACTTTGCTCGTTATTTTCGACATTGAAAGTATTTCAGATGAAAACGTCATATTATGATTGTCGACTTCCTTTACAACTAAAACCTCACCTCTATACTTCAACGATACAGTACGTTGGGACAACAAAATATTAGCCTCAAAACGCCGCAAAAAATCACAACCAATGATTACCGGTTGAGATAAACCATTAATGACTAAAAATTCAAAATTAAATTTCACACCATTTAGCAGAAAATCTATGTGCGCTTGTAAAGAAACTTTCTGAGATTTTGCCTTTATGGCACCTACTACTCTAACACCAGTGACAGCAAAGTAAGGAATCGACTCCCCAACATTGCAAAGTTAATTCCACACATCCACAGAAATGGCCGTAACGTTGCTTCCCGTATCAATCAAAGCCAGAAAATGCAATCCATAAAATGTTATTAGTATTAAGGGACTTCTATCTTGTTCTGGAGAATGCTCAAAATCACACTCCTTGTAATGTCTTGTAATGGATTATTTTTGACCGAGATTAAATTTATTTCATTTGCCCCCACACATGATTTTAGTTGTGGGGGAGCAATTCGTTTCCCGAATTATCTTCATCTAGTTGTACGCACGAAACATTTTTGAAAGTCCCTTTTCTCTCAAAATTTTTCTTCGCTTGAAATTCCGAAATTGAACCGCCTTGCTGTTCAGAAATTCTTTTTTGATCACTGAAATTTCTATGATTATTGTTATTAGAATTTTTGAAATATTCATCTGCATGTCGCAATCTAGATACTGCATCTGAAAAGTTTGTGCATCCCAAGAGTACACAAGATACACTGGGGGGAAAATGTGGCGCTATCAAATCTATGAACTCTGAAGGTGAATAGTTAGGTTGTAAATAGCGTGTCATCGACGCCCAGTAATTAAAATGATTAACAAATGTTCCTGCTTTATACTGACCACTTTCCAGCTTATCCTTAATCCTTCTCTGCCTTCTAATATCCCAAAAGTGTGACAAAAACGCACGTTTGAAACTGTAGTAATCAACGAAACTGACTGAAAAAGCATCCCACCAAAGCTTAGCCGATTTCTCAAATGCCCTACTTAAAAGTACTTTTATATGACTGAACGGAATTCTTGTAACGTCAATACTGCTCTCAAAAAACTCTAAGAACTCCGGAGGTTGTTTATCAATTTCACCATCAAATTTAGGCATCAACTTACTTACATCACTCAGCGAAAAAGGTGAATTGTGTACAGGAAGGTTTGATTGTGTTGGAAGAGTATTTGGATTCAGACCACCCTGTACATTGGTGTCACTACATTGTTTAAAACTAAAATTCTCATCGGATGCATTTGAACTAATTTTCATACTACTGATTGTATCAACTACAATTTTCTGAATTAATACACTGAGATCAATCTGTGAATTATTGCTAGGATTTTGCTGGTAAATATTGAATTGATTACTTTCAGCAGCCTGATACGCCAAACTCTCTGCACCAGCATTTTGAGGAAATGAATAAGCATTATATATTGGTACATTTCTGAATATTTTTCTAGGAATTGGTTGATGTAAGTTCGGAATTTGTCCAGATTTCGGTGTTAGATCGTCAGAAAAAGCGATATGTGCATTCTGTGATTTTGGTCTCGAAATTGCACCTTTATGAACTATGGTTTCAGCACTTGGTATTGAGCATTCTTCAATCACTTCCGGAATGTTCCTACCTTCATGATGAGTGTTATCTTCTGGTGGAAGTTTTACCTCACTTTCAGACAACGAGTCCTTGTTTTTCATCAGAACTTCTTTGTTGGATCGTAAATTGTAATTTCGTTCCTCCATAATTTAGCCCCGCTAGTTGGTCGCCAAGATGTACAGTAATGCTATTCAGGGTCGTCGGAGTTGGCCAAAAATATGAAGAAAATCAATGATGTTCGATTAAGATTTATTTCTAGAAGAATGACAGAATCAAAAAAAGGAAATTCAGCGTCTCATTTACATACCTAGAAGAATGACCTGAATCCAATCTCAATGACTTCCAAAATCTATGATAATCGGTTATTCTCCGGGTTCACGCTTAAAGAAATCAACCTTCATTACGATCAACGCGTATTATTTCTCCCCAATATGCGATGCCGATAAGAATAAAAAAAAAAGAAACAAACGCACAAGCAAAACAGTAAAACAGAGGCGCAATATCATCGCTCATCGGCAGGCAACACAACACACACCGCATATAAATACTGGGTGCCTATGACACAAGGACTATTTTACTTATTTGATCAATGGGTTTCGGTACAGAGTAGGGGCTGCATATTTATTTTTCACAACTGGTATAGATGTAGTAGGGGCTGCATATTTATATGATGAGTTAATTATCAAGACCATTTTTTCAATTCTAATCGTATTATTATCTCCTCACCCCTGAAGTTAACTAGTTCAGAATCTTGATCGAGCACTTTCAAAGTTATATTGTATATTCTTGATGTCGTCAGTGGCAAATAAATCAAATTTCTAGGCACTTCGTCGATACTATATCCAGGATCGGAGTCTACTGAAAATTCATATATTGTATGTGATGGTCTATTGTTATAGAAAGCTCCTCCAGTAATATTGCTATCTATGTGTATAGTTTGAACCTTAACAATATTAACAGGTATATCAGATTCGTGAATTTGATTTGGTGGAAGAATTATTTTAGAGAACCCTAAGAGTTTTCCAATCGAATTGTCTTTGGAGAAATCAATCGCAAAGTCTTTATGGTAAATTTCACTTTTGAGTGTATTGCGATTGGGTCTTAAGAAAAATAGTTCCTCATTGTCACTCCTGTATTTTTCTTCCGGAAGTAGTTTTTTCTTCAGAAATTCTTCAATATCACTTATTTCATACGCCCCTGAAGGAATTTCAATTACCTTTTTATTTTCATTCAGAAAGTCATCAAAACCTCCTTTAGTTTCATAATAACAGAACTTATTATTATTTTCGTCAATGTTTGGGATTGAGTTATAAGTATGAAATCCTATCAACGCAATGCCATATTGGTAATTTGGATCTAATTCTATTGGAGTTGGTAAATCAATAGAGAGTATAGGAGATCGATCTTTCAATGTGAAAAGAACAGACATGACTGAAAGAGAGTAACACATCATCTATTTATTTATATCATTTTGTTTGATAAAAATTCCAAACACAGATGACCACAATTGTAGGGATTAGTTCTCTGATAATCAGTTTGGTTATATTTAATTTCAGAGTTTCTGAAATAACGAACTAATTCTTTAGGCGGTTTCAAATTTCCATAACTATCAAAATATTCCACATCTTTTCCCTTTTTGACAAATGCAACCCAGTGCGTTCCTGGACCATATGAAGTATCTAAATTCACAACTCCACACTCTGTTCTGTTTATAGTTTTTGGTAAAGTGTTTCGCATAAATACACCTCGAAAATGAGGAATACTTTGGGCAAATTGTAATATCTCGTGATCATATAATGCCCTTTTGGGCAAACTTTTCAGAGGTTTTTTTTTTTTGCTTCTTCAAAAATAGTCCATAACCTTTATTCATCTTTTTTAAGAACAATCCATGTCCAATAGCTTCCATAGCCCTATTATGCCGTTTTTCTTCCTCTAACTTCATTTTTGCTCTGTTGGCATTGATAACAGCATTGGCAACTGAACCACTTCCTCCAAGCACTGATCCAATAGCACCCAAACCAGCTGAAATACCCATTAATGGTAGTACTCCACCACACTTACTTTCAAAGGGTATAGCTCGTGGAATTCGTATTTTACGTTTACCACCTGCCCTTTTAACAGCTGCTCTTGCTGCTCTCAGAGCTATGGATGCTGATTTCTTCATATCGTTCGTATTAGATTTTTGTAATATCTTATTCACAGGGTTCAATATAGCAGTCCGGAAGGATTTTCGATGTCCCATACCTAATTTTCGTTTGGCTTTCATAGTACCAGTTACAAAAAGCGCTGCAGTTTTTTCACGCCACGAAGCGTCCTTGGAGCGAAATCGATTCCAAGCTCTATCTTCCAATTCTTTATCTGCTTTATGTCTTTCTTCTAAATTGTTTGTCCTGCTATAGGTTATATCATGAACCTTACACGCCTGATCTAAAGGATTTATTCCATTATCCATTACTGGATAAATAATGTGTAAGCTCTATTCATATATAACATTATATAATGAGACAGAAAGAGGATTTGGCTTTATTTGATTGTAAGATGGAAGTCGAACAGCAACCATCTGTTTTATCAGTTGATAATTTAGATATGTTAGAAAATGAAAGATTTCCAAAACATGGAGATCTCTTTCCTGACAGTTGTCGAATTTTATTTGCCGGACCAAGTGGTTGTGGAAAATCCAATGCACTTTTGAGTTTACTGTTATCTCCGAATGGATTACGATTCAAAAATATATATATTTATTCTAAGAGTCTTTATCAACCGAAATATCAATTGTTGGAACAAGTGCTGAAAGGCGTGCCTGAAATAGGTTATCATCCATACAAGGAGAATGATGATATAATTGATCCTAATGACGCTGAAGAAAATTCTATCATTATTTTTGATGATGTTGTTGGAGATAAGCAAGATAAGAATAAAGCCTATTACTCTATAGGTCGACATAAGGCCATTGATGTGGCATTTCTATGTCAAACTTATGTTATGGCAAGCAAACACTTATGTCGTGATAACTTGAATGTTATTGTATTATTCAAACAAGATGATACTAATCTGAAACATGCATTCAATGAGCATGTCTCTCCGGATATGTCATATGAAGAGTTCAAACAACTGTGTGCATTCTGTTGGAATTCAACCAAATATGGATTCATTGTTATTGTTAAAAACTTTGATATTGATGGAGGACGCTATCGTCAAGGATTTGATAGGTTCATGAAAAAAAAATTCAGTCAAATATAAAAATTATGTAAATACATGAAATGCCCTCAGTATAGATCAAACTAAGCCGTAATGAAGAGTGCTATTGAGCAGCAGAGAAAACGTAAAATACAACAACTTATAAGAGATGTGAGAAAGAAGTTTCTCACATTCAAGCTAGGAAAAAATGAAGACGATCGATCAATTTCTCAATTATTTGATCCGATCACCAAACGACTAGATATAATAGAATATAAGCAAACAGATTGTTTATTGAAGACTGTGAAACTCCATACAGCTCCAGTACAGCTCAAGACAGCTCAACTGACAGATCCAACACAGCTTCAGACAGATAAGCTGTCAGCTCTGAAACAGCATCAGACAGCAGGGCTGTCAGATTCCTCATATTTTTCAAAGGAAGATTTCTTTCCGGAAAACACTGAAGAAGAAAGTCAAGAGACTCAGTATGAAAATGTGTACCAATCAAGTGTTGATGAATATTTGAAACAGTATCCAGTTGAATCTAGACATTATATTTCATCTATATTATCATCCCCTGAACAAGATAATGTAGTCGATATCACATATGGGCCTAAATACGATTCTAAAATTTCGAAATGGTTTCTTGGTAACAAGGCTATCAGTTTTGATGGGAAAACTAGTGAGATTATAATAGACAATAATGAACGATTTCCCGGTACACCAGGGCTGTACAGACTGATATTCGATAAACAACCGACTGATTATACGAAAGAGGATTCACAATGTTATGAAACAGTTTTAAATTTGACAAACGTTCATAGGAGACAGTTTGATGCTACAAAGCAACGACGTGGATCAGCAGCATTTAAATCAGTTGAAATTATAAAACCTTTAACTTCAACTCAAGGAGGTAGTTTGTTGACATACAATGAAAAACCAGTCGAGTATGTGTATTGGAATGATGTGAATGAACTAGTTGATAGATTACAATTACTTCATGCGTCAAGAGATGCCGGTAATACATCGGTGGATAATGAAATCCAATCTATTATCGAAGAACTACGCGAAGCCAACATTATATATTAATAATGCAGTTTGAAATGGTCAACAGTTCAAGAATGCCTCTCAGTAAGTTTGGTGGAACCTCACGAGGGCTACAAAATAAATATAAACGTAAACGTACTGAAAGTCAAAGCTTCCCTTTAACTTCAGATGGTGATTATGATTTCGGTAATCGTAAGCTATGCAATGTGAGAATACCTACCGAAAAAAGTAATGTTGTGACTGAAGAAATTCTAGACAATGAATTGCTCAAAGTTATCAATTTAATGGGCGATTTAGGAATCAGAGTCCAAAGTATCAAAAACGAGTTGAAGCTCAGCCATGAGAAAATTATCTCCGATGTTTTATCCAACCAGGAAAAATGTCTTCAGGATTTGAAACAAGAACTGAGGGAAGATTTCAGATCATTTGTTATAAAGTTTAGTGAGAAGGTCACAAAGAATTGATTGAGATTTTAACTTTACGAATAGACTAGGTACAACTACAACTGACTCGATAGTTATCCTACTCAATTAAAAAAAAAAAGACCATTTCCAATGGAGCACTCAAAGGAGAAAGTTCAAGTGGTTAATGCATAGACCAGCTAGAAAAAATTTCCCCCGAAGGAGTACTATCATCAAGGGTATAGATGATTTGTGGCAGAGTGATTTGATGCAAATGGACTCGTATGGTGATGAAAACAAAAATCATACATTTGTTCTCGTTGTGATTGATTGCTTTTCCAAATTTGTCTGGACTAAAGCATTGAAAACGAAATGTGCCGAAGTTACTAAGGCGTTTTCGGTAACATTGAAACAGAGTAATAGAAGACCCAAGAACCTACAGACTGACCAAGGAAGAGAGTTTTTCAATTTTAAATTCAAAAACCTGATGAAAAAATATAAGATCAATCATTACAATACATATTCTGTGAAAAAAGCAGCAATTGTTGAACGAGTAATACGAACTCTTAAAGAAAAACTATTCAAGTATTTCAGTTTGAATGGAACATACTATTGGTTGCAAATCCTACCGAAAATTGAGAGATTACAATACAATTAAACATAGAACAATTGGAATGAGTCCTATTGAAGTAAATAAGTCAAATGAGAAACTCCTACTTAGAAGTCGGTACAATCACATCAAAATAGCTGGTAGAGGAAAATTTAAAGTTGGTGATACTGTGCGTATAAGTAAATTCAAGCATGTTTTCTCTAAGGGTTATTTACCAAATTGGACAACAGAAATATTCAAAATCAGTAAGATACAAATTACTAATCCAGTAACTTACCTTCTTGATGACTTACAAGGTAATCCAATCCGAGGAGCTTTTTATGAGCCTGAACTGCAAAGCGCTTCAAACTCAGATATATATTTAGTTGAAAAAATTCTATGTGAGCGGGGAAACAAAGTACTTGTGAGATGGCTTGGATTCGATCAGTCACATGATTCATGGATAGATAACTCCAACCGTTTATAGAGATTTTTTAATTTAGTATCGCTTTGATCTTCAGTTCAGCAACATGTACTGTCAAGAGAGTGAATTTAATCCATCTCCATATCACGATTCTGAAATGATTGATATCGAAAAAAAATTTGTTTTGAATACAAATTTCAAAACAGGAGGATATAACATCGATTGTGGCTTAAGTAGTGCGAGAAACTATGAACCCTCAGTGAAGCTGTCGACGAATGAAGACTCTTTGATGTTTGGTGGAAAAATGTTCATTTCCTTTGATTACATGCAATGGATGATGCTTACTGAAATCCTCAACTTGAATGAAGCAAATGATATTCGATTTATTGATGATATTTCTGTTACAACCACAACTGTGAATGGATTCAAAATGATCATGATATCAAGGAAAGAAAATCATTTATATCTTATTAGCGACGATGTTGCTAAGATTCTAGAATTCAATAAAAGTTTTCTCAGAAATAGATTGGAAATGCTTATGAAACTTGATTTCAAATCTTATTATAAGAATTTTCTGATAACTATAACCAATATTAAAAAAGATAGTTCGAAATCCATTGAAGAACTAATAGGAATTTTTTGTCAGATCAATCCTTCTATTGAAAATTTTATATTATGTGAATGTATGATTTCAAATGAAAACAACATTCTTTGTGACATAGAGAAATATTTGTGAAGGATAATAAAAATACTTTTTATACATTTCTTAGTATTTATTTCATATACATATATATCCACATATTTACAATGTTGAATGGTTCATTTAACATAATATTTCATAAATAAAATATTTCAGAGTCCGAATCTGAAGATTCGGAATCGAAACAAAATGAGGATTTGTATAAATCTGGAGGTTCCCTTTCCAACTTTTCATATAAATATCTATAAATGGGGTACACAGAGGGATCGCTTAAGTATTTCAAAAGAGACAAATTTTTAAGAGGAGGAGGATTATAAACTAAAACATTTTTATACATTTCAGAATCAATTGATTCAACACAATGAGAGTGACATTTACTATAGTAAGAATTAATCAATATGGATTTTTTTAACATCAATGCTATTCTGTCAACATGAATTGAAAAATAATCATTCAGTTTACTGAACGTGTCCAAATAAAGACAATGCGACATATTTTTTGCTGGCATATCTGTGTATTCCATAACATGAACTTTGATAGAAATTTCATTAATCGTACATATATATGAATCAGATTTGATTAAATTCCATTCAAAATCTGCGTGATTTTCATCATCATCATCATCATCATCATCATCATCATCATCATCATCGCCCTCATTTGTCTTTGTCCACAATATGGATTTGCCACGGAACCAATCCATCATTAGATCATGATGAGGACCCAGTATCCATACTTCGATTATGTCAAAGGTTGGAATCAATCCCTGTAAGTACAATATGAATTGTCCCACAAGCATCCAATCCTTTATTGGAAACTGTTCAAATTCTTCATATTGTTGTGGAAACTTTTTGATGAATAAGGAATGATCGCGCCTAAACAGGGAGGCAATGAATAAAATAATGAGGATAAATTCAGACGCATATGAATATCGACAAGTGCTACGATCTGAATTGAGCTAGCCAATTTGTCATCGTCAAGGCCCCCAAATGGAGTACGCTCCACCGAAGAAAAGCAGATGCTGACCATGGTTTCGGCCTCATTTGGCCTCATCAGAGCAACATAGCATTTTTCCACGGTGGAGAACGTTTGGAATTGATGGAACTTTATTCAATGTAGTCATGTTCTACCGGGTATTATTTACCCAGAGCGCCATCCAACATGAAACGGTATCCGATTCAATCCCCCCCAGATAGAAACCAAGACGAAGACAATAGCATATGTCCCATATTTTCTCTAATTCAGTACGCCGGTTCGCTTTTGCGAACGTCGGACGTGTGATGAGAAGTCTGAGACGCGCTCGGTTCGCGACAGAGTACGATGCCGGCGGTACAATAATAAGGAATGATCGCGCCTAAACAGGGAGGCAATGAATAAAATAATGAGGATAAATTCAGACGCATACCACCCGACGATATGAATATCGACAAGTGCTACGATCTGAATTGAGCTAGCCAATTTGTCATCGTCAAGGCCCCCAAATGGAGTACGCTCCACCGAAGAAAAGCAGATGCTGACCATGGTTTCGGCCTCATTTGGCCTCATCAGAGCAACATAGCATTTTTCCACGGTGGAGAACGTTTGGAATTGATGGAACTTTATTCAATGTTGTCATGTTCTACCGGGTATTATTTACCCAGAGCGCCATCCAACATGAAACGGTATCCGATTCAATCCCCCCCAGATAGAAACCAAGACGAAGACAATAGCATATGTCCCATATTTTCTCTAATTCAGTACGCCGGTTCGCTTTTGCGAACGTCGGACGTGTGATGAGAAGTCTGAGACGCGCTCGGTTCGCGACAGAGTACGATGCCGGCGGTACAATAATAAGGAATGATCGCGCCTAAACAGGGAGGCAATGAATAAAATAATGAATAATTTCTATCTGGGGGGGATTGAATCGGATACCGTTTCATGTTGGATGGCGCTCTGGGTAAATAATACGCGGTAGAACATGACAACATTGAATAAAGTTCCATCAATTCCAAACGTTCTCCACCGTGGAAAAATGCTATGTTGCTCTGATGAGGCCAAATGAGGCCGAAACCATGGTCAGCATCTGCTTTTCTTCGGTGGAGCGTACTCCATTTGGGGGCCTTGACGATGACAAATTGGCTAGCTCAATTCAGATCGTAGCACTTGTCGATATTCATATCGTCGGGTGGTATGCGTCTGAATTTATCCTCATTATTTTTGATGAATTTCTCAGACAAATTCGGGTCGTATGGGGAAGTTCTCTCAATGGCTGTCACAGCATAATTCATCATTATATTTCTCCCCCTCTCACCCTCTGGAATCTAGGATGATGATGGTATTCGATAATGACCCCAAGGTAGAGTACAATGTGAATTAGGTAGGATGTATCTTTTATCGTCTCTACTACACAATGCAATTTTCTCCTGTTCAATTGAAAAAACATCATGACATTTAGATATTATATTTCTTTGTCTTACTAATTTAGTGTTGGAATCAATCAAGCATTTCAAGTAGTCATCGAAAGAAAGGCTTTTAATCACATTCCGCTTTATGCCTTTCACTTTTTTTATTTCCTCTTTATCAACACGAAATGAGTACATTTTTGATCTTAATCCTACGAAATCGGTCATAATCTTACCATTATTCTCATCCTTCATCAAACCCAATACTTTTTTATTGACTTGAGGAATTCCATATGGATTTCCTTTAGGATAGTCAGATGTATCAAAGCGTGCGTAGCAATCTCGTTTTATGCACTCATAGGGATTTTGATTTGATACCTCATAAGTTGAACTATCAGTATCTACATAATTCAATATACTTTCTTTGAAATTAGGTTGGAAATAATCGTAATGAAATTCGTACAAGCAAACCTTTGAAATGTCTAATACAGACATTCCTACATATATTGGTTTATCGATTGTGATTAAACGCTTTTGCAATTCAATAGCGACTAGATTTTCTCCGAAGATCATTCTATCCTTGTAGAAAGGGCTAGAAATCAAATTCATTGCACCATATCTGCCATACCATTTGTTGACCAATTTAACTTCTCTATGCTTCCGGACGTTTTCAATCGTTTTTCCATACACAGCATTAACCATTAATTTGAAAAGATTTTTTTCAAAATTGTTCTTTGCTGTCTGCCTCAAATCTGTATTTTTGTCAATATACATTTTGAGCCAGGCAGATTGTTTGAATTGAAGAACTCTATGGACTTTTTTTAAAACAAGTCCATGACTCAAGGCTTGTTTCAACGTCCTATAATGCACGATATAATTTTTTTTATGATAAAGGGTAGTTAATAATTTAGGCAACTTTGATCCAGGTGGGATACGTGATTCCGCACAGAATGGCAAGTCTTTGTGCTTGTCGTGTATTTCGGCGGGATATTCCAAATCAACCTCTAAAATATATCCTTCGGGAGCATCATCAGGTATTTGTGTAATATCTATATTTGTGTCTGTCCACTTGAATCCCCCATATGGCAAAAACGGACTCATAGCCCAACCATATAAGTTATTCACATCTAAGTAGAGTAAATACTTTTCAGGTTCATTAACATCGAATTTTGGCCCCATATATTTGTTTATTTGTTATTAGCCGTAGAGTATCTGTTTGAACACTGACTTATTCCACCTCTTATACCGTTTTCTATGAATAGTAATATGTCAATATCTTTAATGATTTCTAATTTGATTTTTGTTGTTTTAAGCATACATTGAAAGGTATAACCCGGAAGGGTGTAAAAATGAATAGGATCTAATTCATACTCTTTTATACAGCTATTGCGGAATTGTTCAAACACATCGGCTAAAAGCATAATATCAGTTTTAAGATATAACATCATATAATCTTTCAATGATTGACAATTGAATGTGGACCATATTAGTTGAGCGTGTAGATATTGTTCATCACTTATCTCTTCATAATTCAATTTGTTGTAGAATTTCTCAATGGATGGTAGATATGTATCATTCAATTTATCAACACTACTGATATAGTCATAGGGAAACACACCTTTTTTAGTCAAAAGTTTGAATGCATCATCATTATAGTCGAAAAATTGTTTTTCAATTCAATAAACTGATTCAATGAAAGATATGAGGCTAAATTCTCTAGCGAACTGTTGAGAAAACGTAAACTGTCAATGAACCTGAATTGTATTTGAGTATTTTCATCATATTTCGTAAAACTAATATATTTTTCTTTATTTAATGGTAGAAGAGAAACGCGGCCCTGTTTTGCAATCTCCTTTATAAGAAAATGTGCGTCATATCCACCTAGATTATGGAAAACTACTGGTATGATAAAAGACTTTTTGAAATTGAGATTACAACTATTGTGAGCCCACCCGCGGCACACTCCAGTAAAGTGATCATGGTCCATGACTATTTTATCATCCGCTTTGAATGTTTTCTCACATATATGGCATATAACTCGACTATGTGAACCAGTTGAGTTTATGGGTTTCACATGATTAATTATTTTGCATAACCTATCTGCAATCTCACACAATTTATTCGAGAACCATTCCATGCAATCAACCCCAGTATAGCTCTCATAATATGACGGTACAATGTCCTCATAAGAACTTTTCAAATGAAAACCTGCGCTGATAGGTTTGTGTTCTTGATACTTTAAACAACTCAAATTTATATCATTGATTGGTTTCAAATATGACTCAAAGTCACAATACATTACAAAAGGACTTCTCTGTTTGTATCTGTAATTTGTAAAACTAACATGAGACTTTTCTGGAAACTGTATGTGACATGGCTCATGATTCGAGCACAATTCGATATGTTTCCCTAGTTTTTCTTCTGTAGTGAAATAATTAAGACATTGATCGCATATGAACTTATTTTTTTTAGACTTACTAAGTTGTTTCGACACTAACCTCGACAAGTTCTTAATATACACATAATGATATTCTATTTTTGCATCAATAGGAGCATTTTTCCCATCATCAATATGGTTATATATATTCTGAATTAGAAGTAAATTGGCATGTCTTTGTGGAATTTTGGATTTGCAGATACGAGATGGAACTACAATGAAATCATCATTTTTAACCATTTGCAGTGAGAAAACATTCACTGAAACATTATTCAACATTTCAAACATCTCTATATCTTTAAGTTTTATAGGAAAATCTATACCATCACAATTAAAAATAGTGCTTGGGTGGGGATATGATGACACTCGATCAGAGTGGGAAGATGCTGGATATAAGCATGCAGTAATACTCCACAAAAAACAACATTGATCATTGTTTTTGATATTAATGCATGCTTTTTTGGCCGCAATTTTTTCAGGAAGATTGATGAATGAACTACCTCCATTACCCATTTCCACCTTATTCATATTGACTTCTAATGAAACAATTGATTGAAGAGCAAAACCACTCTCTTTCTCTTGAAATTCTTCAAGTTTTTGTTTGATTATTTTTAAAGCATTTCTTTCAAACCAATCGTTTAAATCTGTTCCCCCATCAATTGTTGCATTTTGTGTAGGGAAATATTTGAAATCGAGTAGCTCATCATCACCACTTTTTTTAATGAATTGTCCGCAAAATACTAAATTCACTTTAACAATTCCAATACTGCTTATTGCATTTCTAATTCTATATTTGAAAAGATGAAATGCATCATCGAAAAATTCTTCAACGACCGTATGCTTCAAATTGATTATAACCCCAGTTCTTATTCTTGATTCAAATGCTGATTGAACATCCTCCCATTTCACCCGATTACTTCTTACGCTTCGTATTCCCTCACCTCTATGCGCATCAAAGGATTTGAGTTGAATTTTGTATCTTTTCAAATGGCAAATGGCAGATTGAATGCTGAATTTTTGTCCGTGATGAGTATTTTTCATTAAATTTTTCAATAAACGAATATGTTTGTTAATCAAATTGATCCATTTTTTTCTAATCATGATGTCATTTTCGTGAAACAGAAGATTCATTGCATTATGGAATAAATCAATATTACATACCTCCATCTTCACAATTGGACAATCTCAAAGAGTTGAACTGGTTTATATTTCGGTATTTCCTTCACCCCAAGGAATTTGATTCCAAACCCAGCTCCACTGAATTCCTTTATGACTTGCTTCAGATGGTCGTTTGCTCGTTTCGGTAGAAATATACACTTTTCTTCCAACTCCAAGAGAATAGATTCCCCGAATCTAGTCTTCAGTAATTTTGCATCAATTATTCGATGGACTTCACCCACTATCAAATCCTTAAGTGATGCAATTGGTTTCTGGTGCTGTGAAAGTGAACCACATTGGTTAATTTTTGTCAGATCCATTGTTATAATTTTTATTGTTTTTTTTTTATTTTATGCTGAAATAAATTTCAAATACTTAAGAATATTTCCATCGCTACAAAGTTTGAATACTTACATTGGAAAATGAGATTCGTCACAAAAATTCACTGAAGAAAAACAATTTCTTATTACTATATGGACTGCAACAAACTCTGTGATATTTTTTTTTTCATCAAAGTCAGAGCAACTGAGAATTGAAGACTGATGTTGGAATGTCAGTTCTATTCTTTTTATATTCTTCTCGACCCTTTTTCCCCACCATCATGGCCCTTCTTACCATTTAAAAAAATAACCAGACTGTTTTCGTTATAAAAGATCTGCATCAAACGAATCTGAACTGAAGACCAATTAAATCTTTCATTAATTACGGTGAGAAACGCCACTCGACAGGTGTATCTAGAAGAATTAAGGGATAGCTCCGCCCTTTGTCATTAAACACAATAAACCTTCAGCCCCCATTAGCGGTCATAATGTACCAATTTTGGGACAAAGGAAATGAGTAAACCTGTCATTCTTATCACATGAGGCGGAATGAAGACTGACATCTTCGAATACCTATAGCACCAAAACTATTTCGAATGGGTAAAATTTACATTTTTATTACGGTGAGAATCCACAGGTATATTGGGGAGTTAAAGAGTGACCATTAATTCAGATAATTGTCATTTCATGATGAAAGACCCAAACTGATAGTATTCTCGAAACATCCTCATAGATAAGAAAAAAAAACCCTGTCAAAGGAATCTCATCTATTATACTGAATTATTGCCGATCTTTATTGCTCTTTTTTTTCTGGCATGCAAAGACACCCTTATTTAAACAATAAAAGACCCAAACGTTTTTTCGGAACATCTCCACAGATGAGAAAAAAAAAAACCTCTGTCAAAGGAACAAAGAAACATTTCCAATTTTATCTATTATACGAAATCATGGACCACCTTTATAGCTTCTTCCTTTCACGCACACAGAGACACCACCCTTAATTAAACAACGATTTTTTCATCTAACTCTGAAAAATATTCATCAATCAATCTAATAACACACCAGTATAACATTTCATAATCCAACCACATAATGTTCAAGTACTCCGAATCATACTTTGTCGGATTACTCTTCAGTCTCCATTGAAGTGGCCCAGAATCTGCTCTGCTACCCTACTAATAGATATCGCGATATTGAAAAATATAACTCAAGAATTCTCGATTGAAACTTTGGAAGATGGAACCTCAAACCACAATCCCGTGGAATTGACAATTGGAGAAGAACCAAGAGAAAAACTGCTGGAAATAAGAGAATATACCAATTGGACTAAATACAGCCATTTAATACAATCGGAAATAACAGAAATTCCAACAATAAACACTCCAGACGATCTGGAATGTGCGGTTGATAAACTGGAAGAGATTATATTGAAAGCTTACGAAAAAAGCACGAGAAGAGTGAAGAGACCAGCTCCAAGTCATCCGCATGGCGATACGCCTAAAGAAGTAAAAGATCTTATACAAGAAAATCGAAGACTCAGAAGAATATATAGGATGAACAAAAATGATCTAAATAGAAGGAACCTCAACCGACATAGCCAAGTTCTGAAAAATGCCCTGAAAGATCTAAGAACAAGCAGATGGAACAAAAGGGTTCAAGAACTGAATACAATCGATCATTCTGCATGGAGAATGCAAAAAAGCCTACGAGGAGAAAAGACTAAAATTCCACCCCTACACGGAGAAAGGGGAATGGCTTATACCAATACTGATAAGGCAGATGCATTGGCGGACTCGATCGAACGAGAATCGAGAATAAATTACAGGATAGACGACGATAATGAAGATTTGGAAGAACTGGTTGAAGAAAATGATGAAGAAATGGATGAATTACCAGCGACTGCTGAAATAGACAAGCCAACATCGCCAAATGAAATCAGGGAAATAATTAGAAGTTTGAAGAAGAGGAAAGCTCCCGGAAGCGATAAAATAACGAATGTTATGTTAAAGAAAAAACCTAGAAAAGGTATAGCCGCTCTAACAAATATCGCGAATGGAATTATGAGGACAGAACACTACCCAGAAAAATGGAAAACAGCAGAAGTCATAGTATTCAATAAACCATTCAAAGAGAAGAAGTTTCCACAAAACTACAGACCGATAAGTCTACTGTCGGCTTTAGGAAAAGTAGTAGAAAGAATTATCGCCACGAGGCTAAATGAGGAAACCGAAAATCTGGAACTAATTCCACCAGAACAGTTCGGA
Source organism: Coccinella septempunctata (assembly GCF_907165205.1). Lineage (NCBI taxonomy): Eukaryota > Metazoa > Arthropoda > Insecta > Coleoptera > Coccinellidae > Coccinella > Coccinella septempunctata. Next base: position 4,556,946 of record NC_058194.1, on the reverse strand, counting down.
TTCAGAAGAGAGCATTCAACAGAACAACAATTATTAAGGCTCATAGAGTACATAACAGAGGGATTCCAAAATAAACAAGCTACAGGTCTTGTTTCACTAGACGTCACCAGAGCATTCGACAGAGTATGGCATGAAGGATTAATATATAAGATCAGATGTGCTGGATATTCGATCAAAATATGCAAGTTGATACGGAATTATCTCAAAAATAGAAGATTTTACGTGAAAGTGGGAGGAGAATGCTCCTCAACAAGAGATATAGAGGCTGGAGTACCCAAAGGATCCGTACTTGGGCCACTTCTGTACAACATATACATCCACGATATTCCGAAAAATCCAAAAACCATGCTAACGTTATATGCTGACGATACAGGCATAGCAACTCGACACCGAAACCCTGAAATAATAGAACGAGTTCTACAAGAGTCGATTGACGAAACAAATGACTGGTGCATAAAGTGGAAAATCAATGGACAAAAGAGCCAAACAATATTACTACAGAAGAGAAGACTGCGACCCACAACGAAACTGGATGTTGACGGCGAAGAAATCGACTGGAAAAATGAAGCCAAATATTTAGGAATAACGCTTGACAAAGGACTTACTTGGAAAAGTCATATCAAACAAGCAATCGACAAAACGAAAGCAGCGATGAATAGACTCTATCCTCTGATAGGAAGAAGAAGCCACATGTCGAAAGAGACAAAATTGAATATAATCAAAGCCGTTGCTAGGCCTCAACTGACTTATGGATCAGTTGCCTGGGGTTTCGCGGCAAAGAGCCATATCAAAAAAATTCAGGCCACTGAAAACAAGCTGCTACGATGTGCAATAGATGCACCTTGGTTTGTCAGGAATAGACAGATTTATAAGGACCTGAAATGGGAAACCATAACGGAATTCATGAACAGAAAAGCAGAGAAATTATTCGAAACAGCGAAAAACCATCCGAATCAAGAACTCAGGAGACTAGTGGACTACGACCCAGAGGAAGACAAAAGGAGAATGCGAATTTACCGAAGGAGACCAAGAGATCAATTAAAAAGAGATTAAAATAACAACAGAAACTTATTGAAAAATTCAATAAAGTGTCAATCCAATAGAGGATAAACATATAAATCCCAGCACGATAGTGTGCGAGAAGAAAACCGACCAAGAGATGAACGGTTTATAGGCAAATGCCCGGAACCAAAATTCAAGAAGCAGTAGGGTTTTTAGTGGGTCTCGAGCTCAGGAGAGTGAGAAACCCCACACTGTTCCCCCTCAGGAGATGAGGGTGGTTCGTCTGTCTTGCAGATTTTCCCCCTGCTACACCAAAAAAAAAAAAAAACTGAGTAGGCTTTCTGTAGATGTTAAACTCGAACGTTTTATCAGGTTTTAGGGTTATGTTCAGATCTAAGAAGTTGATGGTATTTTCTTCTGAAATTTCTAAAGTGAATTTAATTTTGGAGAGTGAATTGATGAACTCTAGGAAGGATTTCAACTCTTGTATTGTTCCACACCACACACAGAAAATGTCGTCCACATACCTCTTCCAAAGAACAATCTTCTGGAAGAGAAAGTGTATACGAATCAGAGATTCTAAATGGTCCACAAAGATATTGGCCAGAAGACCGCTCAATGGTGAACCCATGGCTAATCCGTCTGTCATAGTTTAGATATTACCATCGAACGTGAAAAAATTTTGTTCTGTAATTAGTTCTATCAGATTCATCAGTGTGTGTATGTCTTCAGGAGTGGTGTCAAAGTTGTCAATTAGACTGCAGTTGTTAAGGTAGTCTCTGAAAAGATTGAGGGATTCTTTTACTGGAACATTAGTGTAAAGGTTCACAATGTCGAACTACACTAAGATATGTGCGTTGTTTGAACTCAGATTGGTGGATTTAATAGCATTAACCAGTTCGACAGAAATACTCACCGACATAGGTGACTTATAGTTGATTTGTCTAGTCATGATCTGATTGATGACTCTTGAAACTTTGTGAGCAGGTGAATTAAATGCGGAGGTTATGGGTCTAATGCTTTTGTCTGCCTTATATAGTTTAATCAGACTGTATAGATTAGGGATTTCTGGGTTCTTTTCTTTCAGGCTGTGAATATTTAAATTGGGAATGAACTTCTGAAGAGTTGGTAAAGCCGTTCTGAGCATCTTATTGAGCCGTGTGGTATATTTTTTTAAGATGTTTGTGTTAGTAAATCGGATGTTGTTGTTTCCAAAGAAGTTGAGTGTTTTCTCATTGTATAGTTGTGTTGGAAGAACAACCAGACCCGCATTTTTGTCTGCTTTAGTAATTGTTAGATTGTTACTGTCAACCTTTGATTTGATGGATCTTAAGGTCTCTACAAACTGTCTACTTGTGAAACCTGGTATGTGGCTGTTAAGTTTGTTCGAATTGGTATCGCTGTTCCTTAAAATATTTACAAGATCTTCACTTAGTGCAGTATAACAAGGGTGTCTTCTAAGCTGCAGCTCCAGGTCGATAGCTAGGGTGTGAACATCCGTTTTCCGAGGCGTAGGTGCGAACTTATGTCCAAGATTAAGTAGGGCATTCTCTCTAGTCGTAAACTCAACAGTGGAAAGATTTCTAAACCGTTTGTGGAAGACATGTAAGTAGTTGTCGGCTGTCGACTCGTTCTCAAGATTGTTAATAGCGGAGAGTTGTTGTGATGGAATAACTCTCTGTCTGTAGCTTGTGATTAGATTGTGGAGTTTCCTTTTTCTCCTATGATCTGCACTATAGTTTTCGAAAAATATATCCTCTTCGAGTTTGTTTATCAATATTTCATATTCTATCGGGTGTAAAATTTTTAAAAGATGGTGGTGTAGAAATTTCAGTTTCGTATCTATAAAACCTGATATATTCAGCTGTCTTCTGATCTCCTTCTTTAGTAGTGTACGTTTCAGTTTTTGTTTGTATCCTTGATCGAAATTGGATGAGAACTTAACATCTAGGAACTTTGGGATCACGTCATGTTCTTTACAAGACAACAGAAAACTAATGTGTTGCCTATTTCTATGTCGGGTGGTGAGTACATATTTCAGTTGTTGGAGGGTACTGGATAGCTCCATGCTTTCAATTTTTCGAACGAAAAACTCCATGAGTGTGTCTGATGAATCATTAATTAACTGGTAAAGTAAGACACACTTGTTTTTATAATAATATACTTTGACTATCGATTTCGGCACTAGGCCATCATCAGGTCAGCTGAAATATAAATAATACATAGATAATAAAGTTAACAAGACGTCAAATAACGTAAAATTTCACAAGTGTTTTGTTCACATTAATATTCTCTGATAGACACGAAGCAATATATCACAAACTCACCGTCAATGAAACATGTACAATTAAAAGACATTAGATGTAATATGAAATTATAGTTTTCCTTTGAATATTCGTTTTCTACCCTTTTTAGATGTTCTAGGTTAAGTCGGTATAATCTCTAATTCCCTAAGAACAACACCTCGACAGTTATCAATTCTTCTTCTTGGTTTTATGTATTCACGTGCACATGAACGCGTATATGGAGGCAGGTGGAAAAGACTATATAGCAGGAGGGTGAATTTTCTTGAATGTGGACGACATTTTCTGTGTGTGGTGTGGAACAATACAAGAGTTGAAATTCTTCCTAGAGTTCATCAATGCACTCTCCAAAATTAAATTCACTTCAGAAATTTCAGAAGAAAATACCATCAACTTTTTAGATCTGAACATAACCCTAAAACCTGATAATACGTTCGAGTTTAACATCTACAGAAAGCCTACTCAGACCGATATAGTAATTCCTAAGTACTCTTATCATTCTCCTCAAATCAAGAAGACCGCCTTTCACTTTCTTTTGAACCGCCTAGTCAACATCCCACTATCTAAAGTGAACTATCAAAGAGAACTAGATAATATTTGTAAAGTAGCAACAGAAAATCACTATTCAAAACAATTTGTCTATGACATCTTAGCCACTGTAATGAAGAAAAAACTTCTCAAGAAGATATATCCACATACTTCTGTCAAGACGACATATATAGCCATCCCCTACTTTTCCAACCTCAACAGCAAACTACAATCCTTACTAAAGGGCTTCAACTTAAATCTAGTTAATACTTCACATGGGACACTAGAAAGAGTACTTATCAATAATAAACCCAAAAAAGACAAAACCCAAAAAAGCGGAATATATAAAATAACCTGCGGTAACTGCCCTGCTTTCTATATCGGTATGACAACTAGAGCTTCAAAGATCAGATTCAACGAACATATCAAGAATAGACCTGCTTCGGCCATGGGTAACCATTTATTTGGGAGCAAACACTCTACTTCTCTCGATAAACTAACCCTACTTCATCAGCATAGTGATTTCCATAAATTAACACTCCTGGAACAACTGGAAATTCTAAAATGCAAGAACGACGCATATCTCCTCAATGATATTAAAGATTTCCCGACGGTCAATCTATTCAAGAAAATTCACCCTCCTGCTATATAGTCTTCTCCACCTGCCTCCATATACGCGTTCATGTGTACGTGAATACATAAAACCAAGAAGAATAATTGATTACTGTCGAGGTGTTGTGACTTAACCTAGCACATCTAAAAAGGGAGAAAGAAACGTTATCTTTTCTCTGAAACTACCTGATATAACACAGAAGTTATTCTGTTCATCTACGCCCTCATTAAAATTTTGTGAACTGGCTACTCGGCAGAAATCGGACTTTGAGAGGTCTTTGATTGAATCTTTGAAGTCTGATAATGTGATTAAGGAGATCTCAAATGCCATCATCAATTCCGTCACTCGATGTTTTGCGGAAAAATTCGCAGTTTATGAAGCAAAAATTGCCACCTTAGAGGCGGAAATCCAGTTGATGAAATCTAACTCCGAGAAGTTGAATAATGACTCATACGACAAATCCCGTAAAGAAATGGAACAAAAAGTGGATAACATCGAACAGAAATTAAAAAACAATAACATCCGTCTTATCGGAATACAGGAGTCCCCTGGAGAAGATGTATTAACCCAGGTCAAGAATATCATTGATAAGAAATTAAATCTTACTGTTTCTGATGGAATCGCATATGCTCACAGGGTTGGCAAGAAGAATGGGGCAAAACCTCGTCACATTCTTGTTTCTTTCAAGGAGAATAAATTCAAAAATGCTGTATATGCAAAGAAGAAACAACTGAAGGGCTTATCCATCGTAATTAAGGAGGACCTGTCTCATGGAAGATGGAAATTGGTTCAAGATTCATCGGAGATATATGGTGTAAAAAATGTATGGACATTCAATGGTGCTGTTTTCTGCAAGTCTGGAGATAATATTAAAAAACTTATATCCGGTGTTTGATTCATTGTGCTTGACTCGTTTTTTGTTTTGTTTCGCCGGTGTGTCTCTGAGCGCTTTTCGCACTGAAGCAATTTCGTAGAATTTTATGTTTACTTTGGGACATATAAATGTGCAATCTTTAATACCTAAACTTGATAAGTTGAAGGTTTTCAATGAGCGAAATGAATTTGATATTCTTGCTTTGTCGGAGACTTGGTTGAATAGTTCCGTTGATTCTTGCAATATAATGATTGATAATTATAAGGTCGTTAGACGAGACAGAAACACTGGAAAGAAAGGTGGCGGAGTCTTATTTTATGTTAACGATGGGCTTAAGTTCGAGATTATTGATGTACCAAATTTTTCAAACATAGAGCAGTTGTTTATCAAGGTAAAATATAAGGGAATTTCATTTGTAGTTGATGTATTGTATAAACCACCGGATGTATCATATAAACTTTTCAGTGATTCATTGGAATCTAGCTTGAATTATGTGTTACTGTTGTGTGGGAATGTAATATGTGTCGGTGATGTTAATATTAACTTTCTTGATGAAAAATCAATTTCAGTCAAATATTTCAACTCAATGCTTCGTTCCATTGGCATGAAACAGCTCATTTGGGAGCCGACTCACATCACACCTACTTCTGAATCCCTCATTGATGTTGTTTTGTGCAATAATAATGACATAATTAGTTCCACTTTCACTCTTCCGTCTGATTTTTCGTTTCATGAATGCGTCGGTTGTAAATTGAAAATTAACAAACCTAAAATGGAACCTCGAATTTTTACCATAAGAGATTACAAAGGTTTTGATGAAAAGTTGTTGTTTGATGATATTGTTAATTCTGATCTGCACAAAATATTTCATATGGACGACGTAGACTTGAAGGTTGAGCTTCTTACCGATGTGTTGACGGACTTTTTCAACAAACATTTTCCTGCGAGAGAAATTCGGATTACGAAAAGGCATGCGCCATGGATGACGGATGAGATAAGGGGACTGATGAAGAGTAGGGACAGAGCGTGGGGGATTCAAAAGAGAATCAGAACGGTGCAGGCTTGGGAGGAATACAAGCGGTTGCGGAATGCAGTCAATCACTCGATAGCAAGAGAAAAACGATTATATTTTCAATATGTTGCACTTCACACCTCCAAAACAAATTTGTGGAAGGAAGTTAAATCATTGGAGATTTCAAATAAACCACATGTTGATGTCAATCAGATATTAAAAGACCCCGATGAAGTCAACGATTACTTTCTCAGCTTCTCTGGTGATAATACCGACACATCTATGGTTGATTTTTATAAGAGAAATCCTATATGCTCCGATCAGTTTTCTTTCAGACTTGTCGATGAAGAAACTATTCTTGAATATCTGAGAAAAATCAAGAACAGTGCGGCAGGTTGTGATAAAATTTCAATTTCCTTTATTAAGATTTGCTGTCCTTATATACTTCCCTTCATAGTGAATATTTTCAATTCCATCTTATTAAGTTCTAAATTTCCCAGTTCGTGGAAGCGTGCTCAGGTCAATACTCTTTTGGGTGTTACCGATGATATTCTTGGGTCAATTGATGAAAAGAGATGTGCTGCTCTACTGTTACTTGATTTCAGTAAGGCTTTTGACACGGTTAGACATGATATTCTTCTTGCTATATTGCAGTCTTGTGGAGTGTGTGGGGAAGCACTTAGTCTGTTTGTGTCTTATCTGAGTGGTCGTACGCAAGTTATTAAATTGGGTACTAGAATTTCAAAAGCCAAGAGCGTATTAAATGGAGTCCCTCAAGGTTCAGTTCTTGGGCCACTGCTTTTCATATTGTATACCAGCCAATTTGTGAAGTTCATTATTCACTGCAGGGTTCATATGTATGCGGATGACTTTCAGCTCTTCATAGATTTCTCAGTTGACGAGTTGAATAACGCAGCCATCGGACTCAATGAGGACTTGCATCGGTTATGGGATATTGCTGGAAGACATGGCCTGTCTTTGAATCCCAAAAAATCATTTGCCCCGGCTTTCGGATCCAACAAAAACAAACAGCTCGTTAAGGATAACCTCAGACCAACTGTAGCGAACAATGTTATCGGGTTTGTCGATAGTGCACGAAATTTAGGGTTGATTCTGGACGATTCGCTGAGGTTTCGCGAGCATGTGGAGAGCACTGTTCGGAGAGCTTATGGAGCTTTAAGAGCGTTATATCCACACAGATCTTATTTACCTATCTACACCAAAAAACTTCTGTGTTAGTGCCTGGTCTTATCTAATTTCAATTACTGCTCTCCTGTGTACAGTTTCTGTTTGGATCAGGACTCTCTCGGTCGAATTCAACGTGTCCAGAACAGCTGTATAAGGTTTATTTTCGGAATTAGAAAAATTGATCATGTATCCCATAAGTTAGTTGAGTTGAGTTGGCTTCCTATGAGACTTCGTTTTAACTTTCATGCGCTTTGTACATTCCATAAAATAATTGTGAATAAAAAACCACCCTATCTCTTCAATAGGTTGCAGTACAGAACTGATGTCCACAATGTTAACATTAGACATAGGGGCTTACTTACATGCCCTCACCATCGAACCTCAACCTTTCAGAGAAGTTTCAGATACAACATCTATAAATTGTATAATGAGATTCCTTACTACTTTAAACCACTTAAAGATAGTATATTCAAGAATAAAATCAGAGAATACTTGCTCAGTGGTTCGGTATAACACTTTTCAGTCTCCGAGAAGGCAAGAAAATGAATAATATTTTTTTTTTCTGTTTTATTTTTTGCTCTATTATTGTTCTTGTGTTTATTATTATTATTTGGGATGGATTGCACACATAATTTTTTATTAATGTAAAAACAAGGGTTAAGTGGTAGAACACCTTTGGGTGTTGGGTGAGATTTCTGTAAAAGAAATAAAGGCCTTATTTATTTATTTATTTATACCTGGTCAAAACTTCAGAGAAAGGAGATATTCGAAATAAGACGCCTCTACAATCTCTGCATTGTAGTGGAATTAAAAGAAGGGCAGAAAATCCAAGCCAATGCTTGGCAACTCCCGTTGTCTTCTTGACGGTCTTCTCATCAGAATGGGTGCTTTCTCTTCGCGCGTGTTTAGTTGGGGGCGCGTTTGGGGCCTTCGCAACCAGCGTTGCATCATTTTTCCTTGTTTCGGGTTGTGAAACAATTCCTTTAAGGGAATTATTTTTGGAACCCGCTACCGGTTTTTTAATTGTGCCGTAACTGTGACACAGTTTCAGTCAGTTCGACAATTTGAGCTTTCAACTGCTCATTTTCTTCTCTGAGCTTTACAAGCTCCTCGGGTTCGCCCTCGCTGAACTCTTCAGCGTTGGTCGCTTCTATGTAGGAACCCTCATTATCTGAGGTTTCCGATATGGTTTTATACTCAGATTTCTCAAAACATCAAACAATTTGAAAAAAATAACATATTCAGGAATGTTCAGGAGATATTCAAGAATCTTCACTGAAATAGTCTAATATAAAACTATGGTATAAAGCCAAAAGTTTTCTACGCTATGAGAAAAATCATGAAAAAGATACGAAAAATAAGCTTACCTGTTATTTTCTGCAGTACCAACCATCTCCCGAGCGGAGGATGGTAGTCTTATGCGATCTTGGGACGTCGCTTTGAGATATTCTCATCACGATACGACACCTGTCACGCAAAGACTGAACCAAACCTCACTTTCTCTGCAGACTCCTACAACAGTTTATGGCTCCCAAGTTCATCTACTTCCCGCACTTGAATTTTTCGACTTCTCTGGGATTTCCGATGATAGTTCATGACTAACTCACATTATTGGAACGACAATTCCTTCGGAATTGTTGTTTCCATTAATATTTCATTCTTCCGATGCGTCCGGTTAGGCGCTTGGAGTACAGTACACTATACAGTACTCCTTCTTTTTTCTTTTTTAAGGGATAGATGGTTTATAGGCAAATGCCCGGAACCAATGAAAAGCAGGTGAGGTTTAGTGGGTCGCGAACTCAGAAGAGTGAGTAACCCCACAGTGTTCCCTAGAAATATTTGTTATCGGAATTTTAATTCGTTAAAATTTTCAAAGTTGGTGTTCATCACCAGTGTCCAGATTTTTGATCGTTGGTACTGCAGAAAATATCAGGTGAGCTTATTTTTCGTATCTTATTTCTGATTTTTCTCATAGCGTGGAAAACTTTCGGCTTTATACCATAGTTTTATATTAGACTATTTCAGTGAAGATTCCTGAATATTTTATTATTTTCAAATTGTTTGATATTTTGAGAAATCTGAGTCGGAAACCTCAGATAATGAGGGTTCCTACATGGAAGGAACCGATGCTGAAGAATTCAGCGAAGGCGAACACGAGGAGCTTGTAAAGCTCAGAGAAGAAAATGGGCAGTTGAAAGCTCAAATTGTCAAACTGACCGAAACTGTGTCTCAGTTGGTCGGTGAGATGCGCCTCTTGAGAGAGGAAATGAACCGAAATAATATGCCGAAATCCCCCACTTACGCCACAATTACAAAATCGGTAGTGGGTTCCGAAAATAATTCCCTTGAAGGAATTGTTTCACAGCCCGAAACAAGGAAAAATGATTCAACGCAGGTTGCGAAGGTCCCAAACGCGCCCCCAACTAAACGCGCGCGTAACGAAAGCTCCTCTTCTGATGAGGAGACCGTCAAGAAGACAACGGGAGTGCCTGAAAGGGATAAAATCCCACCCATCACGATGATGGGTACATCAGATTGGGTAGAGATCTCAAAAGCTCTCTATACCAAGAAATTCATCTATAACCGAGCTACCGTAGTGAAAGACGGAATCAAGATTATAGCCACAACTGTAGATGACTACAAAAAAATAACTAAATTCTTCGACCAACTTGGCAAGGAGTATTCCACATACCAGATGGAAGAGAAAAAGAAAATTTACGCCGTCATTAGTCATCTTCCAATAGACGCAGATCTGGAATTGATTAAAAATGACCTGAGATTCCAGGGAATTGATGATGCTGAGGTGTCTAAAATGACATCAAACAAAACGAAAAAGCCGATACCATTATGTCTGGTTGAAACGCAAAAGAAGGAGATATTTGACATCCAACGACTCTACAACCTTTGTATTAGAGTCGAACCAAAAAAGAAGGCAGAAAGTCCAAGCCAATGCTTCAGATGCCAAAGATACGGACACGCACAAAATAAATGCTCCTTCCCGTGGAGATGTATGAAGTGTTTGGGAATTGTGAACTCACAAGGAAAGGTGAAGAAAGAAAGGCTACATGCGTTTTATGTGGTGAAGAAGGCCATCCAGCAAGCTACAAGGGATGTATAGAATTTAAGCTGGTGACAAGAAAGAAAAGAGCCGGCCAAAAACAGACAGAACAGAAAAAGCCGTCGAATAAAGCAAAACCTGCACGAAAAGTTCAGGAAACTGTAATAAACAAACCTGCAGAACAGGAAAAGAAGAGAGAAACTTCTTAGCCTATGCAGAAGAAAGTGGAACAAAAGAAAACTCAATTAAAACCGACTGTAAATAGTCAACCAGAAAAAAAAATATATGAACCAGCCGATGATCTAGATATCTTCACAGAAAAAATGTTCAACAAGATAATGTTGAAATTTGAGAGAGAAATGGAGAAAAAACATGAAGCATTATTCAGCAAACTGAATTAATGGACTTCACGGATATTAGAGAGAAATCCCTCGAGATTATTTCGTGGAACATAAACGGGATCAACACTCGGAAAGCCGAAATAGAAGAAATAATATCAGAGAGACAACCTGATATCATAGTCCTACAGGAAACAAGAATAAACCGGAACAGACGACTGAATTTCATGAATTATGAAACAATGATGTGACAGAACTACAAACACCGGAGGAGGAGTAGCAATATTGATGAGAACAGATCTGGAACACTACTTCAAAAGCAGATCCGACGAAACACAAGGAGAAACAGAGACAGTGACGATTGTTGCCGAATTAAATCGTCAAAGAGTCGAAATTTCCTCGGCATATAAGAGACCACCAAACAATTTATTGGAAGAGGGGATGAACAACATGTTGGAGGAACAAACCCGAAAATCTGCATCGGAGATTTCAACTGTAAATCCCCATTATGGAACAGCAGAACAGAGAATAGAAATCGCAAGAAACTCAAGGATTTCGCCGAAAAACAAAATGCCATAGTGATTGGAACAGTGTTACCGACATATCTTGCTTTTGGTATAGGAATACCAGATGTAATAGATATCGCGATATTGAAAAATATTACTCAAGAATTCTCGATTGAAACTTTGGCTGATGGAACCTCAAACCACAATCCCGTGGAATTGACAATTGGAGAAGAACCAAGATGAAAAACTGATGGAAATAAGAGAATATACCAATTGGGCTAAATACAGCCATTTAATACAATCGGAAATAACAGAAATTCCAACAATAAGCGCTCCAGAGTATCTGGAATGTGCGGTTTATAACCTGAAAGAGATTATATTGAAAGCTTACGAAAAAATCGAAGACTCAGAAGAATTTATCGGATGAATGAAAATGATCTGAATAGAAGGGACCACAGCCGCCATAATCAAGTTCTGAAAGATGCCGTGAAAGATCTAAGAACAAGCAGATGGAACAAAAGAGTTCAAGAACTGAATACAATCGATCATTCTGCATGGAAAATGCAATAATAATAATAATAATTCTGCAGAAAGTAAAATGCAAAAACTGATTGGCAAACCTTTGCATGGAAGGCACCAGAACGAGGTCAACCATGATTACGTCGACATATCTGCGTCGAACTACTGGTTGACTTCCGGAAGGTTGTTTCCTGAGACAGAGGGCTTCATGCTTGCCATCCAGGATCAGGTGATTCCAACAAGAAATTATTTGAAATATATCGCCAAGGATGCCTCTGTGGCGGACGATAGCTGTCGTTATGGCTGTGCGACACATGAAACTATCCAGCACATCACCGGGGGATGTCAGAAGTTCGCGGGCACGGAGTACAAAAATAGACATGATGCTGTTGCCAAGATTCTTCACCAAGAATTGGCACTAAAACACCAACTTCTAACTTCGAAAAAGGTTCCTCTTTACAATTACCATCCGGATGCTGTGTTGGAAAATGAACATCACAAGCTCTACTGGGATCGCACGGTTCTGACAGACCGGAAAATAACCCACAATAGACCAGACCTCATATTGCTCAATAAGGATGAGGACAGAGCACCGATGTGGCGATTCCAAATAATAACAATCTTCTATATAGGCACACTGAAAAAATTTCAAAATACAGAGATCTCGAGGAACAAACCAGAAGACAGTGGAAGCTGAAAGATATAAAGACCATCCCTATTGTCATTTCATCTACAGGCCTGATACCGAAGAAACTACTAGAGAACTTGAGAAAACTTCAGTTGGGCGAAAATATTTATAAAGTCATGCAGAAGGCGGTACTGCTCGGAACGGCGAGAACTGTACGCAAGTACATGGGGAATGCAGAGGAACACCGTCTGCTCCGACAGGAAGTGCGGGTGGAGCAGGAATCCAACCTACAGCAGGAAGCCGAGGAGCGACCCGAACCCGACCACCACCACGAGCCCGAAAACCTGGAAAGGGCTCCAACAGAGCTTAATCCTTTTGATATCTGAGATATTTGGGATAAGTGAATTTTCCTCTGGAGAGGAGTGTGAAAGCCGCAAGGCTAAAGTCATAATAATACCCCGCACGGGGGTACTACTTAGTAGTATACGGGTGTGACAATCCCGCGGACCCCGGTCACTCTCAGCCGATGTCGGAAAGAAATCAGCTAAGCCTCGGAAAACAGTCGCTGCCTTGGGATCGTCAGGGCACGTCTGGAGTTGGTGCTGGACGTGACAGCATGCGGGACACCAACGGCAGAACGCTAAGAAGGCGGGCGCCTGCCACACAAAAAGCTACGCCTCTAGACGAGGAGGACATCGACGAAGAGAGAGTTCAGGTTGTCGGTCGCATAGGGATTCAAAGCTCGCAAGAGCACCCCGTAGTCGGAACCGGCAGACGAAACAGGACAGCACAAAGGGGACGCCACAAGTGGACGCCCGAGCAGCATAGCCTGCTGTCTGCGCTATACAGAAGATCAGGACCCGACAGAAGGGGATACATGAATAGGCTGCATGGTCTGTGGTGCGAAAATTGTCCAGACCTCAACTACATGACGCAGCAAAACCTGAGAGATCAGATCAGTCATCTCAAAAGAAGAGGAATCTTGCAGCGGTCTCGAGAGCAAGGAAGGTTGGATCAACAAGCTGAGGAGCAGGTGACAGATGCTTTGAGCCAACATCAGCAATCGACGGTTGACATAACTCAAGAACAAGCTGTAGCCCTTTTGAGTGATATCGCGGGCCGAACCAGGACTGGTACACGCTTCAACAGGCCAATAACGGAACATGTGAGAGATGTTCCAGATATAGAACGCGCTGAAGAGCAGGTGACAGATGCTCCAGACCAACAACACCAAGCGATGACTCACAGAAGTGAAGCTGTAGCCCTAGAAGCAAGGCCAAGAACGGAACAAGTGAGAGAAGTTCCAGAGATAGAACTAGCTGGAGAGCAGGTGACAGATGCTCCAGACCGACAGCAACAAAGGCCAAGGACAGTGAGAGATTCATCAGAGTTAATCGACAATACAAAAGAGGCATTTGAGGCTGCCGTTGGAGATCCACTGCTCAAACCCACCCGGATAAAATCGAGACACAAGGCTGAAGATCTAGCCGTTTTGAATAGCATCATTCAAGATCATCTTAACGAGACCTGTTCACTGGAAGATGTGGAGGCTGCAGTGAGAGCAGCCGCTTATCTACTATGTCCACCGAAAAAAACCAGCTACGAATAATAATAATAAGCATAGGAAAAGGCTAAATCGACTTGACATCAAAATAAAATCAATGAGGCAGCAGGCATCTTGGTACCAATGTGTCATAGATGTTCTGAAAGGAAAAACTAAACCGAGCAATAGAATGAGGGAGATGATTGAGGAGCTTCGTGCTATACATGGTACCGTTAACTTGCCCACAGTCCATCTACTGAAGCAGAAAGCTGTAGATAAAATAAGATCACTTGCAGCAGCACGAAAGAAATTGATAAGGAGAAAAAGATGAAAAAAGACTACACCTCTGCAATGGGAATGTCATTTGGTTTGGACAAGTGTGCTGTTTTTCATCTCCGCAGGGGAAGGGTTGATGATCCAGGAGAAGATATCCAACTGGAGGATGGAATGACTTTTCGACGTCTGGAAGAGGGAGAAACTTACAAGTTTCTCGGGATGAAACAGAGGGGAGTACTGGAGACAACCCAGATAAAGGACGCCTTATCAGCCAGCTACAAGAAGAAGCTGAGAGACATCTGGAAATCACAGCTGTCAGGAAAGAACAAAGTATCAGCTACAAATATGCGTGCCATCCCGATACTTACCTACTCTTTCGGGGTGGTAAACTGGACGGTGAACGAACTCCTCGATCTTGATAGGTCAACAAGAAAAACGATGAACATGAATCGTAGCCTTCACCCAAATAGCTCGATTCAGAGGATATACCTTCCCCGAAGCCAGGGGGGTGGAGGATTGCAATGTTTGGAATATCAACACTATCAACAAACATTGGAAACAGCAGTAAGGGTCCTAAGAAGTGAAGATCCGCTTCTGAAGTTTGTAGCTCAGCATAAACTCGCGAACCACGGAGCCTTCCTACTCCGAGCTGGACAGAGAGCCTTGGAGAAGCTCGGTATAACCGGCGTGTCGATCGATCCTGAGCGTGCTGGAGCACCGATCACTCAAGCGGACCAAAGAAGGCTAGCAAGACTGATCCGGAAGTCTCAGTCGAATACATTACTCGAACATCATATGAGTAAGAGCCTTCACTCCATATTTTTCAGGAGTTTAAAAGACCAAGATCTGTCGGAAGAATTGTCTTTCGCCTTTCTAAAGTCGGCTAGCCTTAAGTCAGAGACGGAGGGATTTGTGATGACGTGTCAGGATGGAGTAATAAATACCAGATGGTATAAAAAAAACATCATGAAAATGGACACCCCAACAACGTGCAGAGCGTGCCATAGTCAACAAGAAACGATTATGCACATTCTTTCCGCCTGTAGAGTCCATGCTCCAACGGGGTATATAGAGAGACACAAAGCGGCATCCGAGTTCTCTACTTCCATCTGAGGGCGGCATATGAGATAGACAAAGAACCGGTTCTACCATATGTGCCTCTGGAGATTGAAGCGGTGGTCCAGAACGAGAAAGCTCGAATATACTGGAACTATCCTGTCTCAACAACACGGCAGATCTATGCAATAAAGCCAGACATACTTCTTTTGGACAAAGAGCTGAAGGAATTGTTCGTCGTGGAATTCTCATCCCCTGCAGAAAACAACATGGTGATGAAGGAAGAGCAGAAAAGGCAAAAATACAAAGATCTTGTTTTCGAGCTTGGAACTATGTACCCGGGTCATAAAGTCAGGATGGTTGTACTGATCATAGGATGTCTCGGAGGAATGGGAGCCAACTACGTGGAAGAATTGAAGATTATTCCGGCCTGCAGATCTTGGGCCGAGATACTAGCGCACAGAATGCAGAAGGCGGTGTTGCTTGGGTCACTGCATATCATCAGATTCCATGAACTCTAGATGCCACTTGCAGCTCATCTCTTTTGTTAAGGGACGCTGCAAGGGCTGGACGGAGAACTTCTCCGTGGAATGTGTGAGGGGTTTTTAGTGAGTAGCCAAACAAGATCTCGGAGTCTCACACTACCTAGAGTGCGGACCCTCTGGGCGCCCATAAAGGGTTTTCCCCTCACACGAACGAAAAAAAAAAAAAATAATGTCTGGCCTGCCTGGTAGCTATCTGGTAGATGGCCTGCCGGGTAGCCATCGTAACGACGTAGACGGTGCAGCCAGCCACGCCTGCTGTCCGCAGTCCCATTCCTTTTTCCTCTCTCTTTCACATCCTTTATAGGGGGGCTCTCTCTGCTCTCATTTCTCTACCCCTCACCCAAACCGAGAAAGGGGAGCACAAACCCATGGAAATGGTGATAACGAGAAGCCTCGGAAACAAGTCGCTGCCTGGGGATCGTCAGGGCATGTCTGGAGCCGGCGCTGGACATGACAGCATGCGGGACGTCGGTGGCAGGATGTTGAGGAAGCGGGCTCCTACTGCAAAAGAAGCTGCAGCTCCAAAGTAACAACAGCAACCAACGAGTCCAATTCAATTGCCGACTCGAACCTTTGAAGGTGCTGCGCAGGATATTCAGCCAGTGCTCACCCAAGCGGGGTTAGTTAGAAAGCGCATGAAGTGGACAACTTCCATGAATGAAACTATTGTGCGCATATATAACTCCATCACGGGACTAGGGCAGAACACGAACAACTATAGGAAACGGCTCCATGAGGAATTCTGCAACGCCTACCCAAATCTCAATGTCACTGAACAACGAGTGGCAGACCAGTACCGCGTAATTCTGAGAAA
The DNA here is from genome assembly GCF_907165205.1 of Coccinella septempunctata. Lineage (NCBI taxonomy): Eukaryota > Metazoa > Arthropoda > Insecta > Coleoptera > Coccinellidae > Coccinella > Coccinella septempunctata. The sequence continues at coordinate 4,540,143 of NC_058194.1, read as the reverse complement.
TGAACTAATACCAACGGCCCGAATCGACGCAATTAAACGAGAACTTCAGCGTCCGCCTGCAATAGAGAATAACACCAACACCTCTGATGAAATTCACATGCCTGGGCAACAACAGGCAAAAGAAACTGATACTGAAAGTCCATCTTGCAACGCAAGTGAGCCTGAACACCAGGACGATAGGGAAGAGCTCCACCGACAAGTTGACTCTGAGATAAGGAGATACTTTGCCGAACTGGAAGGAACAGATCCTCTTCATCGAGTAGCACCTCCACGACTCAATACATCCAAGAAACTGTCACTTATAATCGACATCTTGAATAAGGACGTTTTACCTGAGTACCTACAGAACGGAAGTTCATTGGAATATCTGCATCTAGTTTTTTACTGTGCTGCGCTAACGACAGCGAAAACCATAGGGGCAAAAATTCGCCGAACGAACAACGATGGTCCAAAATTACACGAATTACATGCACTACCATGGCAGAAACGTCTTCAACAAAAAACAGAAAGGCTAAGAAGAGACATTGGACGACTGACGGAGTACTTGAACGGGAATCGAGGAAGGAAGGTTGTGAAAGCTGCCAAAGAGATCATGGATAGAAACAGGACACACACAGAACGAGAGACGGCGAATGCTACAGCTCACCATTGCCTCGACACACTGAAGCAAAAATTAAGTCTGTATGCAGAACGCCTGAAGAGATATAAAAGAAATTATAGCCGGAAAAGAGACAATAATTCATTCGAAAAGTCGGAAGAAACTTTCTACCGGTCACTTACATCGTCTGATGGAGAAAATGAAAAGTTACCACCAAAGGAAGCCATTGAACAATTCTGGACCGAACAATTATCAACAAAACCTCAGTTCAATGGAGATAGCGGATGGATTGAAGATGAAAAATCTGAAGCTAGAAAATATGAGCCTATGCAGCATGACATGATCACAATTGAAGAAGTAAAATCAGCTATCAGAGGACTGCACAACTTGAAAGCACCTGGGCCTGATGGATTACAGAACTTCTGGATTAAGAAACTTTGGATCATGCATGACAAATTGACCTCCGCAATAAATGATGTCATTGAAAATCCTGAAAGAATGCCAGTATTCCTTACACATGGCACAACATACCTGTTACCTGAAGACCAAAGGAATACAGAAGACCCATCCAAGTACCGGCCAATCACATGTCTTCCAACGATGTACAAATTAATCACATCGTGCATTTCAAACCGAATTCACAACCATTGCGAAAGGAATAACATCATCGCCATGCAACAGAAAGGATGCACCAAAGACAGCCGAGGTTGCAAAGAACAACTAATAATAGATTCAGTTATCTGCAATCAAGCGTTCTCCAAGCGAAGGAATCTTTACGCTGCGTACATAGACTACAAGAAAGCATTGAATTCTATACCTCACGAATGGCTCTTGACTATATTGAACATTTACAAGGTGGATTCCAATACTGTTAAGTTCCTGAAAAACGCCATGTCAACCTGGCGTACCAGTCTTCAAATGAAAGCAGCAGATTGCTCCATTACAACAGGACCTATTCCAATAAGACGCGGAATTTTCCAAGGAGACTCGCTGAGCCCTCTGTGGTTCTACATGGCCCTGAATCCCTTGTCTCATAGATTGAATTCTACGGACTACGGATTTTCCATCAAGAGCGGCAGTAGAACTATGATGAAACTGAATCATCTCCTTTACATGGACGATTTGAAACTCTTCGCATCTACCAAAAAACAAATGCAACTGATGCTGAAAATGGTGGAAGGATTTTCGGAAGACATCAAAATGAAGTTTGGACTAGAAAAATGTCGACTGCTAAACATAACGAGAGGGAAAATAGAAGATGGTACGTTCAAACTCAAGGAAGGTGCAGAAATTGAAGCATTAAAGGAAGGAGACACATACAAGTATCTAGGCATAAAACAGGCAAGAAAAATCAATCAGACCTAGATGAAGAAAGAATTAACGGAGGAGTTCACCCGAAGTTCGAGAAGGATAATGAGAACTGGTCTCAACAGCAAGAATCTGATAAAAGCGATTAACACCTACGCTTGCTCGGCGCTGAGCTATTCATTTGGTATTATCTCTTGGACGACCACCGATTTAGCAGCTTTACAGAGAAAAATAAGGACGATGCTGACTAAACACAATAAACATCACCCCAATAGCTCAATAGAACGGACAGAGCTGCCACGACATCTTTGGGGTAGAGGAATTGTTGATTTGTCCAACCGTATGTCCCAGGAAATTGAAGGACTTCGAAAATATTTCTTGAGGAAGGCAGCTTCGTCAGAACTCCATCGAGTAGTTTTTTGTTGCTGATAGTTATAAACCATTAAAGCTACAGCAGGATCACTTGGAAACCGTCGAACACTCTGCAGAAAGTGAAATGCAGAAACTGATTGGCAAACCTTTGCATGGGAGGCACCAGAACGAGGTCAACCATGATTACGTCGACATATCTGCGTCGAACTACTTGTTGACTTCCGGAAGGTTGTTTCCTGAGACAGAGGGCTTCATGCTTGCCATCCAGGATCAGGTGATTCCAACAAGAAATTATTTGAAATATATCGCCAAGGATGCCTCTGTGGCGGACGATAGCTGTCGTTATGGCTGTGCGACACATGAAACTATCCAGCACATCACCGGGGGATGTCAGAAGTTCGCGGGCACGGAGTACAAAAATAGACATGATGCTGTTGCCAAGATTCTTTACCAAGAATTGGCACTAAAACACCAACTTCTAACTTCGAAAAAGGTTCCTCTTTACAATTACCATCCGGATGCTGTGCTGTAAAATGATCATCACAAGCTCTACTGGGATCGCACGGTTCTCACAGACCGGAAAATAACCTAAAATAGACCAGACCTCATATTGCTCAATAAGGATGAGGACACATCACTATTCATCGACGTGGCAATTCCAAATAATAACAATCTCCTAAATGGGCACACTGAAAAAATTTCAAAATACAGAGATCTCGAGGAACAAACCAGAAGACAGTGGAAGCTGACAGATATAAAGACCATCCCTATTGTCATTTCATCTATAGGCCTTATACCGAAGAAACTACTAGAGAACTTGAGGGGACTTCAGTTGGACTAAAATGTTTATAAAGTCATGCAGAAGGCGGTACTGCTCGGAACGGCGAGAACTGTACGCAAGTACATGGGGAATGCAGAGGAACACCGTCTGCTCCGACAGGAAGTGCGGGTGGAGCAGGAATCCAACCTACAGCAGGAAGCCGAGGAGCGACCCGGATCCGACCACCACCACGAGCCCGAAAACCTGGAAAGGGCTCCAACAGAGCTTAATCCTTTCGATATCTGAGATATCTGGGATAAGTGAATTTTCCTCTGGAGAGGAGTGTGAAAGCCGAAAGGCTATAGTCATAATAATAATTATAGTTTATTGATCCTTTCAGACATAACAAGGTTTGTATAGGACAAGTCACAGTTGGAAGTTACTTCAAATACTATCGAAATTATCGTAAAAGTACTCATTAACACTATAATAACACTTTTGCAGAAGTATCTGCTTAACAACTTCCTTAAAATTAATTACATTAAGAGTCTCAATATTACGTGGAAGGTGGTTGAATATTTTAATGCATTGATCCTTAGGTGACATTTCAAACTTGGTTGTCCTATGTTTGGGTATTGACAATATGACATCATTTCTAGTATTATAGGAATGGAAGCTAGAAAGTTTTACCAGATCATTCTGATTTTCCTTAACAAAAATCAAACACCTAAAAATGAAAATAGAAGCAAGTGGTAATAATCTATTTTCTGAAAAGAGTGGTCTACAAGACGATCGTGGTGCAACATTATATATTAAACGCAAAATTCTCTTTTGGAGAATAAAAACTCTATTAGCATCTGTCGAATTCCCCCATAACAAGATATTATATGTTAGGTGACTAAAAACCAAACTGTAGTAGATATTCATAAGTGAATGCAAGGGAAGTAAAAATCTGATCCGACCTATGCATAATAAGAACTGTACATGTTTTTACATACTGCATCTATGTGTGCATCCCATTTTAGATGCCTATCGATATTTATGCCAAGAAATTTTATGACGTCCTTTGATGAGATGACAGAGTCTGAATATCGGGCCACAAGAGCAGTGACATTGTCAGAAATTGAAAAATAAATACATTCGGTCTTATTAACATTGATCATGATGGCATTTACATGACACCAATCAACAAAGCACTGAATCAATAAGTCACATAACCTCTGCAGCTCATCCAAGGTATCCGCAGCAACTGCCAAAGAGAAATCATCGGCAAACAAGATAGCTCGAAGTATATTGGATAGCTGGTTGCGAGTATTGCTTTTATGAATGAACAATTTCCTCAAATTCTCCGGAAGGTAGTTGACAAACAACAGAAATAAAAGTGGTCCCAGCACAGACCCCTGCGGTACCCCCAGTTTCAGACTAGGTGTACTTGATGATGCATCACGAACCCTAACAGATACAACTCTCCCTTCAAGATAACTTTTAATCCACTCAAGAAATACTCCTCTGAATCCCAAATTATAGCATTTGTCGAGTATAAACTGAAAAGAGATACTGTCAAATGCTTTGGACAGGTCAAAAAATAATCCTGCGACATGCGAACCATTGTCAAGACACTCGTAAACAAATTCAACAAATTCCAGAGCCGCAGATTGAGTTGAGCGACCTGATCTGAAACCATGCTGTGAAGTAGTAAGCAATTTAAATTTATCCAGGAATTTGATCATCCTATTGAACACTAACCGTTCAAATACCTTAGAAAAACAACTGAGGATTGAGATAGGTCTATAATTATTAACATCAAAAACATTCCCTTTTTTATGCACAGGGATAATAGTAGCCTTTTTGAGACAATTAGGAAAAACTCCAGTCGTAATCGATTTATTGATCAAGTAAGCAAAATGTCGTCCGATAACAGGGCCTATCATTTTAATAATCCGTGCAGAGATAAAGTCTCCACCTGAAGAACCATTTTTAAGAGATTTCAGGGTACCTATCACCTCATGCTCCAATACTGGATGGAAGAAAAAGTTATTATTCTGAATACAAGAAGTGGTACATGAAATGGACAACGCATTATTATAATATTGACTGAGGCTTGTCTCCGCAATGGATGTGAAATACCTAGCAAATATTTCTGCCACAGCTTCATCCTTATCAATCAAAATACCATCAACATCAAGAACAATTGATTTATGATCGGTACATTTACGACCAGTCACTGTATTTACCAGGTACCAAACGGTTTTATTTCTGTTGGTAGATTTTTCGGTGAGGTCACGGTTGTAATCTGATTTAGCGTTTCTCAACAAATTTCTATAAGAATATTTGACAAACGATAGACAGATAGGCTTCCGGTATTGACGTGCAACCAATGAAGATTTTGCAGGTCCTTTTTAGCCGTGATAATTTCAGAGGAAATAGGTATTTTGTTGTTATTGGCATAGCTAGAACAATATATAAAAGGACAACAAGCTTCAAAATTACTTTGAATTAAATTTAAGAAAATTTCAAAACATTCATCAACATGCGGTTTTTTATACAATTCTTGAAAATCACAATTGGAGATACTATATTCAAAATCTTTTAGTTTTTGAGGACTTGAATTTCTAACTAACTTTGATGTTTTAATATTTGTATGATTAATAGCGACCTGTACCATAAGTGAAATAACCCGATGATCACTAATGTGAGGTTCATAAACTACAACATTACAATCCAGCAAATTTGCGTTTGTTAATACATAATCAACTTCGGAGATAGAAGTATGTCCGGTGATATCCGTAAAGACTCTAGTTGGATCACTTGAGGAAACGCTCAAGTTAAAGCAGTTCATCAAATCAAATAACAACTTGCGATTCTTACAATCAACATTTAAAAAATCAACGTTCAAATCTCCACAAATCAAGTCCGCTGAAGTATAACAATAATTCAGAGCAACAGAAATTCTATTAAGAAAATTCTGAAAGTCCTCAGAACCAGATCTATAAACACTTACGATGGCTATTCTTATATCACAAGCAATCACCAAGATACCACTGATTTCACATTCCATTTCTTCTGAAAATCGTGACACGCACAGACTCCTAGTGGACACTCCATCCCTAATGTAGATCATAGAACCCCCGTGAGCTCTAGAGGGGCGGCAGTAGTAATCCGCTAGTATGTACCCAGGAAAAGTCATAGTTTTGATACTATATGGATTACACCAGTACTCTGCAAGACTTAAAACATCAGGTTCTTCATCAGACAAAAAATTTTCAAGAATATCCATCTTATTTGAGACGCACTGTACATTTAGTTGTATGATTTTAATTTATTTTTGACATCAGTTATTTGACTAGATTTATCAGGATTCAAGAAGCAGGATTCTTCATAGGTTTCGGTTGGAAAAACCGATGAACACCAGCATTTCTTGGCCAATTAGATCCATCCATAGCCTTTTCATGCTCCGAAGCAGGTATGAGAACTTTAAATGACGAGTAACTTTCAGGATATCTTGACACGAGTTTCTCGCATTCAACAGATGAGAAATCATTATCTGCCGTGATTTCGGGTTTTAAGTTAGACACATGAAACGCCTTAAATTTTTCGAGTCCCTCAACGTGAGAAACCACTGAACTGCTTCCAATAATACGCATACTATTACGTTTTTCAATAAACTTCTTTGGGGTAACAACATTCCAATCCATATCGTTCTTCACATTTAACTTGTGAGTTATAGTTTCATTTTCACGAGAAATCCTTCTGTTACTATTTTTATTATCACTGGGCACTACAACTGACGATTCAGATGAAGCGGCTGAAGTACTTGCCTCGGTCGTCTTTCTTCCGGTACCACCTGTAGCGGCCGATTTCACAGGAGCGGCAGATGGAATATCTTTACCTTTAACAACGTCGCTGAATTTCTCAGACGAGACGATGTTCGCATAGGTATGTGTGTTTATTTTCTTTTTCATTATATTTACGCGTATTTATGTAAGCATCGCTTTTTGTTGAGAGTTTGTTGATAATTTCCTCCTCAGCCAACAATTGATCTTCAAGCGTTGAGATTTTGAATTTCAAAAGGGAATTGTTCTCCATTAAAATTGAATTCTTCGATTCTAACTCACTTATTATTTTTAATAGGAGCTCATGATGGGTGGACTGAGCACTTATTTGTTTGTTCACACTGTCAGACATTGGGGAAATATCAGTAGTAATGGATACATTACTACTGATATTGACAGATCAATATTACAACATTTTATTATTTTTTTACCACACCCTGGATGGTACACTTTGGCACAAATGATACACTTTGTACTACTCTTTACAATTGTTCGTTCACACGAACCGCATTCAGGAATAGAAACTTGCAGAGACTCGATCGTACCGACCTTCCTGCTCGACGACATCATGTCGAATTAGTAAACTGTTCTCGGAAATAAAGACTACGACCAAAATTCCACCCCTACACGGAGAAAGGGGAATGGCGTATACCAATACTGATTGTAAAGTACCTTTGTATGTACAATATCACTGGCTCACCACTACGCCAGTAAGTACGCCCGTCCAATCTCGATAAGCGTTATCAAACGACTGACTAATCAACAGCCGGCGCATTCACTGGTGTACATGAGACAATGTGGGCATCCACTGAACAGACACAAACAGTACATCCCTTCCTTTTTATCAAATTTATTTATCCAACTCATTAACAATTTCAATACTAATAATAATATATGATATAACACTCAACAATATTTAGAAGCTTTAAATTTCATCCCTTATAATTGTATTCATTCATTGAGGATCACAGTTTTTGACGTCATCCGTTGTGGCCTCCGCATTTACTGTTTTCCATTGACCTTCCACTCTCTTAAGGTGTACTACGTTTCTTCTTAATTCCTGACCAGTTTCATCATTCCTGATAGTTATGTCTCCACTTGACGTTTTCTGCACTGTATGTGGTGTGGGAGTGAATGTCGGATCGAGTTTGTTCAATCTGTTCATTTCTTTCACGTATACCTTGTCGCCTTCCACCATATCAGGTTTTTCTGCACATCTCTTCTTATCCCCATATTCTTTCCCCTTTTCCTTTAATAATCTATCTCTATCTCTCACTTCATGATCATCCTCCGGATCATGTATATCTCCTAACATGGGTATTTTATCCCTATTCTTTCGTTTGAAAAAGAGTTCTGACGGTGACTTTCCCGTCAGAGTGAGGAGTAGAATTATACATCATTAGATATTCATATAGTGTGTCTTTGATATTTTTCTTCTCTATTGAACTTATCTTGAGGCGCTTAACAATGTCCCTATTCTGGCGTTCGACTTCTCCGTTCATCTGTGGCCAGTACGGTACAGTATTGAAGAGCTTAATATTGCATTCCTGACAAAATGATTTAATCTCTTCACTCACAAACTGCCGGCCATTATCAGCAGTCATTGATTGCGGATAGCCAAGGCGACTGAACAATTATTTCAAAATAATGATTATTTGTGCTCTTGTTATAGTTTTCATAATCTTTACTTCTTTGTATCGACTGTAATAATCGACAATTACTAGAAGGTAAATCCCGTTCGGTAATGGCCCCAGAAGATCCATAGCGACATCCACCCATGGCTCAGACGGAAGCTCACGACGCTTCATTGGAGCAGGATGATTGGGTAGGCCAACCAAGGTACATCCCTTGCAAGCCTTGACTATAGTTTCAACATCCTTATCTATTCTGGGCCACCAGACTTTAGACCGCAGTCTTCCTTTCATCCCCACGATTCCTGGGTGACCTTCGTGAGCCGCATCTAGTACTTGTTTCCTCAGATTTCGTGGAATGACAATCTTATTACCTCTCAGTAAGATATTCTCATGAAAACATAATTCATTAGAAAATATTTTATAATTTTTGATGGATTCATCCCAGTGGTCTCTGTGAAGGCCTTCTTTCACCTTCATGATTTCAGTATCTGCCTCTGAACCTTATACTATCTGTTGCATCGAGGTTGCGTGAGGTCTTGCGTGCTCAACTATTTGATACACATGGTCCTTAGTTGATAATTTATCTGGTTGTTCGGAATAATCACATAAACGTGACAAGGAATCTGCTATGTTCGTCTTTCCTGGTTTGTACTTTATTTTGTAACGGTATGATTGAAGCCTTAAAACCCATCTTTCGATACGTGCACATGGTTTTGACCTGGGACTAAATATAAATTCCAGAGGCTTATGGTCTGTTATCAATTCGAACTCTTTTCCGAATAAAAAGGTATTGAAATGTTCGATTGCCCAAACTAGAGCGAGGGCCTCTTTCTCAGTTTGGCTATATTTTCTTTCGCAGTCATTCAGAGTCCTATTTCCGTACGCTATGATTCTTGGTCCTTTGTTGTCTGTTTGTACCAAGACCGCTCCTAATCCTACAGGGCTGGCGTCCGCTATCACTTGGGTTTTATCGTTCACGTCATAATATCCTCAGGTCTCAATCTTTGATAGTGCGTTTTTCAACTGCAGAAATGACTCATGCTGTCTTTGTTTCCAGTGGTCTTTGATACTAGCGTTTTTTCCTAATTTTTTCCTTAGGATCTCTTTAAGCGGCTCCGTGATGGTGGCCATGTTGGGTATCCATTTATTTATATAATTTATCAATCCAAGGAAACTTTGTTATTCTTCAATAGAATTAGGTTGCCTGAACTCTTCAATGCTCTTAATATATTTAGATAATGGCCTGACTCCTTCTGGTGTTAGTTCGTGCCCCAAAAAGCTGATTTTCTGCACCTTAAATATGCATTTTCCTTTGTTCAATAATACATTATTGTCATTCAATACTTTCAGAACGTTAGACAAATGTGCATCGTGCTCTTCTTCGCTATCGCCCCATACCAATATATCATCGATAAAATTGAGAGCTCCTTCGCATTTTATCAACATTTTCTCTATGATTTTCTGGAAAAGTTCTGGAGCGGAGGTGATTCCAAACATCAGCCTTTTATATCTGTAAAGTCCCTTGGATGTAATAAATGTTGTCAAATGTCTGGAGTTTGGATCTAGTTCCACTTGGTGAAAAGCGTTACTGATGTCGAGTTCAGAAAAGAAGTGTGCTCTTTTGATCTTTGGGAGTAAATGGCCCATACATGGTAACGGGTGGTTTTCTCGTAAAATTGCTTCATTTGCACGCCTCATATCAACACACACTCGTACTTCACCATTGTCTTTAAGAATAGGCACAATAGAGAAACCCATTTCGATGGTTCATTTACTTCTTCTATTATATCCATTTCTAACAACTCCTCAATTTTCTCATGGATCTTTTCTTCTAGTGGAATAGGTATTCTTCGATAAGGTTGCATGACTGGTTTCACTGACGGATCTGTTGGTATCTCAACGATAATATTTTTAAACTTCGGAAACGGGGTTTTTAGCTCCTTAACCGAATCGACTTCCATGTCGCCCAGTTTCAAAACCCCTAATTGTAACGCGGTATCCTGACCCAGAAGATTTCTGGATCCATCGCTTATAACATAAACAGTTCTGTGGGTGATTTTTCCGTTAACTTTAATCGATGTTTCAAAGGATCCCTTCACCTTTAATGGCGTCGTGCTGCCGTAGGCCAAGAATATTTTCTTTGGTTCTTTAATCTGGTTGGAGCAGTTAACATTGTTTTCTTTCAAATACTCCCATGTTTCGTCCGAGATCAAATTCGATTTGCAGCCCGAGTCTATTAGCATTTTTAAACACACGCCTCCCATTTCGCATTTAATAGTAGCATCATCATTTAAATTGAATATATATTGCACTTCTTCTTCGTCTTTTCGATGCTTTTTGTAATCATTTTTCTGGTCTTCTTGCTTTCCAATTTTTCTCTTTCGATCATAGGGTTTAGTTCTGCAACATTTTTGATAATGGCCCAGTTTACCACATCCGTTACACTTTCTTTGCTTCGCCGGACACGGTAAACCTTTATTGACATGTGCGAAAGTTCCACATCTGCTACACTTAGTCATCCGTTCCTCACTTGAGTTTTGTTTCAATTCATTCCCTGCATATTTATATATATTCGTATTCCTCATTTTAATTGCATTGATTTCGCTGGATTGTACTTTACCATTTTTTTCATAACTCTCTAGTTGGTGATTAACTATCTCCAAAGTGTTTGCAATAGTTATCGCTTTATCCAGTGTTACTTCATCTCCCATAGTAAGAATTTTTTTTCTCAGTTCGGATGATGAGCATTTCCTTATGATTTGATCGATTATATATTCTTCAGGATCGTGAAATTTGCATTTATTAGCTGGCTCCCTGAGTTTAAACACAAATTTTTCAAAACTTTGACCTTCCTCTTGTTTAATTTGGCTGAAAATGTGCCTTTCGTAAGTCTTATTTTGTTTTGGAAGAAAATATCCGTCCAATTTCCTGATAGCCAACTCGAACACATCAGTATCATCTCCAGGTTCTCCACTCGCGCCAGGCAGATTGTAGAAAATATCTTGTAGCGCGGTACCACCCAGTACCAATAACATTGCCCTCTTTTTAGATGCATTCGTGATATCGGCAGCTTCAAAATAAATTAGCAGAGATCTTTTCCAGCTTTCCCATCTTACAGCGACTGACGAATTGTCCCCTTCAAGATTAAGTTTTTCTGGCGGAGGTAGGTTGTAGGCCATAATGAATTGAAGTTGAGTTACCTGAAAGGACATCCAATTGAATGGATTGCATCAGCCCCTTAATAGGATAACAGTCGAATCATATCCTCATTACAATTTGATAAGACCACCGTTCATTAACACGTTGATCTAATGAACAGTCAATGTAGTTAACGTCAATTTAATGACAACCACCTTCAATTTAATGAAAGTCAATTTATTTATCGTCAATTTAATGACAATCAACACATTCAATTTAATGAAAGTGAATTCAGTTATCGTCAATTTAATGACAACCACCTTCAATTTAATGAAAGTCAATTTATTCATCGTCAATTTAATGACAATCACACATTCAATTCAATGAAAGTCAATTCAGTTATCGTCAATTTAATGACAAACAAGATATTCAATTTAATGGAAGTCAATTCAGTTATCGTCAATTCAATGACAATCGACACATTCACATAGATATACCACAACATTAATGACATTGCAATTAAATGTAGCTATATTATTTCATGCATTGAAATGGCAATAAAATAAGGCTAAGTTAAGAAAGTAAGGCGAAGCATAACCATAATTCGTTTTATTTATGCTATGAGCTTTTGTAGAAATTTTCTACGCTTCGGTACATAGCTACATTACTAAGTCAGGTACCAATTTTACCAATAACTCGAAATTGATTGTATTCATCCTATGAAGTGAATATGTCCTACTTACATAATCGAATAAGAAGTTTGATACACGAGTAAATAACACCTTTAGATCGAACTCTTTTATTTTTCTTTTCCAAATGGAATTCTCCGACCTTACTTTCCTTCCCCTTTTGATTAGAAAGTTAAATTACCTTTTACCTCGTCGCCACTTGTAAAGTACCTTTGTATGTACAATATCACTGGCTCACCACTACACCAGTAAGTACGCCCGTCCAATCTCGATAAGCGTTATCAAACGACTGACTAATCAACAGCCGGCGCATTCACTGGTGTACATGAGACAATGTGGGCATCCACTGAACAGACACAAACACTACACTGATAAAGCAGATGCATCTGCGGACTCGATCGAACGAAAATCGAGAATAAATTACAGGATAGACGACGATAATGGAGATTTTGAAGAACTGGTTGAAGAAAATGATGAAGAAATGAATGAATTACCAGCGACTACTGAAATATACAAGCCAACAGTGCCAAATGAAATCAGAGAAATAATTAGAAGTTTGAAGAAGAGGAAAGCTCCCGGAAGCGATAAAATAACAAATGTTATGTTAAAGAAATTACCTAGAAAATGTATAGCCGCTCTAACAAATATCGCGAATGGAATTATGAGGACAGAACACTACCCAGAAAAATGGAAAACAGCGGAAGTCATAATATTCAATAAATCATTCAAAGAGAAGAAGTTCCCACAAAACTACAGACCGATAAGTCTACTGTCGGCGTCAGGAAAAGTAGTAGAAAGAATTATCGTCACCAGGCTAAATGAGGAAACCGAAAGTCTGAAACTAATACCACCAGAACAGTTCGGATTCAGAAGAGAGCATTCAAGAAAGCAACAATTATTAGGGCTCACAGAGGTATTTCAAAATAAAAAGCTAGTAAAACAAGACCTGTAGTCTTGTTTTACTAGACCTCGCCAGAGCATTCGACAGAGTATAGCATGAAGGATTAATATATATAAGATGAGATGTGCTGGATATTCGATCAAAATATGCAAGTTGAATTATCTCCAGAAATAGAAGATTTTACGTGAAAGTGGGAGGAGAATGCTCCTCAACAAGAGATATAGAGGCTGGAGTACCCCAAGGATCAGTACTCGGGCCACTTCTGTACAACATATACATCCACGATATTCCGAAAAATACAAGAACCATGCTAACGTTATATGCTGACGACACAGGCATAGCAACTCGACACCGCAACCCAGTAGTAATAGAACGAGTTCTAAAAGAGACGATTGACGAAACAAATGACATAAAGTGCATAAAGTGAAGAAGCTCAATGGACGAAAGAGCCAAGCAATATTACTACAGAAGAGGAGACTGCGACCCACAACGAAACTGGAAGTTGACGGCGAAGAAATCGACTGGAAAATGAAGCCAAATATTTAGGAAAAACGCTTGACAAAGGACTTACTTGGAAAAGTCATATCAAACAAGCAATCGACAAAACGAAAGCAGCGATGAATAGACTCTCTCCTCTGATAGGAAGAAGAAGCCACATGTCGAAAGAGACAAAATTGAAGATAATCAAAGCCGTTGCTAGGCCTCAACTGATTTATGGATCAGTTGCCTGAGGTTTCGCGGCAAAGAGATATATCAAAAAATTCAGGCCAATGAAAACAAGCTGCTACGATGTGCAATAGATGCACCTTGGTTTGTCAGGAATAGGCAGATTTATAGGGACCTAAAATGGAAAACCATAACGGAATTCATGAACAGAAAAACAGAAATTATTCGAAACAGCGGAAAACCATCCGAATCAAGAACTCAGGAGACTAGTTGACTACGACCCAGAGGAAGACAAAAGGAGAATGCGCATTTACCGAAGGAGACCAAGAGATTAAAATTACAACAGAAGCCTATTGAAAAGTTCAATAAAGTGTTAATCCAATAGAGGATAAACACATAAATCCCAGCACGATAGTGTGCGAGAAGAAAACCGACTAAAGCACATTGGCAACAGCCGAGAATTCTCTACAAAATTCTCGCAAGAAAACGGCAGAGATTATTTTGTATGCATCTGAACAGAGAATTCTACCGATAGTGCGTATGTAACGGTACCTAATTCACGGCGCATGAATTTTCGAGTAAATTCTCTAGAGAATTCTTGGCTGTTGCAAACGGGCTTAAGAGATGAACGGTTTATAGGCAAATGCCTGGAACCAAAATTCAAGAAGCAGTTAAGGGTTTTTAGTGGGTCTCGAGCTCAGGAGAGTGAAAAACCGCACACTTGTTCACCCTCAGAAGAGGGTGGTTCGTCTGACTTGCAGATTTTCCCCCTGCTACACCAAAAAAAAAAAATCCCTAGAAATGGGTTCCTCTGGGCGAGAGATAGAGCCCCGTGTTTTCACGATCCCAGATTCCCCCTGCTAGAAAAAAAAATGTGTCCTAAGTCTCTTCTGTCAGTTGATAACGAAATGACCCTTTTAATAAAATCATGTGAGTTACTGAAGAATCATAGGTTTGTTCGTAGAGTGGTTCACAACGGTTGTGAACTGTACAGAGCAAGCGCAATTCCATTTTAGGGTAGCGAAAATCCATTTGCGCTTGATCTGTACAGTTCACAACCGTTGTGAACCACTCTACGAACAAGCCTATTGATGAGCATTCGGCAATCCTAAGTTTCCATTTTCTTCACCGCGTAAACATCGAACGAACTCGTATCCTAAACTGACCTAAACGAAACCACATGGTCGAGTCAGGAAATAGGTTTTTTCCCACTGCTTTGCGATAATTCAGCTAACAAACGATCTAGGGTCGTATTACGATCTATTTCAGTAATCATTTTCAATTTTTTTTTCAACTTTGTCATTTTGAAAGTTTTGTATAGGTGATTTTTGGTGAAACGCTTCATTTTGACCAGTTCTACTTTCTGTTGAAAAAAGCCTCACCTTCAAATACATCCTGCATATCTCGCTGATTTGGTTTGAGAATTTGTTCCAGAGGTTTTTTTTGTAGAATATTTGTTGAAATGAATAATAATCATTTTTCAATATTTTATGGTGATTAAGCTCAAATTACAAAAATCCTAATAAAGCCCATTTATGAGCTGAATATTCTATTACCTCAGAACAAAATGATATCTGCGATCCTTAAATAAGTAGTGGACTGTAAGTTTCATCCAAAAAGAATATCCATTAGATCCTATCCTAACCTAACCTAACCTCAGGTGAGAATATATGTAATATGTTTGCTGACTGCTTTGGGGATTAAGCCTGACTCCAAGAATCGTACTCAATCTGATGAACGTTCTCTCTCTCATTACTGTTTAAGTGGAGTTCAGATATCTATTGAAAGTGTTCGAGAAGCGCTTTCTAAGATGAATATAAAAAAAGGGGCCGGCCATAATTCTATCCCCGCTGACCGAACATGAGCGGTATAACTCTGTTTCCCACAATTACGTAGCCTAAACATTGGCTTGAGCAGGAAATGGCTCTCTGCGTTGCTCAAGTTACGTCTCAGACCTTGTCGTCTCAGGATACCTGTGCCACAAGATAATCTAGTCGTAGCCGCAACCAAAGTTGCACTGACAGCGTTACCAGTGCAGCTTTTGAACACCTTCTAACGCAGCTCCTACAAAAAGATGGATCAGTTGAACAGGACAAAATTCGTATCCGGAGGTAAAATACCCTTCCATTCGGATCTCCGGGGGAGGGTGCCTGAGCGAGTGAATCATCGAACAAACACCAATGAAAAGCACATAGCTTTTGCAGCATGGAACGTCAGAACCTTGCTAGACAACCCCAAGGCCGACCGACCAGAAAGGCGTACTGCCCTAATCGATAAGGAACTGCAACGAACATCCATTGCAATAGTTGCTTTAAGCGAAACACGCTTTTCGGACGAAGGTAGCTTGGTAGAACAAGCGTATACTTTTTTCTGGAAAGGCTTGCCGGAAGGCGAAATCAGACAACATGGAATAGGCTTTGCCATTAGAAACGACCTGGCCGCCAAACTTACCGAAAATCCAGTTGGTATCTCAGAACGTTTAATGACCCTACGTTTTCCTGCAGCGAATAACACGTTTGTGAACATCATTGCAGTATACGCACCCACTTTGAACTCCTCTGACAACTTGAAGGACACTTTTTACGAAACACTCGTTGCTACATTAAGAAAAATCCCAAAACGGGAACGAATTATTCTCCTTGGAGACTTCAACGCCAGAGTGGGCAGAGGTCAAGACTCAGAACTATGGCCGGGAATAATAGGGAACACGGCACAGACAGCATTAATTCGAATGGAGAACGTCTGCTGGCTCTTTGTACAGAACACAATCTGTGCATAACGAACACCTATTTTATTACGAGACCCAATTCAAGAGGGACCTGGCGCCACCCGCGCTCAGGGCATTGGCATACCCTCGACTATGTGATCGAGAGAAGGAAAGATCTGAAAGAGGTGTTGGTCACTAAACCCAGAGCAGATCTGGAGTGCTGGACTGATCATGGGCTGGTATTCTCGAGAATGAAAATCTCAATGCGCCCAAAATACCAACGCAGGCCGAAGTATCTAAGAGAGCGCCTTCAAATATCCAAACTACAAAACCCTTTTACTAAGGACATATTCACAGCTGCCGTCAAAGATAGCCTAACACCACCGGATTATAACGACGACATTGAGACTCATTGGCTCCGTTTCAAGTCATCCCTTACAAATACAGCGAAAGAAATACTGGGCACAGAACGCTCCCGAAAATCCCCAGACTGGTTTGCCGACAGCGAAACTCATATCGCACCCCTTTTGGACGCAAAACACAAAGCGATGAAAACCGCAATTAACAAGCCTGGCGATGTTGCAGCCCAAATAAGTTTCATAAACATAAAACGCGAGGTCCGTCAAGAAATAAGAAAAATCAAGGACAGCTGGTGGAAAGAAAAAGCTAGGGAAATACAAGCTTACGCCGATAACCATGACTACAGGCGTTTTTTCGAAGCTATTAAAACTGTTTACGGTCCAAGCAGAAAAGCTAGCTTTCCTATAAGAGATGCTCATGGAGCTATTCTAACTGATGATAAAAAAATTCTCGAAAGATGGAAGGAGCACTACTCACAGGTCTTGAATCAAAATAAGGACTCGGATTTATCCATTTTAGACCTGCTCCCCGCGTATAGTCCGATGACATCGCTTGATGACGAAATCTCAATGTCGGAAATCATAAGTGCGATTAAAAATATGAAAAATGATAAGTCACCTGGTCTAGACGGCATTCCGGCGGAGATATTCAAAGCCTTGGATGAGGACATTGTCAATAGTCTCCTAATACTATTCCGCAAAATCTGGGAACAGGGAGATGTGCCACAAGACTTCAGAGACGCTTTAGTTATCAACCTCTATAAGAACAAAGGCGATACGTCGAATTGCAACAATTACAGGGGCATATCGTTGCTTAATGTGGCCGGTAAAATTCTCTCGAAGATTATGGCTAATCGTCTGGTTCCACTCTTAGAGAAGCTTTTACCTGAATCCCAGTGCGGCTTTCGACCAAATCGAGGTACGGTGGACCTAATTTTTACACTGCGACAGCTACAAGAAAAGGCCCGTGAACAACAATCAAGGATTTATACAGCCTTCATCGATTTAAGCAAGGCATTCGACTCGGTGAATCGGAGAGCGCTATGGAAAATCATGACACGTCTAGGAGTACCCGAAAAATTCCTAGCAGTGTGTAAAAGCCTTCATACCAACAACACCGCTAGAATACAGCATGATGGCTCTACAACCTACCATTTCTCAACCAACTCTGGAATAAAACAAGGCTGCGTATTAGCGCTTTTACTGTTCAATATTTTCGCCATAGCTGTATCGATAATTGCTGACATGAGCATGCCCGTAAGAGGTGTTGGGATAAGATTCAGATTTGATGGAGGCCTGTTTAACCTGAAGCGCCTCAGAGCAAAAACCCGTACCAAGTTTATCACGGAACTTCAATATGCAGACGACTGTTCACTCATCGCTAGCAGCTCAGAGGATCTACAGATAATGATGGACACCTATAAACATATATACGCTTTAGGCCTTAGACTCAATATTGACAAGACCAAAATTCTGGTGAGTCCGCCAGAAAGCCTTCAAACAGATATCAGCCTGGACAATGAAACTCTAGAACAGGTCGAGCAGTTCAAATACTTGGGAAGCTTCATAAATACTAGGGCTAACCTTGACACGGAAATACACAACCGTATCAATTCGGCATCACGGGCATTCTGGAAGCTGAAGGACAGAGTGTTTCAAAATCACGACCTCAATCTGAAGACCAAGACAGCTGTTTTCAGAGCAGTGGTCCTCCCAACGCTTCTTTACGGAAGCGAAAGCTGGACTCCCTACAGGCGACATATTAAACAGCTTGAACAGACGCAGCAACGTCATCTGAGACAGATTATGCACATCAGATGGTTCCACAAAGTTTCGAATGCAGAAGTCTTGCAGCGCGCGAGTTGTACAACAATTGAGACTCAAGTAACGAGGGCCCGACTCAGATGGAGCGGCCACATTCTGAGGATGCAAGACACAAGACTCCCCAAAATAGCTCTATACGGCGAACTCACTGAGGGAGCTCGGAAACCAGGAGGCCAGTATAAGCGGTTTAAGGATACACTACATCAATCCCTAAAATCAGTTACTGCCAATCATAACTGGGAACAACTAGCGTTAGACAGGTCACAGTGCAGGTCTTTGGTACACAGTCATAATGGAGAATCGAGAAGGATACAGCGGCGGCCAGATCTGGTTGGTGACTATCCATGCCCTGAGTGTGGAAGGATCTGCAGGTCACGGTTGGGTCTCTTTAGTCAGAGGAGGGCACACAGTCGCAACTAGCACTAAGAAATTACAAGTCTGTTCGATTTTTTTTTTCTTCTTCTTTTTGTAGATTTATTCCCGGTAACGGGATACAGCAATGAATGAATGAATGTATCCCCGCTATCTTCGCCAGTTCTTGCTGCACCTCGCTTGATCTTGCCTGATTCTAATTTTCAATAAATCTCTACAGCTGGGTGTTTGTCCGGATTTTTGGAATATTGCATGAGTGATACCTATTTTAAAGAATGGAAGGAGAGACTGACGTCCAGTTGCAGGAAAGTCCATTAAAATTTAATACTTCATTAAAATCTTAATCCTCCATTTTCCCCTTCAAAAATGACAGTTTTAAATTTTGATAGGACATCAAATCTTAATGGACTTTGCTGCAACTGGACGTAAGCCAGTAATTATCGATCAGTAAGCTCTTCATCTTCGAAAAAATCTTCGAGTCGTTGTTGTGTCCTCATCTGCTACACCTTTTAAAACCACAAATTATACCCGAACATCATGGCTTTGTGAGGGGGAGATCGGTGGAAACTAACTTGACAACGTTCATTGAGTATTTACAGGACAGTCTTGATAAGCGTACTCAAGTGGATGTAATATATTTCGATTTCAATAAAGCCTTCGACAAGGTCAATAAATATCTGATTTTTGAGCTTGCCATGTTGGGCGTGTCTAGCACTTTGTTAAAATGGTTTAAATCTCAGAGATCGAGTACAATATGTGTCCATAGACGGGTTCTCGTCAAGAATGTTTTATTCTTTGTCTGGAGTTCCCCAGTGCTCCCATCTTGGTACTCTCCTATTCATCGCTTACATCAATAAAATTTTCAGTCATACAGGTTTTTGCTCTTCGCTGATGACCTCAAGTTTTTCTCACAGATCTGTTGTATTGAGGATTGCATTCTTCTCCTGAAGGAAATACTCAGATTTGCTGATTTTTGTGCTGCAAATAATCTATTCATCTTCTTCTTCTTCTTCCACGCAATTTAGGTCTAAAGCCTGTAAGTCCCATTTCAGCTCTCCTGTGAGATCAACGTCCAAGAATCTTTCCACCTTTTTGGGGGCCTGCACGGAGGACGTAGTGACTGGGGTCGGCTATCCCTTGCAATCCTCGCTATTCTATTCACTTGTCATCAACCACAAGTTTGCATCTTATGGTTTCCTTAGCGACGACGAGTGTTTTTGTTTTGGGATAGATATTCGCATGTTGTACTCTGCAGCCTTTTGGTAGAAAGCGTGCAGAAGCCTTTGCAGGTCGTCCTCATTTTCAGCTATGATTACTGCGTCATCTGCATAGCATATGATCTTAAGTTCCCCAGTGGTGAGGATAATGTCGTTCATGAGGATATTAAATAATTGAGGGCTCAGAGAGTCTCCTTGTCTTATTCCCGATGGTGTTGAAATTTCTTTTGTCAGCTTCTGGTTCAACAGTAGATGGGTGCTTGTATTGAGATTGAGCTGTTTTATGATGTCCACAATAGTTCCAGGTACCCGCTTCTTCTTCAGAACATCAACTATATCCTTCAGTTTTACCCTGTCGAACGCTTTGGTAAGATCGACGAAACACATGAATGCTGGCTTGTCATACTCTATAGCCTTTTCAACGATCTGCCTGACCGTGAAGACGGCGTCGATGGTCGATCTGTTTTTTCTGAATCCCTGTTGTTCTTCCGACATGGTTACATGTTCAATTAGTATTGTTTCCAGGATCTTCGTGAACAAATTCATAGTTGAATTCAAACTCCAAAAATGCCATGTAATGTCTTTCACAGGCAATAGGAATTTTCTGTTCCTCCTATATGCGACTGATGAATTCACTCTTACCAAAACTAGTTAGATAAAGGACCTCTTCGATGAACACATTAATAATGTAGTGGGATCTTCTGATAAAATGGTAGGGTTTATCTCAAGACAGTGTCAGAGTTTCACTGATAGAAGGGCATTACTTTCTTTGTACAATGCTTTCGTCTCAAGCAGACATTGGAATCCATCCACTGAACCCACATCAAGAAGCAGTCAACGGACTTACAACCCCTTGACTCAACCACCAGAGACTTTGGAATACATCCACTGAACCCACATCAAGAAGCAGTCAACTGCAATGGACCAACCAAGACGCTCGGTATAACATGGACTCCCAGAGAAGATAATATTCAGTATCTAATAAAAAGAAACTCCGAACATCGGTTAAAAAAAAAGATCTTATCAGAAATCGCCACAATCTGCGATCCTCTTGGATTATTATCTCCAGTCATTATACAGGCGAAATTGTTAATGCAAGAAATATGGAAAACCAACACATCATGGGATGAACCAGAGAACATCAGGAACACCTGGAAAAACTTCAGAAACGAGCTTTCAAAATTAGAAGAAATTGAAGTTCAACGCTGGATTCACCTACGGCATGGTCAACTCTTGGAAATACATGGATTCTCAGATACATCCCTGAAAGCATCTGGCGCTACAGAATACATAAAAACAATAGACACAAATGGAAACACCCACGTGGAACTCCTCACTTCCAAATCAAAAGTATCACCACTAAAAAATACAAAGACAATCCCGCAGTTAGAACTCTGCGCAGCCCTCCTTCTAGCCAAACTCATCAAACGCTGAATTACAGCCCTGAATCACAACGATTCAAAAATATTTACCTTATCCGACTCTCAAGTAGTAATGTCATGGATAAACGCTGACGCTGGAAAGTGGAAAATGTTCGTCGCAAACAGAGTTCGAGAAATCCCTAATCTACTAGGTCAAGGTCACTTGTACTACTACCGTTGGAAGCAATATCACTTGCATTCAGCGATAAACTCCAGCACGAACGTTGTAACGGTTTCAAATACCATCAATGAGTACGGTACGAATTGAATTTGCAGGTTATGTTGATGTGGGGCGATCGGCCTACTGTTATTTTACCGCTACCGGTCAAGTGGGGTTAGATCTTGACGTTTTAGTTTAGTTTTCCGTGCTCACAGAATTTGGAAGGTTAGACAGCGTGAGATGAGTTTTCTGTGTGATTAGCCATTTTGTAAGTTTGAGGTATCCATCAGGAATTTCTGAAGTTTTCGATTATTAAAATCGTCCATTTGTGGGATTAATCTTCGGATATCTGTGTGATCTCCTGCCGAACTGGTTTATTTGGATTCTATATTGGCGTATCTCCTTAAGGAGGATTGATCGAGAGATTTCTTCGCTGTGGCACGTGAAGTTTTTCTTCATAACGTCGTACGTTGTTCTGCAAATTCATTATTGTGTGTTATTTTCTCTCCATTACCAGCTAATGCCGTGAAATTCGTTGATTGGAAGCATTAGTTGAGAGCATCCTACGTTGATTGTGATAGAACCGAGGTTCTGGTTGTCTAATTGCATATTCGAGCTTGGAAAGCTTTGGTGGATTCACGTTAGATTTTAATAGTTCCCCCCGAAGAACTGGGTATGTTTGAAACCATCTTTTGTGATTCAATGTTTGTCATTCATTCTTCCTCATATGGTGAGGATTAAGTTCTTACGTTCTTTCGTATCGACAGGGTCCTAGTGTAGGGAGACATCTCCTAGTATAGGGAGACATATCGTAGTATAGAGAGGAAGTCCTTGAAATCCTAGTATAGGGAGGAAGTCCCTGAAATCATCGTGTAGGGAGGAAGTCCTATAAATCCTAGTTTAGTCACAGTCCAAGTCGAGCCTTCTAGTACTACTCGTGAAATCCAGTCCAAGTGGAGCTGTTACAACAGAAACCTTGTAGGGTTTCATAACGAAGAGGCCATCTTCCCCATTCAGGAGCGGAGAGAGAGAACTCTCAGGACGCGCAAGTGTATTATGGCAGTTGCATATCGTATTATATTGTTGCTTTCCTTAACGACAACGGTTTATATTGTAAAACCTTAACGTATTGCTATTATTATCACATTCTATTGCTTGTGGAATGAGAAATAGATTAATTTAGTTAGAGCACGTCACTCTGGTGACGTTGATAATTCTGTGCAGTTAAATTGAACGTTAATTAGTGTTACTCGTACATTTGGGAATTCTGAAGAACTTCGCGCTGCGCCTGAGCTCAAGCGACGCGATTTCGGTTAATTATATAAAGGCCATCCTTTTGAAGTATTACAATTATTATTAGACACCATACACCCTCCTTGGCGTTCAATACAACTATAGCCATACAAGTAGGCCCGTGTATTTTCTTTGCTGCCTTAATAAACCGTTCTTCAGTACAACTCGTTTGGTTGATTTGGGGTTGTTGCTGTTCCTGAGGGTATTTACTGGGGAAATAAATCTACCTGGCGCCCTACTTCTCTTTTGTCGGTTCCTTACATTGAACCCACCCCATCTTCACTGAGTGAGCCGTGGATACCCTCGCTTGGCAGCCCGGGTATTTCTTGCATTTTGGTGTGACGAAAGGTCTCAACGTCGTAATAATTATTGTCATTGTTCTACTTATTGTTTACTCTTTAAAATACAGGGTCTTTCACGAGGAACCTCACCCATATTTATACGGGAAACTACTGAAGGTATTTCCATGAAATTCAGCACTTATAAGTATTTCACGATGCTGATGAAATCTAAAATATTTTCAAGGCATGACCACCTCCGGTTTTTCCGGAAATGACGTCAACTTCCGTTTTTCAAATAAGAACACCATTTTTTCATTGCAGAAATAGATTCCTTGAAAAATTTCAAGTTATTTTGATGTAATAATTTTCAGTTTTGGTTGGAAAATTCTCTTTGAGCGGGAAAATTCGAAAAAAAAATCGAAAATAGAGCGCTGCTGAAACAAGAATAACTTCGAGGTTTTTGGATGAAAAATTTTCCTTTTTGGGATTTTTCAAGATGTAAGATTGATGTATCCACTTTAAAAATCGAAATCGCGATTCATGATACAGGGGTTGAAAAAATCGCTTTCGAAGTTAGGGATAACAAAATCGTGAAAAATCAATTTTTCAAATCAGAACCCCATTTTTTTATGGCAGATATTGAATCTACGTTGAAAAATAATGTGAGTGTATGCATCACACCCTTGCCCTAAAATGGATATTTTCTGAGTTATTCACAAAAAACTGTTTTTCGTCTGGAATTTTCAGCTATTTCTTTTCCCTTCACGCCAAAAAGATGAAATTTTCAGGAACTGTTATTTGAATCATGCTGTAGATTTTTCACCCCTTCTTGAAACTGACTTCAAGTTACTATTAGGAGGACCATGGCAAACTCTCGCAGTTATAACTAGAGAAGATGCTCAAAGTTTTGACCGTTAATTTCTAGACATTTATTTATACGTCTCAGGAATGCTTCGTGCGTTGCTCTTCTTGTTTCATCGGGAGGAAGAGATCTGCAAAAGTGTTTAAAAACCGAATTGAGTTCCAAAACTATGAATCCAAAAATCTAAACAAACCTGAACGCATTTCTGTCTCGTTCTATGCAGTCCTCTTTATCAGTCAGGGGAGTTGAGTAGACAATATTTTTTATCCTACCCCAAACATAATAGTCTAAAGGAGTTAAATCGGAAGAACGTGGTGGCCAAAGATGTGGACCATTGTTCGCCAACCATCGATCTTCAAATAGCCTGTAGAGGATATTTGACACATTGAGTGAATTGTGTGGAGGCGCGCCATCTTGTTGATACCATAAGTCATTATGGTTCTGTACTAGCGGCTCAATTATTTGAGTTAATATGTCAGAATATCTATCTCCTAAGGGAAAACATTCTTCCAATAATGCAAACATGTGTAGTGTTCTATCTTACCAGTTGAAGTCCCATCATAAATGTGAACATCGAGAATTGCATTATTTTTGATGGCGCAAAAAACATTGAAACTCCAGGTCTCTTGAGAGTTCCATTGTCTGAAGTGGTGGTTGTTCTCTTCATCCCAATAATGACTGTTATGCCTATTGAAAGAACCATTCTTTGTGAATTTAGATTCATCTGTCCAAATTATACAGTTCAAAAAGTTTTCATTCTCTTGAAATCGATTCATCATAGCTTCGCAAAACTGTGTTCTCCTGGCGAAATCAGTTTCCTTCAAATGCTGTACCCTATTGAATTTATATGGGTGCATTTTATGTTTTTTTAATATTCTCCAAACACTCGATTGAGATAATCCCAGATCAATCTCGGCATCTTTGAGAGAATTTTGAGGATTCACACGAAAATATGCAAGAACTGTTATTTCGTTGTTTTCATCTTCTACTACACTTTTTTCTCTGGGTATAGTTTTCTTAACGAAAGATCCGACATTTCTCAAGTTTGTCATGGTTCTGTTAATGGTATAAGCGGTTTAAGGATACACTACATCAATCCCTAAAATCAGTTAATGCTAATCATAACTGAGAACAACTAGCGTTAGACAGGTCACAGTGGAGGTCTTTGGTCCACAGTTATAATGGAGAATCGAGAAGGATACAGCGGCGGCCTGATCTGGTTGGAGACTATCCATGCCCTGAGTGTGGAAGGATCTGCAGGTCACGGTTGGGTCTCTTTAGTCACAGGAGGGCACACAGTCGCAACTAGCACTAAGAAGTTACAAGTCTGTTCGAATATTTTTTTTTTCCTTTTTTTTTTTCTTCTTCTTTTTGTAGATTTATTCCCGGTAACGGGATACAGCAATGAATGAATGAATGAATGTCTCGTTGGTCTGGGTCGGTCAGGAAACCTCTCAATGAAGAGTCGAATCGTTCTATCTACAACTTTATCACATTTTCCATGAAGTAGAATGAGATTTAAATATTCTTCATTGGTAAAATTAGGCATAGTGATCGATTTTATAACTTAATACGAATTATCACCAAATTAATAGTAAACACAAAATGCTACTGAATAAAGAGGAATTTGGCAGATGTAATTAATGATATCTATCATTGAAAAAAAAGAATGTAAAACATAGTAAGTTTTTGCATATGGTTCATAAGGAATTATTTATTTAGCACTGGAGAGAAAATCGATGGCCGATTAGTTAAAATAAAGAGGTTTCCGATACAAATTCGCATCAAAATTCGCCATCTATTTAGGAACAACCTGTAACTTTTTTCTCTTGCATATTAGGATAGTAAAATCTAAAACATGGTGTAACGATACTTGATTGTTTTTAATAAAAATCAAGCCTCGTTTTAAATATCCGTTTCCCTGAATTTTCCAGTTGAAACAATGCAACACCGTCTGATGGAGATATCAGTTTCAATATAGTTATTCCGTTTCATTTTGGAAATATTTTTCAGAATCCTGATTATTAAATTCAAATTCCGTATAATTGAAATTTCCATCATTAATCCGCCGTAAGAATCCAAAATAAAGAAAAAGTGTCTTTCTGCATTCGGCGTTGTTTTTCCGTCCACAAAAACACACCGAATTCAGTATAAAACAACGTGGATTGCAGATAACGACAGTTTCTTTTACCGATAAAGAGATAACCGCCACCGAGAATATTTCTTCTGGGGAGAATATTCGAGAATTCCGAAATTTGAGTGCAATTTTGATCACGTGACCGTCCACATGTTGGAGAGTTAATAAATAGGACCGCACCACCAGACGAGATGATTATTCATTATTATTCATTCGGTAGTCATTCTGCGATTCTGTTTTTCAGTCTTGATTCGGTAGTGATTCTGTAATTGATTCTTTAATTCATTTCCGCTTTAATTAAGTCTTTCTTCGTATTAGAGTTTTCTTTTGCTTTTCTTCATTTTTTTTTTCGCTTAAGTGGTGGTGTGACCGTACCGGAACAAACTGTAAGTCTTTTCTTTATACCGCATACTTCGTGATTCAAAGTTGCATTCTTTTATTTGTTTAATTGTGTTAATCCTTGTTGTTATTCCCCCTGTTTAACGCAGACTTCTGTCGCCTGGTTCTCTGGTGAACCAAGACCAGTCGACGGAAATCTCGAAGTTTTTCTACTGGTAATGCTTGGCGTGTGACACCCAAGGTTGCCACAGAAAGACCACAGTAACTTATACCGTACCACCCCTGTTGTGTTCCGTGTAGATTTCCCGTTTACCGCAGACTTCTCTCGCCTGGCTATCTGGTGACAGAAACCAATCGGCAGAAGTCTCGAAGTTTTTCTGCTGGTAATGCTTGGCGTGTACACCCAAGGTTGCCACGGAGAGACCACGATAAACTACCCCGTTATCCTGTAAATTGTTGCATTGTGTTTCACCTGCATCAACCCCGTCCCGTTTATTAAATAGTTTCAATTCTGATTGGCCTGTACACTGAAAATCACTGGAAGTGCTCTGGATCAAACCCATTGCTAAATTAACCGATTACACAGACTTGGATCTTTCTGAGACACCCGGTTGCTGTAAATTTTGTATAAACCCCGTACATCCGTTATTGTCTCAGAAGGAATCAAAGTAACTGCTATTAATTGTTTGCTTTCTTTAATACCTGATAGTTTTACTGAATATAATTGATTTGAATATTCTTTGATTCATTGATTTCACTTTCTGATTACCGTGACAAGTTGTTGCATTGCTGTTTTCCTTATTTTTGAACTTGGTCATCAGCTGTATATATTTCTTGACTTGGAAATAACTGTACGGTTCACTGTAAGTTAGATTGTTGTAATAAATTCGGTTTTAAAGTACTTGTTATCGCTACCACCTTAGATAAACCCGAACTCTGTCTCCGACTAGTAGGTACCTGGGTGGGTTTGCTATTTCTCCCTATTGAAAAAATAGCTGGCGCTCGAGATTAAAACCCTTTTCCGAACCAAACCCGTTACAAAATTGGCGCCCTAGCAGGGACTCTTGAAACCGGGTTCAGTTTTGGAATAACTTCTTTTTTTTATCTAACCGAGGAGAATAGTTTTGAACGGTGAACCATACAAACCAATTTATTCAGCTGTTGACTTGCAAGAAATATTTTATCTGGCTTATATTTCTGAAATATAATTTATTTAGATCAGTTGAGTGAGCGATTTGCTGATTGCGTTGAGTTAACCTATCTTGAGTTATAATAGAACATCACTGGTAACCTTAAACAGAACCGAACAGTTAACCAGCTATTTCTGATAACCGCACAATATTGAATTGACTTATGATTTTCACACGCTTATGATTTTCACTTGAATAATAAAACTGACTGTGTTTTCTTTTCCCTTTCCCCCTTTGATTTATTTGCTGGTTGACAAGTGTTCATTATAACTCTGATAGTTTATTGTGATTATAACCGCATTGGACTTATTGTTTCTCTGATTACTTTATTTTATTTGAAACCGTTGATACACTGTTGGTGAATTTTTCCCTTTGAATTAGGTGAGCTTGAACTGAAAATAACTTCAGAAAAGTAAAACTGTAAGTGAACCTGAACCGAAATAATTTTCTTGGCTGTTAAAACCGATAGTGGACTTGGTCTGAAATATTTTGTTGACAGGTAACCTACTTCTTCGAACAAGTGTTAGGTTAACAGTGAGCTATCAAGTGACCGATAAATAGTGAGTGATAGAATAATAGGTGCTTCCTCGATTGGACATTGATTATTAATCCGGGTTTCAGTGAATCTTGTTGAGTTAATTATTCATCCGGGTCTCAGTGAATTTTATTGAATTAATTACCCATCCGGACTTCAGTAAATTATTGAATTAATTATCCATCCGGACTTCAGTAAATTTTTGAATTGATTATTCATCCGGACTTCAGTGAATTTTATTGAGTTAATTGTTCATCCAGGCCTTGGTGAATTTTGTTGAATTAATTATCCATCCGGACTTTAGTAAATTTTTCTTTGAATTGATTATTCATCCGAGCTTCAGTGAATTTTATTGAGTTAGTTGTTCATCCGGGCTTTAGTGACAGTGATATTTAATCGGACTTAGTGATACTGAAACATTATAACCAGTGTTGAATTATTCCGTGTGTTAGCTTTGAACTTTTACATTATTTCATACCGGGCATCGAACTTATTGAGTGTGAGTTACTGGATCGTGAGTCGATCGAGATAGTTGAACTATATGTCATGGATGTGAACAGGCTGCTCAGTGATGAATTGACTTATGAACTAGAACTGAGAGGACAGTCAATACCAAGCACTGTGATGACAAAGCGGAGTCTACTACGACAAGTGTTACAGTCAGACATACCGCTACAGCCTTGCACATCAATGAACCCCACACTGGATATCGACATTTGCCAAAATAAACTCACCGATCTAGTGGAAGCACTTCAGAATTTCAATCACGCTAATGCGACTAACGAATTTTCGCGAATATTCACAAGATTAACACACATTCAGGGAAGACTGAATTTTATTATCACTTCGGATGAAACACAGTTGCAACTGATCGAACAACTGAAGGCGACTACAACTAAGGCCTTGGAGACGCTGGAGCAACTGAGTAGTAGCAACACCCGTGGACAGCCATCCAGTCAGCAGGAACGGTCCCTCTTGGATGTGGAGGTTCCCAGTTCACCTGGGATGTCCCCCATCCAACCGGAAAGAGCTGAAACATCCCTGATTGATCTTGGAGATGGGGTCAATCTTCCGACAGCTGCTGATGTCTCACATACTGGTATACCAGTAAGGAATAAAACATTAGAACATGTCATGAACGAGACAAGGCGAACATGTACAGCATTACTGCGGCAGTTACCGGCATTACCTGTCACCCAGTCACAGGACTGTGGGACAGTATCACCTGAAGATCAGACACCGAGAAGATGGAATAATTCTACCCGCAGAGTGTATTTTCCACACTTACCTACATCTTGTGTCAGCTCTCGCAGGACCATCACCAGAGAGAGAGAGTACCATTGGAGCCGGAAACTCGACCGTCACCGGTGCCAACCATTCCTGTCCACAAATGGAATATTTCATTTGGTGGCACAGGTAGTGTGAGCAGCTTCATTGAGGAGGTAGAGAGATTGGCCGAATCTCGTAAGGTGCCCCTAGAACAAGTGTTCGAGTCAGTTTATGAGCTACTGCGGAAGGATGCCAGGGATTGGTTCATCCCCAGGAGGGGTACATTCAGGAACTGGCAGGATTTCAAGGAGCAACTTAAGGAAGCATTTTTACCGGTGAACTATGAGGAGAACCTGTTGGAAGAAATAAAAAGGAGAACGCAGGGCCCTGATGAGAATCTGCTGATGTACGTTACTCGAATGCAGAATTTGTTCCAGAAGTTAACATACAGTAGACCAACCGAATCGGAACAAATCCGAATCATCAGGCAGAGGCTGTTACCGACCCTACAACAGGCCTTAGCATTCCAGCAGACTAACACCTACGATGAGCTCCTGCGAAGAGGAAAGGTTTTCGAGTTAGTACAGTGGCAGATGAGCCAGTACACCAGGCCACCGTCGAAACCAGGTCTTCTTGACGAGCCCCACCTGACGTATCGTCCGTCCCAACAAAACCGGCAGCAGGCCAGTTTCTCCTTGGACACCGAAAACATATCAGGAAACTCAGAGCCACCAGTACCAGTAGGTCACAACAGACCACAAACACCGCCATCACCGCCTAGAAACACCCAGCCAAGACCGGATCGACCAACGGCACGAGTCGACAAGCAAAATACAGGTTCACCCAACCGAGCTTCATCACCTATACCAACACGACGATCAAACCAACAAGGAGACCGACAGGAAACACAGGGAAACCGGACTGATCCACCGACGAGGAAAGTATCTTTCCAAACACAGTGCTTCCGATGTGGTGAATACGGCCACATGCGGCGAGAATGTCGAGGACGACCGAGGTTGTTCTGTTCTCGTTGCCAGAAGAAAAACATTCTCTCACGAGATTGTCCCTGCCGTCCGGAAAACTAGACGGAGGTATGGAGAAGGAGTCGACCATATCTCCCAACACACTGACTCCCATGACATCGACTGCCTGGAATGATAACCGACCGCTTGTCGAAGTTAAGATAGCCGGAGAACACTACAAAGCATTAATTGACACTGGAGCCACGAAGAGTTTCGTAAGTCGGAAAGTGGCAGAACAATGTGAAAACAAGGGAATCACCGGACAACATGTTGAGAATGGTTTCGTGGTGGTCGCAAATGGTCAACCCACGACAACACCCAAACTCTACACTACCGCCGTCCACCTGGCTGATTATTCCTTGACCGATATAAAATTTTTGTTGGTGCCTGATTTACCAGTAGACCTCATACTAGGAATGGACGTACTAGGAAGGTTCAATTTTTCCATTAACCTCAGTACCGCCGACTGTTACCTGGAAGGTTGACTGATTGCCAAACCAACACCGGAAATTGGAAAAGCTGTTGAGGTACAGGGCCGGAGAAAATCCCTGAATACACCTGCTGACAGCCCGTCTTCCAAACCGTTACCGTCCGTAGATTCCGTATACCTGGCCAAAGTGGGAATTCACTGCCGATGGTACAACAGGAAACTACAGGAGGTTCAGAAGGACCCAGGAAATTTCCCAGATTATGCCATAATCGATGGGAAACTGTTCCGATATTTTTGGGATGCATCAGACTTCACGGAAATTGGAACTGGACAACCCTGGAAATTATGCGTACCCACCGAACAGCGTTCCGAAGTACTGAAGGAGAATCATGATTCGGAACTAGCCGGACATATGGGGATCGCCAAGACAAGTTCCAGGATTGCCCGGAATTACTACTGGCCTGGTATGTTCCGAGACATTGCGAAATATGTTAGAAACTGCACTTCGTGCCAACGCTACAAAGTTTCGCAACAGAAAACTGCTGGGAAGATGCAACCACACAGGATGGCAGATGCACCATTCAGGGAAGTATCTACGGATATCGTCGGACCGTTACCCCGAAGTAAAAAAGGTAATTCTTACATTGTGGTCATGCAAGATCGCTTCACGAAGTGGATCGAGTGCCGCCCGTTGCGAAAAGCTACAGCCAAAACCGTTTATTCTGCGTTATACGAACAAATCATTCTGAAATATGGATGTCCGTCCGTTGTTATCTCCGATAATGGAGTACCGTATGATAGTAAGTTATTTAAAAACAGCCTTCAGGAACTGAATATAGCTCACAGATTTACCCCACCGTACTCGCCACAGTGTAATCCGGTAGAAAGGGCAAATCGAACCCTGAAAACTATGATTGCACAATTTTGCGAAACCGATCAGAGAAACTGGGATGAAAAGTTAGGGGAATTAGTTTTTGCTATTAACACCGCTAAACAAGAGTCTACCGGGTTTACTCCGGCTTTTCTGAATTTTGGTAGGGAACTAAATGTCCCTAAGGCGATTTATTCGACAAAATCCCAAAATGAGGAAAACAGTAACCCAACCGAAGTAAATAGAGACATGACTCACCGTACAGAACAAATCCGGCACCTACAGGAAGCACATGAGTTTGTGCAAGCTCGCTTGTACAGGGCTTTTGAACAGCAGGCTCATCATTACAACCTACGCCGTAGAGAAGTTCGCTTCCATGTAGGTGACAAAGTTCTCCGTCGCACAAATCCGTTATCATCCGCTGTCGACAGTTTCGCAGCTAAACTGGCTGCAAAGTTCGCCGGACCGTATACCGTTATTAAGATAGTCTCTCCTGTAGTGTATGATCTGAAAGATGAACAGGGTAAGAAGGTTACCAACATCCATATTAAAGATTTAAAACCGTTTCACTCAGGATAGAGATATTTTTACAGTTACCCTATAATTAAACATGAACCCCAGTCATGTGAAATTCCGTTTTATTACCGTTCCGTTAACCATCACACCGTTGATTTGACAAACTCTTTGTCAATATCCTTACAGCAACAGTCACCGTATAAGATTTCATATCCTATTCAGTTCACCGAACAAATCAGTATCTACCAGGTCATCTAACTAGAACCAATACTTTCTTTCTACATTTTGTTCAGTGGATTGAAGGGATTCAGGATACCGTTCAAGCTTTGCAATTACATTTGGAAAAAATTATCAAATGGTCAAATTCATCTAGATATAGCCAATCCGTTCAGCAGCACCGACATGTCAAAACGATATAAATTGTCAACTGTCTGTGTTTCTGAAAGGTACATCCTGTAGACAGAGCAAAGCGCAGCTTGAAATCCGTTACATTAATTATTCTGTGAATTCACAAGGTTCCGAGACAAACCGTTGCTTTAAATATTGTATTCAGAGTAGTTAAGATGAATAACGATTAACAAATACTAACCGTACTACATTAAAAACTGGTGAGATAATCTAAAATAGTCTGAATTGTATCTAGTTCTCTACTACTGTTCTCCTGTGTAACTTTTTCTATGAAATTGTAACACCGATACTGGTGAAAGTGCATATCCGTGATCTGTTCAATTAATTCTACCCAAGAAAACTGGAAAAAGCTCTGTATACTGTCAATGTTTTACTGTCAAAACATAACCTATGTGGCAATTAAGTCTGTTCTAGGATATCAATTACTCCAACAAGATTTAAATGAAAGTTCAGCTGTTAACCTACCTAGCGGGGACTGTCGGATCAGAGAGCCTCCACCATTCCTCCGTCAGGGATTACGTTCCACCTCCGAACAATAGTCTGGCACACAGTGAATGTCCACATCCACCTCCAGTGTGGTGAGAGGGTCCAATTCACCTCCAACAACGAGTGATTTCAAGCTTGGGTACATTTCCACCTACAACGAGAACACAAGTTAGTGAATGGTTCTTCCCACTTGAAGTACTAAT
This sequence comes from Coccinella septempunctata, assembly GCF_907165205.1. Taxonomy (NCBI): domain Eukaryota; kingdom Metazoa; phylum Arthropoda; class Insecta; order Coleoptera; family Coccinellidae; genus Coccinella; species Coccinella septempunctata. The sequence goes on along the minus strand of NC_058194.1, from coordinate 4,506,342 downwards.
CGAAAGAACTTTGGTTTGATGAAGGGGATATTCGAAACTCACCTGCTTGACCCATCTTCGTAGTCAAATGATACACCGAACCAACATCCAAGAAGGAAACAGTGCCAACAAGTGGTCAACGTCAAAGATGCCTCATCAGCCCATTTCATCGTGAATAATAGTTCCTTAAAATCCAACCGTTAATAGGAAATGGAACAATCGATATGGAGTACTCACCGTTATATGTTGCCATCGATTTCATTTCCCAATTCTGGAGTAATTTCATTTCACTAAAAGCACGTTGTTTCTGACAGATACCACAGAACCAGCGACAGTCATAGAGTGCCAAGGAAAAGGTTATGTCAAACGTCTACCAACAATCGGATCAAAGATCACACGCACTTCGGTCCATAGCCAGGGACGACACCTATCACGGAGCGTAACGCAGAGCGCAGAGTATGGATCATGGATCATGGATCGGAGAGAACCACTATACATGGAAGGAGCGCCTACCAGACGATTACTGAACTACGCCTGTGAGCAGATCCGGATATCACTTCTATTGTACTGTTTAGATTAGGATGAGAACTCTGTAAGGGTGAGATAGCGAGCACTTAACCGACTTGAATTTCCAATTAATTTTTCTTTTTTTTTTGATGGGCCAGTTACCCCTTATTAAATTGAACTTGTGTCTTCAACGCAACTTCAATTTTTCCCAGGGGAGGGGGATGTAACGATACTTGATTGTTTTTAATAAAAATCAAGCCTCGTTTTAAATATCCGTTTCCCTGAATTTTCCAGTTGAAACAATGCAACACCGTCTGATGGAGATTTCAGTTTCAATATAGTTATTCCGTTTCATTTTGGAAATATTTTTCAGAATCCTGATTATTGAATTCAAATTCCGTATAATTGAAATTTCCATCATTAATCCGCCGTAAGAATCCAAAATAAAGAAAAAGTGTCTTTCTGCATTCGGCGTTGTTTTTCCGTCCACAAAAACACACCGAATTCAGTATAAAACAACGTGGATTGCAGATAACGACAGTTTCTTTTACCGATAAAGAGATAACCGCCACCGAGAATATTTCTTCTGGGGAGAATATTCGAGAATTCCGAAATTTGAGTGCAATTTTGATCACGTGACCGTCCACATGTTGGAGAGTTAATAAATAGGACCGCACCACCAGACGAGATGATTATTCATTATTATTCATTCGGTAGTCATTCTGCGATTCTGTTTTTCAGTCTTGATTCGGTAGTGATTCTGTAATTGATTCTTTAATTCATTTCCGCTTTAATTAAGTCTTTCTTCGTATTAGAGTTTTCTTTTGCTTTTCTTCATTTTTTTTTTCGCTTAAGTGGTGGTGTGACCGTACCGGAACAAACTGTAAGTCTTTTCTTTATACCGCATACTTCGTGATTCAAAGTTGCATTCTTTTATTTGTTTAATTGTGTTAATCCTTGTTGTTATTCCCCCTGTTTAACGCAGACTTCTGTCGCCTGGTTCTCTGGTGAACCAAGACCAGTCGACGGAAATCTCGAAGTTTTTCTACTGGTAATGCTTGGCGTGTGACACCCAAGGTTGCCACAGAAAGACCACAGTAACTTATACCGTACCACCCCTGTTGTGTTCCGTGTAGATTTCCCGTTTACCGCAGACTTCTCTCGCCTGGCTATCTGGTGACAGAAACCAATCGGCAGAAGTCTCGAAGTTTTTCTGCTGGTAATGCTTGGCGTGTACACCCAAGGTTGCCACGGAGAGACCACGATAAACTACCCCGTTATCCTGTAAATTGTTGCATTGTGTTTCACCTGCATCAACCCCGTCCCGTTTATTAAATAGTTTCAATTCTGATTGGCCTGTACACTGAAAATCACTGGAAGTGCTCGGGATCAAACCCATTGTTAAATTAACCGATTACACAGACTTGGATCTTTCTGAGACACCCGGTTGCTGTAAATTTTGTATAAACCCCGTACATCCGTTATTGTCTCAGAAGGAATCAAAGTAACTGCTATTAATTGTTTGCTTTCTTTAATACCTGATAGTTTGACTGAATATAATTGATTTGAATATTCTTTGATTCATTGATTTCACTTTCTGATTACCGTGACAAGTTGTTGCATTGCTGTTTTCCTTATTTTTGAACTTGGTCATCAGCTGTATATATTTCTTGACTTGGAAATAACTGTACGGTTCACTGTAAGTTAGATTGTTGTAATAAATTCGGTTTTAAAGTACTTGTTATCGCTACCACCTTAGATAAACCCGAACTCTGTCTCCGACTAGTAGGTACCTGGGTGGGTTTGCTATTTCTCCCTATTGAAAAAATAGCTGGCGCTCGAGATTAAAACCCTTTTCCGAACCAAACCCGTTACAATGGTTTAAGTAACAGTTCCTGAAAATTTCATCTTTTTGGCGTGAAGGGAAAAGAAATAGCTGAAAATTCAAGACGAAACACAGTTTCTTGTGAATAACTCAGAAAATATCCACTTTAGGGCAAGGGTGTGATGCATACACTCACATTATTTTTTAACGTAGATTCAATATCTGCCATAAAAAAATGGGGTTCTAATTTGAAAAAATTGATTTTTCACGATTTTGTCATCCCTAAATTTGAAAGCGATTTTTTCACCCCCTGTATCATGAATCGCGATTTCGATTTTTAAAGTGGATACATCAATCGTACATCTTGAAAAATCCCAAAAATGAAAATTTTCCATCCAAAAACCTCGAAGTTATTCTTGTTTCAGCGGAGCTCTATTTTTGATTTTTTTTTTCGAATTTTTCCGCTCAGAGAGAATTTTCCAACCAAAACTGAAAAATGTTACATCAAAATAACTTGAAATTTTCTAAGGAATCTATTTCTGCAATAAAAAAATGGTGTTCTAATTTGAAAAACGGAAGTTGACGTCATTTCCGGAAAAACCGGAGGTGCTCATGCCTTGAAAATATTTTAGATTCCATCAGCATCGTGAAATACTTATAAGTGCTGAATTTCATGAAAATACGTTCAGTAGTTTCCCGTATAAATATGGGTGAGGTTCCTCGTGAAAGACCCTGTATAGGAAACAACAACAAGCACCGACTGATGCACACGCGAGCAATAGACCAGTTCATCCTGAGGAGATCGAGCTGCAGCCAATATACGATGATCCCAGACCAGGCAGCCATCTACAGGGATGACAACCACCAACAAAGACATTAAGACCCCAACCACATCACCATGGCCGCCGCGAATATGTAAGAAACGTACAATAAATAAACAAAATTAGATATATCAAAAATTTATAAACTCAATTCAACCAAATATTTCCATTAGAAACTATTAGGATCATTCTCTGTTTCATAATTGTTATTTCTTGTGACAAAGGTGAGACAAAGCATTGCAATAGTTTGTTTTAATATGTAAAATTCCTCAATCCAACTGCAGCAATATTGCAAGTAAAGAAAAATGTACTGGATATGCAAAATGTAATTCGATTTCGATTATGTACTCATGAAGTCATTGTACAATTAACTATATATAGTTTGTTAGATTAGGAAATAAACGTTCATTATCGAGTGATCCGCATTATCAATCTCAATCCTCGAGTCCCTAAGTTTTCACAAACCTAGAACCCTTAGAACTTGAGATCCAATTGAAATACAAACCCAACATTGGTCCTTCGAGCCTGCAATCAACCACCAGGGACATTGAAGTATATCCACTGGACCTACATCAAGAAGCTGTCATCGGACCTACAACCTTTTGACTCAATCACCAGGGAAATACATCCACTGGACCCAAATCAAGAAACAGTTATCGGACTTACAACCCTTTTACTCAACCACCAGGGAAATACATCCACTGGACCCACATCAAGAAGCAATCATCGGACACACAAACCTATTACTCAACCACCAAGGAAATACATCCACTGGACCCACATCAAGAAAATGTCATCGGACCTACAACCCTTTGACTCAATCACCAGGGAAATACATTCAGTGGACCCAAATCAAGAAACAGTCATAAATCAAGAAACAGTCATCGGACTTACAACCCTTTTATTAAACCACTAGGGAAATATATACATCAAGAAGCATTCATCGGACCCACAACCCTTTGACTCAACCACCAGGGAAATACGTCCACTGGACCCACATCAAGAATCAGTCATCGGACCTACAACACTTTGACTCAACCACCAGGAAAATACATCCACTGGACCCACATCAAGAAGCAGTCATTGTACTTACAACCCTTTTACTCAACCACTAGGGAAATACATCCACTGGACCCACATAAATAAGCAATCATCGGACCTACAACCCTTTGACTCAACCACCAGGGAAATACATCCACTGGACTCACATCAAGAAGCAGTCATCGGACTTACAACCCTTTTACTCAACCACCAGGGAAATACATCCACTGGACCCACATCAAGAAGAAGGAAAAATAACTCTAATTGACCCAAGATCACAAGCTTCATTCATCACAACAGCCGCAGCTCAAGCATTGGGAAAACAAAAAATCCAACAATAACTGGCCTAGAAAATAGCGCTACGGAATCCAAGTGGAAAATAAATACGAACAATACACCCAACTTCGACAGTGAATTTGCAATGAACGCTGAGCTCAATGTAATAGGCAAAGTAAAAAAAAATACGCCATCCACTCAGCTTTCATTCATTCATTCATTGTTGCATCCCGTTACCGGGAATAAATCTACAAAAAGACCAAAAAAACCCGATGCGAACAGACAAACTTATAATTTCATAATGCTAATTGCGACTGTGTGCCCTCCTATGACTGAAGAGACCCAACCGTGACCTACAGATCCTTCCACACTCCGGGCATGGATAGTCACCAACCAGATCTGGCCGCCGCTGTATCCTTCTCGAGTCTCCATTATAACTGTGTACCAAAGAACTCCACTGTGACCTATCTAACGCTAGTTGCTCCCAGTTATGATTGGCATTAACTGATTTTAGGTATTGATGTAGTATATCCTTAAGCCGCTTATACTGGCCTCCTGGTTTCCGGGCTCCCTCTGTGAATTCGCCATACAGAGCTATTTTGGGGAATCTTGTGTCTAGCATCCTCAGAACGTGGCCGCCCATCTGAGTCAGGCTCTCGTTACTTGAGTCTCAATTGTTGTACATTCGCGCGTTGCAAGATTTCTGCATTCGAAACTTTGTGTAACCATCTGATGTGCATTATTTGTCTTAGATGACGTTGTTGCGTTTGTTCGAGCTGTTTAATATGTCGTCTGTAGGATGTCTAGCTTCGTCTTCAGATTGAGGTCATGATTTTTAAACACTCTGTCCTTTGGCTTCCAGAATGCCCGTGATGCCGAATTGATACGGTTGTATATTTCCGTGTCCAGGTTAGTCCTACTATTTATGAAGCTTCTCAAGTATTCGAACTGCTCGACCTGTTCTAGAGTTTCATTCTCCAGGCTGACATCTGTTTGAAGGCTTTCTGGTTGACTTAACAGGATTTTGGTTTTGTCGATATTGAGTCTAAGGCCTAAAGCTTCGTATATATGTTTATAGGTGTCCATCATTATCTGTAGATCCTCTGAGCTCCTAGCGATAAGTGCGTAGTCGTCTGCATATTGAAGTTCCGTGATAAACTTGGTACGGGTTTTTGATCTGAGGCGATTCAGGTTAAATAGGACTCCATCAAATCTGAATCTTAGCCCAGCACCTCTTACAGGCATTCTCATGTCAGCAATTATCGAGACAGCTATGGCCAAAATATTGAACAGTAAAGGCACTAATACGCAGCCTTGTTTTATTCCAGAGTTGGTTAACAAATGGTCTACACACTGCTAAGAATTTTTCAGGTACTCCAAGGCATGCCATGATTTTCCATAGCGCTCTCCGATTCACCGAGTCGAAAGCCTTACTGAAATCGATGTAGGCTGTATAGATCCTTGATTGTTGTTCACGGGCCTTCTCTTGCAGCTGACGCAGTGTAAAAACTAGGTCCACCGTACCTCGATTTGGTCGAAAGCCGCACTAGGATTCAGGTAATAGCTTTTCTAAGAGTGGAATCAGACGATTAGTCATAATCTTCGAGAAAATTTTACCGGCCACGCTAAGCAACGATATGCCCTAGTAATTGTGGCAATAGAGGTTTATAACTAAAGCGTCTCTGAAGTCTTGTGCCACATCTCCTTGTTCCCCGATCTCACGGAATAGTGTTAGGGGATTATTGACAATGTCTATATCAAGGGCTTTGAATATCTCCGCTGGAACGCCTTCTAGACCAGGTGACTTATCATTTTTCATATTTTTTATCGCACTTATTATTTCCGATATTGAGATTTCGTCATCAAGCGATGTCATCGGACTATACGCAGGGATCCGGTCTAAGTTGGATAAATCCGAGTCGTTATTTTGACTAAAGACCTGTAAGTAATGCTCCTTCCGTCTTTCGAGGAATTTTCTATCATCAATTAGGATAGCTCCATGAGCATCTCTTATAGGAGAGTTAGCTTTTCTGCTTGGACCACCAACAGTTTTAATAACTTCGAAAAAACGCCTGTAGTCATGGTTATCGGCGTGACCTTGTATTTCCCTAGCTTTTTCTTTCCACCAGCTATACTTGATTTTTCTTATTTCTTGACGGACCTCGCGTCTTATATTATAAAGACTTTTTTGGGCTCCAACATCGCCAGGCTTGTTAATTCCTGTTTTCATGGCTTTGTGTTTTGCCTCCAAAAGGGGTGCGATATGAGTTTCACTGTCGGCGAACCAGTCTGGGGATTTTCGGGAGCGTTCTGTGCCAGTTTTTCTTTCGCTGTATTTGTAAGAGACGACTTGAAGCGGAGCCAATGACCCTCAATGTCTTCGTTTTAATCCGGTGGTGTTAGATCTTTGACGGCAGCTGTGAATCTTTCTTTTGTAGAAGAGTTTTGTAGTTTGGAGATTTGGAGGCGCTCTCTTGAATACTTTGGCTTGCGTTGGTATTTTGGGAGCATTGAGATTTTCTTTCTCGAGATTACCAGCCTATGATCAGTCCAGCACTCCAGATCTGCTCTGGATTTAGTGACCAACACCTCTTTCAGATCTTTTCTTCTCACGATCACATAGTCGAGAGTAGGCCTAGGAATAAATGAGTATACTTGTCTGAAATGACAGCCCCAGTATCAATTAAGGCCCAAAATTGATGACCATCGATGAAAATCTTCGTTGATCCGGCAGGTTTCCCTGTGGAACACAAGTTGATATGACGACGTTTTTCGATGGCAGCTTTCGTAAAACAATTTGAAATATTGTAGACGGCGAGCCAGAGCCAAAAAAAGTCTCTGAATTTCTTAAGCCTGGTTTTTTCTCAGGTGATTACAATCATAATATACAATAAAATGCTGCGGTCAATCAAGTGGATGTTAGAACATGTGCCTCCGGTGCGCGATCAAACATGTCGTGATCACCGACATAATAAAATCAATTTCTTAAGGCTGAAACTTTATAAACTTTTGTGTTTTAGTACGTAAATCAAAATTATGATAGTCAGTCAACGTCCAATCGGGACACAGTTGGTCAGTCAGCTTTAATGTGCGTAGCGCGAGGCGTAGCGTCGTTTAGAAGGGTGCAATTCGTTTATTGAGCGAGAAAATTTTTTGTAACCACTACTGACTATATTATTAATGAATAAAATGGTCAGTCAGCCATTCCGTAGAACAACGCCCGTCAGTCAGTGGATAAAAAATTAAATTTTTTTCGCTCTCTACAGATATTACATCATAATCATTCAAAGTAACACATTTATTTTAATAAGGCACTTCCATTTCGCAATTGTGCCTTAAAATCTCAGAAATAAAATTCGTTCGAAATCAACAGTGTACTCAACTAACGCAGGTATACGCACAGGTAAGAACTCCTTGATTTTCAAACATTTTTAGGTCCATGTCTCCAGCCCCCCCAAATTTGAATTTTCACCTTTTTTTGATGCTAAAGTTTTGTACTAGTTTTGTACCGAAATGTACCGTTGGAAAAAAGTTTTGTACCCCTAATTAAAATGATGAGAATACGGTTTTCAGTTTGGGGGGGCCGTAGACATGCTCATCCCCCACTTTCGAAATTGCAAATTTTTTATATCTCAAAGTTTTGTACTAGTTTTGTACCGAAATGTACCGTGGAGAAAAAGTTTTGTACCCTAAGATTAAGAGGTCTTAGGAGGGTTTCAAATTGGGGGGGCTGGAGACATGTTTTTGAAATAATGAAGTTTCGGTTCCCGAAACAAGCTGAAACATGTGTACTAGTTTTGTACCGAAATGTACCGTTGAAAAAAAATTTTGTACCCCAATTAAAATGAAGAAAATACGGAGTTCAGTTCGGGGTAACAATTGACATGCTCACCCCTTCCCCCTTTTGAAATTGCAAATTTTTTTTCTTCCAACGTTTTGTACTAGTTTTGTACCGAAATGTTCCCAAAAGAAAAATTTTTGTACCCTAAGATTAAGGGGTCTTATAGGAGGGTTTCAAATTGGGGGCCTGGAGACATGATTTCGAAAAAATGAGATTTTGGTTTCCGAAACAAGCTGAAACATGTGTATTAGTTTTGTACCGAAATGTACCGTTGAAAAAAATTTTGTACCTTTATTAAAATGAGGAAAATACGGAATTCAGTTTAGGGAAACTGTAGACATGCTCACCCCCAATTTTTTTCATTTCAAAGTTTTGTACCGAAATGTACCGTCAAGAAAAAGTTTTTTAATCTAAGATTGAGAGGTCATAGGCCATTCTAAGAGAAAACTGAAAATCTTCAATTTTCTGATAACAGTTGAATCTATACTAATAATATGGAAACACATTGACGTCTTTTTTTTCAAAATCGTGTAGCATATTCTTACACAGACTCCAACCACTAGAGATAAAACACGAACGATGAAGATACAATCAACCAAAGATTATAGAGTCTATAATCTTTGACAATCAACATTGTTGATACTATGGTATGCTCTTCTTTGGTAAACTTGTTGTATTATTAGAATATGAAATACAGAGAAAACATACAATACTTCAGTGTGACTTTTATATATTTTTTATCAATTGTTTTTTAACACATAGGTGATAATTTAAATTCTAATTATTTACATAGAACTAAAAACTATATCTATGTTTCGACCACAAAACTGTCACAATTATATTATGCCTCTACATTACTCCCCTCCCAGGAGCTGCAATAAATTTGAAAGAATGAATTGCAAGTGACGAGATACTAATGTTAATGTCGAATATACAAAAATGCTAATTACAATAAATGAACAAATGACACTTTTTACAAGAACATTTGCTTATATACTTTTTGTAGACACCATATCACTATAACGAGCCGGAAAATGTACATGTCGTCCACTTCGCGTAGTCTTAAATGATATTGACGGAAATCTAGCAAAATCTTTAGAAATATCAGGATGTAAATGACTGTCTGATTCAGTAGTGACGTCCGTATCATCTGTCATTAAATATGCTGGCTTAAGTCTGTCGATTGAAATAGTATCTTGTTTATCTTTCATTTGAATTTTGAAATATTTGTCCGTACGTTCGATCACCAAAAATGGACCTTCATAAACAGGCTCGAGAGGCTTTTTAACCCTATCTATTTTAACAAAAACATGGGAGCATACGGACAAATCTTTATGAACAAAAATACGTGCCTTAGTCTTTTGTTGAATGCTACACGGTCTTAATGTACGCATTTGTACGTATTGACGTCCCGTAGACCATCTGTGCTGTAGTGAAGTTGGAATCTGCTTTCAAAGAAGCTCGAATACCTAGCAACACTGTTGGCAGTGTATCGGTCCATTTGGTGGAATTATGCGCCCGTATGGCTGCTTTTATTGTACGGTGTTGTCGTTCAATTTTTCCATTGCATTGTGGGTGATAAGCAGTGGTATGACAGAGTTTCACTCCACAAAAGGAAGTGAGGTGATGAAAAAGTGAGGATGTGAATTGACTTCCTCGATCGGTTATGACACAGGATGGTGTTCCAAACCTAGTAATCCAATTTTGATAGAAAGCACGAGCAACTGTTTCTGCAGATATGTCTCCTAAGGGAATTGCCTCAACCCAATTAGTAAATCGGTCTATACAAGTTAAAATGTATTTTTTACCATCTGAAACAGGTAAAGGGCCAACAAGATCTATATGAATTATAGAAAAACGTTCATCTGGATCAGAGAATTTGGATATCTCAGATTTTGTATGCTTCGAAATTTTATTTTTTTGGCAATTTATGCATGATCGCGTCCAATTCTTAACATCTCCTTTGATTCCAGGCCAAACATATCTGGCAGACATGTTTTTTACAGTTGCTTTCACCCCTTGATGAGCACAACCATGAACGTGTTCAAAAACTGATTTCCGAAATTTTTTGGGAATGTATGGTCTAATACGATCCGTTGAAGTATCGCACCATAAAACTATCCCGGATTGAAGCTGGTGTTGTTTCAGTTGCAGAGCAGTATTGCTCTCCTTAAGTTCTGCCAATTCAGTGTCAGTCTTTTGTGCCTCTGCAATTCTTTTAAAATCAATAGCTTCGATGCTATCAATTCGGGACAACGCATCTGCAACGACGTTAGCGTTGCCGCTGATATGTTGAATATCAGTGGTGAACTCTGATATGTATTGGAGCTGCCGTAATTGCCTAAAATTTGCCTTTTCATTTTTTTGTCGGAAGGCATAAGTCAGGGGTTTATGGTCTGTATATATGACAAATTCTCTACCTTGAAGTAAATGTTTGAAATATTTGACTGCCAAATACACACCTAACAGTTCACGATCGTATGTACTATAAACCTTCTGCGCTGAATTTAATTTTTTTGAAAAAAACGCTAAGGGTTTCCACTCTGATCCGTCATACTGCTGCAAAGCTGCGCCTACTGCACAATCTGATGCATCAGTAAATAATGCTATCGGCAATTCTGGATCAGGAATAGTAAGTAATGCTGCATTAGCTAGATCCGCTTTGCATTTTTCGAAATCTTCTTCTAATTTCGGTGTCCAGATAATCGGTCTATTATCTTTTTTACGCGCACCCTTTAGTAGTTCATTTAAGCCTGCTTGGGTGTGAGCTGCATTTTTAATGAAAGGTCTATAAAAATTTATTATGCCTAAAAACTGTCGCAACTCATGAATTGTTTTTGGTCGTTGCAAGTCAACAATAGTATGTACTTTATCTGGCAGTGGTTTTGATCCTTCTGGAGTAATAAAATATCCCAAAAATTCAATTGCGTGGACACCAAATTGTGATTTTGCAACATTGATTCTAAGACCGTATTTCAAAAGTCTATCTAAAACCAATTTTAAATGTAGAATATGTTCTTCTTCAGAGGTAGACGCTATAAGTATATCATCAATATAAGAAAATACAAATTCTATACCTGCCAAAACTTCATGAATAAACCGTTGAAATGTTGAAGGGGCATTTCGTAGTCCGAATGGCATAGCTATAAATTCAAATAACCCGAATGGAGTTGTAATGGCGGTTTTATGTCTATCTTCTTCGGCTATTGGTATATGGAAATAAGCCTTATGAAGGTCAATTTTTGAAAAAAATTGTTTTTTACCCAATATATGATTGAAATCTTCGATTCGAGGAATAGGATATCGATCGGGAAGAGTTCTTTCGTTCAATCGCCTATAGTCTCCACATGGACGCCAGGAACCGTCTTTCTTCTTGACTAAATGTAAAGGACTAGCCCATTGTGACTTTGATGGTTGAATAATACCATTGTCCAACATAAACTGAAATTCTTTCTTAGCTATAGTCAATTTTTTGTTATCAAGACGTCTAGGTTTCGAAAATACTGGCTGTCCTGTTGTAACGATATGGTGTTTAACATTGTGCTTAACATTACTAGGCAGAAAATTTGGTCGAGTTAACTCAGAATAATTGTTCAATAGTACACTGAATTTATCAAGTTTTTCACTGACTAAAGTACTCACTACATCTTCTGATGTGATGGACACCAATTCACCTTTTCTGCAAAGCTTAGTGTCGCCATCCACCAACTGTTGTCTCTTCAGATCGACGAGTAGGTTGAATTTTTTCAAAAAGTCAGCACCCAGAATGCCTCTTGAGGTTTTGGCGATGATGAAAGGCCATCTAAATGCACGCCTTAGACCTAAATCGATTTCCATAATTATGATGCCATAGGTGGGTATCCGAGTACCATTAGCAGCATACAAGATGAAGTCATTGTTCGAATTTACCTGTACTGAAGTTTTCTGACCATATGGAATAATTGATACGTCAGCACCGCTGTCCACTAAAAATTGCAAACCCGTGTTCCTGTCTAACATGAATAAACGAGAGTTGCAGCAAGTAACTGAATCAGTAGTAGATGTTGCTGCACTTTCCACTACTGACTGGAGTTTTCCGGCTTTTTCCAAGCACAAGGACCAGTACATTTTTCAGGGCGGCATTTTTTACCATATCTGTAGTGAAAATAACAGTATTTTACTTCTGGATTGAATTTTTGTCTTGATTTCGATCTATCTCGGCCTCTCCCAGGGGTTAGACTTCGCCTAGTAGGTCTTTTTTCATAACTTATACTGAACTGTTTGATAGCTTTAGTAAGTTCCGCTACTTCTGTTCTCAATTCTTCAAGTTCATTGGAAGTACTTTTAGTTGCATTGGAACTAAAGTAGGTTTAACTCATAAATTTTATCAGCCATGATTGCAAGACGATTAACACCTTCTTCACTTGTGATCACTACATTTTTTATATTGATTGGTAGATTTTCCAACCACAAGGTTTTTATTACTCTTTCTGATATATCAGTACCTGCTAGAGTTTTCAATTTCCTTAACAGTTGACTTGGTTTCAGATCACCAAGGTTTTGCTCTGTTAATAATCTCTTTATTCGTTTTTCTTCACTTTCTGCGAATATGCTCGTCAATCTTTCTTTGGCAAGCTGATATTTATTATCATCTGAACCGGTTGCTATATCCCAAATATTGTCTATTAAGGAAGGTTCCAGCTGGGATATTAAATAGTCGAATTTCAGTGAGTCCTCTCTGATACCATTAATTCTAAATTGAGCATCTATTTGATAAAACCAACGTTCCGGTTTCTCTGACCAAAAAGGTGGAATTTTAACTGAGATTTTGTTGATTTCTGGTAGATTGTTTTCTGGAACTTGATTTTCTTCCACACTTGGGGATTCAGCTTGCGACATTTCAGCGAGTTTACTTCGCACCTCGGGGTCACCAATGTTGTATTATTAGAATATGAAATACAGAGAAAACATACAATACTTCAGTGTGACTTTTATAAATTTTTTATCAATTGTTTTTTAACACATAGGTGATAATTTAAATTCTAATTATTTACATTGAACTAAAAACTATATCTATGTTTCGACCACAAAACTGTCACAATTATATTATGCCTCTACAAACTCACAACCTCTTTGTCTTTCAAGACTTTCTGATTCACAGAAAACGCTAACACATGGCGAAACAGTAAATAGGTTCTTTCGAAAGATTGATAATCTTCAGCAATATTGGGGTACTCAATTTATCAACAGAATGTTTCAGATTTCCCTTCTGTCATTTGACCATTTCTGGAGTAGGATTCAATTATAAAAGCTTTTTCTTTTGTACATGTCGGTACAAAACTGCGAAAGAAAAAAAATTTTAATTTTCAATAGTGGGGGGTGAGTATGTAAACATCCCCTCCGAACTGAAATACGTATTTTCGTCATTTCAATTACTTTTTTCAATGGAACATTTCGGTACAGAACTTTAGCGTTAAACAAGTGCAAAATTGATGACTTTTTTCAACATCGCGTCACCATGTATTTCTTTCTGATATTAGGTTAATCAAATTTGACTTTATCAAGAAGAAAATTATGATGTGTGCAGAAGGGAGATCAATCAAGGGCGGAGGATGTTGAGAAAAAAATTGAATTAGTCTCACAATAAATTTCGTTTTTAGAACTTTAGGTACATATTGGTACCAAACTAGTACACATGTTTCAGTTTGTTTCGAAAACCAAAATCTTATTACTTCGAAAAGAAGTCACCATTCCTGGAATTCTCCTAAGACCCCAAAACTTTTATTGACGATACAAAACCAGTACGAAATTTTTACATAGAGAAAATTTGCTTTTTCAAAGGTGGGGTGTACTTGCCTATAGCCCCTTGTTGAAAATGATAATTCACTCATTCTATTTGGGGCTACAAATTTTTTTATCGAAGGTACATTTCAGTATCGAAAAAGTACAAAACCAATATCCCATATCCCATATTCCTTGGTGTAAAAAAAAACACTCCTGAAGCCTCAATACTTTATATGGAGCACAGGTACACCCCCGGGGTAGAGAATTGTACCGTTTTGTGACGGTACATTTCGGTACAAAACTAGTACACATGTTTTAGCTTATTTCAGAAACCGAAATCTCATTATTTCGAATACATGTCTCCAGCCCCCCCAATTTGAAACCCTCCTAAGACCCCTTAAACTTAGGGTACAAAACTTTTTCTTGACGGTACATTTCGGTACAAAACTAGTACAAAACTTTGAGATAAAAAAAATTTGCAATTTCGGAAGTGGGGGGTGAGCATGTCTACGACCCCCCCAAACGAAAAACCGTATTTTCATCATTTTAATTAGGGGTACAAAACTTTTTTCCAACGGTACATTTCGGTACAAAACTAGTACAAAACTTTAGTGTCAAAAAAATTTAAAAACTCAAATTTGGGGGGGCTGAAGACATAGACCTAACATTTTTAACTAATATTCATTTAATTCTTTAGGGATAACAAGCTATAAATAATCATCACAAAATTCATCATCTGAATCTTTCATGTCATTATTCTCACTATCGTAATCTGACACGTCAAGCTCAGGTGTTGCAGAATCTAAAATATAAATAAATTTGTGATTGTTTAATTCAGATAAAGATATTTATATACCTGTATTTTCTTGTGAAGGTTGAATGATATCATCCTGTACGAGTTCTAGTGATTGATCGCCTTTGAACCAATGACACTCATAATATACCTCATCCACCAATTTCCAGCCGTAGTCAGTAGGAGGCTCCGTTGGAATTTGACGGTGAGCATTACGCCAAATATTTTTAATGAATCTCGCTCTTAAGAACTGCTGCATCAATTCTGATTGGCATGGTGGCATACTCGACACATCTACATTGATTATTTTAATTTTAAAACGATCGTGGTACTAAGACATTTATACGTCTTCGAAAATAAAACGAATCTTGCCTCGTCAATTGATTTAATTTTTTTTAAGACATACAAATCGGAAACAAATCTTTGAACCCTATTCAACATATTATTCTGGTTGCTTTCATCTGCAAGTCCAAGGTCAGCGAATGTTTTTTGAAAATTTCGCTCTGCTTCATTATCTGCAGAGGTTTTTTTTTACCCTTTTCATAAAAAGCTGGATTAAAATCACTTTCAATTAGAGCATGCAGTCCAGGAAGAGCATTGCAAACAGAATTTCACAATTTTTGATGCATTCTACGGACATTAATCATCCTTCGATGATTCCTAGTCCCAACTTCTACGCGCATTAATGCTGACTGACCAGCTGTGTCCCGATTGGACGTTGACTGACTATAATAATTTCGATTTAGGTACATACTAAAACACAAAAGTTTATAAAGTTACAGCCTTAAGAAATTGATTTTATTATTTCGGTAATCACGACATGTTTGACCGCGCACCAGAGGCACATGTTCTAACATCCACTTGACTGACCGCAGCATTTTATTGTATATTATGATTGTAATCATCTGAGAAAAAACCAGGCTTAAGAAATTCAGAGACTTTTTTCGGCTCTGGCTCTTGGACTATTGTGACCCTTTTTAGCACAAAAACTACAACTCTCGTGATTTTGAGATGTACTAGGAACACCTTGGTCACTAACAAGGAAACTTTTGTTATCTGATTGAAATTTGTTGTCTTTAACACGACAATTTGCTTGAACATGTCCCATTTTACCACATTAGTAACACTTCTTAGAAATTTTGAAACTGCTTCCTTTCTTGTCGGAAAAAGGATATTTTCTTTTGAGAGATGACTCATAACCAAGCATGCGTTGCTGTCCATCGTTATATCGTGAAGGTTTAACGAACGAAGACAAGAAAACTAACAGCTGACTTCTCATGCACATAAGTTTCATAAGTGTTTACACAAGCACTTGAGAATTTAACTGCCTCTTCCAACATACGGCCAAGATTCCTTTTCGGAGGAAATGCTTCGATGAAATCGATACGGAAAGTAGCCCAATCTCTGTTGTCAGGATTCCAACGTTCAAACCATATTTTCGATTCATTCAATAAAAATCGACCAATCCTTGCCAAGGTTTGAACATCAGACCACCCTACTTCATGCTTAATAGTCTCAACATAACTCACCCATTTATTCGATTCATTAATTTCGGGTTTGAAATACGGTAAATCTACCTGTTCACCAGATCTCTGCGATTGTAGAACTTTGACTAACTCCGCCAGTAAGCTTCGAGTCGAATCGCCATCCGATGATGCCATTTTTTTTTCACTTGTCTTGTAAACACACAGTCCAGGATGGAATTTCAGGATACGACGTAATAACCACTCAGTATTAGTAAATGTCCATAAAAGCTCGAAAGCAGTCTTAGTAATGATCGTTTTCGTAACAATACAACAACACAAGTCACAAAATAACAGTTCACTATGAACGATAGGCACTATCCCACTTCTGATGTTAGAAATGAAACTCAAGAATTCCAAACTTAATCATTTATTTTCGTAAACACAAGAAATATCGAGCGGCTTGTATATCCGAGCACGAAGGGATCTTCAAATCGAATTGCCTGAGTACCACAGCTTCAAATCCCGGCTGTCGTTTATGTTTACTCAGCGCTTATCCCCTTTGACCGGCAGCGGCTCACCTTATTCGTGTATTCGATTTCTTACAGTATAATGTGAAACTTGCGTTCAAGAAGAGTACAACTCAGCTAGGGGAATCGAAGCAGAGGGTACTGGCACGACTATTTCATTTAGAAAACAAGCTGGATAAAGATGGAAAGCTCAGCACTTTGTATGAAGGATTCATGCAGGAATACATTGCGCTAGGTAATATAAAAATTGCTAGCTCAAATAGTTTAGCGAAGAGGTAATATATTCCACATCAACCTGTATTGAAAGAAGAAGGTGATACGACAAAGCTAAAAGTCGTATTCGATGCAAGCGCGAAGACAAGTATCGTACTCAGCCTAAACGACATTCCTCACACAGGACCGAAACTACAGCAGGATCTGATAGGTATTCTGATGAGATGGCAAAAGCACAAAACAGCCATAACAGCTGACATCGAGAAAATGTAGAGGCAGGCGAAATTGGACAGAGAATACCAGCCTTACACTCTATACTCTGGAGAAACACCAAAGATGAGCCCTTTCAAAACTACGAATTAACCGCTGTAACCTACGGTACAGCACCAGCAGCTCAGCTGTCCATAAGAACAATGAGACAACTAGCAACAACTGAAAAGAAAAACCACCCCCTTGCAGCTGAAATAGTGCTACGCGATTTCTACGTGGATGATCTTCTGAGTGGCGCTGACACTATTGAAGAAGCACGACATATACAAAAGGAAATAACTGACCAACTCAAAAAGGTAGGATTCAATATAAGAAAGTGGAAATATAACGTACTGACTGAAAACAAATCCACCGTCACACTGAATGACAAAAATGGACTAACCAAGACGCTCGGTATAACATTGACTCACAGAGAAGATAATCTTCTGTACCTAATAAAACGAAATCCCGAACATCAGTTAACAAAAAGAAAGATCAGAAATCGGTACAATATTCGATCCTGCGGGATCTCCAGTCATAATACAGGCGGAACTTCAGAAGCGAGCTTCCAAAATTAGAAGAAATTCAAGTTCAAAGCTGGATTCACCTAAGGCTAATACACTTTCTGAAATTAACTAACTCAATTCCGATTTAATTTTTCGATTTACAATTTTTGTTGGATACCACATTGATGTCGATTGTCGACATTCGCGTGATATAATTTATCGGCATAACTTACTGGCATTACTAGTCCAGCGGTTTATTCGATATCGCATCGCTCTGAGGTTTCGTTTCTCCCACTGTTCCACTAGACTCCCAGCCTATTCGCATTTAACACTGAAACTCATATTTCCATTTGAATCTTCCACATCGGTATGACAATTAAGGGGAGGGGGTGTAATTTCCCATACCACTATTCCTAGGAGTAGCCTGAATTCAAGATTACTATTTGTGATGAAGTCCAGTTTTTTGAGGAAAATTGGAGTTCATCTTAGTGCATTTCTTTCGTTTTAAATTTCCGTCTTTGAAAATATTTTAATTCTCGAATATTCCGTACGTTCATTCCGATAAGCAGAGTAAATGTAAAAAACCGCTTATCTGTATTTCACGTTGTTTTTCTTACATGCCGCTGAAGATTTCGACGTTTTTCATCTGTTGATATGCGATAAACCGGAGCTGACGACGTTTTTCATTCTTGTCGCATTCTGGAATTTTCAGATTTTTACCGTGAGAGGGGATATGCCTATAAAAGCAAATTTTCCCCCCGCGACGGTCACTTTTTCGACTGTTACTTCAGTTCTTCGGCTGACTTTTTCGACTTTTGACTTTTACTTCAGTTCTTTCACTTCGCTTCAGTATTTTCGATTTTTCGCTTTCTAACGTGGTGACTTCTGTTATAGATTCAGTTAATTTTCGGTATTTCTTTCGCCGTTGAAGAATAATCATTTTGTGTTTGCATCAGTGCTTAGAGTTATTTTTTTAGATTTTCTTTTAAATCCTTTGAGTTTCGAGTGCTTGAAACAAAGGAGGTAGGTCCCCGTCTGTACCGTTCAGTTTCTTTGTTAGACCTACGCCGTTACTTCCTTAACTTTGACACTGCTGTACTGTATCGTTTTCTGTTGTATTTTATCGTTCTTTTCCCTGTTTCGCGAGTCTGACTTTTCCCTTCTCTATCAGTCATGGCGCGTAAGCCCTTGGGGTACTGAAGGGAAAGTTCCGTCAACCCCCCTGTCCGCGTTCCGCGTCATAAGTGTTAAATCCGAAATCTCTTCTTTTCTGTCAGTAAGAATAAGAATAAGAATAAGTTTATTACATCCCCTCAGACAAACAACCTTTGTATGGGACAGGTCATACAGTTTTACAATAACAATATAGACTTAAACAATAAACAGTATTGAACTTATGTGAAATTAGAAAATTGATTATGTTTACAATCCAAAAATTCCCTAAGACTATAAAAGCAGTTGATCAACAGAAACTTTTTAACTTCCTTTTTGAAAACATTATAAGGTAAGGTCTTGAATCTGTCAGGCAAGTGATTGAAAAGTTTAATGCCGTTATACAGTGGTGATTTTTGGAATTTTGAAGTCCTGTGAATTGGATATTCAAGAGTGTTCTTGTGTCTTGTGTCATGTTCATGGAACTCACAGCATTTTTTCAGATTGTCAAAGTTCTTCTTAACAAATAATAGAGTATTCAACATAAAGATACAGGGAAAACTCAATATTTTGTATTGTATGAACTTGGGTCTACAGGACTCCCGGGGGTCCAAATCGAATATAAGGCGTATCAGTTTCTTCTGCGCAATGAAAACATCTACCGCTAATGATGAACTTCCCCATAAAACTGAATTATAGCTCATATGGGAATACGCCAGTGAATAATAAACAACTAACAGTGATTGTCTAGGTAGAATATTTTTCAGTTTTTTAACAGCATAAAATGCGCTGCTCAGTTTTTTACAGACAGAATTTGCTTGATTCTGCCAATTCAATTGTTTATCGATTACAATGCCCAAAAACTTAACGTGATCTGATGCTTTGATGTTACCAGTAGGAAGAGTTAGTTCAAATTCACACACCGAGCTCCTATTTTGGAAAAAGATCAAATCGGTCTTGTTGACATTCAATATTATTGAATTTTTGTGGCACCACTCCAGGAAAGAACCAACAAGGATTTCGCAAATTCTCCTAAGTTCCGAGATATTTTGTGCTGACACAAGAAATGACGTATCGTCTGCGAATAAAATGATCCGAACAGCCAACAAAAGATTAGAGTAAGTTTTTAAATACTCCGGCAGATCATTAACGAACAGGATGAACAGCAGCGGACCCAGCACAGATCCCTGGGGCACACCCATTTCTATTGGATACCGTCTCGATTTATGATGGCCCACTTGAACAAACAGCAATCGATCTCTCAGATAGTCCGACACCCAATCCAAGAAAACACCTCGAAAGCCAATATTATACAGTTTACTGAGGATGAAACTGAAGTCGAGACAGTCGAAAGCTCGAGACTCATCAAACAATAGCCCAGCGACCGGAACTCCAGCATCTAGGCACCCGTAAACGTATTCAACGAAGTCACCTGTTGCGGACTCTGTCGACTTGCCCACACGAAAGCCATGTTGCTGACTAGAAATCAAAGAAAATTTATCTAAAAATTTGATCATCCGCTTATGTATAACCTTCTCAAACACTTTCGATAGTGAACTGGTTATCGATATTGGCCGATAGTTGGCAACATTCTCCCTGGAATCCTTTTTATATATTGGAGTAACCTTTGATATTTTGAGTAGAGCAGGATATCTACCTGCAGTTACTGCTTCATTAATGAGGTGAGCAAAAGGTTCAGATATTTTATCCGCCAAAATTTTCAACATTCTCACAGAAATCATATCATGACCGCTACTATTTCCCTTCTTGATTTGCTTTAGTATATCTGAAATTTCCTGATCTGTCACAGGGTAAAAGAAGAAGTTCTTATCTGTCATAACTTGGGTTGTACAAGAGAACGATCTCGCACTACCGTAATGTTCCTCAATACTAATACGGCCAATACTGGAAAAATACCCACCAAACATATCAGCCACTGTCTGGGGATCGGATATAATTGTACCATTATCGCTCAAATTTATCTCCTGAGTAGCGGAGTTCTGGCTCGTTTCAGTCCTTACCAAATTTCAAACCGTTCTCGACCTATTTGTTGATGAATCTAAAATTTTATTGAAGAAATCTACCTTACTGGACCTAAGCAGCTCCTTATAGTTCTTTTTTGCCGCAATATAGAGGTTCCTTGCTTCCGGAGACTTCAAATTCTGATATAACCAATGAAGATTCTTTAGATCAGAACTCGCCTTTCTAACCTCTCTAGTGACCCACCTCTGAGTTTTCGATCTCACAGATGCTCTCTGCACAACCGGACATGCAGAATCAACCAGGGAAGTCAAAATATTGAAAAACTCTTCGAATGCACCATCAACATCCGTGAAGGAATAAACACTATCGAAGCAAGTTGAGGCAGCCATCTCAGACAGGATTTGAAGATTCTCGTCCTTCAATAGTCGAAATGATCTCAGGACAGGTTTAGTGGTTTCGACATCTGTATTATAATTGAATATTAGTCGTATGGCTTTGTGATCTGCTATATTACACTCAAATACCCCGACAGACAAAAAATCGGTACTAGCATTCGTCAAGATGTAATCGATTTTACTAGAACTAGTCTTGCCGTTCCTATCCGTGAAAATTCTCGTTGGTTCCGTGGAAGTTATTTTAAGATTGTACCTCAACAGCAAATAATCAAGATAATTGTGGGGAGCGAAATAATTGATATTGAAATCACCACATACGAAAATCAGATCGGATCTAGCAAAACAACAGTCAAGCGCGCATGATAAGGAATCAACAAACAACTCGATATTAGCCCCGGGAGGCCTGTAGACACTTATAATGGAGACATTTTTAGTGGATACCTTGAGATTTATAGCACAAAGTTCGCACTGCAGTTCGACAGAGACCCTTCAATCTGCTTAATATTTTCGGCTAAATAATCTGACTTGACATAAATGGCTGTACCACCACGTTGATGCAATGATCTCCAATATGAAGCAGCTAAATAATAACCGTTTATTGCTAAAAAAGTCATGGCGTGTTATAACCCTGGGAGCAGAGAATAAGAGATACCGCACGTAGTCAGTGAAATCCCGTAGTAGAAAATAGACATTTTCTTCGCTGTCAGTCATGGCGTGTTATAACCCTTGGGGCAGCGAATAAAAGTCTCGAACAGATCCGCCCTTATTGTGTTTCATTTCCGGAGAAATACAACTACATACCGATACCGTATAGCAAGTCCTTAGCATTCGTTCCGTCAGTTCTGGTTGGCGCATTTTTTTTATTGAACCGTTAATTTTTCACTACACCCGGTATAAATTTCATAAGTGCTCGTGACCGGATAGGATTTCCCGAATGTATGTTCGCTTATAGAATCACTCATAGTTCGTACCTACACATATCTCACTTGTACATCTAATTAGTTTCCGAAGGTGTGAATAAACTTTTACACAATTTGATTTTGACTTCTTCGTTATCGCTACCGCCCTAGATAACAGTGAGCGGCTAGCAGCTACTCTGGTAAGTTTGCTATTCTTCCTATTGAAAAGAATAGCTGGCGCTCGAGATTAGGTTTCTCCGAGTAAACCATGTTACAAAAATGGCGCCCGAGCAGGGACCGTGCAAAATCGACTAGGAAACAACAGAGGTGAGAAACATTAACCGGACAGTGAGTGAATTCCCGAAACAGTGAGTAAAACCTAAGAACAGTGAGTAACTATTTCTCGAACGGAAAACTGTGAAAAATAAACTTGATCTGTGTTTTATTGCCTGCCACTCTGTATTGAACTGTTATACTGTGAATTGAATTGGACTATATTCTGAAAATTTTCCTATTGTTGAAACCTATTGGAAATAATTTAATTAATTTGTGATTATTCCTTTTGCCGATTACTTCATTGAGTTATTGAAAACTGAACTGTTGTTGCGCCTTAATATCAGTGAAAATTATTTCCGATTTCTTATTATTCCTGATTTATTGAATTGAACTGTTTTTTTTTCGTATTGAAGGTGAGTGAATTTCCGAACATTGAAAATTTGTTGTCACAATTGGTAAAATTTGATAGGTTTGATTTACCTATCGGTTCAATAGGGAATCACCTATTACCTGTTGATAACTTGTCTTCCTGCTTTTATTTTCTTTTGACCTGTACTGTTGAAACTTACCAATTATTTCTGATTTTTCTGAAAACTGAAATTCGATTATTGCGATTTATTTTCTGGATATTGAACTGAAAAACTATTTGGAATCTAACCTGTGCGTTCTGGTGCGGTTCGAATTTCGGGAAATTTTCCGGACTATACGAAACGACTTGCGAGTGAGTGCGGTATTTCGCGAATATTTTCGGACTTTAGTGGGACTGATTGAAATTTTTTTTTTCGAGTAACGTTGGACTTGTAAAATTTTTAGGCCCAGTTTCACAATATATGGTTAACCCAAAGTTATGTAGTGACCAGTGGTTAAATCAAAAATTCTGTTTCACAAAGTGTGGTTTATCGTTTGACCTAAAGTAAACTTGTGGTCGACTTGACCCCGAAAATTTCATGAGTTAACTATGAGTTGCCTGGACATAGAAGTTTCGTGGCGTATGCTTTTCTGCATAGATAACATATTTTGAGTTCTGTCAGAGACAAGTCAGCATTTCTTCGGGAATACTGGTTAGGAAGCGTTTCAAATTTATTGGGTGTTTATTAGTTATTATTTACGATTATCGTGGACGATTATGATGAAAACTCATAGTAGTGATGAGGAAACAGTGAGGCCCAGAACATTTGGAGCTAGGAGGAATTATTTTGAGTAGTATGTCGACCTGGATTTGTTTTGTAGATTCAGAAACACAGTGGAAAGGAAGGCAGTTGGAAGCTTGGAAGCGAAGAATCTCAGCTCCTTCAATGAGAATATTAAAAGTATAGATGCAATGATGATGATTAAGTTCACAGCTTTTTTACATAACATATCTTGTAATGAAAATGAAAGACAACCTCCTTCATGAGGAGAAGAAGAAGCAATGAATTCATATCAAAATGTTGCTGTGCCCCCTATAGGGGATCAAGAATTATTGTCAAATAATAGAACTAGAGAAACTAGACTGAATCTTATGAATAGTTATTATGCAAATATGTTAAATTAGAGTGGTGAAATTTTTGAAATATATCAAAGCATCTCAATTCAAACTCAAATAATCAATAAAAATAGGCTTTTGTAGAATTGTTGAGGAAAACACCTATTATAGATAGATTTAAATTATTCAAGGAACTTTAAGTTATAATTGCAAAACTCAATTTTGTTTGAATTTTTCAATAAAGTAATAATTTCTATTGGTCCAGCACAGTTGCACTGTTTTTTCTTATTTCGCACAAGAAAAAACGAACGCTTCATCTTCACTCAAATCAAAATCCAAACGAAAAATAACCTTTAGGCAATTATGAAACTCATATCAGCACAGAACATCAAACCACAAACCATACGGTATACGGTGCTCATACGTTTTATTCGTTTTCTGTCATACTCATAACAATTTCTATATTCTTAAGTTCTTGTTTCACAGAAATACGAAATTTCAGTAATAAATAACCCAAAAGTAGATCTATCGTACACGAAAAACATTACCAACCCTCAGAAAAAAATTTAAACCGATGGTCAAAAAACCATCACTCGTTTTTTTGTTGTGAAACGAGTATCTTTCTTAACCTTGGGTTAACTCAAAGGTAGTGGTTAATAAACCACCACTGGTTACCAATGATTGTGAAACTGGGCCTTGTGTGATATATCGGGACTTAGATTATTTTAGTGCGCCGGGACTTGAACTTAGACATTTTTCTGATACACCGGGACTTAGACTTTATTTTTTTTTTTTTGGGGTTACACCGATACCCACTTCGAACTTGAGTGAATGGGTTGGCTAACGATTAACCTACCGGGTTGGACTTAGAACTTAAACAGATTGTGAAAGACATACCGAGTGTGAAAGATTGGTGCGTTCTGAATCGGACTTAG
The DNA here is from genome assembly GCF_907165205.1 of Coccinella septempunctata. Taxonomy (NCBI): domain Eukaryota; kingdom Metazoa; phylum Arthropoda; class Insecta; order Coleoptera; family Coccinellidae; genus Coccinella; species Coccinella septempunctata. Next base: position 4,481,430 of record NC_058194.1, on the reverse strand, counting down.
TTGAAAATAATATGTCGAACATGGATGTGAACCGGTTACTCAGTGATGAACTTAAGTACGAGTTACAACTGAGGGGACAATCGATACCGGGTACTGTGATGACTAAACGGAGTCTACTACGACAAGTACTTCAGTCTAATGAACCTCTATTACCCCCAACATCATTGAATCCCGCCTCGGAGATTGAGATTTGCCAAAATAAACTCACCGATTTGGTGGAATCCCTTCAGAACTTCAATCATGAGAATGCAGCTAACGAATTTTCGCGAATTTACACCCGATTAATACACATACAAGGAAGGCTGGACTTTATTGTTACTGCAGACACAACACAGTTACAACTAGTTGGACAAATGAAGGCAACTACAGCTAAGGCGTTGGAAACACTAGAGGAGCCACGTCAGAAGAGTAATCGTGAACAGCCGCAGCCATCTAACCGACATCAGAGGTCTCTCTTAGATGTGGAGGTGCCCAGTTCACCTGGTGTGTCACCGATCCAACCGGAACGGATTTCAGGACTCCGAGAGCCATCGCTTATCGACTTGGGAGATGATGTCGATCCTCCTGTAGCGGTAGATGTCTCACATACTGGAACACCTGTAAGGAATCCAACATTAGAACAGGTCATGAATGAGACAAGGCAGACATGTACAGCATTACTGCGACAGTTACCAGCGATACCTCTCACGCAGTCACAGGACTGTAGAACAACAACACCTGAGGGTCTGACACAGGGTAGATGGATTAATTCTACCCGAAAGGTGTCTTTTCCACACTTACCTGCACCGTGGATAAGTCCTGACCGACCAATTGTCACTACACCTGCCAGATCAGAACCGGAGTCCCGATCAACAATACCAACTATCCCGGTACACAAATGGAACATTTCCTTTGATGGCACTGGAAGTGTGACCGGATTTCTTGAGGAAGTGGAGAGGCTGGCTGAATCCCGTAAAGTGTCCCTGGAACAAGTTTTTGAATCAGTTTATGAATTACTACGAGAGGATGCAAGGGATTGGTTTATTCCCAGGAGGGGTACATTCGAGGACTGGGAGGATTTCAGCAACCAACTGAAAGAAGCGTTTCTGCCTGTTAACTATGAGGAGAATCTGTTGGAGGAAATAAAAAGACGAACACAAGGTCCTGAAGAAAAGCTGCTTCTGTATGTTACCCGGATGCAGAACTTATTCCAGAAACTCACCTATACAAAACCATCCGAGGTGGAGCAGATCCGACTCATCCGACAGAGGTTGATTCCGCCCTTACAACAGGCCTTGGCCTTTCAGGAGACCAAGACGTATGATGAACTTCTCCGTAAAGGAAAAGTTTTTGAACTGGTCCAGTGGCAGATGAGCCAGTACACCCGGCCACCTTCAAAACCAGGTTTCGTGGAGGAACCTCACCTAACGTTCACTCCCCGCCAACTGAACCGATATCAGGCGAGTTTTTCTGTGGATACAAGCAACTGATCATAGGAAATCAATCCCGCCGACACCAGCCGGCCAGACACGACTTTCTCCGCCGGGGGAAAGCCGTCCAAAGCCACTCAGATCCAGAGAATCAATAGTCCAGCAACAGGAATCACACCGTCCAACTTCTGGAGACAGGTCCGAAGGTAGATCCGGAAATTCAACACCGCCACCCCGTCGTCGAGCCGAAAATGGCCACGCTGACCGGACCCAATCATCATCAGGGAGGAGAGTGTCCTTCCAGACACAGTGTTTCCGATGTGGTGGATATGGCCACATGCGTCGAGAGTGTCGCAGGCCACCGAAAATCTTCTGTTCTCGATGCCAGAGGGAGAACATTCTCTCACGAGACTGCGCGTGTTCGGAAAACTGAAGAGGAGATTGGAGACGGAGTCGACCACATCTCCCGGAATCTTGACTCCACTGACACCGACCACCTGTAATGATAACCGACCGTTAATAGAGGTCAAAATAGCCGGCGAACACTTCCGAGCACTGATAGATACAGGAGCGACCAGGAGTTTTTGCAGTCAGGCCGTATCCGATCGGTGTGAAAGTAAAGGAATCACAGGACAAACAATGCACAACAGTTTTGCAGTAATAGCGAACGGAAAAACCACCGTCACGCCGAAACTGTACACCACCACCGTGCAAATTTCCGACTACACACTGCCTGATTTGAAATTCTTACTGGTGCCAAGCTTACCGGTAGACATTATTCTGGGGATGGATGTTCTGTCGACTTTCAAGTTTTCCGTAAATCTCAGTACCGCCGAGTGCTTCCTGGAAGGCCGACTGATCTCGAAACCGATGACTCCCGTCGAAACCACCGCAGAAGTTCACACCGCCGAAGAACACCTATTGGAACTGACAGAATCTCAGAAACAAGAACTGGAGGCATTTCTGACCGAGGAATTAAAGAAGTTCGAAGACCTGTATGGTAAAACCGACCTGATTGAACACAAGATCAAACTGAAACCGGGCACCGAACCGATCAAACAACGGTACCGACCCCTAAATCCGAAAATGCAGGAGATCTTCAATCAGGAAGTGGACCGTATGTTGGCTGAGGGAGTGATTGAACCCTCCAAGTCACCGTGGAGTTCACCTGTTGTATTGGTCAAGAAGAAAGACGGAAAGTACCGTTTCTGCATCGACTTCCGTGCTGTTAACCAAGTGTCTGTGAAAGATGCATACCCGTTGCCGTACATTTCTGGGATTCTGGACAAACTCCGAAAAGCGAAGTACATCTCCATACTGGACCTGAAACAAGGATACTGGCAGATACCATTAGCAAAGGAGAGCCGTCCGATTACTGCATTTACCGTCCCCGGAAGAGGTCTGTTCCAATTCACCGTGATGCCGTTCGGTTTACATGCAAGCCCAGCCACCTTCCAGAGGTTCCTAGACACCGTCATTGGCCCAGAAATGGAACCGAAAGCGTTCGCTTACCTGGACGATATAGTTGTCCTGGGGGAAACTTTCGAGGAGCACCTGGAGAACTTGAGAGAAGTATTCCGACGGTTGAGAGAAGCTAATCTTCGCCTCAACCCCGACAAGTGTGACTTTGTGCGAAAAACCCTAAAATACCTTGGACATGTCGTCACCTCCGATGGCATTTGTACCGATCCCGACAAAGTCTTCGATAGTGTCTTTGCCAATACCGAAAACCGTCCGAGAACTGCGTCGATTTCTTGGAGTTGCCAGCTGGTACCGTCGTTTCATAGAGAACTTCTCCGATTTAGTTTCTCCGTTGACTCGATTACTGCAGAAGATACACCGTTGGAAATGGGGAGAAGACCAGCAGAAGGCCTTCGAGCTTCTGAAACAAAAACTCACAGAATCTCCGATACTGGCTTATCCAGACTTCACCCAACCGTTCGTTCTGCAAACTGACGCCAGTGACATGGGCCTTGGAGGTGCCCTAACACAAGTGATCGATGGAGAGGAGAGAGTAATCGCCTATGTGAGCCGAACACTAAACCCCGCAGAGAAAAATTACTCCGTGTCAGAAAAGGAATGTCTCGCCATAGTATTTTCCATAGAGAAACTGCGACCGTACCTAGAAGGATTCCATTTCACCGTAATTTCCGATCACATGAGTCTGAAATGGCTAAACTCCATCAAGTCACCGTCCGGAAGAATTGCTCGATGGGCCGTTTTCCTTCAGCAATTCGACTTCGAAGTCCAGTACCGTAAAGGATCGATGAACAAAGTAGCCGACAGCCTGTCCCGAAACCCGTTACCGTCCGTAGATTCCGTATGTTTGTCCGAGATAGAAACAACCCAGTGCAAATGGTACAACAAGAAGTTACAGGAGGTGGAAAAAGACCCAGCAAATTTTCCTGACTACGCCGTGGAAAATGGAAAACTGTTACGACATTTCTGGGACTCATCCGACTTCACAGAAGATGGAACCGGCCAACCCTGGAAACTCTGTGTACCGATCGAACAGCGAACCGAAGTATTGAAGGAAAACCACGACTCAGAACTAGCAGGTCACATGGGGATTGCTAAGACGATTGCACGGATAGCCAGAAATTATTACTGGCCAGGGATGTTTAGAGACATTGCGAAATACGTGAGGAACTGCACATCGTGCCAAAAGTACAAAGTTTCGCAACAGAAAACCCCTGGTAAGATGCAACCACTTCGAAAGGCGGATGCGCCGTTCAAAGAAGTATCCACGGACATAGTTGGACCATTGCCACGGTCAAAAAAGGGAAACTCCTACATCGTGGTAATGCAAGACCGGTTCACAAAGTGGGTAGAGTGTCGTCCGTTGCGGAAAGCTACCGCCAAAACTGTTTATTCGGCCCTCTACGAACAAGTCATACTGAAATACGGTTGCCCAAAACTAGTAATATCCGACAATGGAGTACAATTTGACAGCAGACTATTCAAGAACAGTCTCCGAGAGCTGAACATCGCTCACCGTTTCACACCACCGTATACTCCTCAGTGCAACCCTGTAGAAAGAGCTAACCGTACCCTAAAGACCATGATAGCACAGTTTTGTGAAGCCGATCAACGAACCTGGGATGAAAAGATAGGAGAGTTAACGTTTGCCATCAACACCGCTAAACAGGAGTCTACTGGATTTACACCGGCATTTTTAAATTATGGAAGGGAACTAGAAGTCCCGAGGGCGATTTATTCGACAAACCCCCACAATAATGAAATGAACGGAGAATCCAACTGTACAGAAGAAGAAAACAGAGACATGACTTACCGTACTCAACAGATTAGACATCTCCAGGAGGCTTATGAGTTCGTCCGTACTAAACTGTACCGTGCCTTCCAACAACAGGCTCACCACTACAATCTTCGACGAAGAGAAGTCCGATACCATGTGGGAGATAAAGTTCTACGCCGAGACCGTCCTTTATCCTCGGCCGTTGACAGTTTCGCCGCCAAGTTGGCTCCGAAGTTTTCCGGACCGTTCACCGTCGTTAAAGTTGTTTCACCTGTCGTCTACGACCTGAAAGATACAGAGGGTAAAAAAATCACTAATATACATATCAAAGATTTAAAACCATTTCATGCATAATATAATATTATTGTCATGATCCGTTAACTGTTCTATAGAAATAACCTCTGAAAGGAGTAAATCCGTTATTTTTTTCCGTTACCGATTATATCATTATTTTCCGTTTACCTGTTGATCCGAATAACTGCTAGGTACACTGACTAGAAACTGTCCTGTCATTCTCATCACCGTCATAGAGAGGCTGCCGTACAGTGTGATATCACTAGTGCATCCGGACAATCTGTCACCAAAAATCAGCAGGTAGAACAAGTAGAGAATTAGCCCTCCGTACCTGTCCAAGATGAAGGGAGCACCTGCAAGGAGAAATCTCGTAAATCTGAAGTACCTTATTAAGCATAGTTATAACCGATTACACCGTAACAATTCCGTTCAAATTCCGTACATGCACCACCGTTGACCGAAATATTGTATCTACAGATTTTCATCCGTTCAGCATGCAATTAGTATAATTCAAACCTGTTAAAACTGTCTGAAAAATCTGTTATTTATGTGAGGAATACCAATAAAGGATACTGTTTCACATTACAACTGAGTATATCCGTCTATTAATCCAATAGATCTAACCAATTTCTATTCTGAACCGAACCGAAATCATTGTACCGTCAATTTAACACCGTCTACCTGAAAACAGAAAGCAGAGAAAACCGCTCCAAGAAGAAAAGTGGACCACGAGGAACGATGAAGATCGGAGAATTTATTGTTAGAAATTACCCACCTGCGAGTCTCCTGCCGGCTCCGAGAGTCCCAACATCCGTATAGCCAGGTCGAAAGGGGTGAACCGGTCCATTCAGTCCATTGAGCCCCACGTACCGGAGGTCTTCCACCTGTTGCAGCTCCCACGAATCCTGGGTAACCTACAAAACCACGACCGTCACTTTTTCGACTGTTACTTCAGTTCTTCGGCTGACTTTTTCGACTTTTGACTTTTACTTCAGTTCTTTCACTTCGCTTCAGTATTTTCGATTTTTCGCTTTCTAACGTGGTGACTTCTGTTATAGATTCAGTTAATTTTCGGTATTTCTTTCGCCGTTGAAGAATAATCATTTTGTGTTTGCATCAGTGCTTAGAGTTAATTTCTTAGTTTTTTTTTTAAATCCTTTGAGTTTCGAGTGCTTGAAACAAAGGAGGTAGGTCCCCGTCTGTACCGTTCAGTTTCTTTGTTAGACCTACGCCGTTACTTCCTTAACTTTGACACTGCTGTACTGTATCGTTTTCTGTTGTATTTTATCGTTCTTTACCCTGTTTCGCGAGTCTGACTTTTCCCTTCGCTATCAGTCATGGCGCGTAAGCCCTTGGGGTACTGAAGGGAAAGTTCCGTCAACCCCCCTGTCCGCGTTCCGCGTCATAAGTGTTAAATCCGAAATCTCTTCTTTTCTGTCAGTCATGGTGTGTTATAACCCTTGGGGCAGAGAATAAGAGATACCGCACGTAGTCAGTGAAATCCCGTAGTTGCGCTAAAAATAGACATTTTCTTCGCTGTCAGTCATGGCGTGTTATAACCCTTGGGGCAGCGAATAAAAGTCTCGAACAGATCCGCCCTTATTGTGTTTCATTTCCGGAGAAATACAACTACATACCGATAAGCAAGTCCTTAGCATTCGTTCGTCAGTTCTGGTTGGTGCATTTTTTTTATTGAACCGTTAATTTTTCACTACACCCGGTATAAATTTCATAAGTGCTCGTGACCGGATAGGATTTCCCGAATGTATGTTCGCTTATAGAATCACTCATAGTTCGTACCTACACATATCTCACTTGTACATCTAATTAGTTTCCGAAGGTGTGAATAAACTTTTACACAATTTGATTTTGACTTCTTCGTTATCGCTACCGCCCTAGATAACAGTGAGCGCTGTCTCCGGCTAGCAGCTACTCTGGTAGGTTTGCTATTCTTCCTATTGAAAAGAATAGCTGGCGCTCGAGATTAGGTTTCTCCGAGTAAACCATGTTACATATTCATTAAAACATTATCTTGAAAGACGTGCCTTGTTGATGATGTCATTGGTTTTGTCCCAACATCGATAACCACCTAAAGTGGCACATGTCCAGGTAAACTACTTGGGACAAATAATGTCTGAAGCTGGAGTAGGCCCTGACTCAGACAAGGTCAAAGTTGTAAGGTAATGTTCGATACCACAAGACAGGTACCAAGTACATAAGAAGATTCCTGGCATTGTGCATGTACCATGGAAAATTCGTTTTTGCATTTGCCAATATCGTGAAGCCTTTAACGAGACGTACGGAGGATGGAAGATATTTCAAATAGGATACAGAATGCGGAGATGCTTTGAATCTACTGAAGCAAGCTTTATTAATGGCACCTATCGTAAGTTAGACCGAGGCCAGTGGAACGTTCATCTTGGACACAGACGCAGACGCGAGCAACACGGCCATTGAAGGATATTGTCCTGAATTCAAAATGGACAAGAAAAAGTTATAGGATATTTCAGCAAAATTCTATCAAAGCTCGAAAGTTATTTTGCTTCACATGGAACACTTCTATAAATATATGTATGGCCGTGATTTCCTTCTAAGGACAGATCATGCCGCTCGCTCTGAGGCGGCTTCTACGATTGAAGAATCTAGAGTTTCAAAATGCGTGATGGAAAGAGGGACTGAAGGGATATAATTTTACTGTCAAAAATCGTGCAGGGAACACACTTGGCAAAGCTGATGCATTATTTAAGAGACCACGTTGTTCAGACTTCAAGCAGTGCAATAAAATAGAAGAGACGGAACTCTGCCTGAAATCAACCATCGTGGATTCAAACTGGTTGCCACCATCCCCAAATGGAGACCAAGAAAGTGATCCAGAACTGAAGATGCTGGATTGGAAGGAAAAAAGACAGATACCTAAATGGAAAGAAGTGAGTCATCTGAATCATAAGGGTGAAGTCCATCGATAATGAAGAAGTTACCGCAGCCAGAAACCAGCTAATAATTTCCAAAAGTCGAATGCCCGAATTATTAGTGAAACTAATACTTCATACTGCGATATCTCCGAAGTAATGCGTTTTAGAGAATTAACCCAAAATCACTTCCATCAACCCCCGTCTAGTTTACCCCTAAAGAATAAGAAAACAATGTACCAGATCATATCTGATCATTTTATCACCCTGAATCATCCGATATCCAGAACTGAATAAAAATAAAAATTCCCGAGTTTTTCTTCATCCCGCTTTATCACGCGGGCGAAAAAATAAATCATAAATCGCCCTTCACTACCGCCAGTTTTCACTATTGAATATGGGAACAAAGTTCCAAATCATATCTTCCGATTCTGTGATCTCTAATAATAAAATTCAAAAAGTTTCATTACTTATCTAGGAAAGATTTGTTCCAATTTCATTCCCACAATAGATCACTACTAATAGTTGGGGAGCCCAAGAGGAAAATTCAGGAATTACTCGAGCGTGTCATATTAATGAAAGGGGAGATAATTTGGACCCTGTAAAGTACCTCTAGATACCAAAAATTAGACCTGTACATACGGGGAATTGTCTAGGACAACCTGTCAGAATAGTTAAAAAAACGATCATTGTAAATAATCGAGCGTGTCAGATGAAGATATATCGCACCTATCGTGAAATAATATAACATCTACAGAATATTCCATCTTGAGTTTGTTTAACCCAAAAATTCAAAATGATCACATTCTGAAAAAGCAACAAAATGGTTTTTTTTTGAAGATTTCGAAACGGTTGCTATGCGTTATGGCAAAGAAAACGAAACCCAATTCAAGGCAAGAGTATATATCTGCTCCCTTACGAAATAATGAGTGCATGATTAAGGCTGGTCTTCTTGTGAATAAAGTAAGCCCATATTTGGCAACAAGTTTAGATCGTAACGATTGGTATACGATGATTTCAAACTACTGTTTTCATAAGAAAAAACAAAACTTTATGTTATAGCTCTCCAAATGAACCTGTTGAAAAAAATAATAGTACGCCACTGAATTGCTATCGAAAAAGAGTCTGTTTAATGTTTTCATTTCATCATCCTAGCAAAAACAGAAACGTAGATAATGACTAGAGATGAAATCGCCCAAATTTCAATTCTGGCCTATAACTCGAAAACAAAAGAAAATAAAGTTTATAGAAAAAAAAACGATCGTAATGTGCCGTTTTTTTCTATCTCTTTGGGTTAAAAGGTTAAAATTCAGGTATCACCAATTTTGCTCACCCCGTTCAGTAGAAATCGACATATCACATAACATCATGAAATCATTAATTAAGACACTTTTTGCATTGTTATCAGACAATATTGAAATATTAAAATCCCTAACACAAGAACAAGAAGGTTTTCATCCTGAAGCAAAATGTCATGAAAAATACTGAAGTAGCTTTCATACTAATTTCTATGTCAGTGGATTGGAGGAAGGAAGCCACAGTCATGGTTGTTTTGAAGCTCAAAATGTCGATTTTTCACAAAAAAACACTACAAGTGCCATGAAAACACCACTTCATTTTCAAATACTTAGTTGAGAATATTTCGAGAACTAATGCATAAAATGAAAAAACAATCACTGTGCTGAAATCAGTATAAAAATACCTTTCAAATGAGGTATCACTCACCCCATCTTCCCTATTCAAAAATTGGGGGTGAGGGTTGTAGTAGCAAGGGTTGAAGCGCTATGCGTCCGTAACCTACATCTTAAGTTGTCCCCCAGGAAACAGAAATCGACCTGTCCGAGCATTTCTATCGAAAAAATTTATTTCGTCTGTAATCTCGTCTGTTTCGTTTTCAAATGGCCACCCTGTATAATATAAGTACATCTAACATTAAATGTTGACCCAAAAATATTTTTATTGGGTATTGAGTAGATGTACAAGAGGAAAAATTCAGAAGGTGAGATGAGTATGATGTGTACACGTACACGCAATATTGAAACTGGTATGAAACAGTTGTATTTATGTCACTCTTGAGCTTACTAATTATGGACAATACCATTCCTATTCGGCACTTATTATTTCACATTGAAGGTACTTTCGTTTGCATAAAAAGTTTAGCAATTTTCTACACTCGATTTTAGTATTCGTGTCCGGATTGAATTTACACCAGTGTAGAGGAGGTGTAGTTCATCTACATCTCCTTTTGACTATGTGTAGATAAACTACACTTCCTCTAAACTGGTGTAAATCAAATCGAGTGTAGAAAAGTGCTACACTTCTCATGCAAACGGAAGGACCTGTAATAGGATGAATAGTTTTTATGCACTTATTTGGTTTGATCTTTTTTCTTTGATTCATCTGAAAGTTGAATAAAACGGATACATTCTCGATGAATTCAATATTCATTAACTGTCGCCTCATATAAATTTCTTCTCAAAATTTGTACAAGAGTTTCAAATAAATCATCAATCGAATTCATTCAATCATCCAACGTCAAAGATGAAAACAACCTAACCAATATCTGGATTTTCATTTTCGAATTTTTCATTGGCCCATGCGTACAAGTGGATTCCTTCCAACGATTTGGCTCCACTTTTTGTCGTAGTCTAGAACGCGTGTTATCAATATCGGTATAATAGATATATCCCGCTTATATGTAAGTTTTAGTTTAATTCAAGTTTATTTAGTTCTTCAGTCGTTGGATCTCGTTCCAATACTCTGTGCTGTAACATGGAAATTTTGAATTTCAGCAAAGAAATATCATCCAGCTGAACTAAATTATTGTTCTCCATATTAGCGATGATCTTAAAAAGAATATCGTTTTGTGTAGATTCACTTGTAATTCAAGGCAAGAGTATATATCTGCTCCCTTACGGAATAATGAGTGCATGATTAAGGCTGGTCTTCTTGTGAATAAAGTAAGCCCATATTTGGCAACAAGTTTAGATCGTAACGATTGGTATACGATGATTTCAAACTACTGTTTTCATAAGAAAAAACAAAACTTTATGTTATAGCTCTCCAAATGAACCTGTTGAAAAAAATAATAGTACGCCACTGAATTGCTATCGAAAAAGAGTCTGTTTAATGTTTTCATTTCATCATCCTAGCAAAAACAGAAACGTAAATAATGACTAGAGATGAAATCGCCCAAATTTCAATTCTGGCCTATAACTCGAAAACAAAAGAAAATAAAGTTTATAGAAAAAAAAAAACGATCGTAATGTGCCGTTTTTTTCTATCTCTTTGGGTTAAAAGGTTAAAATTCAGGTATCACCAATTTTGCTCACCCCGTTCAGTAGAAATCGACATATCACATAACATCATGAAATCATTAATTAAGACACTTTTTGCATTGTTATCAGACAATATTGAAATATTAAAATCCCTAACACAAGAACAAGAAGGTTTTCATCCTTGTAATAGCAGACGTAGAATTCACGGAAGAAATGGAAGTGGGTGTTGTATTTCCATTAGTCTTCACTTCATTTAACATAAGTTCAAGTCCACAATATTTTTTAATTTTTGCTCCACAACCTGGATGGTATGTTTTAGCACAATTTGTACATTGTACGATATTTATAACGATTGTTTTCTTGCAACTATCGCACTCAAAACACTCCAAACGCGGAGCTCCTAATAACTCGACTTTCTGATTCGCCGACATATTGCATTATTTTTAACGATGAGAAAGCTTTTCCGGCAAAAGATGATAGGTCCTTTCGTTTGCATAAAAAGTGTAGCACTTTTTTACACTCGGTGTAATTTACACTCGATTTTAGTATTCGTTTGCTGGTTGGATTTACACCAGTGTAGAGGAGGTGTAGTTTATATACACCTAGTCTGAAGGTGTTCTGTGGTGTGAAATGCAAAATTTGATATTAACGTCACGGACGTCACAGTAATCTACTTCGTAATGGATACGATTGAAGTTTGCGTAACACATCTTGTTAAAAACGTAACCATATTTCAAATTCGAATTATTAGTCTATGAGCGTGACAACCTAACGTCAACGCTTTTTTCATTCGTTTGCGCAATAACACCAGAAATAAGTTAATTTAAAGTGCATTGTAGATTACGCTACACTGAGAAACAGACGAAAGGACCTATTCTATATCCCGTAAAAATTTTAATCTTGAGACACATTAGATATTGTATTGTTTTCTTCGTTTGATTAAAACATCCGATTGATTAAAATTATAATATTTATTCACACTTAATATACTTATAACTCACAAACTTACTATGTCACTACTATTTATTTCCACTCGTATTTATTTCCACTAGTCGCTTGCACTGTGAACTATAACTGTACTTAACTACCTGTTCCTCCGCTGGGATTATATAGGCGCCGGAAACATTCCCGTGCCTTCGCGTTCGTTCCAGAATAAAGCAGCAACGATCCTTCTCCGACTGCAAGGGCCGGACTGGATACGCTGTCTCCTCCTTAAGCTTGTTCTGTACCAAAACAGATTTCGTAAATTTGTCCGAGGACCGTGGCGAACCTGCACTCATCACCATTCCTACAGTAGCCATTCGGATGGAAGTAGCACTCCACAGTTATTCTAGGCTCCTTGGTTTGCTTCGGCTTGAAATTGCATACTAGGATCCGTATACCGGTCTCCTGAAATACCACCTCCCGCATGCTTCGCACAACCCACCAATTCAGCTGATCCAGTCCACAACCGAGCTTGGAACAGCTTCTTTCCTAACTAGAAAGCGTTGAATGTCTTCTTTCAAGCTATGCAGTGCCGTCCATAGATTCTCATAGGTGGGCTTCTGATGGGAATGTTGCTTGCTGACTAGGTGATAAATGAACCCACCTTCAAACTTCAATTTCCGATTCTTGGCTGCTGTCGCAATAGTTCTTCCTGACGTCCAAATTTATTTCTGAATACTCTTGCTATTCCTTTGCTCATACGAAGGTCCTTCGTTACACAATGAGCGAGGGAGTATTCCTCAGACACGGTAAAGAGGTCTTGATGTACTTCCTGTGTGACGCCGAACCGTGTAACGCGTGTCTCACCATAGCAATCTATAAACCTCTGGAAATCGCTACTACCTTGCATCGGAGGTTCCAAAAGACGTACTTCTTCGTCTTGCGCGTACGAGGCTAATCGGTTGAAATGGACAAACTTCGGTTTTCCTCTGGAGAGCTTCCTTACTCGGTAAACTACATCATTTATTGTCTTGATAACTTCATACGGTCCCTCCCACATTCTCTGCAGTTCTGGTGAAAAACCGTTCCTTCTTTGTGGATTATGTAACCACACTAGGTCTCCAGCAGTGCACTCACCTTCAATAGCCTTGATGTACTAGCGCATTTCCATTCTGACACTTGCTTGCTGCATTTGATTTCGCAACTTGTCATCAATATCATCCAGCTTGTTCCTTAATTTACTAACGTAGTCCTTCCCAGCTACGTCTTTTCCAGGCTTACATCCAAATTCTATGTCGCAAGGCAGCCTTATATCTCGGCCGAACATTATACTGGATGGAGTTTCCTTGGTAGATTCTTGAACCGAAGATCTATATGTCATAGTGAATAGATGTAAATATTTATCCCAATCCCGCTTGTGATCAGAAATTACTTTGGCTAGATGTTTTTCCATGGTCCAATTCATTCGTTCGACCATGCCTCCTGATTGTGGATGAAGAGGTGTAGTACTTGTTTTGTGAATCCTCAATTTCCTGCATACTTCTAGGAATAACTTCGATTCAAAATTTCGGCCTTGATCACAATTCAGCTCAAGAGGTATTTCAAATCTGCAGAAGAATTCTTTGTCCAATTTATCAGCTACCATACTTGCTTCTTGATTAGGAATACCATAGGCTTCCACCCATTTTGTGAAATAGTCCGTCGCTACCAAAATGAACTTGTTTCCATGGTCTGTTTCGGGAAAGGGGCCAGCGATTTCGATAGCTACTCTTTCCATTGGGAATCCGACGTTATATTGTAACGTTCCTGTCTCTTTATTAGGGTGTAATGAAACCAGTATTTTAAAAGGCCACGCTTTACTTTTGAACTCTTTATTTCGGTTTTATGATGATACATTCATTACGCTCGTTACGCTGTCCATCGACTGACCAACGGCCGGTCTCATACCCCCAATATGGGAGTGGGGATTTACGCCACTGAGCAACTGGCAACCAAACATACATTTTCATAAATAATGTGTTGCTCAATAACCCTACATCCTCCCTCCCAAGTTGGTTTACACTCTTCATCACTTCACTAAAATGCACCATCATATCAACAATATAAATACATATTTATAATACATTATAATACCATCAGCCATACTGAGAACAAAATAGATTCGCTAAACTATGATACAATTCCTAACCTACTTGGCTTCTTAATCAATGTTCTATCTCTCAAATGATATCGGTCAACATCAAGATCATCAGTATTGCCGTTTTTATTCCCTGAATTTTCATTAAAACTATTTCTATGATTATCTAAAATTATATAATAATAATAATAATAATAATAAGCCATTTATTTCCTACAGGAAGAACCCAATTACAGGAAATGAATAAAAATTGAACATCAAAGCAATATGAACTGAACCCAGAAAAAAAAAAAAAACTCACAACCGATCATTACACCACTCGATGGTAACAAAGAAAACTCAGTCTACTGTTCACACTCCAAACTGCATAAAAGTACTTCAATAATACATGGTAAAGTGTCAAAATTAATATCACAAACCGCAGAGATCGTATTGAAGGTCCGGCACATAAACTCAATCGGAGATTGCAGGAGAAGATTGGTCCTGGGAGTACGCAAGTAAAAAAGTTCTTGTGATCTCGAATTCTGCCTTCTCACTATGAAGTTGACCATAGCTAGTAACGATGGACAATCCGTTATGTCATTCACTACATTGTACAAAAATTTCACCGCCAGTACTTTTCGTCTAACCTCCAAAGAGGAGACTCCAAATCTGTTCAAAAGCAAGCCATACTCTGAACCTCTCACTGGGTAGACACCATCCTCCCTCCAAACAAGGTACTTCAGGAAACGCTTCTGAATTGATTCAATGCGCTGTCTGTGACAATTGTAGATGGGATTCCAAGCTACAGAGCCATAGTCCAACCTGCTTCTTATTAATGCATTGAAAAGGCACAAAAAGGTTGATGTGTGAGTAAAATATCTGCAGTTGCGTATTATGAAACCATAAACCTTCGAGACAGAAAGCACTAACTGATCAACGTGCGGGATGAAAGTGAGTCTACTATCAAAGATCACACCCAAATCCCTAACCTCAGATACTCTCGCCAACAAATTACCGCACACTGTGTAGGGGAACACAACAGGTTGCTTACTCCTCGTGAAAGACATGACGCTACATTTAGAAATATTTAGGCTGAGCTTGTTAACAACACACCAATGATACAACCGCTCTAAATCCTCCTGAAGCCCCTCGCAATCACCTGAACTCATTATCCTGCGGAAAATTTTCAAATCATCGGCAAAGACCACATTATATGTTCCCTAGTCCTACGACGTACTTTATTACCATCTTGTATTAAATAGGAACGAGGCTCTTCACATTTTCTCAAAATTCTACCTTTTTTCCATACATTATTTAATCTATAATTAACTATTGTAACTTTCGGAAAATACTTCAACAGAATAAATTAGTATAAATGCTACCGTCTCTTGATCTGTTGGAAAAATTATAAATCAATAAATTATCAATTCGATGAATGTACCATCTATTGTCGGATTTTGTAATTTTATGAACGTTATGTACCTTTGTTAATAGATATCTGTTTAAAATAATTTTCGGTGGTGGTGTCTTGAAGTGGGTGTCGCCCACATTCGACGCGTTGGACAATATGTTTGTCGCGAGGGAAATCACTCCGACTCTGAGATTGATCGTATGCAAAACTAAGCCGATTTCTTCTCGATAGAGGATTTGATAAATTCGACGTAAACGTGTATCAACGGAATTTCATACTTTTTTATCGAGAATCCCTTTCTAGAAGGTGAGTTCAAACTAATCATTCGGATTTTAGCTAATAATTCGTGTACACTTACAGGGATTCATTCAGTCATTATAAATTAGTCGATTACATTTGGAATTTTCTCGTTCCCGTGAAGGGAATTATCGTTCGACATTGGCTTCTCGTCGTCCACACCGATTGACGATACCATATCTTCCAAGACAACCACTCTGGCCATCATCACCGAACTACTCTAAGAACTAACCCCTTTGAAAAGTGAGTACATAGCTGCTGAAGTTGAGGAAGTGTCCTGAATAAAGTGTTTTTGTACCCTGAAGTGAAATTACTGCTTGAATTTTGTACACCATTTTCCTATATTTACATTCGTATATTTATTAGTTTGGTTTACGAATAGCACTTTTATGTTTTTTTTCACAAACTAATTGGCGCCCAAATTTTTAAGTTTAAATTCAGAGAATTTGAGAGAAGTCTGTAAAAAGGATAAATTAACCTATGCCCATAAATGCTCTCCGGCGAACAGCTGCCGTACGCTTAGTGTCAAGTTTGAATTCACCATTAAAAAAAAAATATACCATTTTTTGTGAATATTACGTGACACAAATTTGGCGCCCAACGTGGGGCAGCCTGAATTGAATTTTTAGATTTTTCTTAGATTGGTTGAAACAGTTTATTTTCTTGTTTTTTTTTGAAACATTTTCTGATGACTTATGAATAAACTATTAAGATTGTGATTTTCTCAAATTTGTAATTCAACTCAGTATTCAGGTTGTATTTTCTCAGCGAAATGTTCTTGAGATTGTCAGGTTTAGCGTATCACATTTTTTATGTAGCACCTCAGTGTTATTATCGAAACCGACAACACATGTATTGAACTTTTTATCATCATTTCTTTGATTCGCTTATTGTTTATAGTATATAGTATAGTCTGTGTTTGAAATCATGAATCCCACACATCTTTTAACTAACGAATTAGATTATGAACTTAGAATAAGAGGAGTCAAATCCAATAGATCAATAGACGATAGAAGGAAAATTTTAAGGCGGTTGTTGGCAAGAGAAAGCATTGAAGATTTTTCAGAATTACGTGATCCGGAATTCAATTTTGATGTTGAGGTGAAGGAAGTAAACACCACCCTTGAATCGATTACTTTACTTATAATTGATTTTGAAGGATCTAGTTCCGATTCTGTATTTAAGAGAGTAAAATCACGCCTTGCTCATATAACGGATCGTATAAACCGTTTGCCATTGCCTGAGGATGATAAAGAAAAGGATTATGCACCTCATAAAGAATTTAAGAACGAGTCTTATGCAACATGCTTAACTTTAGAGGCAGATATTTATGATAAAATTAAGGAACCTATTGATCCATCCATTTCTGGTAATTTTCAATCCACGAGCAGTGCGCCAAATAATAATTTTGTGAACCACAACAGTGCTTCTCAGTTTATTTCAAATCATTCCGGTACTAAATCTGTTCCTGTTTATAAATGGGGAGAAACTTTTGATGGTGATAAAAATAAATTAATGATATTTCTCGAAAATGTTGAAGAACTCAGAAAGGCACGGCACGTCACTAAAACCGAATTATTTGAATCGGCTAGGGACTTATTTGTAGGTGATGCTCTTTGTTGGTTCCGCCAGGTAGTTAACGAAACTAAAGATTGGGACTCTTTGGTAGAATTGTTAAAGAAAAATTTTCAATCACCGTATCATGACGACGAACTATGGGAAACTATAAGAAGTCGACAACAATTAGAAACGGAAAGCGTTACAGTTTATTTTGCTAAAATTAACGAGTTGTTTAATCGCTTAACACGACCTCCTGCGGAACAGACGAAATTAAAATATTTGCGAAAAAATTTACTACCACCTTACCGAAAAGCAATTGCAACTATTGAGACTTCTGCAATTTCTGAACTTCATGGGTTAATAAAACGTTTGGAGGATGATGATTTTCTGGATATCGAAGTCAATGACAGAAATCGCGATCAGACAGGTTCAAATCTTAAGTCGGTTTCCGGTGGGAATGTCGGGAACCGAAACCTCCCACCCAAAAGGTGTACTGTTAATTCATTTCAAGTTTCTCCAGGATCTCCGAAACGTGTCGATACCGAAATTAAAGGTAATAAAAGTGTTCAAGAATGTTGGAACTGCCATAAAGCGGGTCATTTTTACAGTCAATGTAGATCGAAGCGATCCAAGTTTTGCTACCGTTGTGGTTCGCCGAATGTTACAGTTCATACATGTAATCATTGTTCAAAAAACTGAGTAAAGGGATGCTCTCTCAGGCCCGTCGCCCATCCCACTCAAACTCATCAAGGGCCCGTAAAATAAATTTTGACGATCGCGAAGAACTCGATTTTGACAGATGTAAACTAAAAACTAAGAATTCACCGGATGTCTCATTTCAAAACTATTGCACCTCCGAGCTGTTCAGTGAACGCAAATTCGATAATAGACCTTTTATAAAAGTTAATATATTGGATTATCCTGTAATTGGTTTGTTGGATTCTGGCTCTAATGCTACTATCGTGGGTAAAGGTGGTATGAAACTAAAGTCCCGTTTAAATTTGAAAATTTTTCCGGCTCACGTGAATTTTGTACATACAGCGGATGATCAAAGACAGCGAATAACCGGTCTCGTGCATTTACCTATCGTCATCGACGATGAATGTCATTTCCTGGAAGCCCTAGTAGTTCCAAGTCTTGCTCACGACGTAATTTTCGGAAGTGATTTTTGTAGAAAATTTGCTCTTAGGATAGACTATCTTGAAGGTAGCTGGAACGTTCAGAAGAATAATATTTCCTTACTAACCTCGGATTCAAATAAAAGTTCACAATGCGAAACGTGCGAATTAGATTGTTTGAATTCAAAACAACGTCTTATTGTTGATGACTTATTGCGATCTTTCGAGGGGATTAGCAGTGAAAGTCGATTAGGTAGAACAGATAAAATTCATCTTACTATCGACACCGGGGATGCAAAACCCATTCGTGTGAGACAATATCCGTTGTCGCCGTATATGATGAAACTCCTTAATGATGAATTGGATGAGATGTTGAGGTTGGGAGTCGTAGAACCGTCGAACTCTCCGTGGTGTAGTCTAGTCCTTTTGATCAAGAAAAAGAACGGCGAATATAGGTTTTGTTTTGACGGGCGTAAATTGAACGAAGTCACTAAACACGATTCCTACCCATTGCCTCGTATCGATCGTATTCTTAGCGGACTTACTGGGGCAAAATTCATAAGTAGCATTGATTTGAGGAAATCATTTTGGCAGATTCCACTGGATCCGGCTTCTAAGGAAAAAACCGCTTTTAGCATTCCTGGAAGGGGCTTATATCAGTTCGTTGTTGTACCTTTTGGATTGAGAAATAGCGCCCAAACTCAACAACGGTTCGTTGATAGTCTTTTCGGCCCTGAATTCGACGGTAAAATTTTTGTCTACATTGATGATATCATAATAATTTCGTCCACTTTCGAAGAACATGTTGCCCTACTTAAGGAAGTCCTCCATCGGTTAAAACTAGCTAACGTGACTGTCAACCTGAAAAAGTGCGAATTTTTTCGGAGCTGCCTTAAATACCTAGGTTATGTTGTTGACGGAAACGATTTGAAAACGGATCCAGAGAAGGTGTCCAGTATGGTAAATTTTCCACGCCCGAATACAACTACACAAATAAAGAGGTTCGTGGGAATGTGCTCTTGGTACCGAGCTTTTATTAAAGATTTTTCAACTTTACTGTCGCCCATTAATGACTTACTGAAAGGTAAAAAAAGGCATCAAAGCATCGTTTGGACCCCTCAAGCTGAGGAGGCATTCTTAAAAATTAAAGAAGCCTTGGTGGCCTCTCCCATACTCACCTCTCCCAATTTTGACTTGCCGTTCACTATACAGAGTGATGCATCCGCTACTGGCATAGGTGGAGTTCTCACACAATGTCATGATGGCACAGAGAAGGTAATTGCATATGCAAGCCGATCTCTATCTCGCGCGGAAAGGAATTATACGGTGACGGAGCGAGAACTTTTGGCGTTACTATTTTGTTTGGAAAAATTCAGAGCTTACGTAGAAGGTGTTAAGTTTAAAGTCATAGTAGACCATTACTCCCTCCTATGGTTGAACAAACTATCGAATCCAACAGGTAGACTAGCGCGTTGGTCAGTACGAGTGAATTATACTATTGGCCTAAAATGAGGGCAGATGTTGTCAAGTTCATCCGTCGGTGTAAAACTTGTGGGGCACAGAAAATTTTTAATAAACCAGGTTTGGGTTTAATGGGAAAGGAGAAGAATGTCGCTTTTCCTTGGCAAATAATTGCCTTAGACTTAATGGGACCTTTTCCCAGATCTAAGCGTGGAAATAATTTTCTCTTAGTCGTATCGGACTGGTTTACGAAATACGTTGTGCTACATCCTCTGAGAAAAGCCACGGCGGAATATATTGTCAAATTTTTAGAAACTGATATATTCTTGAAATTTGGAGTTCCGCAGTTCATCATTGCTGACAACGGTGCCCAATTTGCAGGTCGCGCCATGAAGAAATTGGCCGAATCATACAAAGTTCAGAAAATTTGGTTCACAGCAGTATATTCACCACAATGTGATTTTGTAGAGCGGACAAACCAAACCGTAGGGACAACTATCCGATGCTATATTGAGGGGCTAAATCATTGTGACTGGGATAAGGAATTACAAAAAATTGCGTTTGCATTGAACACGGCTACACACGAGGTGACGGGCTATTCGCCAGTTTTTTTGAATTTCGGTAGAAATGTACCAATTAGTGCCAATTATTATGGTGAAGTAGAATCTACCGACGGTATTCAGTTACTGCCTGAAAAAAGGGATACTTACGTGGAAAAGATTGAACCGTTGGTGACTATTTTTCATGATGTTCGGGAGAAACTTCATAGAGCATACGAAAAGAACTCTCGAACTTACAATTTACGTAGGAGAAACTACAATTTTGATGTGGGTGAGAAAGTGTGGCGTCGAAATAAGGTACTTTCCGATTCCGTTAAGAAATTTTCGTCAAAACTTGCGCCAAAATATGTTTTGCGCAAAGTACGTCAGAAATCTTCTGGATTGTGTTACCATCTAGAAGATTTGGATGGATCAGTAGATGGAAAGTGGCATGTTAAAGATTTAAAACCGTACTTTGGTTCTAACTCTGATATTTCCGTATCGTAATATTATAATTTGTCGTTCATTTCTTGTTTCTGTTGTCATCAAATTGTAAATTTCGTCGATTTGGTGAAGTTTCTGGTCACAACCAGGATTTGCTCATTTTCGTGTTCATATAATGTTTATACAGTAGGACGAGGTTAAAATAGGAGTAGGTTGAAATAGAAATAGGTTAAAATAGAAATAGGTTAAAATAGAAATAGGTTAAAATAGGAATAGGTCAAAATAGGAATAGGTTAAAATAGGAATAGGTCGAAATAGGAATAGGTCAAAATAGGAATAGGTTAAAATAGGAATAGGTCGAAATAGGATTAGATTAGGATAGAAATAGGGTGCATTAGAAATAGGTTGCATAGAGTATGTGGGCAGTGGCCTCAATACGATTAGTAAGATAGAGTTAGATTAAGGTTTAGACGTCAGAATAGTTTAAGCGCAAGAATCAAGGGAATAGTGTTTTTTTTACTGTTTTATTCAGAGCCTCAAGTAAATCCTTTTTACATATTGTGGATTCTCACATTACTTCATCAGTTTTTCTTGATGTTTCTCAATACCTTTGCTGAAGTTCCATTCTTTTGTTCGGAGGGGGGTGGTGTAACGTTCGGAAAATACTTCAACAGAATAAATTAGTATAAATGCTACCGTCTCTTGATCTGTTGGAAAAATTATAAATCAATAAATTATCAATTCGATGAATGTACCATCTATTGTCGGATTTTGTAATTTTATGAACGTTATGTACCTTTGTTAATAGATATCTGTTTAAAATAATTTTCGGTGGTGGTGTCTTGAAGTGGGTGTCGCCCACATTCGACGCGTTGGACAATATGTTTGTCGCGAGGGAAATCACTCCGACTCTGAGATTGATCGTATGCAAAACTAAGCCGATTTCTTCTCGATAGAGGATTTGATAAATTCGACGTAAACGTGTATCAACGGAATTTCATACTTTTTTATCGAGAATCCCTTTCTAGAAGGTGAGTTCAAACTAATCATTCGGATTTTAGCTAATAATTCGTGTACACTTACAGGGATTCATTCAGTCATTATAAATTAGTCGATTACATTTGGAATTTTCTCGTTCCCGTGAAGGGAATTATCGTTCGACATTGGCTTCTCGTCGTCCACACCGATTGACGATACCATATCTTCCAAGACAACCACTCTGGCCATCATCACCGAACTACTCTAAGAACTAACCCCTTTGAAAAGTGAGTACATAGCTGCTGAAGTTGAGGAAGTGTCCTGAATAAAGTGTTTTTGTACCCTGAAGTGAAATTACTACTTGAATTTTGTACACCATTTTCCTATATTTACATTCGTATATTTATTAGTTTGGTTTACGAATAGCACTTTTATGTTTTTTTTTCACAAACTAATTGGCGCCCAAATTTTTAAGTTTAAATTCAGAGAATTTGAGAGAAGTCTGTAAAAAGGATAAATTAACCTATGCCCATAAATGCTCTCCGGCGAACAGCTGCCGTACGCTTAGTGTCAAGTTTGAATTCTCCATTAAAAAAAAATATACCATTTTTTGTGAATATTACGTGACACTATGTCATTTTCTTTTCCTTCCCTTAGATTTTTTGTATTTTTATCATAGAAATATTTTTGTTTTTTCTGCCTTTTATTGAAATTATTCATCAATTTTCTATTATTCACTAAATTCGGTTTCAGAAGAGTACTCAGTGAAGGTATATTATCTTTCAGACGCCTACCAAGAAATAATTGAGCAGGTGACAAACCTATATCCGGTATTGGACTATTTCTATATTTCAATAAATATATTTGTAAATTGCCGTTTTCATACGCACACTTTTTCAAAATTCCTTTACAGATATTGACTGATTTTTCAGCCAATCCATTACTTCTCGGATAATTTGGACTAGAATGAATGATTTTTATGTCGTACCTACTAGTGAAATCTTTAAACATATATGAATTAAAAGGTACATTATCACATACGATTTTATCAGTGAACCCAAATATTGAAGCAAAAATTTCCATTAGTTTCTTAGTTACCTCTCCAATAGATTTATTTCTTAGAACTTTGAATTCGATCCACTTAGAGTAGTAATCCATGATTGCAATATATGAGCTACCGCCGAAATCAAAAATGTCAGTTCCTACTTTACTCCACGGTCTATCAGGTATCTCATGACTCAACATCGGTAATTTGGCATTGTTTTGGCTGAATCTATTGCAAATTTCACAATGAATTATTAAGTCATAGATATCTTTGGACATATTCGGCCAATAAAGGCACTCATTGGCTCTTGCTCGACATTTATTTATTCCTAGATGCCCTTCATGTATTTTTAATAAAATAATTTTGATTCAGGTACAATCAATCTATCACCGTAAAATAATAAACCGTCAGATTCTAATATTTCATTTCTTATGTTATAGTAAATTTTAAGATCGTGAGGTAATGTTTTATATTTTTTCCAACCATTTCTAAGATAAATTTTCAATTGCTTTAGCATTCCATCATTTTCAGTAGCTACAATAAACTCGTTAAGTCTTTCTTCCGATATTGGTAGTAAGTTAGCTATACTGTGAACCCTAGTATCCTCAACTTCAGTGGCGTACTTATCATCAATACTTGCTCTTGATAACGTATCAGCTATGTGCATATCCTTTCCCGGTAAGTAAACTATCTTTAAATTATATTTTAATAACCTATACAATAATCTTTGTAATCTTGTTGAAATCTTATTTATGTCTTTTTTAAAAATATTAACCAATGGCTTGTGATCAGTATTTACAATTACTTCTCTTCCATACACTAAATAATTAAATTTTTCCACGGCATACACAATAGAGCAAAGCTCACGTTCTATATTGGCGTACCTTTTTTCTGCATCAATTAACGTTCGAGAGGCATACGCGATTGGCTTACTGTTATGTATGAATGACTAGCATTGGTTGTTGTCCTACTTGTTTCTGCGCAAACAAGATATTTGTTGGTACATATGGACCATATCTGAAAATGTAATTCAGTCAGTCGAGAATAAACGTTGGTATCATCCATTTGAGTCTTTGAGTATTATTCAAATTAATATATATCTCATGAGAACACATTACGTTGAGTATTATTCAAATTAATAAATATCTCATCATCAATACATTACAGTGGCGACGAGAAGTGTGTGTAGTATTCAAACAGTAAAATGTCTGAGAAGCAATATACAGGCCTCATTCAGGAATTTGTGCCGTCAGTGTCAGACTGGTCAATTTATAAAAAACGGTTACAAAATTACTTCACGGCGAATGCAATAACAGAAAATGATCGTCAACGTGCGATCCTGTTAAGTCTTCTCAACGAAGAGGCATACAAACTATTGTATAATATGTGTATTCCTGCTGAACCCGAGTCTAAGTCATATGCAGACATAATCAAGTTGTTGGATGGACATATCAAGCCGGTGACATCGGTGTTTTCTTGTCGAGAAAAATTCTTCGAGGCGAGGAAAATGGCGAACGAATCACCTAAGGAATGGGCAGCTCGACTGCGCAGCTTGGTGTCTATGTGTAATTTCGCGGGTGCCGATGAAATTAATCGTGCATTAGTGAATATTTTTGTGATCGGCTATGAAAAAGGACCGGTTAAGGATCGTTTGTTCGAAGAAAAAGGCGACGTTTCGTTTTCAAGTGTTGTCGAATTGGCTGCTTCAAAATCGGCCAGTAAGCCATTTTCTTCGGCGGGGGTGAAAATTGAATCGGACATGTACTACGCATCAAGGAACCACGCGCAGGCACACGCGCCTGCTCGCCCTTCCACCTCAACAGTTTCCCGGCCTGGCTGTTCCATGGTCAACCGAGAGGGAAAACATACAAGTAAATCAAGGATACATTCTGATGGATCGACACAAATCAAATGCGTTGTTTGTGGTCGACGAAATCATCAGTCAGATAAGTGCTCGTTCAGAGATTGTTATTGTCATTCTTGTAATAAGAAAGGGCATCTTGCCCCAGTGTGTCCTTATAAGAAAAATGTAAACAAACAATCAAGGTCTAATAAGAATAACTTCTTAGAATCGGAAGACTATTCATTATATAACATCAATGGCAAGCCAGATCCAGTTATTATCGAATTAGTTATCGAAAATAGAATGTTTACTTTCAATCTCGATACTGGTGCAAGCTATAGTGTTATATCTGAACAGTTTTATGATGAAAATTTGAAAAACAAATCGTTGAAAAATACTGACAAAATTTTCAGTTTATATAATGGTGATAAGGTCAAACCTTTAGGTTACATTGAATGTGAAATTATGTTTAGAGGAAAATATGCAAATTTACCATTTTTCATAATTAAAAATGGAGGTCCACCACTGCTGGGACGCGATTTCTTTAATCTATTCGACTTGTCTATTTATAGTTTGAACACGGGCGATTTTCCTAAAAATTGGGATTTTCTTCTTCGTAAATTCGAAAATCTTTTTTCTCCAGGATTGGGAAATTTCAATAAAGGAAAAATGTCAATAAATATTAAGTCTGGATCATGTTCACCTAAATTTTGTAGAGCTCGACCATTACCTTTCGCGATGCGGGAAAAAGTCGAAGCGGAATTACATCGTTTATGTAAATTAGGCGTTATCGAACCTGTGGAATTTTCAGAATGGGCAACACCCATTGTTCCCGTTTTAAAAAAAGATGGCTCAGTTCGAATTTGTGGTGATTTCAAGGTAACCGTGAATCCTGTTATAGAAATTGATTCTTACCCTCTACCAAAAATCGAAGACTTATTTGTTAAATTACAGGGTGGTGCATTATTCACCAAATTAGATCTTTCAAATGCTTATCAGCAAGTAAGTTTAGATGCGAAATCGAAAGAATTGATGACCATTTCCACACATAAAGGATTGTTTCGGTACAATCGAGCACCTTTTGGAATTGCTAGTATTCCGGCAAAATTTCAAAAAATTTTAGAAACCATCCTACAAGATTTGGATGGAGTTGTTAGTTTTTTAGATGATATATTGATCACCGGAAAAGATAAGGAGGAACATTTAGCTAGATTAGAAGAAGTTTTATCGAGACTCCAAAATGCGGGTTTGAAATTAGCTTTAAAAAAATGTGAATTTTTGAAGTCGAAAGTTACTTATTTGGGATATGATATCGATGAAGAAGGACTTCATACATCTGATATAAAAATTTCTGCTATTCTCAATGCTCCTAGGCCTACAGACTTAACTTCATTGAGAGCTTTTCTAGGCCTAATCAATTATTACGGCAAATTTGTTCCAAACTTATCCACATTATTGTATCCACTATATGAGCTCCTTAAAGAAAATATACAATGGAATTGGTCAGTAGATTGTGAATCCGCATTTATTAAAGTTAAGGAAATCTTAGTTTCAGCTCCGGTTTTAGTTCATTATAACCCGAAATTACCTGATGGTATTGAAAAGGTTATTGCCTATGCCTCTAGAACCTTGCTCGATAGGGAAAAAAAATATTGTACCTTAGAGAAAGAAGCTTTGGCGGTAATTTTTGGATTATGCAAATTTCATAATTATTTGTGGGGGAGACATTTCACGTTGGTAATAGATAATAAGCCGTTATCGTATATTTTTCATCCTGATAAATCAATCCCACAATTTTCAGCCAACCGTTTACGAAGGTGGGCACTCATACTTTCTGGTTACAGATACGATATAGAGGTAGTAAAATCGAAACAAAACAAGGCAGATATTTTATCTCGTCTTCCTCAACAGGTTGACGAACAAATGATAGAAGATGTAGATTTGAACTACGTTGATTATTTTCAGAATAATGAACATTTTCCAATTGATTTTAAAAAAATTGCGGAGTTTACAAAAAAAGATAAAATTTTGAAAGAAGTTATAAATTCTGTCAAAAAAGGTTGGAGTAATTATGAAATAAGGAATGACTTAACGATTGAGTCTAATTGCTTGATATGGAACAATCGCATTATTATTCCTTCAATTTTGAGAGGAGAGATGTTGAAAAGTCTCCATTCCTCTCACATGGGCGTCGTTAAAATGAAATCGTTAGCTCGAGCATATTTTTGGTGGCCTGGTTTGGATCGTGAAATTGAGGAAATTTCGAATACTTGCGAAAATTGTTTGTTGAAAAAAAAAAGTTGGCCCTGGCCCTACAAGCCATGGAGTAGAATTCGTTTGGATTTTATGGGTCCATTTTTGAATAGACAATTTTTGATTATTTTAGATGCTCATAGTAAATGGATTGAGGCTTTTCCAATGAGATCAATAACGTCTAGCTTAACGATTGAAATTTTAAGATCATGTTTCGCCCGTTATGGATTACCAGATCAGATCGTAACAGACAACGGCACATCTTTCTGCTCAGATGAATTTGGAAATTTTTTGAAAAGGAACAATATAGTTCACATGACTAGTCCACCGTTTCATCCTTCGTCAAATGGAGCTGCAGAAAATGCAGTAAAAACAGTTAAAAATGCCCTAAAAAATGCTCTAGGTCATCATACGAACGGAAATATAAATTTGCTACTGAATAATTTCTTATTCGATTATCGGACTACTCCTCAATGTACGACAAAGGAGACTCCAGCAAAATTGATTTTAGGTCGTGAGTTGCGAACTCGTTTCAATTTTTTAATGCCGACGGATCGGGTAGATTTGAGAGATCGAGTGTCAGCAGCTCAAAAGCAACAAAAGTTGTATCATCGTGGCCAAAGATCTATAACTTTTGAAATTGGTGAAGAAGTAACTGTACGTGATTACCGAAAACAGAATACCCGGAAGTGGATTAAAGCGGTGGTAAAAAAGAAAATTGGCTCTTCCATTTACTTGGTACGAGTACCAGAATTAGATAATTTAGAATGGAAACGTCATGTAAATCAAATAAAAAAATATCTTTTAATTCCGTCTTCACTTCCTGATATATCTGACAATGCCGAGCATAGTGATTCTGTTGGACAGAACAGCGAAAGCTTGGTTGGGGGCCGACCTAAACGTGTGGTTAAGCCTCCACAAAGATTGAATTATAGTTAAATAATGGAACATATTGTTGTTTTTAGGGGAAAATTTCTATTAGGTTTTGTTAATTTAAGGGGGGAGATGTTATGTATGAATGACTAGCATTGGTTGTTGTCCTACTTGTTTCTGCGCAAACAAGATATTTGTTGGTACATATGGACCATATCTGAAAATGTAATTCAGTCAGTCGAGAATAAACGTTGGTATCATCCATTTGAGTCTTTGAGTATTATTCAAATTAATATATATCTCATGAGAACACATTACGTTGAGTATTATTCAAATTAATAAATATCTCATCATCAATACATTACACTTACCCTCTTGTAACAAACACGCACCAAAACCGTCTAAACTTGCGTCACATTGTATTACTAAAGGTTGATTTGGATTATAGTGAACTAGAATGGGTGCTTTTACGAGAAGTCTTTTAATTTTGATGACTGTGTCAGTATGAATTTGCTCGCACTGGAATAATATATTCTTATGAGTTAGTTGTCTTAAGGATGCCGTTAACGATGACAAATTCTGTAAGAATTTTCCTAGGTATTTAACTAAACCTAAGAATCTGAGTAGTTCTTTTTTATTCCTCGGGATTTCCATATTAGTAATTGCTTCTGTTCTCTCAGGATCAATTTCAATCCCTTTACTAGAAACAATGAAACCTAGCAGTTTAACCTCAGATTTTTTAAATTGGAATTTATTAATATTAAATGTTACGCCGTTATGCCTAGCAGCTTCTAAAACTTGCACTAATTTTAGGTCGTGTTCTCTTTCAGTTTCTGTTGCAATTATTAGATCATCTATGTAAATTCCATTATTCAAAATATTACCAAATATTTCAGTGTTTTTTCTCTGACATATTTCAGCCGCAGTATTGATGCCAAAGGGAAGTCGTTTAAACCGGTATCTGCCAAATGGGGTTGCAAAAGTACACAATTTTGACGAATTTTCGTCTAAACGTATCTGGTAGAAAGAATCTTTTAAGTCTAATATGGAAAAATATTTTTTACCACTCAGGTCTGTTAATATTTCATCCGGCGAAGGAATTTGAAAATGCTCTCGCTTTAAATTCGTATTCAAATCTCTCGGATCTAAGCAAACGCGTAATTTTCCGTCTTTTTTTTCTGTGATTACCACATTATTAACCCAATCAGTTGGATTGGTCTCTTTACAAATAACATTTGCCTTCTCTAGTGACTCTAACGTTGACTTAAATTTAGATGTTAAATTTTTAGGAATCCTGGTTGATGGTTCAGCACCATCTTTTAAAAATAATTTACATGGCTGTCCTGGGAATTGACCTAAGTTTTCAAATACGTCCGTATAATTTTTTATAATAGTATCTTTAGACATAAATTGAAAATTTGAGATATTTTTTTCTACCAAGTCAATCTTATTAATTAATTCACATTCTAAGCAACTTTCTAGACCCAATATAGGCTTGTCAGCTGTGTCAACAATATGAAAAGTTATGTAGTGTTCCTGACCTCTTACCAGGCAACTCACCCTCACTGAGCCCTCAACCGGAATCCTATTACCACCAAAAGCAATGAGGTTGACTTTTGACTTCTGGACACTTCCGGAAGGCATAATTTGTAGATATATTCTCGATGGCAGTATATTACAATCAGCTCCGGTATCTAATTTGAAGGAAATGTTATAACCATTAATATTCACAATTTCAGTTAAAATCTTATCATTGTTAATTGACTTGTTATAATTGACTTTTGTTAACTTTAAACTATCAATAAACAGATCATTTATGTCATCATTAATTATTTCTACGTTTTCGGTTTCAACAGAGTGCACTTTCTTTTTGAAATTGTTTCTTTTACTTCTATCTAATTGTTTACCTGATTTTTTTACCAAGCAACCTGTTTCAAAATGATTTAACTTATGACAGTAAAAACATTCTTTTCCAAACGCTGGACATTGTCCTGCATTATGCTTTGTATTACACTTTTTACATTTATAAGGATTATTAACAGAATTTCCATTTTTCATTTTTCTTTTTACAATGTTTGAAGTACTTATCTTAGATTTGGACGAGTTGATATTATCCACCCTGATGCTCGTGCCATCCATCTTCGTTGCCATCTCATCTGTTTGATGTCTGCTAACTTCAGCTATTTGGCATACATCAATTGCTTTCCTCAAGGACAAGACCTCAGTTTGCAGAAAGCGTTCTCGAACACTATTATCTCGGATGCCCATAACTATCTTGTCACGTACCTTTTCCTCTTCAGATTCGTACTCGCAATTCTTTACCATTGTCTTCAGTTCCGTAATGAAACTACCCATTGATTGACCTTCCTTCTGGTTGCAGCTTAAAAATTTGTAGCGTTCATACACCACGTTCTTCTTCGGCTGACAATGCTTTTCAAAGTTGTCCATCACGCCTTTCAACGTGGTCTTTTCAATTTGTAGCTTGAAAGTGTTGTATATTTCCACACCTTCATCACCTATCAAATTTAGAAATATAGCAACCTTAACTTGCTCACTTGCTTCATCTTTATCGGCAGCCAGCATGTACATCTGGAATTTTTGTTTCCAAAGGGACCAATTTCTCGCCATGTTGCCGGAGAAGTCCATGACGGGAGGTAATCTTAATCCATCCATCTAATTATTGGGGTTCTTGATAACCTGACACCATGTAACGTTCCTGTCTCTTTATTAGGGTATAATGAAACCAGTATTTTAAAAGGCCACGCTTTACTTTTGAACTCTTTATTTCGGTTTTATGATGATACATTCATTACGCTCGTTACGCTGTCCATCGACTGACCAACGGCCGGTCTCATACCCCCAATATGGGAGTGGGGATTCACGCCACTGAGCAACTGGCAACCAAACATACATTTTCATAAATAATGTGTTGCTCAATAACCCTACAATATAGCCTCATTGGTGATCTTCCTTTACCATAAGGTCCGTTAGCAGCAGCATAACCCTTGCATCTTCTACACCAATCTTCAACGTCCATCTCAAAATTTAGCCAATAAAATCGCTGCCTCACTTCTCCAAAGTCTTAGTTATCCTGAAATGTCCACCTGAAGTTCCATTATGTAGTCTGGTCAGTATGTCTGTCACACGGCTCTTCGGCACAATCAACTGAAGTCTGCTCAATTCCATCTTCATTTTCTCAACAACGTTTCAGAAGACCTCCATCAATCTTCAACGTTTCCCATTGTACCCAAACGACTTTATATTCTGGCTCAGTCTGGATACTTCTTCCCAAGTAAATCGTATACCGCTCTTCTTTCAACTCAGGATTACTTTCAAGTCGTTATCTTCCTCTTGTGCTCTTTGAATTTCTTCAGGTCGCCAGTCGTCTTCGATTACGGTGGTCCGCCTTAATTTAATCTTTTCTTCCAGACGCGAACAATGGCTGCAATTCTCGGGACAAGGTCTTCTTGACAACGCGTCTGCATTGCGATGGCTAGTCCCTGCTCTGTGTTCAGTGTCGAAGTCATACTCTTGCAGCCTCTCAATCCATCTGGCCACTTGTCCTTCAGGGTATTTAAAACTCAGGTGCCATTTCGAAGCAGCATGCCCTGTTCTTAGTAAGAATTTCCTTACGTACAAATATTTGTAGAAATGTTCTACGGACTATGACTGCTAAAAGTTCTCTCCTGGTCACGCAATAATTCCGTTCTGGTTTGGACAACGCCTTTCTGAAGTACCCGATGACTCTTTCCTGTCCACTCTGAACTTGCGATAGAACGCCCCTAATGGCTGTATTGCTGGCATCGGTATCGAGCACAAATTTACCTTCAGCCCGAATCTTGAATCCTTCAGCAATTTATGGACGCACAATGGTTTTGGTCGAGCCAGTGTCTACCAGTATTTTCACATTTCGATCATTTTTCATTCGGGGGATAACTATGCCTGATAAATTCTTAGACATTATTCCTCGGATTATCACATCTAGGGCATTTTTGGCTTGGGTCGATTTATGCCCCTTATGACCGACCCCTTTTAGTTTCCCTGCAGCGGCTCTTCTTCCAAGTCTGAACAGTTCCGCTTGAAATGCCAACTTTTGTTGCAGTTTCAGCACACAGCATCCTTTTTCCTAACTTGTGATATTTTGCGAATTTCTTCTCTAACAATGTCCTCAATAGATCGGTCTGTTTCTTGGACTTGTCTTACACGAAGGTGTCCTATATGAGACGCTTGCTTCGCTGCCTCAATTTCCAAAGCCTGCGCTATGCTTATCTATGGTTCATCTATGATTCTAGGGCGTGCTAGTCTCAGGGCTTGTTGTATTTCACTATCCTTGATCCCATCAACGAATATCTGGAATGATAGCTGTTCCAGGAAGCTATCTGGAGCAGATGGATAAGCCAGTCTGACTAATCTCGCCACATCAGCTTCAAACTCCTGGAGATTTTCCCCTATTTTCTGCACTAGGTTCTTTATTTGTGCATGGTAGACTTGTTGTAGATGAGCATCGTCATATCTCATCTGAAGTTTCGATGTTAAAACTTCGTAACAGGCCTGTTGACTCTCCGGTATCGTTTTCAGAATGTTGAGTGCCTCTCCTCGTAGAGCTATTATTAATGCCGTGGCTTTTTCGTTGTCGTTCCAATTGTTCGCCAACGCAGCAGCTTCAAACTGTTTTTGATATGTCGACCAGGGTATTTTTCCATCAAAAGTTGGAGGCTTGATCTTCATTCTACTATCTTCACCGTCATTTTCCGCTTTCGCTATGCTGTAGGGTGATGAAGCCAGAATATCTGTTCTATTTGACATTCTTTTCAAGGAATCAATTAATTTGGCATGATGTTCAATTATTCCTGCCATTTCTTCAAATTCTCTTTTAACTTCATTATAAACTTTCTCAAACTTTCCATCAACTTCGCCAAATTTTTCGTTCACTATATCGAACTTTTCGTCTACTTTATCAAATTTTTCATTTATGGTTTCCAGTATTGTATACAATTAATCCGTAAGTTGACTCACCACATCATTACAATTTTTCTGAATCTGGTCCATCTTCTCATTCAATTTTCGAAAATCAAGTGCGGAAAGTGATACTTGCCCGCACGAAACTGCCGTTGCCCGAACGATGCGAAGCAGAGTTCGGGTAAGCAGTTGAGTGCGGGCAAGACACTTTCCGCAAGAGTTAGGAACAATATTTTTTCTACAAGCGCTTGAAATATATAAATGTTTCCATTGCACGAAACATATCATATATCATTTGATTAATTCATATATAATGACAGACGTAATTCTGCATGTCATTACTATGGGTTTCTCATCGTTGACGTTCTGTGCATAGAAACATGATAGAATTTCATTTATTCTATGCTATTTGCGTGCGGGAAAAACCCCTGCTAATCCATTCCCGCACGCAAATGCGTGCGGGAAAGAAATAGCAGGCGTTTTTCCCGCACGTTTTGGGAAAGTGACTCTTTGCAACTTGCAATGCGTGCGGAAAAAGGTTAAACGCGCACGCTTGTAGAAAAAATTATTTATTTACACTTAATACACTTATAACTCACAAACTAACTATGTCACTACTATTTATTTCCACTAGTCGCTTGCACTGTGAAAAATAACTGTACTTAACTACCTGCTCCTCCGCTGGGCTTATATAGGCGCCGTGCCTTCGCGGTCGTTCCAGCATAAAGCGGCAGCGATCCTCCGACCGCAAGGGCCGGACTGGTTACAATATTTTTAGGGAGAAGAAATAATTTCTATCAAAATAATCTTTTCCTACAAGCGTGCGCGTTCAACTTTTTTCCCGCACGCATTCCAAGTTGCAAAGAGTCACTTTCCCAAAAGGTGCGGGAAAAACGCCTGCTATTTCTTTCCTTTCTTTTTTAATTTTCTTTGGGAACTGTCTTCCACGCCGATCCTCATTTTATTAATTACAGATTCATTATATGAATTCCATAACACCTGCAGCACAAGGGTATGCGGCGAAAAATTTTCTTCCTATCAATCTAGTCCAGTCTAGTCCAGACTGTTGAACAGGTAACATCTGATTCTATCGACCGTATCAATTGATTAGAGATTTTTATATTTATAATCTTTATTCAAACTGTTTTAACTTGAAAGAAAAATATTATGGCAGAGAAAAATGAAAGTGAGAAGATTAACACGAAAAAAAAACAAAATAATTGCGGTAGTGGTCCAAAAAAAAGAAGATGAAAATATCCCGATATCAGGCGAAGCACGCCAATTGGTTCAATCTATTGATCAAAATGATATTGAAGAAAGAATCAGATCAGAAGAAACGAAAAATCATCTAACAGATATAAGTACAACACATCTCAAATATGAACCTAATACCTCAGGAGATATTATAGAAATCATACTTAATGCACTAGAAACAATAAATAATTTATCAGAAAAAGAAAAAATCGAAGGTGAGGATCTGATGCAATTGAGGAGAGCAAGTTTTAAACTTCATGGGAAAGTAACAAGACTTGTTTACAAACTAGGAAAGCTCGAGACAGAAAATCGCAACAACTCTAGAAATGATGAACACCAATCAAAAAGCAATATCTGCGAGCCTTTGATGAGGAAAGAGAGCAGTATAGGAAGAAGTATGAAGGGTACATTCGTAGAAGATCATTCACAAAAAAAGACATACAGTGCAGTAATCACAACAAGTAAAGAACCAACTACGAATAAAATATGGAAAACACCCGAAAAATCGAATAGATGTGAAATAATGGTAAACTCAAAAAATAGAACATTAGAGTGCTCATGTGTTGAGGGCAAACTTGAGTTAGGAAGTATAATTATAGTGTCAATATACCGACCACCAAAAGGGGATTTTAAAATATTTTTGAGAAATCTAGAATCGTTACTGCAAATAATCATTTTAGAGAATAAAAAAGTGTTTCTTTTGGGCGATTTCAACATAGAGCTCCTTGAACATAACAATTACAGATCGCAATTTCTATCATTGTTAACATCCTTCAATATGTATCCAACAATATTAGAAAACACTAGGATTACACCAACTTCACAGTCCTGTATCGACAATGTTTTCACCAATACATCTAATCAATGTCGGTCAAGTTCAAGATTATTTACAACAATTTCAGATCATACTGCTCAAAAAATTGTAATCAGTTTAAATTTGGAAGCTAATAATCAATGTTATTTTAAAAGATTCTTCGACGTGATTAACACAGAGTATTTATTCCGAGACTTAAAAAAACAAACATGGGAAGAGGTTTTCAAAATATAATAGATAATTCCGATGTAAATCAACAATGGCATGCATTCATGAGCATCTTTATGTTAATGTTCAATCAGAAATTCCCGAGAAAATTTGTAAATCCAGGTCGAAAATCTGAACAGAGATCAAACATCTCAAATGAATCTATCCGACAAAAAAAGGATGAACTAGATAAGCTCCTATTGTTGAAACAATGTAATAAAAATTATAACGTGATGTATTCTGCAGCAAAAAAAGAGTATGATGAATTGTTAAGGCAAGATCGATCGGAAAATTACGAAAATCGAATAAAATATTCCGATAATAAAAATAAATGCATGTGGACACTCTATAAGGAAATTACAGGAAAGACTAAAAATTCGGATAATTGCTTAATAGAAAATCCCATAGAGGTGGCAAATGGTTACAACAAATATTTAGTAGACATCATACCTCATTTAGTGAATACCCAACAAAAAGGCAAAGTTATTTCATCCGGGCTTGTTAATGAAAAATCAATGGCTTTAAAATTGGTCACAGAAGAAGAAATCTTAGAACTCAACAAGAAGATCAAGAGTAAGCATAGTTCCGGAGATGATGAGATTCCTACTAGCCTTATTCATCGAATACTCCCGGCATCACTAGAGTTCTCTGTCACATAATAAACAACTCACTGAGAGAAGGAATATTTCCAGATTCACTAAAGCTAGCATCAATAAGACCGCTTTATAAAGGCAAGGGAGAAAAAAATAGTTTCAACAGTTATAGACCTATAAGCTTGCTCCCGGGATTCTCCAAAATTTTTGAACTTGTCATGTACGCTCGACTCACAGAATTTCTAACCGAATGCAATATAGCTACCAATAATCAACATGGTTACATCAATAATAGGTCTACACAAAGCGCTATTTTCAGTTTCACACAGGCAGTCTTGAAATGTTTGGAGGAAGGCGATATGGCGATGGGCCTCTTTTTGGACCTATCAAAGGCCTTCGATTGTTTGGATAGGAATATTCTCTTAAAAAAACTGAATGGATATGGTGTGAGAGGGTGGGCATTTAAATGGTTTGAGTCCTATTTGGAGGAGAGGTTACAGAGAGTGGTTATTCGAGATAGGGGTAGAGAAATCAGGTCTGAAATATTGAAAAACAAAATAGGAGTTATCCAGGGCAGCATATTGGGGGCAGTTCTGTTAATTGTATATGTTAATGACCTTAACATGGCAATTGCTCAAGTGAACAATTCAACACATTCAGTGGATGCCACTTTTGTGACGGATAATATAGGTTTTGACCTGACACAATTTGCAGATGATACAAATGTGTTGGTAAGAGGATCAAATATTCCAGAAATAATTGGGAATACAAATGAGATTTACAGAGTGTTAAAAGAGTGGTTTGAAGAGAACAAATTACTTATAAATAAAGAAAAAACAAACCTCATGATTTTCAGGACAAAACAAAATAGGGCAGAAAAACCTGAATCTATCGTAGTTTGTGACTCTCAGTTTGAGATGAAAGAGAATACGAAGTTCCTGGGAATTTATATGAATGAATTTTTGGATTGGTCTTATCATATCGACTACCTGAATAAAAAACTGAACACGATGCTACTGCATACGATTTGTTTCAAGATACCTGAGTGAAGAAGTGAGGAGAATATTGTATTTTGCCAACTTTCAGGGAACAGCCAGATACGGTATCATGTTTTGGGGAGCTGGTTCAGGAGCCCGGGATATCTTCGTTGCACAGAAGAGAGTTATGAGAATAATTTTTGGCATGTCTTACTTGCAATCATGTCGAGGAATCTTTAGATCTAAAAAAATTCTTACAATATTCGGGTTATATATCTTTGAGATCATTGTTTTTGTTTTTAAAAATAAACAATTATTCACCTGTTCAGATCATAGGTATAACACGCGTAAAAATGATATTCTGTTTCCTTTACATCGTTTAACTCTTCTTGAAAGAAGTCCCTATTATATGGGTATTGGATTTTATAATAGACTTGATAATCAATTGAAAATTATCACCACAGAAAAACAGTTCAAGCTTAGATTGAAGCAGTTTTTAATGAATCTTGAACCCTACAGTATTGAGGAATATATGAACTCTAATTTTAGGTAGATGAATATGTATTGGAATTCTGGTTCAAGGTTTAAGTTTAGTTTTCAATGATAGTGTGACGTCATTTCATTTTATTTTGTTTTTTGCAGTTGTAAAATATGATTT
This sequence comes from Coccinella septempunctata, assembly GCF_907165205.1. Lineage (NCBI taxonomy): Eukaryota > Metazoa > Arthropoda > Insecta > Coleoptera > Coccinellidae > Coccinella > Coccinella septempunctata. The sequence continues at coordinate 4,443,957 of NC_058194.1, read as the reverse complement.
AATTTGAAATAAAGAAGAACTGAATTGAATTGAATTGAATCTGATAACACTTAACATTTTGTACAAACTCAGAGCCAGTGTCTACCAGTATTTTCACATTTCGATCATTTTTCATTCGGGGGATAACTATGCCTGATAAATTCTTAGACATTATTCCTCGGATTATCACATCTAGGGCATTTTTGGCTTGGGTCGATTTATGCCCCTTATGACCGACCCCTTTTAGTTTCCCTGCAGCGGCTCTTCTTCCAAGTCTGAACAGTTCCGCTTGAAATGCCAACTTTTGTTGCAGTTTCAGCACACAGCATCCTTTTTCCTAACTTGTGATATTTTGTGAATTTCTTCTCTAACAATGTCCTCAATAGATCGGTCTGTTTCTTGGACTTGTCTTACACGAAGGTGTCCTATATGAGACGCTTGCTTCGCTGCCTCAATTTCCAAAGCCTGCGCTATGCTTATCTATGGTTCATCTATGATTCTAGGGCGTGCTAGTCTCAGGGCTTGTTGTATTTCACTATCCTTGATCCCATCAACGAATATCTGGAATGATAGCTGTTCCAGGAAGCTATCTGGAGCAGATGGATAAGCCAGTCTGACTAATCTCGCCACATCAGCTTCAAACTCCTGGAGATTTTCCCCTGTTTTCTGCACTAGGTTCTTTATTTGTGCATGGTAGACTTGTTGTAGATGAGCATCGTCATATCTCATCTGAAGTTTCGATGTTAAAACTTCGTAACAGGCCTGTTGACTCTCCGGTATCGTTTTCAGAATGTTGAGTGCCTCTCATCGTAGAGCTATCATTAATGCCGTGGCTTTTTCGTTGTCGTTCCAATTGTTCGCCAACGCAGCAGCTTCAAACTGTTTTTGATATGTCGACCAGGGTATTTTTCCATCAAAAGTTGGAGGCTTGATCTTCATTCTACTATCTTCACCGTCATTTTCCGCTTTCGCTATGCTGTAGGGTGATGAAGCCAGAATATCTGTTCTATTTGACATTCTTTTCAAGGAATCAATTAATTTGGCATGATGTTCAATTATTCCTGCCATTTCTTCAAATTCTCTTTTAACTTCATTATAAACTTTCTCAAACTTTCCATCAACTTCGCCAAATTTTTCGTTCACTATATCGAACTTTTCGTCTACTTTATCAAATTTTTCATTTATGGTTTCCAGTATTGTATACAATTAATCCGTAAGTTGACTCACCACATCATTACAATTTTTCTGAATCTGGTCCATCTTCTCATTCAATTTTCGAAAATCAAGTGCGGAAAGTGATACTTGCCCGCACGAAACTGCCGTTGCCCGAACGATGCGAAGCAGAGTTCGGGTAAGCAGTTGAGTGCGGGCAAGACACTTTCCGCAAGAGTTAGGAACAATATTTTTTCTACAAGCGCTTGAAATATATAAATGTTTCCATTGCACGAAACATATCATATATCATTTGATTAATTCATATATAATGACAGACGTAATTCTGCATGTCATTACTATGGGTTTCTCATCGTTGACGTTCTGTGCATAGAAACATGATAGAATTTCATTTATTCTATGCTATTTGCGTGCGGGAAAAACCCCTGCTAATCCATTCCCGCACGCAAATGCGTGCGGGAAAGAAATAGCAGGCGTTTTTCCCGCACGTTTTGGGAAAGTGACTCTTTGCAACTTGCAATGCGTGCGGAAAAAGGTTGAACGCGCACGCTTGTAGAAAAAATTATTTATTTACACTTAATACACTTATAACTCACAAACTAACTATGTCACTACTATTTATTTCCACTAGTCGCTTGCACTGTGAAAAATAACTGTACTTAACTACCTGCTCCTCCGCTGGGCTTATATAGGCGCCGTGCCTTCGCGGTCGTTCCAGCATAAAGCGGCAGCGATCCTCCGACCGCAAGGGCCGGACTGGTTACAATATTTTTAGGGAGAAGAAATAATTTCTATCAAAATAATCTTTTCCTACAAGCGTGCGCGTTCAACTTTTTTCCCGCACGCATTCCAAGTTGCAAAGAGTCACTTTCCCAAAAGGTGCGGGAAAAACGCCTGCTATTTCTTTCCTTTCTTTTTTAATTTTCTTTGGGAACTGTCTTCCACGCCGATCCTCATTTTATTAATTACAGATTCATTATATGAATTCCATAACACCTGCAGCACAAGGGTATGCGGCGAAAAATTTTCTTCCTATCAATCTAGTCCAGTCTAGTCCAGACTGTTGAACAGGTAACATCTGATTCTATCGACCGTATCAATTGATTAGAGATTTTTATATTTATAATCTTTATTCAAACTGTTTTAACTTGAAAGAAAAATATTATGGCAGAGAAAAATGAAAGTGAGAAGATTAACACGAAAAAAAAACAAAATAATTGCGGTAGTGGTCCAAAAAAAAGAAGATGAAAATATCCCGATATCAGGCGAAGCACGCCAATTGGTTCAATCTATTGATCAAAATGATATTGAAGAAAGAATCAGATCAGAAGAAACGTAAAATCATCTAACAGATATAAGTACAACACATCTCAAATATGAACCTAATACCTCAGGAGATATTATAGAAATCATACTTAATGCACTAAAAACAATAAATAATTTATCAGAAAAAGAAAAAATCGAAGGTGAGGATCTGATGCAATTGAGGAGAGCAAGTTTTAAACTTCATGGGAAAGTAACAAGACTTGTTTACAAACTAGGAAAGCTCGAGACAGAAAATCGCAACAACTCTAGAAATGATGAACACCAATCAAAAAGCAATATCTGCGAGCCTTTGATGAGGAAAGAGAGCAGTATAGGAAGAAGTATGAAGGGTACATTCGTAGAAGATCATTCACAAAAAAAGACATACAGTGCAGTAATCACAACAAGTAAAGAACCAACTACGAATAAAATATGGAAAACACCCGAAAAATCGAATAGATGTGAAATAATGGTAAACTCAAAAAATAGAACATTAGAGTGCTCATGTGTTGAGGGCAAACTTGAGTTAGGAAGTATAATTATAGTGTCAATATACCGACCACCAAAAGGGGATTTTAAAATATTTTTGAGAAATCTAGAATCGTTACTGCAAATAATCATTTTAGAGAATAAAAAAGTGTTTCTTTTGGGCGATTTCAACATAGAGCTCCTTGAACATAACAATTACAGATCGCAATTTCTATCATTGTTAACATCCTTCAATATGTATCCAACAATATTAGAAAACACTAGGATTACACCAACTTCACAGTCCTGTATCGACAATGTTTTCACCAATACATCTAATCAATGTCGGTCAAGTTCAAGATTATTTACAACAATTTCAGATCATACTGCTCAAAAAATTGTAATCAGTTTAAATTTGGAAGCTAATAATCAATGTTATTTTAAAAGATTCTTCGACGTGATTAACACAGAGTATTTATTCCGAGACATAAAAAAACAAACATGGGAAGAGGTTTTCAAAATATAATAGATAATTCCGATGTAAATCAACAATGGCATGCATTCATGAGCATCTTTATGTTAATGTTCAATCAGAAATTCCCGAGAAAACTTGTAAATCCAGGTCGAAAATCTGAACAGAGATCAAACATCTCAAATGAATCTATCCGACAAAAAAAGGATGAACTAGATAAGCTCCTATTGTTGAAACAATGTAATAAAAATTATAACGTGATGTATTCTGCAGCAAAAAAAGAGTATGATGAATTGTTAAGGCAAGATCGATCGGAAAATTACGAAAATCGAATAAAATATTCCGATAATAAAAATAAATGCATGTGGACACTCTATAAGGAAATTACAGGAAAGACTAAAAATTCGGATAATTGCTTAATAGAAAATCCCATAGAGGTGGCAAATGGTTACAACAAATATTTAGTAGACATCATACCTCATTTAGTGAATACCCAACAAAAAGGCAAAGTTATTTCATCCGGGCTTGTTAATGAAAAATCAATGGCTTTAAAATTGGTCACAGAAGAAGAAATCTTAGAACTCAACAAGAAGATCAAGAGTAAGCATAGTTCCGGAGATGATGAGATTCCTACTAGCCTTATTCATCGAATACTCCCCGCCATCACTAGAGTTCTCTGTCACATAATAAACAACTCACTGAGAGAAGGAATATTTCCAGATTCACTAAAGCTAGCATCAATAAGACCGCTTTATAAAGGCAAGGGAGAAAAAAATAGTTTCAACAGTTATAGACCTATAAGCTTGCTCCCGGGATTCTCCAAAATTTTTGAACTTGTCATGTACGCTCGACTCACAGAATTTCTAACCGAATGCAATATAGCTACCAATAATCAACATGGTTACATCAATAATAGGTCTACACAAAGCGCTATTTTCAGTTTCACACAGGCAGTCTTGAAATGTTTGGAGGAAGGCGATATGGCGATGGGCCTCTTTTTGGACCTATCAAAGGCCTTCGATTGTTTGGATAGGAATATTCTCTTAAAAAAACTGAATGGATATGGTGTGAGAGGGTGGGCATTTAAATGGTTCGAGTCCTATTTGGAGGAGAGGTTACAGAGAGTGGTTATTCGAGATAGGGGTAGAGAAATCAGGTCTGAAATATTGAAAAACAAAATAGGAGTTATCCAGGGCAGCATATTGGGGGCAGTTCTGTTAATTGTATATGTTAATGACCTTAACATGGCAATTGCTCAAGTGAACAATTCAACACATTCAGTGGATGCCACTTTTGTGACGGATAATATAGGTTTTGACCTGACACAATTTGCAGATGATACAAATGTGTTGGTAAGAGGATCAAATATTCCAGAAATAATTGGGAATACAAATGAGATTTACAGAGTGTTAAAAGAGTGGTTTGAAGAGAACAAATTACTTATAAATAAAGAAAAAACAAACCTCATGATTTTCAGGACAAAACAAAATAGGGCAGAAAAACCTGAATCTATCGTAGTTTGTGACTCTCAGTTTGAGGTGAAAGAGAATACGAAGTTCCTGGGAATTTATATGAATGAATTTTTGGATTGGTCTTATCATATCGACTACCTGAATAAAAAACTGAACACGATGCTACTGCATACGATTTGTTTCAAGATACCTGAGTGAAGAAGTGAGGAGAATATTGTATTTTGCCAACTTTCAGGGAACAGCCAGATACGGTATCATGTTTTGGGGAGCTGGTTCAGGAGCCCGGGATATCTTCGTTACACAGAAGAGAGTTATGAGAATAATTTTTGGCATGTCTTACTTGCAATCATGTCGAGGAATCTTTAGATCTAAAAAAATTCTTACAATATTCGGGTTATATATCTTTGAGATCATTGTTTTTGTTTTTAAAGATAAACAATTATTCACCTGTTCAGATCATAGGTATAACACGCGTAAAAATGATATTCTGTTTCCTTTACATCGTTTAACTCTTCTTGAAAGAAGTCCCTATTATATGGGTATTGGATTTTATAATAGACTTGATAATCAATTGAAAATTATCACCACAGAAAAACAGTTCAAGCTTAGATTGAAGCAGTTTTTAATGAATCTTGAACCCTACAGTATTGAGGAATATATGAACTCTAATTTTAGGTAGATGAATATGTATTGGAATTCTGGTTCAAGGTTTAAGTTTAGTTTTCAATGATAGTGTGACGTCATTTCATTTTATTTTGTTTTTTGCAGTTGTAAAATATGATTTAATTTGAAATAAAGAAGAACTGAATTGAATTGAATTGAATCTGATAACACTTAATATTTTGTACAAACTCAAGAGTGAATAAAGGCACCCACAATTTATATTCAATTCTGAGCGAAGCTCTGTCTCATGGGGGAAAAACTCGGAAGTATATGTCATTCATTATATGGATGTTCAAATTGTTATTTTTGCATCTTTTCTGCCTTCAGATTCGTACATCATCGCACAGTGGGGGAAAATATTCCGAAGGTTGATAGTGAATTTTCTTTCGTCTGAGGCATAACCTTTATTCGTCACGTTCCACATATTTTCCTATTACAGGAAAAAAAGTATTAAAAACTTTCTACTGCGATTGAATTGACATGAATATGAATCGAATACGAAGAAGGATGAAATGCCTTTGTGCTATTCATAATGTCTTACAAATGGAAGGAAAACGAATAAATAATCAATGAATTATATTATATTTCTCATTCATGTCCATTTTTTCAGATATGAGATCTACGGCGCATTAAAATTTTTAACGACCTCAGAATGTACCTCAGACGTATTATGAATTCTTTTATGATTCGAATTAATAGAATTCCTAAAGGTTATACTTCCAATAAGGGATAGATTAAGCATAAAGCTGCATTTGCTATCAATTATGGAGAGTAGAGAGAAGGAGAACGATCGACGTACTAAAAATGTGTCCCCGAAAACGGGAAACGTAGGATAGGTGTCGTTGCGATTGCAGCGCGTATCGATAAGGGGTGGGGATTCAAGCGTCAATTTGAAATGAACAGCCTTCATTTTATTTTAGGTTATGTGTCATCGTGGTTTTTCTGATGATTTTTCGAACACGTTTCTTCAAAACACACAACAATTTGTGTGTCAATCAATATTCGGTGTCAATTCTTGAGATAAGGTTTTTTCAATTTTCTCTCAAAAATGCTCTCGGAAATTTTATCTCTTCTCCTTTTCTTTCCGATGCCAAAACACTCTTATACTAGCGCACGCTTCAATATTTCACCATGGTCATATGTTGTTCTCTCATCAAAAATCGAAAATAATAATATTCCTATCATCTGTCACCAGGGAAACAGTTCACTCAGCCAACGAGCCAACTACAATTTAATTTGTATAAATCAAAATTTCGCACTCTCGTGATGGCGAGCGCGCCTGTTGGCAAAAGCATGAACTACCCTATTGGTACATATTTTAGGGGACAAAAAATCTGTGGTCTCAAAGCAGCGATCGTTCTCCTTCTCTCTACTCTCCATACTATCAATTCTCGGGCCGAAGTGCATAGAAGCTAAGGAGATGGCGTTCTCTGTGTGTCCGTGAAGTTAGCACCCACTTTTTCGAAAATGAAAAAAATTTTGTTTGCATTCGTTAGTAAGTCGTTAGTAACTATTTGTAAAACCAAAATTTTCATTTTTACCTCAAAGGTTTTAGTAGAAAAACACCGCATTCCGCTGGGTGCTAACTTCACGGGCACCCACTTTTCGATTTTTCGCGAAAAAAAAAAGTACAGTTGGAAAGTTCATCGTTAGTAACTACATATTTGTAACACAAAAAATTTTGTTTGTAACCTAACTTATAAACAAAATATTTTGTGGCGGGATAATCCAGAAGAGCCACTCAAATGTGTGGAACTTCAAACGGTCTCATTTGGGACCAAAAGTGCTCCGTACTTAGCTACAAGTTGTATCAAAAAATTAGCAGAAGATATGAAAGTAGAATTTCCTTTGGCCTCCAATTCACTCATGGAACAATGCTACATCGATGACATTCTGGCAGGCACGAATGACATTTCTAGTTTGAAAATTCTTAAAACTCAACTGATTGATTTATTGGGCTCAGCGGGATTTTCTCTCCATAAGTGGCATTCTAATGTGTTGAATTTTGAATGTGACGATATTCATTCAGAAACAGAAAATATACCTATTTCTGATGAATTGTTTTCAACAAAGTTTTAGGTATTTGTTGGAACACCAAAAAGGATTTATTTAAAGTTTCTCTCCTAATGTTGAATTTCGACGAATTCAATACGAAGAGAAATGTTTTGTCGAAAATTGCGCAAAAATATAAGCCGTTAGGATTCATTGGTCCGGTAATAATAAGTGCAAAATTACTAATGCAGGAAATTTGGAAACTCAAATTAGAGTGGGATTCACCATTACCAAAAAATATTTTGGAAAAATGGATTCAATTTTCAACGGATTTAAAAAATTTGTCTGATTTATCGGTCAGTCGATGCGTATTACAGGATAGGACACTGAAGTATTTGCAGTTAGAGGGTTATTCCGACGCTTCTAAGCGTGCTTATGGAGCATGTGTTTATGTTAGAGTTTTTTACGAGGATGGGTCGAATTCATGTAATTTACTCTGTTCTAAAACAAGAGTGGCCCCTTTGAAGGTCGTCTCTCATCCGTGATTAGAGCTTTGTGGAGCTTTACTATTGGCAAGACTAATCAATAGATTGCAAGGTATAATTAAGGTACGATTTGAGAACATTTTTCTGTATTCTGATTCTAAAATTGTTTTGTGCTAGTTGCAGTCTTGTCCATCACGTTGGACAACATTTGTATCAAATAGGGTTTCTGAGATTCAGGAGATGACGGCGAGGTGTTCTTGGTCGCACATAGATTCTCGAAATAACCCTGCTGATCACTTAACCAGAGGTTTAAAAGCTCATGATTTAATTAATTCTAAAATTTGGTGGTACGGCCCTGATACTTTTTCAATCGATACAAAGAGTCTGAAGAATATTTCAATTACAAAAGATGAAGAACTTTTACAGGAACTGAAAAAGATTTCTTGTGTGGTGAAGCAAAGAATTGAATATTTCCCTTACGCGAATTTCTCGAAATTTTCTCATTTTTGGACTTTGTTTGAGGTTCATTTATAATAGTAAACATAAAAACAATAAAAAAACGGGACTATTGACAGTGAAGGAATTAGATGAGGCCAAAACAAAATTATGGAAACTGGTACAAGAGAAAGTTTTTTTAGAAGAACTAAATATGTTGAAATCGAATAAAAATTTGAAGGAAGGTTATCTTATTAATTTGAGTTCAATAATAGATGAAAATGGATTATTGAGATTGAATAGTCGTTTATCTAATGCGAATCTTGATTATGAACGGAAATTTCCTATTCTTTTACCAGCCAAGCATCATATCGTTAGACTTTTAATAGAAGCAGAACATGTGAAATTGTTACATACAAGTCCGCAAACAACTTTAGCCTCTTTAAGATTAAAATATTGGATTATTCGGGGTTTATGCGAAATAAAGTCAGTTATAAACAGTTGTGTTAAATGTTTTCGATTCAATAATAAACCTAATTGTCAATTGATGGGCTCACTGCCTCCAGATCGAGTCACCCCAGCACGAGCGTTTTTCAGGGTAGGAATTGATTTTAGTGGTCCAATTTGGGTAAAGCAATCGCGTATCCGGCGGTCAATAGAAACCAAAGCTTATATCACGCTGTTCATTTGTATGGTCACTAAGGCAATACACATAAAGCTCGTGTCAAGTTTAAGTTCTTCCGCTTTTTTACATACATTGAGACGATTTATTGCTCGACGAGGCTTACCACAGAAAATCTGGAGTGACAACGGTACTAACTTTAGGAGTGCAAATAATGAAATGAAGGAAGTTCATGATTTTCTTAAAAACCAAGTCTATTCAGATTCAGACATTTACGGTTATTTAAGTTAAAATGAGATAGAATGGAAATTTATCCCTCCAAATAGTCCCCATTGGGGGGATTGTGGGAGGCAAATATAAAATCTACAAAATTTCATCTGAAGCGTATAGTGGGAAACGCACATCTAAGTTTTGAAGAAATGCTAACGTGTCTTGCACAAATCGAAGCGGTATTAAATTCTAGACCTTTGTGTCCTGTATCAAACGACCCATCGGATATTTCATGTTTAACGCCTGGACATTTTTTAATTGGTGCACCATTAATAGCGATGCCAGAAAGGGATTGCTCTGAAATACCAGATAACAGATTAGATCACTGGCAAATGTGTAAGAAATTGTCCTAGTCGTTTTGGAAAAAATGGTCCGTAGAGTATCTTCATCAGCTACATACTCGCTCAAAATGGCATAAACCGGTTCAAAATATCGAAGAAGGTACTTTGGTCTTGATTAAGGAGGACAATTTGCCACCGCTGAAGTGGGCTCTAGCAAGAGTGATAAAGTCAATGCCGGGATCAGATAATAGAGTTCGCGTTGTTCAGTTGCGAACCACAAATGGGATTTTTGTACGTCCTATAACGAAGCTTTGCCCATTGCCAAAGGTTTAAATTTTTTCATTATTTTTCTTATTTCGTGGGGGGAGGATGTTGGATATTGGTATTTGTTTTTCTTTTTGGAAACGTTGAATTTTGAATTTATTAATGTTTGTTCGTAAAATTTCAATGTGTGCGATAACAAAACGGGTTTCAGCGGAAAGTAGCAGGGAGTCGACTATGAAAGGAATACAATACACGCAGTCGTCGTCGGACAGAACACATATTTACGTATCTAAATGTAAGGAAGTCGTAACTCCAGAAAATATCAAAATTGTACGTATCAGCAAGGTTTTGAAAGGTTAGTTTCAAGAAGGCAATATATGGTTTAAAAGGATATACAGACTTTATTTTCCAATGAAACTACTCTTCAACAAAAAATACTAACAATTTATGATCTTCCATATAGCGCGGTTTTTGTTGTCGGATTCGTTCACGAACTGTATATTTTTATTTTTTATTGTCATGGTTATAAGTTGCTTAGGTTCTTTTTTCAACCTCATGTACAATCTTCTCGAGTCATCATTTCTTTTGACCATAAATATAGTGTGGGCTGCGTCCACATTCTTTTTCAATTCGACAACCTCAGGACTATCCCAGAATTGTTTTCGAGAAACTCGAATACTCTTCATTGGAAAACATTGTTTGAATATGTCAGTTGTTATTTCATGAAATTTTCTGTAAGACGCAGCCACTGAGTTCGTTCTAACAAAGCCCCAGTCTGTGCCTTCCAACCGTTTACAAAATAGAGATATATTGTTCTCATTTACGATATGAGTAATTCTGCATTCATGTTTTTTAGGAATGTCCACCCGCTGGATATCTAATCTTTGCGACAGATGATCCGATAAGTGATGATTCACCGTGGATGCATTATAAACATCAGGGTTTATATTTGTAAATATGTTGTCAATGCAGTTACTCGACGTCAGTGTTATACGGGTTGGCTCGCTGAGTGCAATGTGCATACCGAATGTTGTCAGCATTTCCTGCAGTTTCATTTTCTCGTTGTTTGCCTCATCGAAACAAACATTGAAGTCACCCGCAACCACGACATTATGATGAGGTTGGTCGAATATAAAATTCAGAGCCTCGCACAGTCTCTCCAAGAACAAGTTGAAGTCGCCCTTTGGAGGTCTATAAACGCACAAATAATGGGTATCAGTAGACCTCTCGAAGACAGCACACATTTCAATATCTCTTCATAAACTTTTTAGGGTTTTCACTCCCAATCTCTGAAACAAAATCAATTAAAAATGAAATCAACGATTTGCTCCTGCGTAAATTTTTGCACTAATTTGTCAGGAGCAAATTAACTAGAAAAAATTGTTGCCTGACAATGAACTCAAAATAAATAACGTTGAAATTATAATTCTTTGTAAAGTTTCGGAGTCTATATCAGACTCCTTCATCAGACGAAAAAATCTACTTTTGAAAATCTTCTGAATTGTCGCTTTTTGTCTGACATTAATTGTCAACACACAGAAACAGAGACTGCACAGAAACGTTGATTCATTTAATTTTGAAATTACCGGATGACAGTTCCTTCTTTAGCAAATTGATCCAAATACGATCCACTCCTACCGAACAATTTGCCAAATTATTATCTTGCTCTAATAGAATACACGTAGACTCTTTAATTTTTCGTTTAAAATGGTCTGGTTCTGTCATTAAAATTTTAGTGTTGTCCCAATCCATCATGTGGTCTCCCGCATTAGAACAAATGTGATCTGCGATTTGTGATCGATTAATTTCTCTATTTTTAATATTATTTTTATGTTCGCGTTTTCTTATTTCTAGAGGTCTGGACATTTCAATATGTTTCTCAACAGACATTTTGTTTACTGCTACAACTGGATCACACTCGTAATTATCCCTGATCAGTATCAGGCTGCCACCATGTTCGATTCTTTCGCGGGCGAAGAAAGTCGCTACCCTATAGTTCGGAATATTAACACATTTCAATTCGTCGTCAGTCATCCAATGTTCAGTTATACACGCTATTTTATAATTTCCTGTGTTGAGTACGAAATTCGCTGTTTCGAGTTTATTTCTCAGACTTTGGAGATTGGCATTCATTATTGCGTCTTTAGCTTTTTTTTTAAGCGTCCTTTTTTTAAATTTTTGTGGTCTCTCCTTGACGTTTCTGTCCTCCTGATTCTCCCCCTCCACGAAAAAACCTGAATCTCCTCACAACCACTCCCAGAGGCCAGATCTCTGACCTCTAAAGTTTCTCCACAAGAGCCAAGTTAGCACCAATCCTAAATGATGAGCTTCTAGATTCATCTCGTTTGGGGAGTTTCTCGACTATAAAATTTTCATCGGGAAAATGATTTTTGAGATGGCTCTCAATCTGGTTCTCCTCCACATTCTTGCTTACTCGTCCCACATAAATCCATGCGAGTCTTCCTTTTCGCAGATAGATTTTCTTTTTTAGTTCTTTTGTATTTTGATTCTGTTTTATAGGAGTTATCTTTTTTCCTTCTTCTCCTTTCTATAATCTCCATACTCGTGTCGATTTCTGTTTTATCTGCAGTTTTCTCTCTGGATTCAGATTTATTATCTATTGAGGTTGGTATTGCAGATTTCTCTACGATGATAGTAGGAACAGTCTTATCAATGTCAGATTGTTGACAAAGTTTTCTATTCCATTCCGGCGATATTGGTCTAGAAGATGGCGCCTCGTGTTCTACATCGATTTTTTCGAGTAGTGATGTATACTTTTTCATAACTTTTATTTTATCCTGCACTTCTTCGACTAGCTTCGTTTTTTCTTCTATAATTATATTAAGATATTTCACCTCCATAACTGCGTCCTCTCCTTTCACATTCAATGAACCCTCTGGTTCTGGTATAGTGGCAGACCCATCATCAGTGCAGCAGTTTTCAGCCTGCATCGATGTTTGTTGTCTACTGATTGATTCTTCAAAACAGAATTCGTTTAATTCTGAAATACGACTTTTCAGTTTTTGTATTTCGACATCCTTCTCTTCGCACAAGCATTCTCCAGAACGTTTAGAGGTTATGTCGTCACAACAAATTATTTCTCCGCAACCTCCTACGTATAATCCACAAATTTTTAACACACAACTAGGATGGTATGTCTTATAACACTTGGCACAAGTTACGAAAATTTTCACTTCTTTGGCACATTTATTACGAACGTTTTCTCCACTGTGAGTTGAGCGTGGCGCCATTGTTGTTGTGTGTTAATATAAGTGAAATAGAAACACCCTGTATGTTCAATGGAATATTCAATTAATGAACGAGAAGCATTGGTATGTGGTCTGATAGAAACTAGAAAATTAGGCAGTAATTTTCTTCGAAAAATCTACATGTTATTAACATTGGAATGATGCCCTATTTGGGAAAATTTAAGGATAATCACCCAGAAGCTCACAAAAATGCGGCTTTCAAATCATACATCAACAGATTATTACAGATTCCACTTAACCGAGAGAATTTTGAAAAAGAAAAGATAATTATTAAATACATTGCACAGGAGAATGGCTATAATCCGAACATAGTGGATAAATTCATTTACAGAGCACTAACAAGAGAACATGTATATGATAATAATCAAGAGAAGGAGAACACAACACAATTTAGATTTTCTTTGCTATTCTACAATGAAATAAGTTATAAAATTGCAAGAGCATTCGATAGGGAGAACTTGAAAATAGCCTTTAAAGCCGAAAATTGTTTGCATTCCCATATAATAAATTGCAAAGACACAACTCCAATATTACAGAAAAACGGAGTCTACAAACTGAAATGTAAAACATGTGATGCTTTCTACATTGGAAAAACATATAGATCACTGGACATCAGAATAAAGGAACATATAAGAAATTATAATGAAAAGAGTGCATTTGGGAACCATTTGAAATCGACTAAACATGAATTTGACAAAAAAGAGGACATACAGTTGTTACATAACATTGGAAGAGTAAATAAGTTGGATTTACTTGAAATATATGAAATAAAGTAAAACCTGAAGAAGAACGCAACCCTTTGTCTGAATAACCATACTGAAACCAATCTCTCATACAAACCCATTTTCGAAAATTCAATTTGAATCCAAGTAATTGGAAGAAAATTGACTCTACGATTTAAGTGAAAAGTTGTTTTGTTTTCTTCTGTGACTAACCATAATTTGAGGACATAACCCCAAAATCAGTACTTTCTTGAGAATTCTAAAAGTTTTTTAGTCGCTTTGTTTTGTTTATGAATGTCTTTTTTCGGAGATGTTTTCAGTGTGAATACTTATTGACAAGTAAGAATAGTTTGTATTTTAATAACTGTGAAGAATTTTATTGATATTCAAAAATTAATCTTCTAGAACTCCTGATGATGCCTGGATGGCGAAACTAGTAGAGTAGATTTTAAATAAAGAATATATCCAGTGAGTACAAAAATCACTCATCTTTTTATTAATATAAAAACAAATTTTCGGTATAAATTCCAACAAACAAATAAATCCTGCCCCATTCGAGATTGCTTCAACGAAACGAAAATCTTTCTTAAAGACCATCCAGACCTGTTGGTATCGAGGTCTGATAAGGAAAACTCCACAGTCGTTATGTTAAAGAGTGAATATCTAGAATATATGTATAATTTATTGGCTGATAACGGAGTATACAAGAGACTGAAAACAGATCCAACCTCAAAGCTTGAAAAGCGAGCTAACCAACTAATCACCGAATTAAAAATAACATTAGTAATCGATGGAACAACTGCCCACCGTATGAAACGACATAACTCAGTCCCTCCAAAATTATAAGGTATAAGAAAAACTCACAAAAAAGACCTCTGCTTTGGCCTATAGCAAGTTGCTTGGGCGCTCCCTCATACAACATATCACAATTTGTTCACAACGTCCTATCTATGGTAAACTCAACATCACCCTATACAATTAAAAACTTATATGAATTTGTGTCATACTGTGAGGGCATTGTCCTTCCGAAAGGCTTCATGCTATGCTCATCAGCCGGCACGATGCCGGTGGAATATGCGTTATTCGAACTGCAAAAGGTGCAGTGCGCCAAAGGAAGCTGGTCACTGCCCTTGACTTTGGAAGCCTGACTGACGCAGAATCCACCACTATAAACGTGACTGACGTCCATTTTTACGTTCAACTTGATTAAAATAATCATATTTCAAGTGAGGATCGGTCACTTGTCAATTTTCAGATTTTTCCGACCATCTTCAACCGCCTGACTGACGATGTTTCCACCATCGGGAAAGTGACTGACGCCCATTTTCACTCATAATCATGAATAATTTACCTTATAACAAAGTTTCACGTGCAGATCAATCACTTTTTTTTGAGATTTTTCCGGCGAGTTTCATCGCCTCCCACGCCCACGCCCACCGCTATTGGACTGACTGACGCGAGGACCTCATATGTACAAGTGAAGAACTACTCATCCTAAAAAATTCGTGTGAAGATCGATCACTAGTTCAAAAGTGACGCCACCTCCCGGACTATAAGGAAGGGCACTTTTAAGAAAAAGTTACCTGTAAATTTCACCCAACGTGCGAAAAGCATTCCTTTCATTGAGTAAGATGACAAGAATCCAAACATTCTGAGGCGGTTAGAAAAATTCTTCGTAAAAATTTTAACCGTCCACTATTTTCATACGTAAGAGACATGAATCTTGAATTGATCGTGGTATTATGCTTTTTTTGTAAGAAGGTTCTAGCTACTTCAGTCACATGAATAAATCACAGTAAGAATCTCAATAATATGTTTATTAATTCTCTATAATTATTGAATTGATTCAGTCATTACTGAAAATCCATGACTAAACTAAAAGAACTGAATTACATGAAAATAGCTATTGGACAATTTATTAAAATCCAATTCAGCTATAAGAAGGCATGATGTTTTCTCCTTCATAACGTTCTGCTATTAAAGTTCCATAAAAGAAAGTAGGTCCACATTTTGCCTTTGACTGATGCATACTGAACTCCAATTTTTCTCGGATGCTACAAGGTTAGGTAATCACAACCTTTTCAGTTTTCTGATAACATGTCAATCTATATGGAAACAAATGGATATCTTTTTTTCAAAATCGGGTGGCACATGCCAACGGATACTCCAGCCACTTGAGATAAAACCTGAACAGAGGTTTGTCGAACTTCTGTCATGATGTTTTCATTATTGCTGAACTCTGGAGTTTTCTTGTTTGGTCGACCACTTCCTTTTTTGTTTGAACATACATGTTTCGTCAACACATCGCAAAACAGTACAATGGAAAAATTCATACTATATAATTTACAGCAACATAGGCTTCTATGAAGTCGCCGGAACAGAATATTTCCATTCTCATTCAATTTTCTTTCCAATTTTGAAGTAGGATTCAATAGTAAAAGCCTTTAACACGTCCGTAAAAACCATCTTTATAATTTGCTCATAATTTTAATTCAACAACAATCCAAAATGCTAAAATGACAGTTCAACTGGAAAATAGCGAGCTAAGAATTACGTTTAGGCACGAAATATCGACGTTCAAAATTCCATAGCCTACTTGACGACGAATTTTTTTGAACGCACGTTATTTCATTGACGTATTGTTCCATGGATTTGAAGTTGATCAAGTTTATGTTGCACAGACGTCTCAGCAATTTTAAACGACTATATAGACTTTGATCGTCATATGCTTTTGAAAGTGCATCCCAGGCTTCTTTAGCATTTTTTGCTTTTATTACTAATGAGAACACACAACTGTCAACACTCAAATTAATCTTTGCTAAGGCCTTTTCATCACGACGCTTGCGAACATCTTCAGTAGTTTTATCTTCTGTTCCATAACCAACGACCGCAGTCCATAAGTTGTCGAGGGTCAAAATGTTTTGCAGTTGAAACTTCCAATCATGGTAGTTTTCTCTACCTTTTAACTTTTGAGCTGGTAAAAGTTGTACTGAATGAAGAAAGTGATCACGCCTAAACAGGGAGGCAATGAATGAAATAATGAGGATAAATTCAGATGCATACCACCCGACGATATGAATATCGACAAGTGTTACGATCCGAATTGAGCTAGCCAATTTGTCATCGTCAAGGCCCCCAAATGGAGTACGCTCCACCGAAGAAAAGCAGATGCTGACCATGGTTTCGGCCTCATTTGGCCTCATCAGAGCAACATAGCATTTTTCCACGGTGGAGAACGTTTGGAATTGATGGAACTTTATTCAATGTTGTTATGTTCTAGTGGGTATTATTTATTTACCCACAGCGCCATCCAACATGAAACGGTATCCGATTCAATCCCCCCCAGATAGAAACCAAGACGAAGACAATAGCATATGTCCCATATTTTCCCTAATTCAGTACGCCGGTTCGCCTTGCGAACGTCGGACGTGTGATGGGAAGTCTGAGACGCGCTCGGTTATCGACAGAGTACGATGCCGGCGATATAATAATGAAGAAAGTGATCACGCCTAAACAGGGAGGCAATGAATGAAATAATGAGGATAAATTCAGATGCATACCACCCGACGATATGAATATCGACAAGTGTTACGATCCGAATTGAGCTAGCCAATTTGTCATCGTCAAGGCCCCCAAATGGAGTACGCTCCACCGAAGAAAAGCAGATGCTGACCATGGTTTCGGCCTCATTTGGCCTCATCAGAGCAACATAGCATTTTTCCACGGTGGAGAACGTTTGGAATTGATGGAACTTTATTCAATGTTGTTATGTTCTAGTGGGTATTATTTATTTACCCACAGCGCCATCCAACATGAAACGGTATCCGATTCAATCCCCCCCAGATAGAAACCAAGACGAAGACAATAGCATATGTCCCATATTTTCCCTAATTCAGTACGCCGGTTCGCCTTGCGAACGTCGGACGTGTGATGGGAAGTCTGAGACGCGCTCGGTTATCGACAGAGTACGATGCCGGCGATATAATAATGAAGAAAGTGATCACGCCTAAACAGGGAGGCAATGAATGAAATAATGAGGATAAATTCAGATGCATACCACCCGACGATATGAATATCGACAAGTGTTACGATCCGAATTGAGCTAGCCAATTTGTCATCGTCAAGGCCCCCAAATGGAGTACGCTCCACCGAAGAAAAGCAGATGCTGACCATGGTTTCGGCCTCATTTGGCCTCATCAGAGCAACATAGCATTTTTTTTTTTTTTTTTCCACGGTGGAGAACGTTTGGAATTGATGGAACTTTCTTTCTTCGTCTTGGTTTCTATCTGGGGGGGATTGAATCGGATACCGTTTCATGTTGGATGGCGCTGTGGGTAAATAAATAATACCCACTAGAACATAACAACATTGAATAAAGTTCCATCAATTCCAAACGTTCTCCACCGTGGAAAAATGCTATGTTGCTCTGATGAGGCCAAATGAGGCCGAAACCATGGTCAGCATCTGCTTTTCTTCGGTGGAGCGTACTCCATTTGGGGGCCTTGACGATGACAAATTGGCTAGCTCAATTCGGATCGTAACACTTGTCGATATTCATATCGTCGGGTGGTATGCATCTGAATTTATCCTCATTATTTCATTCATTGCCTCCCTGTTTAGGCGTGATCACTTTCTTCATTATTATATCGCCGGCATCGTACTCTGTCGATAACCGAGCGCGTCTCAGACTTCCCATCACACGTCCGACGTTCGCAAGGCGAACCGGCGTACTGAATTAGGGAAAATATGGGACATATGCTATTGTCTTCGTCTTGGTTTCTATCTGGGGGGGATTGAATCGGATACCGTTTCATGTTGGATGGCGCTGTGGGTAAATAAATAATACCCACTAGAACATAACAACATTGAATAAAGTTCCATCAATTCCAAACGTTCTCCACCGTGGAAAAATGCTATGTTGCTCTGATGAGGCCAAATGAGGCCGAAACCATGGTCAGCATCTGCTTTTCTTCGGTGGAGCGTACTCCATTTGGGGGCCTTGACGATGACAAATTGGCTAGCTCAATTCGGATCGTAACACTTGTCGATATTCATATCGTCGGGTGGTATGCATCTGAATTTATCCTCATTGTTGTACTGAATTTTCACCCATATTTGAATATTAGTTCCTGTGTCCTGGGCCCATAACCTGTTGTAGTTACAGTGGTAAGGAACTAGGGTTCAATTCAGTAACAGCACCAATAACTAAAGTAACACTTTAATATTAATATTGAAAGCAATAATCAACGTTTAGTTTAGATTGAACTCTCTTAATAGAGTCGATCATTGACATATTGAGGTCGGCATTAATATGAGAAGCAACTTTAAGTATAACATCCTGAAGGTTTCCTTTATTTTTTTCAGGAATATTTTGAATCTCTAAGTAATTTATGGTTAAATTACACCTATTCTTCTATTAAGAACAGATAGCTGTTTCTTTAAAGATTCATTCTCCTTCTCTAACTTGTTAACTTTGGCAATCATCTCGCTGATTTTTTTTTTCAAGTCAGAAGAACCACCCTCTCCTGAGGGGGAACAAGTGTGGGGATTCTCACTCTCCTGAGCTCGAGACCCACTAAAAACCCGTAACTGCTACTTGAATATTGGTTCCGGGCACTGCCCTTGAATTTGGAAGCCTGACTGACGCGGAATCCACCACTATAAACGTACTGACGGCCATTTTTACGTTCAATTTGATTAAAATAATCATTTTTCCAAATTTCAAGTGAAGATCGGTCACTTGTCAATTTTCAGATTTTTCCGACCATCTTCAACCGCCTGACTGACGATGTTTCCACCATCGGGAAAGTGACTGACGCCCATTTTCACTCATAATCATGAATAATTTACCTTATTACAAAGTTTCACGTGCAGATCGATCACTTTTTTTTGAGATTTTTCCGGCGCCTCCCACGCCCACGCCCACCACGGTCGCGCTGACTGACTTTCGATTTCGAGTACATTAATTAATAGTGCAACTCTCTAATTAATCACATTTGAGTTGCAGATAAATCACTAATAAAAAAGTGACACCACCTCCCGGACTATTATAAAATTACGATATATAGGTTAATGTCATCATTGTTTACATTTTGGGAAGATGAAGTAATTCAAGGAAAGACATACGTTCAGCCACCGAACATCAGCCTTCAAAATTTCATAGCCTACTTGACGACGAATTTTTTTGAACGCACGTTACTTAATTTGTCCCAACAACTTTCGGCCATGAATAAACCTTTAGATGATGAATTTCTTGCTGCAATTATGCTATCTGG
This sequence comes from Coccinella septempunctata, assembly GCF_907165205.1. Lineage (NCBI taxonomy): Eukaryota > Metazoa > Arthropoda > Insecta > Coleoptera > Coccinellidae > Coccinella > Coccinella septempunctata. The sequence goes on along the minus strand of NC_058194.1, from coordinate 4,423,810 downwards.
TTTAACCGAGGAATATGATCCAATGGTTATGGCATTAGAAAATTCCACACATATAATAACTAGTGACCTTATTAAACAGAAGCTTCTTCAGGATGATAAATATAAAGAACAGAAATCCTTAGATACAGCACTTTTCACTTCGAATAATATGAAGAAAAAGCCATGGTTTTCATACTGCAAAAAATCTTCACACTGGAAAAGCGAATGCAGAAAACTTGCTGCTAAAAGTACAAACTCCAAACAAACAGGCGAAACAAGTAAAGAAAAATTCGGTAGAAATCAACCAGGAAGTCAAGGCCAAATTTCAAGGAATAAAGCACTTAGAGCTACAAGTAATCTTTTACAACACAATCTTTTATGACTTTAGCCTTGCGGCTTTCACACTCCTCTCCAGAGGAAAATTCACTTATCCCAGATATCTCAGATATCAAAAGGATTAAGCTCTGTTGGAGCCCTTTCCAGGTTTTCGGGCTCATGATGGTGGTCGGGTCCGGGTCGCTCCTCGCCTCCCTGCTGTAGGTTGGATTCCTGCTCCACCCGTACTTCCTGTACAACACAATCTTTTATTATTATTATTTTTTTTTTTTTTTTTTTTTTTCCTTCGTGTGAGGGGAAAACCCTTTATGGGCGCCCAGAGGGTCCGCACTCTAGGTAGTGTGAGACTCCGAGATCTTGTTTGGCTACTCACTAAAAACCCCTCACACTTTCGACGGAGAAGTTCTTCGTCCGGCCCTTGCAGCGTCCCTTAACAAAAGAGATGAGCTGCAAGTGGCATCTAGAGTTCATGGGATCTGATGATATGCAGTGACCCAAGCAACACCGCCTTCTTCATTCTGTGCGCTAGTATCTCGGTTTGTTTTCTGCAGGGGATGAGAATTCCACCATGAACAATTCCTTCAGCTCTTTGTCCAAAAGAAGTATGTCTGGCTTTATCGCATTGATATGCCGTGTTGTTGAGACTGGATAGTTCCAGTATATTCGAGCTTTCTCGTTCTGGACCACCGCTTCAATCTGCAGAGGCACATATGGTAGCCCCGGTTCTTTGTCTATCTCATATGCCGCCCTCAGATGGAAGTAGAGAACTCGGAGTGCCGCGTTGTGTCTCTCTATATACCCCGATGGAGCATGGACTCTGCAGGTGGAAAGAATGTGCATAATCGTTTCTTGTTGACTATGGCACGCTCTGCACGTTGTTGGGGTGTCCATTTTCATGATGTTCTTTTTATACCATCTGGTATTTATTACTCCATCCTGACACGCCATCACAAATCTCTCCGTCTCTGACTTAAGGCTAGCCGACTTTAGAAAGGCGAAAGACAATTCTTCCGACAGATCTTGGTCTTTTAAACTCCTGAAAAATATGGAGTGCAGGCTCTTACTCATATGATGTTCGAGTAATGTATTCGACTGAGACTTCCGGATCAGTCTTGCTAGCTTTCTTTGGTCCGCTTGAGTGATCGGTGCTCCAGCACGCTCAGGATCGATCGACACGCCGGTTATACCGAGCTTCTCCAAGGCTCTCTGTGCAGCTCGGAATAGGAAGGCTCCGTGGTTCGCGAGTTCATGCTGAGCTACAAACTTCAGAAGCGGATCTTCACTTCTAAGGACCCTTACTGCTGTTTCCAATGTTTGTTGATAGTGTTGATATTCCAAACATTGCAATCCTCTACCCCCCTGGCTTCGGGGAAGGTATATCCTCTGAATCGAGCTATTTGGGTGAAGGCTACGATTCATGTTCATCGTTTTTCTTGTTGACCTATCAAGATCGAGGAGTTCGTTCACCGTCCAGTTTACCACCCCGAAAGAGTAGGTAAGTATCGGGATGGCTAGCATATTTGTAGCTGATACTTTGTTCTTTCCTGACAGCTGTGATTTCCAGATGTCTCTCAGCTTCTTCTTGTAGCTGGCTGATAAGGCGTCCTTTATCTGGGTTGTCTCCAGTACTCCCCTCTGTTTCATCCCGAGAAACTTATAAGTTTCTCCGTCTTCCAGACGTCGAAAAGTCATTCCATCTTCCAGTTGGATATCTTCTCCTGGATCATCAACCCTTCCCCTGCGGAGATGAAAAACAGCACACTTGTCCAAACCAAATGACATTCCCATTGCAGAGGTGTACTCGGAAACGATATTCAATAGTTGCTGTAGTGCGGTCCTGGAGGGAGCGTAGAGTTTCAAGTCGTCCACGTACATAAGATGGGAGATCAAATGGTTCCTTCTGCCTGGTGGACCGGCCTTGTATCCTATTTTGCTTGCCCTCAGCTCAATTGATAGTGGCATGAGTGTTATGCAGAATAATAACGGGCTTAGCGAATCTCCCTGGAACACTCCTCTTCTGTACCTCACCCATCCCGTATAAGCGGTTCGTCCCTCTGCTCGGATGGCAAACTTCGTTTTCCACAACGCAATGATGCTTTCTATCGCATGGATGATGTTAGGGTGGACTTTCAGCATTTTTAATAGCCGTATGATCAGGTCGTGCGGCGAGGTGTCAAATGCTTTCGCGTAGTCTAACCATGATGTATGTAGGTCGCGCTTGTAATGTCTGGCGTCAAGGCATACGCTCTTGTCGATCAGCAAGTTGTCCTTGCATCCTTGCACTCCTTTCTTTGCTCCCCTCTGTTCGTAGATACTGTCCCACACTGGTCCAATAACCCTCAGAATTCGATCTTGAATAACACTTGTGAGTATCTTGTACAGTGTATTGAGGCAAGTGATTGGGCGATAGTTCTTGGGTTGCCCTAAGTCCCCTGATTTTGGTATCAGCACTGTCCTACCCTCCACCAACCATGAAGGAATGGGCTCTCGGCGAATCAGCATTCCGCTGAATAATCTTGCCAGGTGTTTATGTGTAGCCGGAAAGCTCTTCCACCAGTAGTTCTGAATACCGTCTGGTCCGGGTGCTGTGAAATCATTCTTGTTCTTAAGAGCTTGTCTAATATCTTCGGCTGGTATTTCAGAAAGTTCGTCGTTCTGCTGTAGGGTTTGATCGCACATCTGCTGGAATCTGGGAAGTGCTGGAGTATCCCTGGTTTTTGCTGGTTGTTCGTACAGGCTTTTCCAAAACTCTTCGACGTCCTGAGATGATGGTGGGTTTTGCACCTCTTGCTGTTGAGGTTGAAATAATTTCGATGGTTCCGCGGTGAAGGTGTTGTTATCTTCGATCCATCTTTTTCTCCTTATCAATTTCTTTCGTGCTGCTGCAAGTGATCTTATTTTATCTACAGCTTTCTGCTTCAGTAGATGGACTGTGGGCAAGTTAACGGTACCATGTATAGCACGAAGCTCCTCAATCATCTCCCTCATTCTCTTGCTCGGTTTAGTTTTTCCTTTCATAACATCTATGACACATTGGTACCAAGATGCCTGCTGCCTCATTGATTTTATTTTGATGTCAAGTCGATTTAGCCTTTTCCTATGCTTATTATTATTATTCGCAGCTGTACTTTTGGGTGGACATAGTAGATAAGCGGCTGCTCTCACTGCAGCCTCCACCTCTTCCAGTGAACAGGTCTCGTTAAGATGATCTTGAATGATGCTATTCAATATTATTATTTTTTTATTTTTTTTTTTTTTTTTTTTTTTTCCTTCGTGTGAGGGGAAAACCCTTTATGGGCGCCCAGAGGGTCCGCACTCTAGGTAGTGTGAGACTCCGAGATCTTGTTTGGCTACTCACTAAAAACCCCTCACACTTTCGACGGAGAAGTTCTTCGTCCGGCCCTTGCAGCGTCCCTTAACAAAAGAGATGAGCTGCAAGTGGCATCTAGAGTTCATGGGATCTGATGATATGCAGTGACCCAAGCAACACCGCCTTCTGCATTCTGTGCGCTAGTATCTCGGCCCAAGGTCTGCAGGCCGGAATAATCTTCAATTCTTCCACGTAGTTGGCTCTCATTCCTCAACTCATATAACATTCGAAATGAAAAATTACAGAAAGTGAAACTTATGATAAGAAACAAAAATTTAACATCAATAAACTGAAAGAGAAATAGAGAGAAATAGAAAGGAAATACAGTAACCACTGGCACACAAATCCCACCACTAACATGCAGCGGCGCCGCACCAGACGACCAATTTATTTTTGAAGGAGTTGACACTAGATGCTCCAACAACTTCGTCCGGAAGACTGTTCCATTTATGGAATATCCTGTTAGCAATGAAAGATTCTCGTGGGGCATACTTGAATCTTTCACGCGTCAATTTGAACCTGTGGCCCCTTAGTTGGCTCGTAGTTGCCAGGTCAAAAAGATCAGACATATCGACCCCCAACTTCTGCGTCAACGCCCGAAATGCAATGAACCAGAATGGGTCTAATATGTGTCTTGTAAAGTTCTGCACATACGGAGAGGTCACAAAATCGGAAGGAATGCTCAAGCAACCCAAGCATCCTTCTGGCCCTAGAAGAAATGTATAAGATATGTTCCGACCAAGAGAGATCTTCAGTAATAACAACACCCAAGTCAAGTTGACTCCTAGTGGTGGCGAGGGGGATGCCATCAATATGGTACGATGTTCTTGGGTTGTTTTTTCCCAAATGGAGAACCCTACACTTAAGTGAATTGAGCTCAATAAGCCAATCACAGCACCAAGAAAACAGAGTGTTTAAATCCTCCTGGAGCAAGAATGGGTTGGTATCAGCATAGTTGTAGAGCTTAGCATCGTCAGCGAATAAAGAAATCATGGATTTGAGAAGCGAAGGCAAATCAGATATGTAGACCAGAAACAGCAGCGGACCGAGAACCGATCCTTGTGGAACTCCGCTAGTAACATCAAAGGTTCGAGATCTTTTTTCATCCACGCCAACGAAGAATTTACGCCCACTCAAATAACCCTCTATCCATCGCAGCAGGTGGTCTCGCACTCCAAAATGCTCCAACTTGTACAGGAGCCGGCGGATATGTACTCTATCGAAAGCTTTAGCGAAATCAAGATACACGACATCCACAGGTATATCTCGATCCAGTGCTTTTGTCCAGTCATTTAAGCACTTCAGTAAGCAAGTTATTGTCGATCGCCCAGGAATAAAACCATGCTGTTGTTTGGGCAATATTTCATTGGTCAGAAGAAATTCCAAAAGTTGATCGAAGATAATTTTTTCCATGACTTTAACAACCGAAGAAGTCAGAGATATTGGACGATAATTTCGAGGATCAAGCTTATCGCCCTTCTTGTACACCGGCGTAACACGAGCAGAAATCCAATCAAGAGGCAGCGTTCCTGTTGAGATTGATTTTTCCATAAGGATGGACAAGGGATAAGCCAATGTTGAACTGCATCGCTTCAGAATTTTCGGGCTCAGGTTGTCTACACCAGGAGATGTAGAAGTTTTGATTTTACTGAGATAATTAGCAACAGTTTCTACAGTAAAAGTCACAACATCCACGCTCCCTTGAGATCTGGGCGATAGAATAGCGGGAAGCGGTCCTATAGGCTCCTCCGAGAACGACTCACAAAATACGCTGGCAAAGCAGTTACACACATCCTCCAAGTTACCACACAATTCTCCTTCCGAGTTGCGTACCTCGGGGATGCCAACCTTCGTGTTCAATGCAGAGCGAATGTATTTATGGAACTTTTTCTTGTTAGTGCTCGAGCAAATGTCCTTTTCAAATCTGGCCTTTGCCGCTGGAATCTCAGCAGAAACAATCGAAGCGTAATTCTGGTGGCACCGATAGTCACGTTCACCCCGACTTCTCTTATATCTCTGCCATAAACCCCTCTTCCGACGGAGCATTCGGTATATCGGCTCGCTGATCCATGGCTTGGTCGGATGCCGCCTGACAGTTTTTATAGTAGTGAACTCATCAACGAAACGACTAACCGAAGATAGGAAATGTCGCCACGTGTTCTCGACATCATCCTCGCGAAGTAGGCTAGTCCAATCGAATTGACCGAAATTAGTATTTAGTTCGTCATAGTCAACGATCTTGAGCTTTTTAAACTGGCATCTTTTTGGCTCACTAACAGTCATCTGAATACTTCCCTTGATAACCTCATGGTCAGATTTCCCAAGTGGGGACAAATGCTCAATGTCACAAACGAGGTCAGGATCATCGACCAATATCAGATCAAGGGGGCGTGGGGTCTGACCCTGGCGATATCGCGTTGGACTGCTAACAAGTTGGTGTAAGTGTGAACTTTGAAGCATGTTGATGAAAGCAGATGACGGTGAGTTTTCAGAAGGAAGACGAGTTAGCGGCCACTCCAGATCAGGAAAGTTGAAGTCACCAGCCAGGAAAACATTTCTGCTTGATTCAGTTAATGTTATTATGTGGTCGTACAACAATTGGATTGATGGGTAGGATCTTGGTCGGTAGACGCAACCGACAGTAAGTGAGCATGAGCTATGGGACATATTTACAAAGATATTGTCGATACCCGGAGTGAGTAGAGAATACGATGTGATGTTAAAAAAAGATACCAACTCGTCAACTATGTATACAGCGACGCCGCAGTAACCCGGAGTGATGCTGCTATCGCATCGATACAAAGTAAATCCAGGAATATCGATAGATGAATTAGGGATAGCACCGCTGAGCCAGGTTTCGGTAATGAATATAAAAGTTGGTTTTTCCAAATTAGTAAGAGCCAAGAGTTCCCGAAGTTTATTATTTATCGAATTAGCATTAGTGTACCAGAATTTCCACTCGACGAGATTAGTCAGTTTTTTGGCACAGGTGGATGTTGAGAGTTCATCGGAACAATACATGGTAGTCCCTTCACATATTTAATTGTCAGATTATTCTCGCCTGCAGAGGTTCTTTGCTTAAGCTCTTTTCGAAGAAGGTCAAGATAAGCCAATTGAGCCGGGGTCTTGTCATCAGATATAGTAACATCTCTGTATTCATCGAAACCTCTCAGGGTAGTTTTATTACGTAGGAGCTGTGTTACCGTTTCAGGATTACTGAACGACAATTTGATAGGTCTTCGATTCGAGTGTCTTCTCGGGCCAATACGTTGAAATCTGACAAGTTGATTCGAGGATGATGGAACAATATGATCGATGATTTCGTTTACGTATCTCATATCGTGGGTTGAATCAGAGCCTTCCGAAGTGTCAACCATCTCTGGAACTCCTCTGATGATTACATTGTAAGATCTCCGAACTCTCTCAAGAGTCTCAGCCGAATCAACAACATTGGAGCGGTTAGCAGCACCAGATGAATTCATTTCAATGCCATCAATCCTGTGTCCCAATTCAGCCACCTGTGATGATACAGTTTTATTAACATTCTTAATGGAGACCAATTCTGTCTCCAGAGAAGTGATCGCAGATTCGTGCCTTGTTAGAACGGCTTTATGTTCATCCAACGAGTTTTGGCAGTGAGCAATCTGCTCAGAAAGGTCGTCCTGCTTGACTCGTATTGCTGAAACATCCTCAGCAATTGAAGAAATCTTCTCCATTAGTCGTTGAAACTCAACCATAGTAATCGGCTGAGATGTCGAAGTGGAGTTTCCTGAAGTAGAGCCAGATCGAGCAGAACGGGAATTTAAAGAACATGGCGGACACCTCCATGAAATCGACTTCTCAGAAAGATATTGAATATCGACCTCATTCAGGCTTACACACCTTGCATGGAAAACGTTGGAACATGTGAACATGAACATGAACAAGTGACAAACAGCTGGGATGAACTGATCTTAGATGAACAACTACCGCAGCGGTTAGACATCGTATTAAAAATTTAATTTTCCTTGACTTGAATTCTCAAAGTGAGCGAAATAAATGGATCAAGCAGACAAGGGTACACACTTCACTCCCATGGGCCGATATGGGAGACTTAATATCAACAGACCACAAAGGAAGGCCACGGAGCGAAGGATAGGGGTATAACAAAGGATAGTAAAAATGAGAACATAAAAGGAAACCAACTACGAATATAATATTCTTCAGTCCTAAGCTGACCAACCGTGACGTTATTCCATTCAGAATCTCTGATTTGAGGACGTGACAAAAGTGATTAGACCAGTTGTACCACACCGTTACAGATAAAGAGGATTCCGAGTGCACATATGGAATTCAGATAACAGTATTCAATGTCAATGGAGGTATTTTCCAATATAGAAACAAAACAAAACTGTCCTTAATTTACAAATTAGCAAAGGAAAATTTGACCATCAACGGAGCCCTACCTTATGCACAAAGTGGTATGTAAAATAATGAACGAATACCTTTCAATCCCGCACCAAGAACGAAATAATCACAACGAAAGAAAACGTATGTTTCACCTCTGCAATCACTTTGTTGCATTCTGCAATCACTTTGTTGCATAGATAGTGGTGCCAGCTCCCATATGACAGGTGACAAAAGTCTATTAATGAATTTCAGTGACAATCACAGTGGTCAAAATATATATGTCGCTAACAACAATGAATTAAAATGTGGTGGATCAGGCGATACAATAGTTGAATTGTCTCATAATAATCAAATAAAGACAATATCAAATATCATGTATATTGAAAATCTGACTGCCAATTTACTCTCTGTCAGTGCAATAGTTCAAAAGGACTATAGCGTCATATTTGATAAACAAGGTTGTCGCATAATTGACCGAAAGAAATGTCAAGTTCAGGGAGAGGTTGTGGCCACAGGTACCAATGTAGGAGGATTGTTTATTCTTGATGGCAAACAAAAGGAATCTGCAAACCTGGCTAGTAAGAATAACGATGAAGAATTATGGCACAAAAGGCTTGGCCATTTAAACTACATCAGTATGAATCTTTTGAAGAATAGCCATGCTACTGGCATAGATTTTCCTTGAATAGCTAAGCCAGATAAATGTATAACATGCATAAAAGGTAAACAATGTAGAAAAACCTTCAAATCAGTTAATTCAAAACTTTCCAAGAATAAGCTGGATCTAATCCATACAGATCTATGTGGGCCAATGCAAGTGGAGTCATGGGGAGGAGCCAAATATATGTTTACCCTAATAGATGATCACACACGAAAAGTATTTGCCTATTTTCTGAAAACCAAAAGTGATGTTCCAGAAATTTTTCAACAATTCAGAAATATGGTTGAAAATGAATGTGAAAGAAAAATTAAAACTGTTCGTTCAGATAATGGGAATGAGTATTGCAATGCCAAATTAATGAATATCTTCAAAGCATCTGGAATTAAACATCAAGTTACAGTTCCATATAACCCCGAACAAAATGGGTTGGCTGAAAGATACAACCGAACAATAATGGAAAAGGTTCGTTGTATGCTACTTGATTCAAACTCTGATCAGAGGATGTGGGCAGAGGCAGCAAATACAGCTATATATATTATTAATAGATCTCCAGCTAAGAAAATTCCAGGGCAGACCCCAGAAGAAAGATGGTCCAATGAAAGAGTGGATCTTTCTCATTTAAGAATTTTTGGATGTCCAGCCTATGTTCATATACCTTCTGCAAAACGAAAGAAATTAGATGCTAAGAGCAAAATGTATATTTTTGTTGGATACAACCCAAGTTCATATAGACTAATTGATCCAACAACTCATAAAGTTATATCTGCATGCAGTGTTGAATTCTTTGAACATGAATTGATAAGAAATTCAACTAATCCTGGCAATCAAATCCAGTCTAGAGAAGAGATAGTCCTTATACCCAATGAAGATTTGGCAGATCAAGAAGAAGATGAAAATGTTCAAAAAGGAGATGAAAATGTTCCAGAAGAAATTTCTAGTGATGATGAGTCCCTTCCAGATGATGATGCTTTGTTGGAACCAGAACCAGAACCAGTCAGTTCTCGCTATCCTCTTAGAATAAGGAATCCCAAGGTATTTCCAGATTATGTTAGTTATTTATGTAGAGAGAAAGAACCTATAACTTATGAAGAAGCTCTTTCCTCACCTAATCATAAAAATTGGCAATCCGCCATGATAAAAGAGTATGATAGTCTTGTAGAGAATAATACTTGGTCATTGGTTGATAAACCCAACACTAATTGCAATAATATTAAAAATAAGTGGGTTTACAAAGTTAAGAGAGACTCAAATGGAAATATTGTAAATTATAAAGCACGGCTTGTAGCAAAGGGGTGTAGTCAGAAAGCAGGGTTAGATTATAATGAAACATTTTCACCTGTTGTAAGTTATAGTTCGCTTAGATTACTTTTTGCCATTGGGGCTAAATTAAATTTAAAAATCAAGCATTTTGAAGTTGAAAATGCCTTTTTGCACGGTCAATTAAAGGAAGATATTTATATGCAACAGCCTGAAGGTTTCATACAACCAGGTTTAGAGAATAAGGTGTGCAAATTGCAAAAATCAATATATGGCTTAAAACAGTCATCAAGAACTTGGTTTGAACAAACCAAGAATGTAATTGTATCTAAAAATTTTGTGCAAAGTAAACATGAACCTTGCATTTTTTATAGAGTCAACAACCATCAAATTATCATAATTGCTGTCTATGTTGATGATTATCTCATTTTCTATAATGATGAAGCAGATTTTAACGAAATAAAAACTGTATTACAGAGCAAGTTCAAAATTAAGGATTTAGGTCCAGTTGCACATATTTTAGGTATGAAAATAGAAAGAAATTGTGAAAATAACACCATCAAACTTAGTAATAAACAATATATTTTGAATATTTCAGAAAGGTTTGGCATGCAAGATGCAAATCCAGTTGGTACACCACTGGAAACAGGTCTAAAATTAGAGAAAGGACCAGAAAGTAATTCTAATAATGAATATCAGGAACTAATCGGATGTTTGATGTACTTAAGTGTTACTTTAGTTATTGGTGCTGTTACTGAATTGAACCCTAGTTCCTTACCACTGTAACTACAACACAATCTAAACTCACTAATAAGCCTAAAAATATTGTTGTCAGATTTGTCTCTAAGTCGAATCGTGATAACATTTTGGCTGCATACAAAGCCAAAAAGCAAAGTAATGGCGGGCATTCAGGAATCTCTGTTGAGGATATCGCTGATAAGATTTATATAAATGAACACCTGACCATGGAAAATAAAATATTGTTCAAACAAGTACGTTCTGCTGCTAATGAGAGATCCTATAAGTATGTATGGGCTCAGAATGGTAATATCATATTACGAAAGGATGATACATCAAGGATAATCCACGTTCATCACGATTTTGATTTGTCCAGGCTCTAGACTCGTTTAAGTTCTTTTTTTTTGTCGAAAATTTTTTGTTTGTTTTCGATTCCATTTAACTATTATGGATTTGAACATTTATTACCAAAATGTCCGTGGTCTTCGAATTAAACTCAAGGATTTCAAACTAAATGTACATGCTAATAGTCACGATATCATTTTTATAACTGAGTCCTGGATTCATTGTGGTATATTCGATTCGGAAATTGTTGATCTGTGTGAATATTCAATTTTTTGGCGCGACAGAGGTTCAACTTCTAGTGAAAAGCTTGAGGGTGGAGGTGTACTCATTGCAGTGAAAAAATCTTCAACCCTCACCTGTTCGGGGTTTTCAGAGTGGTGCTGAAGATGTGTGGGCTCAGATCTCTCTTGGAAATCATAAAATCTTATTATGTTATGTTTACCTTCCACCAGGTAATAAATAATCTGCCTTATATTTTACTTCGAAACTTAAATCTCTACAGAAAAAGTTCGAAGGTTGCTCACTTCTAATTTCTGGCGACTTCAATAATTGTTCTTCGGTGTCTTGGATCCCTAGCGATGCTGACGATTGTTTGGGGGCTGCAAATGTTGGGGCTAAATATAAGAGTCTTATCGACATGTTTTTATTTTTAGAGTTACAGCAATTTAACACTTTTATAAATTTAAAGGATAAGATTTTGGATTTGGGGCTTTGTAATAAGCTCTGATACGCAGCGTTTCACATTGTTGCAGTCCATTGACGCCGGAGGACGGTTTTCACTCGCCACTTGAGTTCTTCGTCCACACTGCTCATCATTCGACAGATTTGAGAAGTAATATGAGTGATTACTATAATTTCAAGAGAGCAGATTACGATTAGATTAGTTCTAAAATTGATAATATTAATTGTATTTTGGTACTAAATAGTGATAATGTTAACACTTATGTTGATACTTTTCATAAACGTCTTCGAGATGTACTTAACCAAGGTGTCCCTAAAGTTCGCAAAAAATATCCAAGTTATTTCAGTTACAGGACAATTAAACTGTTGAAACGTAAGCAAAAACTTCATAATAAGTGGAAATAGTCATTCATTATTTATGTTTCTTTCAGGGCTGCTCCTCCAAGATTTGTCATTCCTCGTCCGCCTTCTTTTCGGGGTAAGTATAATCCTTCCCTTGCCGAATTTGGGTGCAAATACCATGTTTGGTCAACGAGGTCCGGATGCTTCTATCAACTTGTTCCAGCTCAGTCTCAGACCATAATAGTATTCCTCCTGTATAATTAAATGTTGGTATGGCCCAGCTGTTGATTGTCATTATCTTATTTTCAGCCGATAATTAGGTTCTAAGCACCTTTTTTACTCTTCTGAGCAGTTCTTCTTTAGTGTTGTCCTTATTTTCTCGCTGTCTAATCTCGAAGGTCTGTTGGATACCCAGGTATTTGTATCAGTCCTCCGTTCTCAATTCAGCCACCTCCCGTCCATCAGACAGAACCATGTCCTCCTCCTTGCCATTTTTCCCCTTTTTATATTAACCGTCGCACACTTCTCCAGACCGAATATCATCGCATTATCCTCACTGTATTTCCTCACCAGCTTCATCAATCCTCCTAGTTGTGCTTTGCCTCTAGCATATAACTTCAAATCATCCATATAAAATAGATGTAAGATTCTGATCTGCTCGTTGATGGAGTATGCGGATTTATTGAGTATCTTGCTCAGAATATTGAGGGCAAGACAGAACCACAATGGGCTCAGGCTATCTCCTTGAAAAATGCCTCTCCTAATCTCTACTTTAGATATTTCGTAGGTTGCTGACTCAATGTGAACTTTCAGAGTAGTGCGCCAGGACGTCATCAGATGTTCCAGCAACGCTATCACCTGCCGGTTTACTTTATAAATCTTGAGCACTTCAAGTAGCCATGTGTGGGGGACCGAGTCGAAAGCCTTTTGATAATCGAACCACGGCATCGAAGTCTATCATTTCTAGATTTTGAGTTATGAACAAAAATTTAGAAACTATCATTTTCAATTTTGCTGAAGTATAGAATGTAAGAATAGTTTTCAAGTACGAGTTGGAATAAGCGAGTAATACAGCATTATTGAAAATGGGAATTTCGCTATTTTTGTTCATAACTCAAAACTTAGAAAAAATAGCGCCAATTCGATTTTATGATGTACACACACATGCTTGCTACCTGCAAATATGTTTTTGTTCAGTTAGCATTTGATAGCTTTCATTGATTTCATTGATAGATTTCATTATTTGATTATTGTTCTTACAAAATCTCGCCGCATTATTATAATTTTAGTAATTATCGGAAAGTTTCGAACTGTGAAACCTTGTGGAGAATTTGTACTTGCTGCAGTGTCTGAGAACAAGCTACCTCCTCACCTTGCAAGGCAGGATTCAATTGGTCCCTCAGCACTTCGCACGCCACCGTCTACCGAATACCGTAAGGCCACTTCCTGACTTGTCGATGCAGCAAGGTTGCGGAATCGGGAAGCTCTGTACAGAAATTTTACAGAGTTACACATTATTCGGGATAAAATCCTGCAGTACTGTTTGTGAGCCGTCGCGTCGACATGTCTTCATTTGTCGCCATTTTGTTTCCTTCAAGTAAGCGTGGTTAATGCCCAGCGGCGACTGGACGCTTGTCCAGTCCATCTCCATCTCCATCTCGGTATGCTTATACCGAGATGCAGTAAAACCAAACGATCCCTTCTCGCTACCGCTCATACCGAGCCAGTTAGCAAACGCTCATTGAAATATATGCGCTCGGTAAGCTTTCGGTACCGAGTATACCGAGCATACCGATACCACACCGTTGATGCACCGACAAGTCAGGAAGCGGCCGTACTTTACTCGCTTTTATGTATGAGCTCTCGAAGATGATCAAGAGATCATATAACTGAGAGTTCATACACTTGGATTTGGCTTTAGATTTGGAGAAAAGGGGAGCTCGAGAATGAGCCATCCGTATTTTTATAGCTCTCTAGAGTTCTCGAGATCCCCTCAGTAGACAAAGAATTTTGCCCACCCTCTACAAAAGGAAGGCTTTATTTTTTTCGTTCTTGTACAGATTTGTTTATACGAGGATATATTGAAAAATTCTTAGCCTAGTATAAAACCAAACAAAATTTCAATGTCAAAATATCATATTACTCAACATATTTTCCTCTTAATTGGATATATTTATTACAGCGAATCTGCAACGTCTTCAGGTCTGTCAAAAACAATGTTTTTTCTTGCTCTGCAAACCAGACCTCCTTTCATTACCTCCTTGTTGGATGAAAATTTAGGAGCCTTTAAACTTTTTTTCAGTTGAGGAAAGAGATGATAGTTGGATGGAGCCAAATCTGATGAATAAGGGGGGTGTTTTAGTAATTCAAACCCTAAATCATCATCATGGCAACATGAGATTCGTGTGCAGGAGCGTTGTCCTGCAGGAACAAAACACCTTTGGATAGCTTTCCGCGTCTTTACTCTTCAATTTTTTCCCGTAGAGTGGTCAGTAATGTCGAATAGTAATCTCCGGTTATTGTTCCACCCTTATCCAAAAAATCAATCATGATTATTCCCAAAAAACTGAATCAAGAACTTTTCCAGCAGATATATGGTCACGAAACTTCTTGGGTCTTGGAAAACCAGAGTGTAGCCATTCCATCGATTGTTGCATTGTTTCTGGATCGTAGAAATGTACCCAAGTCTCATCCATAGTAACAATTCTGTTTAAAAAGTACACATCGTTTTCAAATCGAGCACATATCGAATGCTTCTACCCATGCACGCTTTTGGTCAACATTTAAACATTTGGGGATCCAATTTGCAGCAGTTTTTCTGATGTCCAAATTGATGTGAACTATATGATGAACGCGTTCGTATGAAATATTCAGTGCTTCAGATATCCCTTTCAGCCCAATTCGACGGTCTGATAAAATCGAATCATGAACTGCATCGATATTTTCGGGGACTGACACAAATACTGGCCTTCCCGATCGGTCATCATCTTCAATGAGAAATTTACCTCTTTTGAAGCTTGCAGACCAATTTTTCCCGGTCGCATACGAAGGACATTGATCACCAAGGGTATTAAGCATATCTTTATATACAGATACTTGATGATGGCTCGATACTCCAATTTTTCGATTTTCACAATTTCGGTGGACATCTTCCTTTTAATTCATTACGTAACGCTGGTTTAGTTTTTTGACCTCAAACTTCACACAGAGACTTCTAATGAGATATTGTTCGTTGCTAGGGTAACGCAATATTTTTTATGCATGGAGCTGGTCTAGGCTAACTAGATATCAATACATCCCCGTGTAGAGTGTAAACGTTGTATGAATATTTGCATTTCTTACTATATTTGCTTCATTCATTTTTTTTGCATATATATTTTGTCTTCGTATTGTCAGATGTACGGCAGTATTATTGCAGTTTCTCATTTACAAAGTCCAGGGATTCGGGAATAACTGACCGGCCAGCATAAACATGATCCCAGTGTTATTAAAAATTTCAAACCACTACATAATTATGCTACTAATCTTCTAAATTAAAGATACCTGTTAGTGAAATAAAAAGATATCGTTTACTTTATTTGAACATAGTTCCTGAAGAGTTTAATTCCGCTTGAGATGAAACGAAATAGTTTTCTAACCAATGTTCAACAAGCAGCTGTAATCTACATATACATATATAATAATTAGTCAATTCGTAGGTGCGACGTGTGCAAACATTTCACCAACTAGGTGTTTAACGACAAATATAATATAATTAGGAAGATGATATATTCTTGCTTGTTCACTTAACCTAGTGCGTATATATTATCAACAGCTTCTAATGATCATAGTTAAATTTTGAATAACGGTAAATAGTCCTAATTAGGCACATGTTCTGTTGAGGTTGTATTAGTACACCAGCCTTTTCTCTTCATTAAAGAGGGATGCAGTATAGGACAAGAGGACTTTCAAGAGAAAGGTTATGTGAAATTTGGCATTGTTACGTTATGATATTTACGTTTTGCGAAAAACGCGAATAACGCATAGCAAAAACTGCTCTAGGAATCTGAAATATTTCCAGCTGGGCAACGTTACGGACCTAGTCAAGAGGCCCATTCGGTCAAAAGCAAGAATTTGACTAGGAACTTTTTATTGTATTCAAAATTAAAGGAACTTTCAGCGAAGAAAGTGCTTAAATATTCACCCAAATCTGCAGAGGATATTGAAAGAAAAATGATATTCCTGACAATGCAATGGAGATCAGCTACGTGGGAAGATATCTTCCAATAAGTCAAGGGTTGGATTATTATTTTTTTACTGAGGTTTTTTTCGATGAGCTCTTGTATCATACGACGAATTGTATCTCTGATATTCTGCTGTTGCTCATAGTTTATAGTTAATAACTGGTGTGAAATGCTACTGGATTCAGTAACAGACCGTAGTTCTTCCGTTAGTAATTTCCCAAACTTACAAAATGAAACACATTCGAAAGATTTTTATAAATTAGTAACAGAAAGGATGTTTGCAGATCAATGCTTAAACGAAGGATATTCATTTCTTTAACACATACGTTCCAGTTGTCCGCGTACGCATTGAAATTCTCAGGTGGGATTAAAATTCCTTCCTATCAAAAATTTGAATTTTCGGCGGGATATATCACATACCTTCTGCATTAGTTAGAACTAATTGACAAAATATGAAATGTATATAAAAGGTGTCACAATATCATACATTAAGTACATAATTTCATTAAGTGAATCGGAAACGACAGTTACAGAAGGACAGAGTAATCTGAACAATATCTTGTATGTATAATTAAATGAGAGAACCAAAAACTTTTGCGAAAGAAACATTTCCTCCATCGACGCAAAATAACATTGTAATTTCGAAAGATAAGAAAATTATAAAGAACTGTTCAGAACGCTCATACCTATGATCAATAAAAAAAATCAAAATTAATAAATTCAAAATACCCAATCCAATACGAAATATACCCGCCGCGCTGAAAATGCCCAGCATTTCCTGAACAAAAGTAAAATAAACAAATTTGACACTATTACTGGTAAGGTAAAGGACAAAGCTTTACTAACGGTCTTTTAAGTTGACCACTTGCAGTTTTCACTAGAGCAACTCTAGCAATACCATCCCTTCCTTGATATAATTCAATGATTCGACCCAATGGCCAATTCAGAGGAGATGATAGTTAATTTTTTATTAGAACTATGGAACCTTCTTTAGGGTTCGTATTTCGAGCAGTCCATTTAGATTTCTGATAGAGCGTATGTAAATACTCTCGAGTCCATCTATTCCAAAAATCGAGGTGTAATCTTAATATTAATTGCCATCTAGTTGGGCGATTGACATTAACACCCGTATAATCCGGATCAGGCAGTGCAACTAGAGGCTCTAATGTCAAAAAATGCCCAGGCGTGATCGCAGTTACGTCATTAGGATGGCTACTTATGAGACAAAGCAGGCGTGAATTTAAAATCGCCTCTATTCTAATGATCAACGTATTTAACTCTTCATAAGTAAGAATTTGAGCTTCAACGACTCGCACAAATGATTTCGCACTTTTGATATTAGCTTCCCAAATGCCACCCATATGGGGTGCAGAGGGTGGATTGAAATGCCAGGAGATATTTTCTTTCGTAGATGTATATTATATGATTTGTTTCAAGTACTTGGGACAAGCAACAAAATTTGTACCACAATCGGAATATACATTTGAACAGCGACTTCTTCGAGAAATGAACCGGTGAAATCCCATCAAGAAACATTCCGCTGTAAGATCTGAAAGTAACTCTAGGTGGACGGCTTTGGTAGCACAGCAAATAAATAATGCAAGATATGATTTGGTAGTCTAAGCCCCGCGTATCCTGGATGTTTTAATCGTAAAAGGACCTGCCAGTTCAACTCTAGAGTTTCCGAATGGTTTTACCCCAGCAACACGGAATTTAGGTAAATTTCCCATCGTGGGTTCGAATGGTTTTGGATTCGTTCTGAAACACTTGTAACATTTTGAAATTACTGAACGTATTATCCTTTTAGCAGAGTATATCCAGAACATTTGAATCAAATGAAACAATGTAGTATTCACCCCAGCATGTAGAAAATTAGTATGAATGTATGAAACAAGTGATTCAGTAGAGATATGCTTACTAGGTAACAATATAGGATATTTCCCATCATAATGTAATTTTGAATAAGACAGACGTCCTCCGATACGTAGAATTCCACCTTCATCAATGAACGGGCTAAGTTTTCTTAAATTTCTCGGAATTTTCCTTGATGATAATAACATTAATTCATTTTTAAATTCCGTTTGTTGTACTCGCTTAGCAATTATTAATAAAGCGTAATGAATTTCAGAAGAAGTGATGGTTTTGTCATTAAAAATTTTACTATTTTGTGGTTTTATGTTGTATAGAAACCGATTTATATAACTACTAGCTGACCCGGAAAACCTAGTTTTGCCATTTAAATTATTTCTAGGGTAGATTATAATAACTAACTCATCGTGATTGCTCGATTGGTCATAAGAAAAAGGAATGCCTTTTTTTCTGTTCTGTACAATTTTTTTTTGGAATATTTTGTTATATAAACCTTGCCCTAACAATAATAAGCACAACAAAAAAAGAATTGTCCAATTTGGTGCGATCGTTTGAACAATAAAGCATTTTGAAGTAAACCATAGATCCTCTTTTATTAATATAGATTCTGAGAATTTTATTGAGGGATGTAAATTTGGAAAGTAATGAAGTTATAAATTCATTTTCAGGAATAGAAGCAATTGAGCATGTGGTGCATTCGTTTTTACATCTTCAGAAATATTATCACCATGAAATTTATTTTCATTTTCCGAGCATAAAGTCATCCGATCCATTTGAGACGCTGGGCCATCAAAAACAACAAAAGACAAAAGCGCTGAGGCGATACTCCACGAGTACCAATATCGGCGGGATTGTCCTCGAATGAAATATGAAACCATCGTTCAGGTGGAACAATATCCTGAATATAAGAAGTACGATTGGAGACAAAAGACTTCCATTTGTGGGAAGAATTTGATCCAAGATTTGATCCAAGTTAACGCAACAGTAGAATCAGAAAACGCAAATGTATTAGAAAATTTAATATAGTATTCAAATGAGGATTTCACAAAATGAATCAGTTTTGTGAGCTGAACAGCAGCACAGAGCTCTAAACGAGGTATGGAAAGACTTTTCAGGGGCGCAACTTTCGACTTCGCACACACGAAAAAAGTCTTAAAATACGTTTCGTAGTATACACGTATGTAAACTACCGCACAATAAGCCAATTCAGATGAATCACAATATTCTAATATATCGCATGGATGTGTTCAAATGGATTCGAAATAACGTGAAATTCTTTAAGTAGAAAGAATACTGATCTCTTGTCTGCATTTAGCGAAAACATAAGAAATTTCGTCTCCGGGTACGCTTCACAAGACAGAATACTTTTTTTTGTACATGAAGTTGGAACATCTAGCGAGGAGAAGGAAAAGCAATCGGACAAAGGATCCCAATTTAAACCTAAAATTTTTTGAAAATTATCTCTAGAATTTAATTCCAAAGGTCGTACGGTATCTAAAACATGCGAGGGCGGAATATTTTTCAGAAGATCATTATTATTACTCTGCCACTTTCTCAGTTCAAATCTACCTTTTTTCAGCAGCTGGATAAGTTGTTCAATTTTTAAAGAAGCTTTCTCCAAGGTATCATCTAGTAGTATTATTTCTCTAGCTAAACTGAATTCGGGGAAATCTTTAGTTAACTGTTGTAGAGTACGAACAGCCAAATAAGAACTACAATTTAATCCGAAAGGAAGTATTTTCAGTCGATACTCCCGTAATGGTTCATTAGGCAAAAACCGCCAGAAAAGTCTGAGATAATTTCTGTGTTCAGCCGAAATTTCAATCATCCTGTACATTTGACGGATATCCGCACAGAAAATTTACTTAGTTTATTGACCAAAATTCCTCCAAAAATTTACAATAAATGAAGGACCCAAAGGAGGCATAAATGCCTGTACGTGGGTGGTCCCAAAAAAAAACACAATTATTCTCCATTCATGAAAAATCACTTGACCCCCCAACCATCTCAAAACTAAACACATCTTTACAACAACAAAAGATAAACTATGACATTTAAAATAGTCAACAACAAAAAATACAATTTTTTAGAATTCATGTTACCATCATGGTTTTTATCGTTTCCCTTAAATTCTTCTTTAGGCTGTCACCAACACCAACCATCGACTTCAAATTGTTAGGAAGTTTGTTATAATGAACTTTGGCGTAATAAGAGGAGCTTCTTTGACCTATCTTCAGTTTTTGTCGAGGCAGTTCAACACTTCTATGCCTGGTATTAGTAGGGCAGTTTTTAAATTCATTCCTGAGCTCGCTATAGTGTCTGGTAATAGACTTCATGACGAACACTTGTCTTATCTCAAGTGGTCTATCCAGGCCCGCCGTAAGCCGGCGTGCAAGGCGTGCCCGGTACAAGGGCGGCGGAAAATCCAGTGAAATTGAAATTTTTTTTGGAGGAGACAAACAACGTGGTAAGCGGGGGCGGGGGGAGAAAAAAAGGGGGGGCGTTTGTCCAACTCCAACTGCTTTAAAATTTTGCCAACTGTCATAGAAACATAGAAATTTTGCCACATACGATCGAAACTTTGCCAACTGCTTTGAAATTTCTCGAACTCCTTTCAACATTGGGGGCAGCAAGGTCTCCCCATCCCCCTTAGAGAGACTTTTTCTCTGAAGGATCGGGAGGACAGGCGGCCAACATCGATAATTTCTGTATATCCACGGAATTCAGTGAATTCACTGTAGTGTTTCTTTCAGGTATATTTCCGGGAGGGACACTGCCGACTCCCGAAGTTCCGTAGGTGCTCCCCCTCCCCGGCGAAATACTGAGAGCGCCTAGATTCAGTTAGGGCGTTGAACTTCAAGATTGAATAATTCACATAATCCTTTAAATTGCCCTCCCGGAACTTCGAATTGCGCCCTCGGGAAAAATTTTCTGAAGGAAACATCGATTCAGAAAGTTCCTACGGCATCTCTGATTTTGTTGAATATTCTACGAGAAAAATGCAGATGTTTTCTAGAGAAGACTCAGCATATTTAGCGCAGGGTTATGTTTACGGGGGGGGGGTGGTACTGGGGGTAATTAACCCCCCCCTAGGAAGGAGTTTTTCACACTAAATCTTCGAATGGAAACGATCTAACCCCTCCCCCTTTCCTCGCTTTTCACACAAGATCAGTTCAGGTCCCTCGCTAAAACTTGCCAAACCTTCCCCCCCCGAATGGCTCTCTGGATACGCCCCTGATGTAGCGCCCTATTGGGGGCGGCATGACAGTATTTGCACGCGGGCGCTCAGACAGCTAGTGGCGGGCCAGGGTCTATCAGGATCATTTTCATTAACTCCAATAATCTTTAAAATTCGTCTCTGGAGCCGGATCAAGGGTTTAAGCGAACATCGCTTAATATCGGTCATACAGACCACCCCAGCCAACTATCCCATACACCGCAACACTATGAAAAAGGCCATAGTAAATTTGCAGTACCTGCCTTCTTGAAAGTACCTGCTCAAGCCTTAAAAACACATATATCAGGTATTTAGCTCTACTGACTATTTTGTCAACGTGCAAGTTCCATCTTACATTAGCATCATACACTACACCAAGGTATTTATAACTATCAACTTTTGTTAGCAGTTGGTCATTAATGTTTACTGGGATGTTTACATTTGGTAGGGTGTCCTTATAATTAGAGAATGGCATGAAAACTAATTTTCCGATGTTTAAAACAAGTTTGTTGACAAATAGCCAAGAGTACACAGTATTGAGCATCTCAGAAACTGAATGAGCAAGTGTAGTCCAGTCGTCACCTGACATTGGTAGAATTGTTTCATCCGCATACGCTATCAGATTATCAAAAAGGCAGAGCAAGTCATTTATAAAAAGGATGAAGAGTAGGGGCCCTACGATAGAACCTTGCGGTACCCCCACATTAGTGACAACTGGTACCCAGTCAACCAGAAATGTAACAGTAAGTCGCAGGGAGTACCCAAAAATATCGCATTGAAGCGCTTCTTTGAGAAGTTTCATGGATGTACTTAAGATTTCACATTGTGGACATTAACGTCCGCATATTGTTAAGTTTGCGAATTCCTCAAGTTTAGATCCCTAGTGGTTACATGATATCGAGATGTTCCGATGAAGTGAACATAGCTACTATTATGCGACTTCTCTCTGTTGATATTTTTGAAATAACGAATCTGTGATATTTTTAGAACATGAAATGATGTGTTGTGAATAAATTTCGATGAACTCTACCCAGCGACTTCTCTAAGAAAAACTTTCAGTAACTGTCTGAAATGTTCTATTTATCAGCACGTGGTCTCGAGGTTAACTCATAACCTAAATCCCGCTATGCAAAACGTGGTGTGACGTGTTTCGTTCTGTGACTGCGTTGTGTTGAGAGAATGAACAAACAAAATTTTTATGAATGAATTTTTAGAATAATTTTTTTAACCGAGCTGTTCTATTATTAAATTTCGTTTTAGTTAAGTGTTACTTGACGTTGATTGATTAATTAACGTGCAGTAAAAAGTGAGTAGTTATATAACCTATTGAAATAATGACTATATCATGATCACTTCTTGGCCCTCTTATCCTCCCCATTTTTGCACCTTTGTAACGTTCAACTTTCAACATACCTCATATGAATTTAGGTGATAAGTAACATTCACAACCTTCAAAATCAAACTTGGAATTTATTTGAATCATCTAGAGAACTTCAAATTATTATTTTAGATACTGTGCTGGAAAAAATCACCTTTAGTCCGAGAGCTGGCAGCGAAAACAACTACCTCATAAGTTACCAAAGGTTTGGTTTGGCACTTTGGTTCAACTTTATTACCAAAACTTGAAACCGCTCGTCTGCCGAGCGTGAGTGGTCGCCTTATGGGATAAAAAAAATTGAAAAGATGAGAAGAAATCGATTGGAACTTCCTAATAGTTACCAAGATGAATGTTGTGTCAAAATGGTCTAGGATCTTAACTGAATTGAAATCGTAAGCGTCTGCCAACAGGGGTGGTCGCTATTTCGAAACAGACGCTGTCAAATACAGGGTGGTCCAGATCATAACCAAGAAATTTTAACCACGTATTCTACATCAAAAATAAGCCCTAGTTTGTCATATGAACATATGTCGAGAAATGTTTCTTCTCCGAGATACGGGGTGTTAAAATTATAGAAAAAAAAATGTTTTTTATTAATAACTTTCACACTGCTTGAAATATTTTTATGAAATTTGAGACATAGTTTTTGAGCGTCAAGCAGCACTTTTTGCATAATATCATTTCTTTTCTATTCTACCTGTGGCCTCCGTACTGCAGCGAGACTGAATATTTTCAGATAAAAAAATGATACGCCACTGGTTTTTCCGACAATAAAAATTACTTTTCAAATACTTATTTAATTTGGAGCAAATTCGGTCTCTTGACTTTTTGCTGTACGAGGCACCGTTTCCGGTTAAAAAAATAAAACACATTCTCATGCAGGAAGAAATCGCAAAAATTTGATATAGCAATAAAAAGCTTACTACGGTTTTGTAGCAATTTTCTCCTATTTTTAGGGTTGATTAATTTGATTAGAAAACTTGAATGACAGTTTTGGTTTCCAATTATTCGTTTCAATACAAGCATAACCATAAAAGACTGTAATTTCTTTATTGTGGAAAGCAAAGTGTGCCATGGAGGATACTTCGTGAATTTGATAGGAATCCAACAACAAGCAGTCGAATAGCAGCTCGCACAATTCGATTTTCTAAGTCAAAAATTCTTGCAACCCGTCCAAGGTTTACGAGAAGGTGATGAACAGCGAAGGTTATTTTTTTGCCAATGGATTCTTCGTTCAATTGAGCAGAATAGAGACTTTTTAAATACTATATTATGGACTGATGAATCGTGTTTTAGTCGTCTGGGCGTGGTAAACTTTCATAACCAGCATGTATGGGCCACGAAAATCCACATCCCATTCGACCAAGAATTTAGTGTTAATGTTTGACTTGGAGTTTATAATAATCACCTATTTGCACCCTATTTCTTGCCAGAACGAGTTAGTGGTGAAAATTTTTTACAATTTCTAATGGCAGAGCTTGCAAATATGTGGGAAAATATTCCAGTAGAATCAAGATTAGCGGCTTGGTTTCAACTTGACGGTTGTCCAGCCCACTTTCATAGAAATGTGAGGAACTGGTTAGATAATCATTTTCCAGAAAGATGGATCGGACGTAATGGGCCAGTCAGTTGGCCTCCACGGAGCCCCGATATTACCCCTTTGGACTACCTCGTATGGGGGTTTTTGAAAAAAATCGTATATATGACTCCTGTGAACTCAAGGGAAAAACTTATTGGCCGTATTCAAAATGCTTGCGACGAATTGAGAAATCGAAATTTAGCTGCTGCTGTCGGATCTATTAGACGTCGATGTGAATTATGTGTTCAGCAAAATGGGTCATACTTCGAACATCTTCTTTAAGTTCGTTTCGACTGTGGTTGTTAATGCTTTTTTTTAATTACACGTTTCGTTCACAAAAATAGTCTTATTATTATAATAAACCTACCATATCAAATTTTGGCGATTTCTTTATGCATGATAATGTGTTTTATTTTTTTAACCGGAAACGGTGCCTCGTACAGCAAAAAGTCAAGAGACCGAATTTGCTCCAAATTGAATAAGAATTTGAAAAGTAATTTTTATTGTCGGATAAACCAGTGGCGTATCATTTTTTTATCTGAAAATATTCAGTCTCGCTGCAGTACGGACGCCACTGGTAGAATAGAAAAGAAATGATATTATGCAAAAAGTGCTCCTTGACGCTCAAAACCTATGTCACAAATTTCATAAAAATATTCCAAGCAGTGTGAAAGTTATTAATAAAAAACATTTGTTTTTCTATAACTTTAACACCCCGTATCTCGGAGAGGAAACATTTCTCGACATATGTTTATATGACAAACTAGGGCTTATTTTTGATGTAGAATACGTGGTTAAAATTTCTTGGTTATGATCTGGACCACCCTGTATTTGACAGCGTCTGTTTCGAAATAGCGACCACCCCTGTTGGCAGACGCTTACGATTTCAATTCAGTTAAGATCCTAGACCATTTTGACACAACATTCATCTTGGTAACTATTAGAATGTTCCAATCGATTTTTTCTCATCTTTTCAATTTTTTTTTATCCCATAAGGCGACCACTCACGCCCGGCAGACGAGCGGTTTCAAGTTTTGGTAATAAAGTTGAACCAAAGTGCCAAACCAAACCTTTGGTAACTTATGAGGTAGTTGTTTTTGCTGCCAGCTCTCGGACTACTTCTACTGTTGTTAGATTCTTCATGACACTCAATTTATTACTATCAATGCAGCTCTGATTTTTTCTTCTTCACCTGGACCATGCCGTTCCTGAAGTGGAATGAAGATTTATAACAAGATATATGTTCTTTATTTTATATATTTGGATTTGTATGAAACATATTAATCTTGAATAAAAAAATATCAGTAATTCATATAGTTGTTCAATTTCCCTTTTGAGGATGAGAGCAGAATGCGAAATATATGTAGGTAAGAGTAAAGAGTAAACACAGGGTACAAATGAGGCGTTCAGAGCAGAAGAGGCCCAAGCTACATTTTTTCTGAAATTGAGTTTACGAGTATATAAAATTTTGATTCATTTTCAGGCAGTTTTTACTGTTGATTCAATTTCAGAAAAATTGTAGCTTGGGTCACTTTTCCTCGGAACGCCTCGAATATAGAGTGCAAATTGATTGCCACGATGGTAATTATCAAATTGAACATGAATATAACTTCAATAGAGGATACACTTTGGTAGTTTATTCTGTCAAAATGATCGTTCCAAAAACCTCCAAAATGAGAAGTCGCAAAGTTGCTGTCTAGGGAGCTTTTTTTACACCTACTATGTGATGTACTGGGTAATTACCCGCGATATGCGATGTTGCGGACATTAAGCACTCTCCAGTAAGTACTGGTGGCCTTTTTATAAATCAACATTGTGAAGTCGCATTTCCACAGTGGTAATTCCCAACTTCCCCGTGACTGAAACTGGTTGACTGGGTAAACTTCTAACATTATTAACCTTGACACACTGTGTACGATTACAGAGGTATGTGCTAATGAGTGAGAGACAAGTACCTCTTATTCCCATGTTGAATAATTTAGACAAAAGAATTTCATGATTCACAGTATCAAAAGCCCTCAAAAAGTCCAGGAAAGCAACCGTTGTAGGCCGACTTTTATCTAGATTATCATATATAAACTTAGTAAAAAGAGCAATTGCATCATCAGTACTCCTCCCCTTCAAAAATCCAAATTGTCTAGCGCTTATCAACTTGAATTTAACAGCAAATTTAAATATTCTCTTAAATAGGAGTTTCTCAAAAATTTTGGCCAGATTAGAAATCAATGCTATAGGTCTATAATTGTTTAGTAGAGTTCTGGATCCGCTTTTGAATACAGGACATATTTCAGCAGATTTGAATTGCCTTGGGCATATGCCTCCAGAAAATATTCTGTTAATAATGCAAACTAACACTGGCGAGATATATGGTGAAGCCAACTTCAGAATGTATGCTTGAATACCATCACACCCCCCTGCATTGTTTTTAACGTGACTTATAGTTTGGCAAACTTCATTTTCATGCGTAGGGTGTCAGAAAAAGAGATTCCTGCGTGAAAGGTATATTTGGAATTAATTGAAGATTTCGAGGTGCCCTTAAGTTAGCTAGCAATCTATCTGGTGCAGAGCTGAAAAAGGAGTTGAAAACGTTAGCTTTACTTTAGTCATCACGATACTCCTGGTCTCTTTCTCTTATAACACCTATAGATCTATTTTTTACTTTCTGATTTAACTTGGAGTTGACATAATGCCTCATTTTTTTTGAATCTGAGTTTTGAATAATCCTTTGTTCGTACCTGTATTTGGCAGTCCGAAGCAAACTCTTCAACAACCTTTCATACCTCATGAATTGATTCTTCTTGTCAGTATATCCCATGTCCATCTTCCATGATTTAAACAATTCGTTTTTAGTATTTATAGAATTCAATAGAGCTTGAGTAACCCAGTTTTTCCTTGGCGTTTGTGATTTAGATTTGGTTCTTAGAGATCTGCCTTTAATATATTGAATCTTTTCAAACAATAAGTCCAGGGCTTTTTCAGAATCTTGCACACTATACAGTTCCGACCAGTTCTCAGATTCACATAATTTGATAAAACAGCTCCTATTTATTAACTCCTTGCGTACACGCATACTTGCGACGTCATTGCCATGCAATGTGAAAATAGTCGGATAGTGATCTGTTATTTGATATAATAATTTACCTGCACTTGCTGAGAGCTTACTCTTCATAAAAATATGATCAATAGGTACATGTTCCAGTGTTGAGTCCCGTCGTTGGGTGTGATGATATTTATTCATCCATTCAGACACAAATACAATGTATAGGACAAGTCATAAAAAATAATTCAATAAATGAACAGACAAGTAGAGAAACAGTGAAATTAACTAATAAAGTTATCATTCAAATATTCATTAACACTGTAATTGCATTTTGATAGTGGAAACTAGACAGTTTCGTGTAGCTCTTCTCATTTTTCTTAACAGACAAAAGACACTTGAATAAGAAGATACAAGGAACAGTCAATAGTTCATGCTCCACAAAAACAGGCCTACAGGATTCTCGAGGTTCTAGCGCAAATATCATCCTAAGAATGCGTTTCTGGGCTATAAATACCCTAACGAGATCACTAGAGCAACCCCACACCATAATATTATAGACAAGATGACAATAAACCAAGCTATAATAGACATTCAGGACAGCCGTGCGGAGAAGGTTATTTTTTATTCGTCGGATAGCATAGTAGGAAGAACTAAGTTTACCACTAATATAGGCAATATGATCAGTCCATCTTAAGCATTGATCAATGTAGACACCTAGAAACTTTGTAGACTCCTTGGCAATTAAAGTCTTATGGCCATAGTTGAGAGTTAAAGGACCACCTTCTCTCAATCCAAATTTGATCACTACGGTTTTTTCCAAATTAAGAACCAGTAAATTAATTCTACACCAATCAGCAAAAGCTTATAACAATAATTGGCATAATTCAACAAGATCTTTCAGACTACAAGCGGTAACTAAAAATAATGTATCGTCAACGAATATTATGATCTTTATCTTGATATGATATGTGAGGTCATTTATGAAAAGTAGAAAAAGGAGCGGCCCCAGTACTGATCCCTGAGGAACACCAAGATGAATGTCATACTCATCAGAGTAGAAGTTATTTATTTTGACATGTAGTTTTCTATTTGTTACATAGTCATTGATCCAATCAAGGAATATACCTCGAAAACCAAGATTGTATAGTTTATTCATTAGAAACTCAGGTGAAATGGTGTCGAATGCTCGAGACAGATCAAAAAATAGTCCAGCAACAAACAACCCCTTATCTAGTGCACACTGAATGGAATGTACAAAGTCCAGAACAGCAGTCTCAGTTGACCGCCCTGTTCTAAAACCATGTTGACTATCAGTAAGTAAATTGAACCTGTCTAGAAATCTCACCATTCGATCCAAAACAATTGTCTCGAAAACTTTAGAAAACACGCTCAGCATTGATATAGGTCAGTAGTTAACAATATCCTCAGGATTATTTTTCTTGAAAACAGGTAATATTGTGGCTTTTTTAAAAATATTCGGAAACACCCCGGAACAGACTGATTCATTTATGAGATGAGCAAAGTGATCCGCTATATATTCAGAAATTAGCTTTATAGTTATAAAGCTAATATGATATGAAATTAACTCCAGTGCTTTTTTTATTTTTTAAAGAATTAATGGTGTTTACCACTTCATAGCCATCTACAGGTTGGAAATAAAACGTTTTACTATGTAAAGGGGAGGTGGTACAAAATTTTATTTG
This sequence comes from Coccinella septempunctata, assembly GCF_907165205.1. Taxonomy (NCBI): domain Eukaryota; kingdom Metazoa; phylum Arthropoda; class Insecta; order Coleoptera; family Coccinellidae; genus Coccinella; species Coccinella septempunctata. The sequence continues at coordinate 4,394,703 of NC_058194.1, read as the reverse complement.
AGTATTACCATAAGCCTGTTTAACGGTTTTTTCAGTGATACTTGAAAAATACAGAGCAAACGCATTTGCTACTTCAACAGGTTTAGAATAACAAATTCCATCAGCGTGCAAAACAATTTTAGAATTTTTATATGTGATCCTACCAGTTTCTTGATTCACGATTCTCCAAATCGTTTTACTCTTATTTTCCGAGTTACCCAGCAGCTTTGAATGAAAAGCCAGCTTTGCTGACTTTAGAAGTGAGTTATAATTGGCTTTAGCTTGTTTATATATTTGCAACATATTTGAGGATTTTAGGTTACATTGGAGCCAGAATAGATTTTTCAACTCAACACCTGCACTTTTTATTTCAGCTGATATCCAACCCTTCGACCTGTTCAAAGCAAAATTTCGCTTTATCAAGGGGCAATGCTCATCAATCAACGATATGATGTTGTTTACAAAATATTCAAAGCCATAATCCTTAGCTGAAAATCGATACATATCATCAAAAGAGCTTTTAATGAAGGAATCCACAAGTATACTAAGGTAACCTTCCGACAAATTCCTACACAAAATTATATCAGGGGGATTACCGATGGATGTCTCAGAATGGTCAACAAAAAAATAATCAAGTGAAAAAGCCAAGTGATCAGCAATATGGGCAGTAAAAACTCTTGTACTACATAAATTCAGGTTACCATTTGTCATAATATAGTCAACCTTCGTAGAGGAAGATCTACCTAATGAGTCAGTAAATATTCGAGTAGGACAAATTGAAGTAATTCTAAGGTTGAAACAATTCAACAGATCATCCAAGAGTTTTCTTGCCTTTAGGCTGTCAACCAAGTAATTTACATTTAAATCACCACAAAGAAACATCAAGGCCTTTTGCTTTTCACAATGTTGCAAAATGAAAGCCATCTTATTTAGGAAGGTCTCAATTCTACCTGAGGGCGATCTGTATGCACTTATAATAGTGAAATAGGTAGTACAATAGGTAGTGTACAAGTATTTATAAGTGACTGATAGCCATTTTGTTGAAAATAAAAATACTCCTGCGCAGTGTCATCAAATTTGAGCAAGTCAATATTGAAATCACCGATCAGCAAATGGTCAACAACGTCACTATTACATTTTATGAACCCAATAAGATCCTCAATAAAAGATTCTGCTGCATAATCAAAACACCTATAGAATCCACTAATTTTGAATTTTGTATTGCTAGATAAAATTATGATCAGACTTGTAACGTTTAAATTGTTATATTCATCAGTGATTACTTCAGTTTTCAGGTTAGATTTAACATAGAGGATTACACCATCACTTTTATTTATCATACTATTGTTGAAATAATATTTATATCCAGGTATATCAACAAAATTATTTTTTTCTTTTAACCAAGCTTCAGAGCACGAAACTATATGGGGTCTTTCTGGAAAAGAATCTAGAAGAGTCTAAAATGCATTGTTCCCATTTTACCCTGAAACTCTCACAATTTTTGATGTCATCAGCAGCATGTTGTACATTTTTTTTTATTAAATATTCATTAGCATTGATGCAGTTTATGCCCTTTTTAATGGCAGAATCATAATTCCTACCATCATGATCACCAGCACATTAGAAACAACAGGTAGACCTTTTGAATATATCAGTACATATTTTGTAGCCATGGTTATATCCGCAGCAATTTCTGCATCTATTCACATCAAATACATTATATACTCTACATCTATCACAACCAACATACACAGTCTTTGGTGACATTATTTTGTGATAGGTAAAAGCTGTGACCTCCGCAATAGCACCAAAACTTCTGAATCTTTTCTTATATGTTTCCTCGTAAACGTCATCGTCTTAAATTTCTCTATATTCAAGGATAATTCATTATCAACACACCATCTATACAGCCTAATAAGATCGTTTTGCAGTTGATTGCAGAAAGCAATCAACTAAACTTTTTACTTCTCTAAATATTTTGAAATCATCCGCAAAAAGTAATTTATGTGAACAAACTATATCCAAAATGTCATCAATAAATAAAACAAACAAGAGTGGTCCTAAATTTGATCCCTGGGGAACTCCCGAAGTCGCAGTGAACACAAATGACTTCGATCCTTCATACTCAACGTAGTACTTTCTATTGGTCAAAAAGGACTCTAAGAGAGACACAAGATCACTCGACAAACTAAAACGGAATAACTTTCGAAGTAGCTTTTCATGAGACACACGATCGAAAGCCTTACTGAAATCAGTGTAGACTACATCCATCTGATTTCTCGAATCTAGGGATTTGGAGACATGTTGCGTGAATACAGAAAGATTTGACACAGTACTACGAGATCGGAAAAAGCCATGCTGACACTCGGAAATTGATGTTCGTACGTGCTCAAAAATTAAATCTGACAAAATAATTTCTATTAATTTGGAGAAAACTGATATCAGGGCAATCGGTCTATAATTAACAATCTCTGATTTCTTACCGGACTTCAGAATGGGGCACACTCGCGAAACTTTCCAGATGTCCGGGAAAGTGCCGGAGGTTATCATAAGGTTATACAGTATACGCAATGGCTTAACGAATAGTTCAATATTAGATCTAACAAGATTAAGAGGTATTGTATTCCAGTATTTACCATCATGTTAAGCCACATTTGTCTTCAAGGCAGCATGGTTTCATCCGAGGGAGGTCAACGATAACTAACTTGGCCACGGTGGTACAGTACATTGCTGAGTCTCTGGATGATAGTGGTCAGGTGGACGTGATATATACTGACTTTTCACGTGCTTTCGATACCATAGATCATGAATTACTACTGAGAAAACTTGCATCATTTGGTTTCACTCCTTCTTTTCTGGGACTTATCAGTTCTTATTTGAGGGAAAGAATGAACTATGTATTCTCTAATGGCTTCAAATCTTTCGAGTATGAGCCCAAGTCTGGCGTACCTCAGGGATCTAATTTAGGTCCATTGTTGTTCATTATCTTCATAAACGATCTCCTGTGCTCTCTTGGTTGCAATGCCTTGGCGTATGCAGATGATTTGAAGCTTTACCTAAGGATATGTCGGGCTTCTGATCTCTTACTTCCACAGTCGAGTCTAGAACATGTCAATGACTGGTGTTTGCGGAATGGTCTTATATTGAATTTGAAGAAGTGCTTTAAGGTAACATATACAAGAAAAACGCAGTCGCTCTCATTCGATTATCATGTTGGCAACCAACTAATCTGCTGGAGACCGCTTCCGTGACCTGGGTGTCTTATTTGACAGTGAGTTGAGCTTTGCTCCACATGTTGAGGAGACTTGTGCCGCTTCTTGTAGGTCACTGGGTTTTCTGTTCAGAAGCTTCAAGGAGTTTGAAGATCTGTCTGCTCTCAGGAGCGTTTACTTCTCGCTTGTTGTGAGTAAATTGGAGTACGCGAATTTGATATGGTTTCCAATATATGCTGTACATCTTGCACCTATTGAACGAGTTCAGAGAAAATTTCTGAAATACGTCTTGTTCAGAAAAACAGGCAGATACCCAGAGCGTGGTGCTGATCTATCAGTCATAATGGACGAGATGAGGATGTCAACTCTACTTTCGCGTTTCAACCTACAGTGCGCAAGGTTTGCGCAGGGGCTCCTCAGTGGTAGAATAGAATGCCCTTTCCTGCTCTCCCGAGTCAACATCCTTGTACCGAGAATGGTGACCAGGCATCCGCTAGCGTTCAGCCTGCCGACTCCACGGACCAACATACTCCAGCGGGCTCCGGTGTTTCGGGTTTGTGAGAGTGCTAATAAACTGAAAGTTAATGTATTTCAATCGTGCTGAAAATTGTTTGGTTCCAAAATGTTTCTTTGCTGAATATTTGCCATTTTTTCAGTTATTGGTTTAGGTATATTTTTATTGTTACCCTGTTATTGGGAATTATCCTTTTGGGTAAATAAAGTTATTATTATTATGACTTTAGCCTTGCGGCTTTCACACTCCTCTCCAGAGGAAAATTCACTTATCCCAGATATCTCAGATATCAAAAGGATTAAGCTCTGTTGGAGCCCTTTCCAGGTTTTCGGGCTCGTGGTGGTGGTCGGGTTCGGGTCGCTCCTCGGCTCCCTGCTGTAGGTTGGATTCCTGCTCCACCCGCACTTCCTGTCGGAGCAGACGGTGTTCCTCTGCATTCCCCATGTACTTGCGTACAGTTCTCGCCGTTCCGAGCAGTACCGCCTTCTGCATGACTTTATAAATATTTTCGTCCAACTGAAGTTTTCTCAAGTTCTCTAGTAGTTTCTTCGGTATCAGGCCTGTAGATGAAATGACAATAGGGATGGTCTTTATATCTTTCAGCTTCCACTGTCTTCTGGTTTGTTCCTCGAGATCTCTGTATTTTGAAATTTTTTCAGTGTGTCTATCTAGAAGATTGTTATTATTTGGAATTGCCACGTCGATGAATAGTGCTGTGTCCTCATCCTTATTGAGCAATATGAGGTCTGGTCTATTGTGGGTTATTTTCCGGTCTGTGAGAACAGTGCGATCCCAGTAGAGCTTGTGATGTTCGTTTTCCAGCACAGCATCTGGATGGTAATTGTAATAAGGAACCCTTTTCGAAGTTAGAAGTTGGTGTTTTAGTGCCAATTCTTGGTGAAGAATCCCTTATTGGGATTGCTTTCCAAGTCAGCTTGAGACCTCTGGATGAATTCCCTATAGGCGGATTCCACGTCAAGTTTAACAGATTGTCTGAAGTATCTGAAGCGCTCACGATAAAAAATCAATTTATGTCTTCTATACATTTTGAGATAGTGTTTTTTTACTTTTATTTTGTGAATCAAGTCCTTTGTAAACCATAATGGGTATTTACGAGAGGAACATTTTTTCTTGGGAACACACCTTGCGATAACATCTTGAATGGCAGTGTTGAAAACATCACTAGCATCATGTATATTTGTGATACTACCCAAAAGCTGTACCAGTCTGTACCACCGAAAAGTCCATAAAATTTTTCCACATCTAGATTTTTGAAGTCATATCGTTTGGCAGTAGAGGTGAAATTCTTTTGTATGGCAAGGCAGGATGAAGCCCGCACAATAAATCCAGGATGATGTGGGTCAGCTGGCTCTAATGGATCGTCATCACTAAGCACCTCACACGCGGCATCCTCCCGATAGATAACCAAATCTAAAAGTCTGTTATTGTGATTCCGCACCGCACTACACTGTCTCATATTACAGAAGTTCAGGTAACCATCAAAACGAGCAGTGTTGCAGATATTCCAGGGGGAATGTAAACCACAATAATGGTCATCGGAACATGATTGGAACCAAAAAGTTTTACAGCCAAAATATCAATTTTATCTATGGAACAGTTGAGCTCATATATCTCAGAATTGTACTTACAATCATCCACCGCCAGCAAAACTCCACCTCCCCGTGTCCCTGTACTACGATCCTTGCGATAAACTGAATAGTTTGACGGAAACAGTTCACCATCAGACACACTCTCATTCAACCAACTCTCAGTAATGGCGATCACACTTTGGCAATTAGATGTTAAATTTTCTATGAACGTGTGTGTTTTAGTATTTAATCCTCTACAGTTTTGATAATAAATCTCGAGCTCGTGTTTATTTACATCTGTACTTGGTCGAATGTTGGATGAACTTAGAAGTTTTTTCTTTTCTTGATTATCGATGGGCTCCCATTTCGAAACCTGATCATAATGTCATCTTCCCCATTTTTCTGACGTTCGAGCAATTGTTGACGTAACAATGAAAAGTAATTGCGCTGTCTAATTGTTTGGTCTGGTCTAATGTATACATTTTGGAACCTCTCAATACTCTGCAACTTTTCATTATTTTTAATCAAAGTGAATTTATCTTCTTTGTTAGTAAGAGAAACTTTAATAGGTCGTGATTTTCCACTGAGTCTTTTACACAATCGATGCATTCGTTCGTGAGATGGACGCTCTTTAGTTCAATGAAATCGACTCAACTACTATACAATGTTTGAGTAAGATATCACGTACTATATCATAGGAAGGTAGTTCAGAAGAGGCGTACTCTCCCTCAAAGACTTTTAAAGTATATGAATCAATCAACATTTGCATAAGTATAAAATCCCATTTATCTACCGGAAACCCCAATAACTTCAAAGCTGATAAATTCTCATGAAATACATCAAGCAGAGATCTTAATAATTTTTCATTTACAATATGACGAAAATTGTCAATTTCCCTCCAATATGCAGTAGCAAGTAATCGTTTATTTTGATATCTAGACAGTAGAGAATCATATGCGATGTTGTAGTTTTCATCTAGCAATGATAAATTTTTTACGAGATTTAATGGCTGACCTTTCAAAACAGACGTAAGATAGTTGAATTTTTCAACGTTGGATAAGCTCGTATTTTCATATACTAAAGAATAAAAATTTGAAATGAAACTGGGAAATTTTTTAATGTCCCCATCGAAAATAATCAAATTTATTTTAGGCAATTTGACAATTGAAGATTTATCTATATTTTTCATTGAACAATTGTATTGTTCTTCTTCAGGTAATTCAAATAATTCGTAGTAAACTGTTGCTATAAACTGACATTTCTCTTCAAGATCTCTATATGCGGCTAATTCAGCCGAAAACGCATTTTCAGTCTCTTCCTGTACGGATATAATAAAAATTATACCTATACTTCATTCAACTTTATTTTAGCAGTCGGTTGGCCATGGAAATTTGACACATTTCACTCTGTATAGTACGAAAATGTGGGGTTATGAAGCTTGTCAAAACAATTTGGGTTTTAAATCAACGCTATGTTGCCCGTTCTACGTAAAAGTTTCTGTTTGTACGTATTTTATCACAATGTCGAATCTCTTCGGAAAATATGTGACGAACATAATTGAAGTTTATACAAACTGATTGAAGGCATACCAAATCCACTTATTTGCATGGAAAATACAAGAGATCAGTATAATATCATAATATGCACTAGCTTGAGGAGAGTTAATGTTCGTTATCTTCTTTGGCTTACATCATTTGTAGATTTCAAAAATTTTAACCCGAAGATGAAATTCATATGATGCAGTGGTTGGGAATGGGTATCTTCCGAAGGAATTAACAGATATTTACAAGAATGTTAAATTTTTCAACAAAAATCATCTTGCATCAATATAAGTAAAAGGAGTTGAAGGAAGTTTCAAGTTGAGATGCAACTTCACCGTTGAACAAAAATTTCACATGAATAAACAGTAACAGGGCAACTTGCGCGTATTTGTGGCTATTCATCTTAATAGATTGATGTAATTATAATAATTAGGTATTTATTAGTACCTTAAGACATTTACATTGTATAGGACAAATCAAATGAAAAACAGAAAAATCCATTTTAGGGAACTTATTCTCCGATGACATTTATCGAAAATCCTGTAGCAAACTTTTCGCATTAATTCACTCAAACATAAAATTCTCAATTGCCACCACTTTTTTGAGTCTCCCAATAGAAGGAAATTCTTTGTCATACTCTTCATTCACAATCTTTCTGATTGTGGAAATATTCAGCTGAAATATAAGTCGTTTAGATTCAGATGAAACATTATATAAATTCTCTTACATTGAATATGTTCGCTATCGTCTGACGTACTGTGGATTTTAGAATATCAGGGTATAACTATTTGAATGAGCGGACCTGAATTCTGAATAGCACTTCCTGAAACCCTGTCTCTTTTTTCAATCACTTTCGGCATTTTCGTAATAAAAATTGATATTAGTTGTGGCAACGGCATTATGACATTAACGACATTTCATGAGTGCCAACCTTACTCCGTTCTAGTTACAAAAACTTGAGAAAATTATTTCATGGCCAACCGACTGCTAAAATAAATTTGAATGAAGTATATATGATGTTTCTCAAAAGTATTTTCCCATTTTTCGATACCTCGATATCGTATTTTAAATCCTGAATATAAAGATGGATTGTCTCTCACGACTTCAGCTTGTTGGTATAGTGAATTGACACTCGAAATTACTGTTTCGCGAAGAGCTCGCAAACGTAAAACCTTTTCATCATCTGCGGGCATCCTATAAAATGCAAAATTGAGAGAATTTTTCACAAATTACTTATTTCGATTCAACGCTTATGAATTGTGGAAATCGATCTAATTCAATATTCAATGAATGTAAATACGAAAATGAATTCAGGTTAGAACGCAACAAAAAAAAAATTCAAATAAAACGACAGATGGTCAACTGGATACATTGAATTCAAGCGACTGATAATACAGGGTGGGCTTTTCAAAACGAAACAGACGAGATAACGGGTGGAATAAATTTATTTCGAAAGAATGCTCGACACGTCGATTTTTGTTTAGAGGGGGACAACATTTAAAGTCAAATTCACAACTATATCGCTTCAACCCTTAGTGTTAGAAAAACAACCCCTAAATTTTTAATAAGGAAGAAGGAAGGGGTAAATTTCACCTCATTTAGAAGATCTTCTCATCCTGAGTTCAGCATATTGGTTTTTTCTTCATTTGATTCATTGATTCTTGAAATATTGACATTTGAATTTGAAACAACAATGGTATTGTCGTCAAGCAAGCTGTCTGAATCAAGCGATTTTTTTCATTTATTTTGTAGATTTGATGAAACTCCATAACTGCCATACACCAGACATCAAAATAATGGTCATTTCTCTCATCAGCAATGAAATATACAGAAATTATTTCAATTCTTTTTGCCAAAGAATAAACCATTTTCACCTTAATTGTTGAAGTAAGTAGGATCCCATAATAATTATTTCGTTGTCTAATGTTGACAATCAGCGGTTACCATCTTAACTACAGAATGAATTAGTCAAATAATTGATGATTTCACATAGCATGGTTAGCGAAATGACTGGTACTGTACGAAATTCAAAATTGAATATCTCGAAAACGAATGAATTGAATGAGAAAAAAATTAATACGCTGATTTCAGCATAAAAAGGCCTTTCAAATGAGGTATCACTCACCTTATCTTTCTCATTCAAAATTTAGGGGTTGGTGTCCTAACACTAAGCGTTGAAGCGATATAGTTGTGAATTAGACCTTAAAAGTGGTCCCCACTGAAACAAAAATCGACGTGTCCGAGCATTTTTTCGAAATAAATTTATTCCGCCCGTTATCTCGTCTGTCTCGTTTTAAAAAGCCCACCCTGTATGTTTCGCACGTAGGTACGTAATAAAATAAAAACGACGATGAAGGAAATAATTCGTTTAAAACCCACAGAACTGCACTAAAAGCTATTTGAAACAATATCCGGCTCCCTAAGGATCAATATGTTTAGTAATGAGTGGACTGTATTTGACTCTAGAGAGAAGCTGGTTCCGTTTGTTTCAGATGTAGATTACGAAATTCATCTGGTTCACAACCCATATCATTCGAAGATGTCACTTTTGGACTGAGAAATGAATTTACTATTATTCCATCAGAAGTTAGATTTGATTCTGCTCTTTGAAATGATTCATTCGCTACTCCTTCACTGCTATGATCTGATCGAAATGTCTCCGCCAAATAAGAGGTTGATACATAATCCTTATCGCATATATAAACGATTTTCTAATGCTTTTAAAATATTTCCAAATCCAGAAAGGTTTAGATGGATTATGATAATTAGCCTTAGTATACACTACCTGCCCAGGAAGCAAATTTACATGCCGTTTGCCCTTATAGTATACCACCTGATTTCCCCTGAAACTGTTTGGATCATCCCTCAATAGATTGAATGTAGTTTTGAGTTTCCAATTGAATAGCAGCTTAGCTGGACTCTCACCGGTTTCGGAATGGGGTGTATTTCTGTAACTGAGTAGTAATCTATTTAGAAGAGTTTCTAAAGAACTCTGTCCGTTGACAGCATCTTTTGGTGCTTTTCATAGACCAACTTTAATAGATTTAACGGCATTTTCCGCAGCTCCATTCGAACTGGAATGCCAAGGAGGAGACATAATATGTTTAATGCCATATAACTTGCAGAATTTAAACCTACTCAAGTAACTTTTTGATAGTTTATTCAATAGTTATTCACGACATTATAAAAACTTCCGGACATTTTGTAGAAGCGTCGGTGATAATAAGAAAATTTTTGAAGCTGAGTGGCCCCATAAAATCAACATGGATTCTTGTCGCAAGGTCATTGTGCCGGATTCCATTCAATCATTTTTGTCGGTTTCGAAAAATGCTGAAAATCACTGAAATTTTTTCTGGAATCGCCGTTATTCCCGATCCAGAATCAAATTCCATCAATATTGACTTTCCGTAGCCTTTAAGGCTGTGATCCAAATCCCGACTCGGGATCTGTGTCCAGTCTCAACTGACGAAATCAAATGACTCAATTACCAAACAAGTTTCTTGTCCTTGCTTACACTCCCGATATTGTAAAAAGATTTTGAGGTTATGTTCGCGAAACGTATAATAGTACCTATATATAAATAGTTGCGACAAAATTCAAGGAGTGATTCCTTATCAAAAAATAGTGTGGGCGTTTTCTAACTCAAGATTGAAAAGACAAGAGAAAATGCTATCTTGGAATTTGAGAATGGAAGGAGCAGCAAAGTATGCAATTTCAACTGGTGAGTACTTGATGTAAATTGATCCAGAAGAATGGCCAGACGTAATTGTTGATTCAGAAGGGAACCTCTTTCTTGCAGCATTTCTTGGCTGAAAAAATGTGACCGAGAAAGAAAGCTGCCAAATAAATATATTTTTGAAATGTATGATATTTTATATGAAATAATGATACAATGCTGCGTCACCTCAATGAAATGTATTTTTATTCGAAATGTATGAAAATTCATTTAAAAAAGTAAAGGTGGTTCTGTTTAAAATGTTCACTTTAGATGTTTCATTTCAAAACTGCTTTTTTTTCTCTTCATAAATATTGATTTGAAAATAAAATATACTTTAACAACATATATATCTTTAACAACACATATCTACATGCCTGATTGAAATATGAATGATTGTTTCTATTTGACTCGGTATAGGCTTATGATTTGTACTGAAAATTGAGTTTTTGCTACTTCTTTCACTGCTTAATAATTTCAAAGCACCAGTTCAGTGCATCGTTGAATTCGGGACCGAATGTCAGTGCTGAATTTATTGACGTCACTCAGGACTGAACACGAGTCCCGAGTCGGTACTCTAGTCGCAGCCTTAATTTAACTTCGGTAGTAAAAGGCTCAACAAAATGCCTACGGTTTGAAATTTCCAAAATATCTGTCATCATTAATTGATCTGACATCTGCGTTTGTCCTGTTCCACTCCCTGTTCCTTCAATATTAACAAAATCAACGTTTTTACAAGTCCTATCAATATTTCCAATATGACAACATATTTTGCATTTAAATTTCTTGTAACTACAGTAAGAGAAATTGTGATTAGATTTACCACATGCATTACACAAATATTGTTCAGAATATTGCTTTTTTCCTTCATTCTTAATATTCGAATTAATTTTCATATTACAATTCGACAAATTTTGGTTAAAATTTTGTTTAAATTATTTGATCTTGTTAATTAGTATCTCATTTTGAATAGAACGTTCAGATACAGCTTCACGATTCAAAGCTAATTCAACCAAATCAAAAAGTTTCTCTGATGGTTGTGTAACGGGGTTTAGTTAGCAAAAGGGTTTAATCTCGAGCGCCAGATATTCTTTCAATAAGGGAGGAATAGCAAACCCACCCAGGTACCTACTAGTCGGAGACAGAGTCCGAGGTTATCTAAGGTGGAAGCGATAACAAGTACTTTAAAATCGAATTTATTACAATAATCTAAATAACAGTGCACCATACAATGTTTTCCAAGTCAAGAAATATATATGTTAGGGCTAAAGATAGGTGTGAGCATAAACTTAAGATTAGCCGGCTAAACTTAGGTTTATATTCGAGGACCGGCTAAAGTTCAATAAAATATTCATCTGCGTCAGGGGATTTCATCTTTAGCCGGCTAATGTGCGCATTACCCAAAACGAAACGGCTAAAAATGTATTCAATGGACACGCGGAGGGGTGATGTCTTTTCAATGATCGGATAAGAGAAAACTAAAGCACGAGGCCACTATTTTGTTTCAATATTGAAATATGCAAAATAGCATCGAATAGCATCGAATTAGTATCTCATTTTGAATAGAACGTTCAGATACAGCTTCACGATTCAAAGCTAATTCAACCAAATCAAAAAGTTTCTCTGATGGTTGTGTAACGGGGTTTAGTTAGCAAAAGGGTTTAATCTCGAGCGCCAGATATTCTTTCAATAAGGGAGGAATAGCAAACCCACCCAGGTACCTACTAGTCGGAGACAGAGTCCGAGGTTATCTAAGGTGGAAGCGATAACAAGTACTTTAAAATCGAATTTATTACAATAATCTAAATAACAGTGCACCATACAATGTTTTCCAAGTCAAGAAATATATATGTTAGGGCTAAAGATAGGTGTGAGCATAAACTTAAGATTAGCCGGCTAAACTTAGGTTTATATTCGAGGACCGGCTAAAGTTCAATAAAATATTCATCTGCGTCAGGGGATTTCATCTTTAGCCGGCTAATGTGCGCATTACCCAAAACGAAACGGCTAAAAATGTATTCAATGGACACGCGGAGGGGTGATGTCTTTTCAATGATCGGATAAGAGAAAACTAAAGCACGAGGCCACTATTTTGTTTCAATATTGAAATATGCAAAATAGCATCGAATACCTACTGTTGTATTGAGGTTTTGTTACATACCGCCCATGGGATTTCAATTTAACTATCAATGAGTTATTTTCATCTGTTTAGGAGATCAAAGCTCTTCAAATCGAGCCTAAGTTTTTCAGAAACAATTAACTTAGGACAATAGGAACGTGAATAGTCAATTGTGTGAAGAAACAGAATATGACCTCACAAGGAAGTGAAATATAAGATACAAGACACACAAAAAATTTTTCTGTGAACAAAAGTATATTTGCTTCACCATTCAATAAATGGGTTTTTGAGAAAATGAGAAAATTTTCTACGAAATGGAAAAGATAGTTTCTAATGTTTCAATTTATTTCCACTGTCCAATGAATACTTTTGCAAAAAAAAAACAAGAAAAAACTTCGAACATGAATGTAGTTGAAACCAGTTCTTCTAGCTGATTTTGTTAAAAATTTCTTCCCTAGTCAGTGAACAAACGGATTCCAAAATACGGCCTGTCACCATCCTTGATGTATCATTCGGTAGGATTCAAGTGCATTCATCGCAAAGCTCATCAGCCAAATAGGTATTTCGGTTAGCTACAGAAAATATTGAGTACTGCTACTTATATTTCCCCAGAATTTGACCTTTGGTATTTTGATGAACTTCGCGGCATCATTCTTGTCTTCATTCTCTCCTTTCGCTTATTCAATTCTTATGCAAATTATGGATAATAACAAGATGAAAGATAACCATTAACAGTTTTCCTTCACACTCAAAGTACCATATTTGAATACTGAATTTTGTCATTAGGCTTTTAGATTCGCTAATAAGATTACGTTGAGACACATTAGAAACAAAGAGACCTATGTTCATTCTCAATTTCTCAACTGCTTAACAGAATGCTCCGCTATTGAAAATATGAGAAATTCATACAAAAATACGTTGCATTAATAGTTTAATTATATTACTATTTCTTCACTTTTTTCAATTGCCGAAAATTTGCTCCCCTCAAGTCTTGCCAATACTTTTCTCCTTTTATATAAGCCTCTACATTTTTAGCCCATGAGATGTGGTTACACTTAAGTTTAACCGGCTAAAGATAGAAGAAACTAACATTAGCAAATACCCGAAGCTAAACCCAAGTTTAGCCGGCTAATCTTAAGTTTATGTTCACACCTATCCTTAGCAGTAACATATATAGCTGATGACCCAGTTCAAAATGAGGAAAACAGAAATTCAATATTTAATCTATCACGATGATAAGAAATTCAAACTCAGCACACTGAAATTAATGAATTAAACAATGTTCAAATTGATTATATTAGGTCAAAATATCAGGTATTAAAGAAAGAAAGAAGTGAATAGCGGTCACTTTGATTCCTTCTGAGACAATGAGGGATGTACGAGGTTTACACAAAATTTACAGTAACAGGTTGTCTCAGAAGTCTTAGAAATCCCTGTAATCGGTTAATTTAGCGATGGGTTTGGCCCCGAGCACTTTCAGTGATTTTGAGTGTACAGGCCAATCATAATTGAAACTAGTCAATAAACGGGACGGGGTGAAACCCAATGCAACAATTTACATGATAACGGGGTAGTATTATCGTGGTCTCTCCGTGGCAACCTTGAGTGTACACGCCAAGTATTACCAGCAGAAAGACTTCAAGACCTCTGCCGATTGGTTTCCGTCACTAGAGAGCCAGGCGACAGAATTGTGCGGTAAACGGGAAATCTAAACGGAACACAACAGGTGTAGGACGGGATAGGTTACTGTGGTCTTTCCGTGGCAACCTTGGCTGTACACGCCAAGCATTACCAGCGGAACGACTTCGAGACTTCCGTCGGTTTGTCTTGGTTCACCAGAGAGCCAGGCGACGGGAGTCTGCTTTAAACAGGGGAATTAACAATAAGGGTTAATACAATTAAACAAATAATAGAATGCAATTTTGAAGCACGCAGATTAAGGAATGAGTAATTGCCGAATAATGAACAATGATCGAACAATGAATCAAAAATAAAGAATCAGGAATAATAAATCTATAAATCTCCGAATAAAGAAATATGAATCAAGAATAATGAATAAAGAATAACTGTCGAGCAGTGAATAAGGAATGATCTTCGTCTGGTGGTACGGCCCTATTCATCAACTTTCCAACATGTGGACGGTCATGTGACCAAAATTGCATCCAAAAATTCGGTATTCTCGAATATTCTCCCCAGAAGAAATATTCTCAGTGGCGGTTATCTTCTTATCGGTAAAAGAAACTGTCGTTATCTGCAATCCACGTTGTTTTATGTTGAATTTGGTGTGTTTTTGTGGACGGAAAAAACAACGCCGAATGCAGAAAGATACTTTTTCTTTGTTTTGGATTACAATACAATACAATACAATATCCTCTTTATTTCATAGTATGTAACCATACAAGCATAGATACATAAAAGAAACAGTGTCAAGTGTCATATGCACATAGTTAAACAAAAAAATCAGACAAAGAATATGGTTCCAATTTTCTTACAAAATCTCTCACTTTTTCCTTGAAACAATTTGAAATTATTCAATCCCTTCATGTCGTTAGGTAATCTATTAAATATCTTAATACACATAAAAGAGGGATGTTTTTCGGTTAACGATAATCTATGTATGGGATAATGTGAATTTAACGATCCTATAGGGTAGTGACTTCTAGTTGTGTGAGCTGAGAAAATATCCCTATTTTTGAAAAAGAAAATCAAGCACTCCACTAAATATATACCATATATTGTGAGCAATCTGTTTTTTCTAAATACCCCTCTGCATGACTGATTAAATTTCATTTTGAACATATATCTTATTATCCTTTTCTGCACAATAAACAGTCCTTCTACTTCACAGCATGATCCCCAAAAAAGGACGCCTTATCGAAGCAAAGATTCAACATTCGCGAAATATACTATTTTCAAGTTCTGAACACTCAAGTATTCTGAAAGAGTCCTAAGGCCATATCCAACCCTGCAGAGCTTTGACTCCAATTGATCTATTTGATAAGACCACCTCAGATGCCCATCCAGATATGCACGCAGAAACTTGACAGCATCCTCAATTTCTACCTCATTTCCATCGAAGCACAGAACAACTTATCTAGCTTTATTCGATCTGCTAGTGCTCAACAAAACAGTTGATGTCTTACTGTGATTCATTACTAACTTGTTCTTTTCAAACCACATTTTTATTCGTTGAAATATAAATTCCAATTTAGATTTTATATCATCAAAATCTACACCACTAACTATCACGTTAGTGTCATCAACAAATGAGGTTAACCAGTTCAGGATCTCCTCATTCCAATCGCAAATATCAATCAGGAGAATTAAAAATAAAAGTGGACCCAGGACACTGCCCTGAGGAACTCCATAGTCTGACTGAACCATGTCAGATCTCACTTTTCTACTATTTCTAACGATAGAGACCCGTTGTGATCGTCCAGAAAGATAGAAGCAATCCACTTCTTCGCATTGCCCCTGACTCCCAATCTTTCCAGCTTCTCCAATAAGAACGGCGAATTATAAGCAATCATATGTACTCGCCATATCTATAAACAGACCGAGACCAAGCTTATCTTCCTCAATTATCTTCAATACCCTCTCTGTAAATTGATACAACACGGTCTGAACTGAACGTCCCTCCAAAAAACCATGCTGGAAGCGTTCAAGAACTTCAATACTCTATTACTCATAACATGCTCAAAAATTTTTGAGAAACTGGACAAAATAATTATTGGTCTATAACTCTCGAAAGAATCTGTTTCCTTTTTTGTAAACAGGCTTTATTAATGCTAATGTCAAATGATTAGGAAATATTCCATGTTTTAATGAGCTATTAATTATTTGTGAAATGACTACTTTTATCGCATGGACACATTTTTTCATTATATAAACAGGGATTCCATCATCATCACAACAGTTTTTGTTTTTAATTTTGTTTGAAATTATTTGCTCTATTTCATTAGGAGTTGTTGGTTCCAGATTCATGGCTATTGAGTTCATAGGCAATTTGCATGAGAAAGGCACATGATTCAAACCGTTCATCAAATTTGGAACCTATTTTATGAGAAATTTATTATATTCCTCAGCAACATATTCGGGATTTTCGTTAACAAAAGATTCGGTTCTAGTTCTAGTTTTTTTACCTATTATATCATTGCAAATAGACCACATTGATTTACTTTCATTATCTGAGAATTGAATTTTCTCATTGTAATAACCGGCTCTAGCCGCTTTAAGGAGTTTATCTAAATTAATTTTTTCCTGTTTTTATGCATTATTAAAGGAACTATCACAAGATTTCAGAGT